>NC_072012.1:46894317-47499684 GCF_027791375.1 Indicator indicator | reverse complement strand
AATCACAGAATCACAGAGTCACAGATCACAGAGTCACAGAATCACAGAGTCACAGATCACAGAATCACAGAGTCACAGAATCACAGAGTCACAGAGTCACAGAATCACAGAATCACAGAATCACAGAATCACAGAGTCACAGAGTCACAGAATCACAGAGTCACAGAGTCACAGAGTCACAGAATCACAGAGTCACAGAATCACAGAGTCACAGAGTCACAGAGTCACAGAATCACAGAGTCACAGAATCACAGAGTCACAGAATCACAGAGTCACAGAATCACAGAGTCACAGAATCACAGAGTCACAGAATCACAGAGTCACAGAGTCACAGAATCACAGAGTCACAGAATCACAGAGTCACAGAGTCACAGATCACAGAGTCACAGAATCACAGAATCACAGAATCACAGAATCACAGAGTCACAGAGTCACAGAATCACAGAGTCACAGAGTCACAGAATCACAGAATCACAGAGTCACAGAATCACAGAGTCACAGAATCACAGAATCACAGAATCACAGAGTCACAGAGTCACAGAATCACAGAGTCACAGAATCACAGAGTCACAGAGTCACAGAATCACAGAGTCACAGAATCACAGAATCACAGAATCACAGAGTCACAGAGTCACAGAGTCACAGAGTCACAGAATCACAGAGTCACAGAATCACAGAGTCACAGTCACAGAATCACAGAGTCACAGAATCACAGAGTCACAGAGTCACAGAATCACAGAATCACAGAATCACAGAGTCACAGAGTCACAGAGTCACAGAGTCACAGAATCACAGAGTCACAGAATCACAGAGTCACAGAATCACAGAGTCACAGAATCACAGAATCACAGAATCACAGAGTCACAGATCACAGAATCACAGAGTCACAGAATCACAGAATCACAGAGTCACAGAGTCACAGAATCACAGAATCACAGAATCACAGAGTCACAGATCACAGAATCACAGAATCACAGAATCACAGAGTCACAGAATCACAGAGTCACAGAATCACAGAATCACAGAGTCACAGAATCACAGAGTCACAGAATCACAGAGTCACAGAGTCACAGAATCACAGAGTCACAGAATCACAGAGTCACAGAGTCACAGAGTCACAGATCACAGAATCACAGAGTCACAGAGTCACAGGATCACAGAATCACAGAATCACGAAGTCATAGTCACAGAATCACAGAGTCACAGAGTCACAGAGTCACAGAATCACAGAATCACAGAGTCACAGAGTCACAGAGTCACAGAATCACAGAATCACAGAGTCACAGAGTCACAGAGTCACAGAATCACAGAGTCACAGAATCACAGAATCACAGAGTCACAGAGTCACAGAATCACAGAGTCACAGAATCACAGAATCACAGAATCACAGAATCACAGAGTCACAGAATCACAGAATCACAGAATCACAGAGTCACAGAGTCACAGAGTCACAGAGTCACAGAATCACAGAGTCACAGAATCACAGAGTCACAGAGTCACAGAATCACAGAATCACAGAATCACAGAATCACAGAGTCACAGAGTCACAGAATCACAGAATCACAGAGTCACAGAGTCACAGAGTCACAGAGTCACAGAGTCACAGAGTCACAGAGTCACAGAATCACAGAATCACAGAATCACAGAATCACAGAGTCACAGAGTCACAGAATCACAGAATCACAGAGTCACAGAGTCACAGAGTCACAGAGTCACAGAATCACAGAATCACAGAGTCACAGAATCACAGAGTCACAGAATCACAGAATCACAGAATCACAGAATCACAGAGTCACAGAATCACAGAATCACAGAGTCACAGAGTCACAGAGTCACAGAATCACAGAGTCACAGAATCACAGAATCACAGAGTCACAGAGTCACAGAGTCACAGAATCACAGAGTCACAGAATCACAGAGTCACAGAATCACAGAATCACAGAGTCACAGAGTCACAGAATCACAGAATCACAGAGTCACAGAGTCACAGAGTCACAGAGTCACAGGATCACAGAATCACAGAATCACAGAATCACAGAGTCACAGAGTCACAGAATCACAGAATCACAGAGTCACAGAGTCACAGAGTCACAGAATCACAGAGTCACAGAATCACAGAATCACAGAGTCACAGAGTCACAGAGTCACAGGATCACAGAATCACAGAATCACAGAATAACAGAGTCACAGAATCACAGAGTCACAGAATCACAGAGTCACAGAATCACAGAGTCACAGAGTCACAGAGTCACAGAATCACAGAATCACAGAATCACAGAGTCACAGAGTCACAGAATCACAGAGTCACAGAGTCACAGAGTCACAGAGTCACAGAATCACAGAGTCACAGAATCACAGAATCACAGAATCACAGAATCACAGAGTCACAGAATCACAGAGTCACAGAGTCACAGAATCACAGAGTCACAGAGTCACAGAGTCACAGAATCACAGAATCACAGAATCACAGAGTCACAGAATCACAGAGTCACAGAGTCACAGAGTCACAGAATCACAGAGTCACAGAATCACAGAGTCACAGTCACAGAATCACAGAGTCACAGAATCACAGAGTCACAGAATCACAGAATCACAGAATCACAGAATCACAGAGTCACAGAGTCACAGATTCACAGAGTCACAGAATCACAGAATCACAGAATCACAGAATCACAGAGTCAGAGTCACAGAGTCACAGTCACAGAGTCACAGAGTCACAGATTCACAGAGTCACAGAATCACAGAATCACAGAGTCACAGGATCACAGAATCACAGAATCACAGAATCACAGAATCACAGAATCACAGAGTCACAGAATCACAGAATCACAGAGTCACAGAGTCACAGAATCACAGAATCACAGAGTCACAGAGTCACAGAATCACAGAATCACAGAGTCACAGAGTCACAGAATCACAGAGTCACAGAATCACAGAATCACAGATCACAGAATCACAGAGTCACAGAATCACAGAATCACAGAGTCACAGAGTCACAGAGTCACAGAATCACAGAATCACAGAATCACAGAGTCACAGAGTCACAGAGTCACAGAATCACAGAATCACAGAGTCACAGAGTCACAGAATCACAGAGTCACAGAATCACAGAGTCACAGAGTCACAGAATCACAGAGTCACAGAATCACAGAGTCACAGATCACAGAGTCACAGAGTCACAGAGTCACAGAATCACAGAATCACAGAGTCACAGAGTCACAGAGTCACAGAATCACAGAATCACAGAGTCACAGAATCACAGAGTCACAGAGTCACAGAATCACAGAATCACAGAGTCACAGAGTCACAGAGTCACAGAATCACAGAATCACAGAGTCACAGAGTCACAGAGTCACAGAGTCACAGAATCACAGAGTCACAGAATCACAGAGTCACAGAATCACAGAATCACAGAGTCACAGAGTCACAGAGTCACAGAGTCACAGAGTCACAGAATCACAGAGTCACAGAGTCACAGAGTCACAGAGTCACAGAATCACAGAGTCACAGAATCACAGAGTCACAGAGTCACAGAATCACAGAGTCACAGAGTCACAGAATCACAGAGTCACAGAGTCACAGAATCACAGAGTCACAGAGTCACAGAATCACAGAATCACAGAGTCACAGAATCACAGAGTCACAGAGTCACAGAATCACAGAGTCACAGAATCACAGAGTCACAGATCACAGAATCACAGAGTCACAGAATCACAGAATCACAGAGTCACAGAGTCACAGAGTCACAGAGTCACAGAGTCACAGAATCACAGAGTCACAGAATCACAGAGTCACAGAGTCACAGAATCACAGAGTCACAGAATCACAGAGTCAGAGAGTCACAGAGTCACAGAATCACAGAATCACAGAGTCACAGAGTCACAGAGTCACAGAGTCACAGAGTCACAGAGTCACAGAGTCACAGAATCACAGAATCACAGAGTCACAGAGTCACAGAGTCACAGAGTCACAGAATCACAGAATCACAGAGTCACAGAGTCACAGAGTCACAGAATCACAGAATCACAGAATCACAGAGTCACAGAATCACAGAGTCACAGAATCACAGAGTCACAGAATCACAGAATCACAGAGTCACAGAGTCACAGAGTCACAGAATCACAGAATCACAGAGTCACAGAGTCACAGAGTCACAGAGTCACAGAATCACAGAATCACAGAGTCACAGAATCACAGAATCACAGAGTCACAGAGTCACAGAGTCACAGAATCACAGAATCACAGAGTCACAGAGTCACAGAGTCATAGAGTCACAGAATCACAGAGTCACAGAATCACAGAATCACAGAGTCACAGAGTCACAGAGTCACAGAGTCACAGAGTCACAGAATCACAGAGTCACAGAATCACAGAGTCACAGAGTCACAGAATCACAGAGTCACAGAATCACAGAGTCACAGAGTCACAGAGTCACAGAATCACAGAATCACAGAGTCACAGAATCACAGAGTCACAGAGTCACAGAGTCACAGAATCACAGAATCACAGAATCACAGAGTCACAGAGTCACAGAGTCACAGAGTCACAGAATCACAGAATCACAGAGTCACAGAGTCACAGAGTCACAGAGTCACAGAATCACAGAATCACAGAATCACAGAGTCACAGAGTCACAGAGTCACAGAGTCACAGAGTCACAGAATCACAGAGTCACAGAGTCACAGGATCACAGAATCACAGAATCACAGAATCACAGAGTCACAGAGTCACAGAGTCACAGAGTCACAGAATCACAGAATCACAGAATCACAGAATCACAGACTCACAGAGTCACAGAGTCACAGAGTCACAGAATCACAGAATCACAGAGTCACAGAGTCACAGAGTCACAGAATCACAGAGTCACAGAATCACAGAATCACAGAGTCACAGAGTCACAGAGTCACAGAGTCACAGGATCACAGAATCACAGAATCACAGAATCACAGAATCACAGAGTCACAGAGTCACAGAATCACAGAGTCACAGAGTCACAGATCACAGAATCACAGAGTCACAGAGTCACAGAGTCACAGATCACAGAATCACAGAGTCACAGAGTCACAGAGTCACAGAGTCACAGAATCACAGATCACAGAATCACAGAGTCACAGATCACAGAATCACAGAGTCACAGAGTCACAGAGTCACAGAGTCACAGAGTCACAGAATCACAGAATCACAGAGTCACAGAGTCACAGAATCACAGAGTCACAGAGTCACAGAATCACAGAGTCACAGAGTCACAGAGTCACAGAATCACAGAGTCACAGAATCACAGAGTCACAGAGTCACAGAGTCACAGAATCACAGAGTCACAGAATCACAGAGTCACAGAGTCACAGAATCACAGAGTCACAGAATCACAGAGTCACAGAGTCACAGAATCACAGAGTCACAGAATCACAGAGTCACAGAGTCACAGAATCACAGAGTCACAGAATCACAGAATCACAGAGTCACAGAATCACAGAATCACAGAGTCACAGAGTCACAGAGTCACAGAGTCACAGAGTCACAGAGTCACAGAATCACAGAATCACAGAGTCACAGAATCACAGAGTCACAGAGTCACAGAGTCACAGAATCACAGAATCACAGAGTCACAGAATCACAGAGTCACAGAATCACAGAATCACAGAGTCACAGTCACAGAATCACAGAGTCACAGAATCACAAAGTCACAGAGTAAGAGATTCACAGAATCACAGAATCACAGAGTCACAGAGTCACAGAGTCACAGAATCACAGAATCACAGAGTCACAGAATCACAGAATCACAGAGTCACAGAGTCACAGAGTCACAGAATCACAGAGTCACAGAATCACAGAATCACAGAATCACAGAGTCACAGAATCACAGAGTCACAGAATCACAGAGTCACAGAGTCACAGAATCACAGAGTCACAGAGTCACAGAATCACAGAATCACAGAATCACAGAGTCACAGAGTCACAGAGTCACAGAATCACAGAGTCACAGAGTCACAGAATCACAGAGTCACAGAGTCACAGAGTCACAGAGTCACAGAATCACAGAGTCACAGAATCACAGAATCACAGAGTCACAGAGTCACAGAGTCACAGAATCACAGAGTCACAGAGTCACAGAATCACAGAGTCACAGAGTCACAGAATCACAGAATCACAGAATCACAGAGTCACAGAGTCACAGAGTCACAGAGTCACAGAATCACAGAGTCACAGAGTCACAGAATCACAGAATCACAGAGTCACAGAGTCACAGAGTCACAGAGTCACAGAATCACAGAATCACAGAGTCACAGAGTCACAGAGTCACAGAATCACAGAATCACAGAGTCACAGAGTCACAGAGTCACAGAGTCACAGAATCACAGAATCACAGAGTCACAGAGTCACAGAATCACAGAGTCACAGAATCACAGAGTCACAGAGTCACAGATCACAGAATCACAGAATCACAGAGTCACAGAGTCACAGAATCACAGAGTCACAGAATCACAGAGTCACAGAGTCACAGAGTCACAGAATCACAGAGTCACAGAATCACAGAGTCACAGATCACAGAATCACAGAGTCACAGAATCACAGAATCACAGAGTCACAGAGTCACAGAGTCACAGAATCACAGAGTCACAGAGTCACAGAATCACAGAGTCACAGAGTCACAGAATCACAGAATCACAGAATCACAGAGTCACAGAGTCACAGAATCACAGAGTCACAGAGTCACAGAATCACAGAGTCACAGAGTCACAGAATCACAGAGTCACAGAGTCACAGAGTCACAGAATCACAGAGTCACAGAGTCACAGAGTCACAGAATCACAGAGTCACAGAGTCACAGAATCACAGAGTCACAGAGTCACAGAGTCACAGAATCACAGAGTCACAGAATCACAGAGTCACAGAGTCACAGAGTCACAGAGTCACAGAATCACAGAGTCACAGAATCACAGAGTCACAGAGTCACAGAATCACAGAGTCACAGAATCACAGAATCACAGAATCACAGAGTCACAGAGTCACAGAATCACAGAGTCACAGAATCACAGAGTCACAGAATCACAGAGTCACAGAGTCACAGAATCACAGAGTCACAGAATCACAGAATCACAGAATCACAGAGTCACAGAATCACAGAGTCACAGAGTCACAGAGTCACAGAGTCACAGAATCACAGAGTCACAGAATCACAGAGTCACAGAGTCACAGAGTCACAGAATCACAGAGTCACAGAGTCACAGAATCACAGAGTCACAGAGTCACAGAGTCACAGATCACAGAATCACAGAGTCACAGAATCACAGAGTCACAGATCACAGAATCACAGAGTCACAGAATCACAGAATCACAGAGTCACAGAGTCACAGAGTCACAGAATCACAGAGTCACAGAATCACAGAGTCACAGATCACAGAATCACAGAGTCACAGAATCACAGAGTCACAGAGTCACAGAGTCACAGAGTCACAGAATCACAGAATCACAGAGTCACAGAGTCACAGAGTCACAGAGTCACAGAATCACAGAATCACAGAGTCACAGAGTCACAGAGTCACAGAGTCACAGAATCACAGAATCACAGAGTCACAGAATCACAGAGTCACAGAATCACAGAATCACAGAGTCACAGAGTCACAGGATCACAGAATCACAGAATCACAGAGTCACAGAGTCACAGAATCACAGAGTCACAGAATCACAAAGTCACAGAGTCACAGAATCACAGAATCACAGAATCACAGAGTCACAGAGTCACAGAGTCACAGAGTCACAGAATCACAGAGTCACAGAGTCACAGAATCACAGAATCACAGAGTCACAGAATCACAGAGTCACAGAATCACAGAATCACAGAATCACAGAGTCACAGAGTCACAGAGTCACAGATCACAGAATCACAGAGTCACAGAGTCACAGAATCACAGAATCACAGAATCACAGAGTCACAGAGTCACAGAATCACAGAATCACAGAGTCACAGAATCACAGAGTCACAGAGTCACAGAATCACAGAGTCACAGATTCGCAGAATCACAGAGTCACAGAATCACAGAATCACAGAATCACAGAGTCACAGAATCACAGAATCACAGAATCACAGAGTCACAGAATCACAGAGTCACAGAATCACAGAGTCACAGAGTCACAGATTCACAGAATCACAGAATCACAGAATCACAGAGTCACAGAATCACAGAATCACAGAGTCACAGAGTCACAGAGTCACAGAATCACAGAGTCACAGAATCACAGATTCACAGAGTCACAGAATCACAGAGTCACAGAGTCACAGAGTCACAGAATCACAGAATCACAGAGTCACAGAATCACAGAGTCACAGAGTCACAGAATCACAGAATCACAGAGTCACAGAATCACAGAGTCACAGAATCACAGAGTCACAGAGTCACAGAGTCACAGAATCACAAAATCACAGAGTCACAGAATCACAGAATCACAGAGTCACAGAATCACAGAGTCACAGAGTCACAGAATCACAGAATCACAGAGTCACAGAGTCACAGAGTCACAGAATCACAGAATCACAGAGTCACAGAATCACAGAGTCACAGAGTCACAGGATCACAAAATCACAGAATCACAGAGTCACAGTCACAGAATCACAGAGTCACAGAGTCACAGAGTCACAGAGTCACAGAATCACAGAGTCACAGAGTCACAGAGTCACAGAATCACAGAGTCACAGAGTCACAGAGTCACAGAATCACAGAGTCACAGAATCACAGAGTCACAGATCACAGAATCACAGAGTCACAGAGTCACAGAATCACAGAGTCACAGAGTCACAGAGTCACAGAATCACAGAGTCACAGAGTCACAGAGTCACAGAATCACAGAGTCACAGAGTCACAGAGTCACAGAGTCACAGAATCACAGAGTCACAGAGTCACAGAGTCACAGAGTCACAGAGTCACAGAGTCACAGAGTCACAGAGTCACAGAATCACAGAATCACAGAGTCACAGAGTCACAGAGTCACAGAATCACAGAATCACAGAATCACAGAATCACAGAGTCACAGATCACAGAATCACAGAGTCACAGAGTCACAGAATCACAGAGTCACAGAGTCACAGAGTCACAGAATCACAGAATCACAGAGTCACAGAGTCACAGAGTCACAGAATCACAGAGTCACAGTCACAGAATCACAGAGTCACAGAGTCACAGAGTCACAGAGTCACAGAGTCACAGAATCACAGAATCACAGAGTCACAGAGTCACAGAGTCACAGAATCACAGAATCACAGAATCACAGAGTCACAGAGTCACAGAGTCACAGAATCACAGAATCACAGAGTCACAGAGTCACAGAGTCACAGAATCACAGAGTCACAGAATCACAGAGTCACAGAGTCACAGAATCACAGAGTCACAGAATCACAGAGTCACAGAGTCACAGAATCACAGAGTCACAGAGTCACAGAATCACAGAGTCACAGAGTCACAGAGTCACAGAGTCACAGAGTCACAGAATCACAGAGTCACAGAGTCACAGAGTCACAGAGTCACAGAATCACAGAGTCACAGAATCACAGAATCACAGAGTCACAGAATCACAGAGTCACAGAGTCACAGAATCACAGAGTCACAGAATCACAGAATCACAGAGTCACAGAGTCACAGAATCACAGAGTCACAGAGTCACAGAATCACAGAATCACAGAGTCACAGAGTCACAGAGTCACAGAATCACAGAGTCACAGAGTCACAGAATCACAGAGTCACAGAATCACAGAATCACAGAGTCACAGAGTCACAGAATCACAGAATCACAGAATCACAGAGTCACAGAGTCACAGAATCACAGAGTCACAGAATCACAGAGTCACAGAGTCACAGAGTCACAGAATCACAGAATCACAGAGTCACAGAGTCACAGAGTCACAGAATCACAGAATCACAGAGTCACAGAATCACAGAGTCACAGAATCACAGAATCACAGAATCACAGAGTCACAGAGTCACAGAATCACAGAATCACAGAGTCACAGAGTCACAGAATCACAGAGTCACAGAATCACAGAGTCACAGAGTCACAGAATCACAGAGTCACAGAATCACAGAGTCACAGAATCACAGAGTCACAGAGTCACAGAATCACAGAGTCACAGAATCACAGAGTCACAGAGTCACAGAATCACAGAGTCACAGAGTCACAGAATCACAGAGTCACAGAATCACAGAGTCACAGATCACAGAATCACAGAATCACAGAGTCACAGAATCACAGAATCACAGAGTCACAGAGTCACAGAGTCACAGAATCACAGAATCACAGAGTCACAGAGATCACAGAGTCACAGAATCACAGAGTCACAGAGTCACAGAGTCACAGAATCACAGAATCACAGAGTCACAGAGTCACAGAGTCACAGAATCACAGAGATCACAGAGTCACAGAATCACAGAGTCACAGAATCACAGAGTCACAGAATCACAGAGTCACAGAATCACAGAATCACAGAGTCACAGAGTCACAGAGTCACAGAATCACAGAATCACAGAGTCACAGAATCACAGAATCACAGAGTCACAGAGTCACAGAGTCACAGAGTCACAGAATCACAGAGTCACAGAGTCACAGAATCACAGAGTCACAGAGTCACAGAATCACAGAATCACAGAGTCACAGAATCACAGAGTCACAGAGTCACAGAATCACAGAATCACAGAATCACAGAGTCACAGAGTCACAGAATCACAGAGTCACAGAGTCACAGAGTCACAGAGTCACAGAGTCACAGAATCACAGAGTCACAGAATCACAGAGTCACAGAGTCACAGAGTCACAGAATCACAGAGTCACAGAGTCACAGAGTCACAGAATCACAGAGTCACAGAGTCACAGAATCACAGAGTCACAGAGTCACAGAATCACAGAGTCACAGAGTCACAGAGTCACAGAGTCACAGAATCACAGAGTCACAGAATCACAGAATCACAGAGTCACAGAGTCACAGAGTCACAGAATCACAGAGTCACAGAGTCACAGAATCACAGAATCACAGAATCACAGAATCACAGAGTCACAGAGTCACAGAGTCACAGAGTCACAGAATCACAGAGTCACAGAATCACAGAATCACAGAGTCACAGAGTCACAGAGTCACAGAGTCACAGAATCACAGAGTCACAGAGTCACAGAATCACAGAGTCACAGAGTCACAGAGTCACAGAATCACAGAATCACAGAGTCACAGAGTCACAGAGTCACAGAATCACAGAGTCACAGAGTCACAGAGTCACAGAATCACAGAGTCACAGAGTCACAGAATCACAGAATCACAGAGTCACAGAATCACAGAGTCACAGAATCACAGAGTCACAGAGTCACAGAATCACAGAATCACAGAATCACAGAGTCACAGAGTCACAGAATCACAGAGTCACAGAGTCACAGAATCACAGAATCACAGAGTCACAGAGTCACAGAATCACAGAATCACAGAGTCACAGAGTCACAGAATCACAGAATCACAGAGTCACAGAATCACAGAGTCACAGAATCACAGAGTCACAGAGTCACAGAATCACAGAGTCACAGAATCACAGAATCACAGAGTCACAGAGTCACAGAGTCACAGAGTCACAGAATCACAGAGTCACAGAGTCACAGAGTCACAGAATCACAGAATCACAGAATCACAGAGTCACAGAATCACATAATCACAGAGTCACAGAGTCACAGAGTCACAGAATCACAGAGTCACAGAATCACAGAGTCACAGAGTCACAGAGTCACAGAATCACAGAGTCACAGAGTCACAGAATCACAGAATCACAGAGTCACAGAGTCACAGAGTCACAGAGTCACAGAGTCACAGAATCACAGAGTCACAGAGTCACAGAATCACAGAGTCACAGAATCACAGAGTCACAGAATCACAGAGTCACAGAGTCACAGAATCACAGAGTCACAGAATCACAGAGTCACAGAGTCACAGAGTCACAGAGTCACAGAATCACAGAGTCACAGAGTCACAGAGTCACAGAGTCACAGAGTCACAGAGTCACAGAATCACAGAGTCACAGAATCACAGAGTCACAGAGTCACAGAATCACAGAGTCACAGATCACAGAGTCACAGAGTCACAGAGTCACAGAGTCACAGAGTCACAGAATCACAGAGTCACAGAGTCACAGAATCACAGAGTCACAGAGTCACAGAGTCACAGAATCACAGAGTCACAGAGTCACAGAATCACAGAGTCACAGAATCACAGAGTCACAGAGTCACAGAATCACAGAGTCACAGAGTCACAGAGTCACAGAATCACAGAGTCACAGAATCACAGAGTCACAGAATCACAGAGTCACAGAATCACAGAGTCACAGAGTCACAGAATCACAGAGTCACAGAATCACAGAGTCACAGAATCACAGAGTCACAGAGTCACAGAGTCACAGAGTCACAGAATCACAGAGTCACAGAATCACAGAGTCACAGAGTCACAGAGTCACAGAGTCACAGAATCACAGAATCACAGAGTCACAGAGTCACAGAATCACAGAGTCACAGAATCACATAGTCACAGAGTCACAGAGATCACAGAATCACAGAATCACAGAGTCACAGAGTCACAGAGTCACAGAATCACAGAATCACAGAGTCACAGAGTCACAGAATCACAGAGTCACAGAATCACAGAGTCACAGAGTCACAGAGTCACAGAGTCACAGAATCACAGAGTCACAGAGTCACAGAATCACAGAGTCACAGAATCACAGAGTCACAGAGTCACAGAGTCACAGAGTCACAGAATCACAGAGTCACAGAATCACAGAATCACAGAGTCACAGAATCACAGAGTCACAGAATCACAGAATCACAGAGTCACAGAATCACAGAATCACAGAGTCACAGAGTCACAGAGTCACAGAATCACAGAGTCACAGAGTCACAGAGTCACAGAATCACAGAGTCACAGAGTCACAG
The DNA here is from genome assembly GCF_027791375.1 of Indicator indicator. Lineage (NCBI taxonomy): Eukaryota > Metazoa > Chordata > Aves > Piciformes > Indicatoridae > Indicator > Indicator indicator. The sequence goes on along the minus strand of NC_072012.1, from coordinate 47,486,736 downwards.
AGTCACAGAATCACAGAGTCACAGAGTCACAGAGTCACAGAATCACAGAGTCACAGAGTCACAGAATCACAGAGTCACAGAGTCACAGAGTCACAGAATCACAGAGTCACAGAGTCACAGAATCACAGAATCACAGAGTCACAGAGTCACAGAGTCACAGAGTCACAGAATCACAGAGTCACAGAATCACAGAGTCACAGAGTCACAGAGTCACAGAGTCACAGAATCACAGAGTCACAGAGTCACAGAGTCACAGAGTCACAGAATCACAGAGTCACAGAATCACAGAGTCACAGAGTCACAGAATCACAGAGTCACAGAGTCACAGAGTCACAGAATCACAGAGTCACAGAATCACAGAATCACAGAGTCACAGAATCACAGAGTCACAGAGTCACAGAATCACAGAATCACAGAGTCACAGAGTCACAGAGTCACAGAATCACAGAGTCACAGAGTCACAGAATCACAGAGTCACAGAATCACAGAGTCACAGAGTCACAGAGTCACAGAGTCACAGAGTCACAGAATCACAGAATCACAGAGTCACAGAGTCACAGAGTCACAGAATCACAGAGTCACAGAATCACAGAGTCACAGAATCACAGAATCACAGAGTCACAGAGTCACAGAATCACAGAGTCACAGAGTCACAGAGTCACAGAATCACAGAGTCACAGAGTCACAGAATCACAGAATCACAGAGTCACAGAATCACAGAGTCAGAGAATCACAGAGTCACAGAGTCACAGAATCACAGAGTCACAGAGTCACAGAGTCACAGAATCACAGAATCACAGAGTCACAGAATCACAGAATCACAGAGTCACAGAATCACAGAGTCACAGAGTCACAGAGTCACAGAGTCACAGAATCACAGAATCACAGAGTCACAGAATCACAGAGTCACAGAATCACAGAGTCACAGAGTCACAGAGTCACAGAGTCACAGAATCACAGAATCACAGAGTCACAGAGTCACAGAGTCACAGAATCACAGAATCACAGAGTCACAGAGTCACAGAGTCACAGAATCACAGAATCACAGAATCACAGAGTCACAGAATCACAGAGTCACAGAATCACAGAGTCACAGAGTCACAGAGTCACAGAATCACAGAGTCACAGAATCACAGAGTCACAGAGTCACAGAGTCACAGAATCACAGAGTCACAGAGTCACAGAGTCACAGAATCACAGAGTCACAGAATCACAGAGTCACAGAATCACAGAGTCACAGAGTCACAGAATCACAGAGTCACAGAGTCACAGAGTCACAGAGTCACAGAGTCACAGAGTCACAGAATCACAGAATCACAGAGTCACAGAGTCACAGAATCACAGAATCACAGAGTCACAGAGTCACAGAATCACAGAGTCACAGAATCACAGAGTCACAGAGTCACAGAATCACAGAGTCACAGAATCACAGAGTCACAGAATCACAGAGTCACAGAGTCACAGAGTCACAGAATCACAGAGTCACAGAGTCACAGAGTCACAGAATCACAGAGTCACAGAATCACAGAGTCACAGAGTCACAGAGTCACAGAATCACAGAATCACAGAGTCACAGAGTCACAGAGTCACAGAGTCACAGAATCACAGAGTCACAGAATCACAGAATCACAGAATCACAGAATCACAGAATCACAGAGTCACAGAGTCACAGAGTCACAGAATCACAGAATCACAGAATCACAGAGTCACAGAATCACAGAGTCACAGAATCACAGAGTCACAGAGTCACAGAGTCACAGAATCACAGAATCACAGAGTCACAGAGTCACAGAGTCACAGAATCACAGAATCACAGAGTCACAGAATCACAGAGTCACAGAGTCACAGAATCACAGAATCACAGAATCACAGAGTCACAGAATCACAGAGTCACAGAGTCACAGAATCACAGAGTCACAGAATCACAGAGTCACAGAGTCACAGAATCACAGAATCACAGAATCACAGAATCACAGAGTCACAGAGTCACAGAGTCACAGAATCACAGAATCACAGAGTCACAGAGTCACAGAGTCACAGAATCACAGAATCACAGAGTCACAGAATCACAGAGTCACAGAGTCACAGAGTCACAGAATCACAGAGTCACAGAGTCACAGAGTCACAGAATCACAGAGTCACAGAATCACAGAGTCACAGAATCACAGAATCACAGAATCACAGAATCACAGAGTCACAGAGTCACAGAGTCACAGAATCACAGAGTCACAGAGTCACAGAGTCACAGAATCACAGAGTCACAGAATCACAGAGTCACAGAGTCACAGAATCACAGAGTCACAGAATCACAGAGTCACAGATCACAGAATCACAGAGTCACAGATCACAGAATCACAGAGTCACAGAGTCACAGTCACGATCACAGAATCACAGAGTCACAGAGTCACAGAATCACAGAGTCACAGAATCACAGAGTCACAGAGTCACAGAATCACAGAGTCACAGATCACAGAGTCACAGAGTCACAGATCACAGAATCACAGAGTCACAGAGTCACAGAGTCACAGAATCACAGAGTCACAGAATCACAGAGTCACAGAGTCACAGAGTCACAGAATCACAGAATCACAGAGTCACAGAGTCACAGAGTCACAGAATCACAGAGTCACAGAATCACAGAGTCACAGAGTCACAGAATCACAGAGTCACAGAGTCACAGAGTCACAGAGTCACAGAACAATGGAATCATGGAGTCACAGAGTCACAGAGTCACAGAGTCACGGAACAATGGAATCATGGAGTCACAGAGTCACAGAGTCACAGAATCACAGAGTCACAGAATCACAGAGTCACAGATCACAGAATCACAGAGTCACAGAATCACAGAGTCACAGAATCACAGAATCACAGAGTCACAGATCACAGAATCACAGAGTCACAGAATCACAGAGTCACAGAGTCACAGAGTCACAGAATCACAGAGTCACAGAGTCACAGAGTCACAGAGTCACAGAATCACAGAGTCACAGAGTCACAGAATCACAGAGTCACAGAGTCACAGAATCACAGAGTCACAGAATCACAGAGTCACAGAATCACAGAATCACAGAGTCACAGAGTCACAGAGTCACAGAGTCACAGAATCACAGAGTCACAGAGTCACAGAATCACAGAGTCACAGAATCACAGAGTCACAGAGTCACAGAATCACAGAGTCACAGAGTCACAGAATCACAGAGTCACAGAATCACAGAGTCACAGAATCACAGAATCACAGAGTCACAGAGTCACAGAGTCACAGAGTCACAGAATCACAGAGTCACAGAGTCACAGAATCACAGAGTCACAGAATCACAGAGTCACAGAATCACAGAATCACAGAGTCACAGAGTCACAGAGTCACAGAGTCACAGAATCACAGAATCACAGAGTCACAGAATCACAGAGTCACAGAGTCACAGAATCACAGAGTCACAGAGTCACAGAATCACAGAATCACAGAGTCACAGAATCACAGAGTCACAGAATCACAGAATCACAGAGTCACAGAGTCACAGAGTCACAGAATCACAGAATCACAGAGTCACAGAGTCACAGAGTCATAGAGTCACAGAGTCACAGAATCACAGAATCACAGAAACACAGAGTCACAGAGTCACAGAGTCACAGAATCACAGAATCACAGAATCACAGAGTCACAGAGTCACAGAATCACAGAATCACAGAATCACAGAGTCACAGAATCACAGAATCACAGAATCACAGAATCACAGAATCACAGAGTCACAGAATCACAGAGTCACAGAGTCACAGAGTCACAGAGTCACAGAATCACAGAGTCACAGAATCACAGAGTCACAGAGTCACAGAATCACAGAGTCACAGAATCACAGAGTCACAGAGTCACAGAGTCACAGAGTCACAGAATCACAGAGTCACAGAATCACAGAGTCACAGAATCACAGAATCACAGAGTCACAGAATCACAGAGTCACAGAATCACAGAATCACAGAGTCACAGAGTCACAGAGTCACAGAGTCACAGAATCACAGAGTCACAGAATCACAGAATCACAGAATCACAGAGTCACAGAATCACAGAGTCACAGAGTCACAGAGTCACAGAGTCACAGAGTCACAGAATCACAGAGTCACAGAATCACAGAATCACAGAGTCACAGAGTCACAGAGTCACAGAGTCACAGAATCACAGAGTCACAGAGTCACAGAGTCACAGAATCACAGAGTCACAGAATCACAGAGTCACAGAGTCACAGAATCACAGAGTCACAGAGTCACAGAGTCACAGAATCACAGAGTCACAGAGTCACAGAATCACAGAGTCACAGAGTCACAGAATCACAGAGTCACAGAGTCACAGAGTCACAGAATCACAGAATCACAGAGTCACAGAATCACAGAGTCACAGAGTCACAGAATCACAGAGTCACAGAGTCACAGAGTCACAGAGTCACAGAATCACAGAGTCACAGAATCACAGAGTCACAGAGTCACAGAATCACAGAGTCACAGAATCACAGAGTCACAGAATCACAGAGTCACAGAGTCACAGAGTCACAGAGTCACAGAATCACAGAATCACAGAGTCACAGAATCACAGAGTCACAGAGTCACAGAGTCACAGAGTCACAGAATCACAGAGTCACAGAGTCACAGAGTCACAGAGTCACAGAGTCACAGAATCACAGAGTCACAGAGTCACAGAATCACAGAGTCACAGAATCACAGAGTCACAGAGTCACAGATCACAGAGTCACAGAATCACAGAATCACAGAGTCACAGAGTCACAGAATCACAGAGTCACAGAATCACAGAGTCACAGAATCACAGAGTCACAGAGTCACAGAATCACAGAGTCACAGAATCACAGAGTCACAGAGTCACAGAGTCACAGAGTCACAGAGTCACAGAATCACAGAGTCACAGAATCACAGAGTCACAGAGTCACAGAGTCACAGAATCACAGAATCACAGAGTCACAGAATCACAGAGTCACAGATCACAGAATCACAGAGTCACAGAGTCACAGAGTCACAGATCACAGAATCACAGAGTCACAGAATCACAGAATCACAGAGTCACAGAGTCACAGAGTCACAGAATCACAGAATCACAGAGTCACAGAGTCACAGAGTCACAGAGTCACAGAATCACAGAGTCACAGAGTCACAGAATCACAGAGTCACAGAGTCACAGAGTCACAGAATCACAGAGTCACAGAGTCACAGAATCACAGAATCACAGAGTCACAGAGTCACAGAGTCACAGAATCACAGAATCACAGAATCACAGAGTCACAGAGTCACAGAGTCACAGAGTCACAGAATCACAGAGTCACAGAGTCACAGAGTCACAGAGTCACAGAGTCACAGAATCACAGAGTCACAGATCACAGAATCACAGAGTCACAGAATCACAGAGTCACAGATCACAGAATCACAGAGTCACAGAGTCACAGAATCACAGATCACAGAATCACAGAGTCACAGAGTCACAGAATCACAGAATCACAGAATCACAGAGTCACAGAGTCACAGATCACAGAGTCACAGAATCACAGAATCACAGAGTCACAGAATCACAGAGTCACAGAGTCACAGAGTCACAGAATCACAGAATCACAGAGTCACAGAGTCACAGAATCACAGAGTCACAGAATCACAGAATCACAGAATCACAGAATCACAGAGTCACAGAATCACAGAATCACAGAATCACAGAGTCACAGAGTCACAGAATCACAGAATCACAGAGTCACAGAGTCACAGAGTCACAGAATCACAGAGTCACAGAATCACAGAGTCACAGAGTCACAGGATCACAGATTCACAGTCACAGTATCACAGAGTCACAGAATCACAGAATCACAGAGTCACAGAATCACAGAGTCACAGAGTCACAGGATCACAGGATCACAGAGTCACAGAATCACAGAGTCACAGAGTCACAGGATCACAGAATCACAGAATCACAGAATCACAGAGTCACAGAGTCACAGAGTCACAGAATCACAGAGTCACAGAGTCACAGTCACAGAGTCACAGAGTCACAGAATCACAGAATCACAGAGTCACAGAGTCACAGAGTCACAGAATCACAGAGTCACAGAATCACAGAATCACAGAATCACAGAGTCACAGATTCACAGAGTCACAGATCACAGAATCACAGAATCACAGAGTCACAGAATCACAGAGTCACAGAGTCACAGAATCACAGAGTCACAGAGTCACAGAGTCACAGAGTCACAGAGTCACAGAGTCACAGAATCACAGAGTCACAGAGTCACAGAGTCACAGAATCACAGAATCACAGAGTCACAGAGTCACAGAGTCACAGAATCACAGAATCACAGAGTCACAGAGTCACAGAGTCACAGAATCACAGAGTCACAGAATCACAGAGTCACAGATCACAGAATCACAGAGTCACAGAATCACAGAGTCACAGAATCACAGAGTCACAGAGTCACAGAGTCACAGAATCACAGAGTCACAGAATCACAGAGTCACAGAGTCACAGAATCACAGAGTCACAGAATCACAGAGTCACAGAGTCACAGAATCACAGAATCACAGAATCACAGAATCACAGAGTCACAGATCACAGAGTCACAGAATCACAGAATCACAGAGTCACAGAGTCACAGAATCACAGAATCACAGAATCACAGAGTCACAGAGTCACAGAGTCACAGAGTCACAGAGTCACAGAATCACAGAGTCACAGAATCACAGAGTCACAGAGTCACAGAGTCACAGAGTCACAGAATCACAGAATCACAGAGTCACAGAGTCACAGAGTCACAGAATCACAGAGTCACAGAGTCACAGAATCACAGAGTCACAGAGTCACAGAATCACAGAATCACAGAGTCACAGAATCACAGAGTCACAGAGTCACAGAGTCACAGAATCACAGAATCACAGAGTCACAGAATCACAGAGTCACAGAGTCACAGAGTCACAGAATCACAGAGTCACAGAATCACAGAGTCACAGAGTCACAGAGTCACAGAATCACAGAATCACAGAGTCACAGAGTCACAGAGTCACAGAATCACAGAGTCACAGAATCACAGAGTCACAGATCACAGAATCACAGAGTCACAGAATCACAGAATCACAGAGTCACAGAGTCACAGAGTCACAGAATCACAGAATCACAGAATCACAGAATCACAGAGTCACAGAGTCACAGAGTCACAGAATCACAGAGTCACAGAGTCACAGAATCACAGAGTCACAGAATCACAGAATCACAGAGTCACAGAGTCACAGAATCACAGAATCACAGAATCACAGAGTCACAGAGTCACAGAATCACAGAGTCACAGAATCACAGAGTCACAGAGTCACAGAGTCACAGAGTCACAGAATCACAGAGTCACAGAATCACAGAGTCACAGAATCACAGAATCACAGAGTCACAGAGTCACAGAATCACAGAGTCACAGAATCACAGAGTCACAGAGTCACAGATTCACAGAGTCACAGAATCACAGAATCACAGAGTCACAGAATCACAGAGTCACAGAGTCACAGAATCACAGAGTCACAGATCACAGAATCACAGAATCACAGAGTCACAGAATCACAGAATCACAGAATCACAGAGTCACAGAGTCACAGAATCACAGAGTCACAGAGTCACAGAATCACAGAATCACAGAGTCACAGAATCACAGAGTCACAGAGTCACAGAATCACAGAGTCACAGAATCACAGAATCACAGAATCACAGAATCACAGAGTCACAGAATCACAGAATCACAGAGTCACAGAATCACAGAGTCACAGAGTCACAGAATCACAGAGTCACAGAGTCACAGAGTCACAGAATCACAGAGTCACAGAATCACAGAATCACAGAGTCACAGAATCACAGAGTCACAGAGTCACAGAATCACAGAATCACAGAGTCACAGAGTCACAGAATCACAGAATCACAGAGTCACAGAGTCACAGTCACAGAATCACAGAGTCACAGAATCACAGAATCACAGAATCACAGAGTCACAGAGTCACAGAGTCACAGAATCACAGAATCACAGAGTCACAGAGTCACAGAATCACAGAGTCACAGAGTCACAGAATCACAGAATCACAGAATCACAGAGTCACAGAATCACAGAATCACAGAGTCACAGAGTCACAGAGTCACATAATCACAGAATCACAGAGTCACAGAATCACAGAATCACAGAGTCACAGAATCACAGAGTCACAGAGTCACAGAATCACAGAATCACAGAGTCACAGAGTCACAGAGTCACAGAATCACAGAATCACAGAGTCACAGAATCACAGAATCACAGAGTCACAATGTCACAGAGTCACAGAATCACAGAATCACAGAGTCACAGAGTCACAGGATCACAGAATCACAGAATCACAGAGTCACAGAGTCACAGAATCACAGAGTCACAGAGTCACAGAATCACAGATCACAGAGTCACAGAGTCACAGAGTCACAGAATCACAGAGTCACAGAGTCACAGAGTCACAGAATCACAGAGTCACAGAGTCACAGAGTCACAGAATCACAGAGTCACAGAGTCACAGAGTCACAGAGTCACAGAATCACAGAGTCACAGAGTCACAGAGTCACAGAATCACAGAATCACAGAGTCACAGAGTCACAGAATCACAGAGTCACAGAGTCACAGAATCACAGAGTCACAGAATCACAGAGTCACAGAGTCACAGAATCACAGAGTCACAGAGTCACAGAATCACAGAGTCACAGATCACAGAATCACAGAGTCACAGAGTCACAGAGTCACAGAGTCACAGAGTCACAGAATCACAGAGTCACAGATCACAGAATCACAGAATCACAGAATCACAGAGTCACAGAGTCACAGAGTCACAGAATCACAGAATCACAGAGTCACAGATTCACAGAGATCACAGAATCACAGAATCACAGAGTCACAGATCACAGAATCACAGAGTCACAGAATCACAGAGTCACAGAGTCACAGAGTCACAGAATCACAGAGTCACAGAATCACAGAATCACAGAGTCACAGAGTCACAGAATCACAGAGTCACAGAATCACAGAGTCACAGAATCACAGATTCACAGAGTCACAGAATCACAGAATCACAGAATCACAGAGTCACAGAATCACAGAATCACAGAGTCACAGAATCACAGATTCACAGAGTCACAGAGTCACAGAATCACAGAGTCACAGATCACAGAATCACAGAGTCACAGTCACAGATCACAGAATCACAGAATCACAGAATCACAGAGTCACAGAATCACAGAGTCACAGATCACAGAATCACAGAGTCACAGAATCACAGAGTCACAGAGTCACAGAATCACAGAGTCACAGAGTCACAGAGTCACAGAGTCACAGAATCACAGAATCACAGAGTCACAGAGTCACAGAATCACAGAGTCACAGAGTCACAGAGTCACAGAGTCACAGAATCACAGAGTCACAGAATCACAGAGTCACAGAATCACAGAATCACAGAGTCACAGAGTCACAGAGTCACAGAGTCACAGAGTCACAGAATCACAGAATCACAGAGTCACAGAGTCACAGAGTCACAGAATCACAGAATCACAGAGTCACAGAGTCACAGAGTCACAGAGTCACAGAATCACAGAATCACAGAGTCACAGAGTCACAGAATCACAGAGTCACAGAATCACAGAGTCACAGAATCACAGAGTCACAGAGTCACAGAATCACAGAGTCACAGAATCACAGAGTCACAGAATCACAGATTCACAGAATCACAGAATCACAGAATCACAGAATCACAGAGTCACAGAATCACAGAATCACAGAGTCACAGAATCACAGAGTCACAGAATCACAGAGTCACAGAGTCACAGAGTCACAGAGTCACAGAATCACAGAGTCACAGAATCACAGAGTCACAGAGTCACAGAGTCACAGAGTCACAGAATCACAGAATCACAGAATCACAGAGTCACAGAGTCACAGAGTCACAGAGTCACAGAATCACAGAGTCACAGAATCACAGAATCACAGAAACACAGAGTCACAGAATCACAGAGTCACAGAGTCACAGAGTCACAGAGTCACAGAATCACAGAGTCACAGAATCACAGAGTCACAGAGTCACAGAATCACAGAGTCACAGAATCACAGATTCACAGAATCACAGAATCACAGAATCACAGAGTCACAGAATCACAGAGTCACAGAATCACAGAGTCACAGAGTCACAGAGTCACAGAATCACAGAGTCACAGAATCACAGAGTCACAGAATCACAGAGTCACAGAATCACAGAGTCACAGATTCACAGAGTCACAGAGTCACAGAGTCACAGAGTCACAGAATCACAGAGTCACAGAATCACAGAATCACAGAGTCACAGAATCACAGAGTCACAGAATCACAGAATCACAGAGTCACAGAATCACAGAATCACAGAATCACAGAGTCACAGAATCACAGAATCACAGAGTCACAGAGTCACAGAGTCACAGAATCACAGAGTCACAGAGTCACAGTCACAGAATCACAATCACAGAATCACAGAGTCACAGAGTCACAGTCACAGAGTCACAGAGTCACAGAGTCACAGAGTCACAGTCACAGAGTCACAGTCACAGAGTCACAGAGTCACAGAGTCACAGAATCACTGAGTCACAGAATCACAGAGTCACAGAGTCACAGAGTCACAGTCACAGAATCACAGAATCACAGAGTCACAGAATCACAGAATCAGAGAGTCACAGAATCACAGAATCACAGAGTCACAGAATCAGAGTCAGATTCACAGTCAGAGAATCACAGAGTCACAGAATGTTAGAGGCTGGAAATGACCTCAAAATATCATCCATTCTAACCCCTCTGCCAGAGGAGGGTCACCTATATCAGACCATCTAGAAGGGCTACCCCTTTTCTGGTAGTTACTTAGAGCAGTGCCAAGGCTGCAGGACTCTCTGGAGATGCTGCTATCTGCAAGAGCAAATGGGATGTGCAGGTAGTCTGAGCTCAACCAGAGTGGATGCCCACAGACAGTGGATGCTGTTGGCCCAGAGGCAGGTACTTGGATACACCAGGCTGAAATCTGTTCTCTGATTGAGTACCTGAAGGTCAGACTAGCCATGCACTCTGATTCAGGAGCAACAATACCTTTTGTGATTTAAATTACACTGTGCAGGACAGGGTGACTACATCTACTGGCTAAAATGAGTTTCAACACACAGAATCATAGAATCATGGACTTGTTAGGGTTGGAAGGGACCTCCAGTTCCAACCTCCCTTCCATGGGCAGGGACTCACTATATCAGGTTGCTCAGAGCCACATCCAGCCTGGCCTTTAAAACCTCTAGGGATGAGACTTCTACCACCTCCCTCGGCAAGAGAATTAACGAATCATGGAACCGTAGAATAAGAATCATAGAATCACAGAATCAGAATCACAGAAACATTCAGAAGAGACCCTCAGGATCACCAAGTCCAACCCAGAACCCTACTCTACAAGGTTCACTTCAGTGTGTATGATTATAGACAAGCCCTTAGTGTGAAGCAGCAGAAAGTTGGGTTTGGGTTTTTCTTTCTTTTTCTCTTTCAAAGCAAAGACTCAAAAGCAAAACTATTTTTTCATTTGCTATTTCATAAGACTAACCTGAAGTGAAATCATTGCCTTATGAGAAGACTATAAGTAGTAACACTTGTGTCCAATTGAAGGTGATAAGATTATTCTTCAATAAAAGAAGGCTTTGAGTGGCTGGGAGTGATCATTAAGATGAAGAAGAGAAAGGTGGGCCACCTTTAGTTGCTGCAGTGTGAAGCTCTGTGTATTTTCCTGTGTCTGTGGAATTTAACACATCTTATCACTAAAATAGTGACAGATATGCTTTAGCAGGGCAGGCAAGAAAGTCTTCCCCTTTCTGCTTGCTCTTCAAGATACTGTGGTAACACAAACCATTCCTTTCTCCATCTGTCTGCCCAGCTCCTCATTATTAATTCTCTTTCCCAAGGTTCAGGAGTGTCTTCAGTAATCTTGGGAAATGGTGTTTTTAAACTCAAAGTGTGGTTTGGGATCCTTCTTACATCCCCCTCTTTAAAATGAAAGGCTCCCATTCATAGTCACCCTTTCTTCCCTCCTCTTTTGCCAGTTTTCAGTCCAATATGCTCATTGTCCTTCTATTCCATGACTTCAGCCCTCAGACATTTTAACCAACAGTGGAGAATGTTGTCAAATGCTTTCTGAAAAACGAAGTCTATAATATCCTTTCCCCTTCCTTACCAGGCCAGTAATTTCCTCAAAGAATTCCAACAAATTAGTTAGGCATGATCTCCTTTCCCTGAATTGATGTTAGCTGTCTTTAATCAAGCTCTGCTTTTCCAAGTGTTCCCTATTTGATTCCATAAAGGAGTTTCAGAGTCATGCCCCCTTCAGTGAAGTCAAACTGACAAGCCTGATTTTTCCCAGTGTCTGAGGAAGTTGTCTTCTTTTCTCCCCTATGAAAAACAAAACAAAAAAAGTGGTGAGAAATAAATTTCAAGTAAGTTCAGCAGCCTCCCACCATGAGACACTTACTCCCTCATATTTTTCAGCATAGGGGATGCACACTAAGAAGATGAGAGGGAGAATGGAGAGACACATTGGAGGTGATAATTTTGTATAATTTGGACCCAATTAATAAGAAGCCTTTCTGATGAAGCCTGAGGTTTGCATGGATTAAACTCATGTCACAGTATCACAGTTCATTAGAGGTTGGAAGGGACACCCAGAGATCATCAGGTCCAAGCCCCCTGTCAGAGGAGGATCACCCAGGGTAGCCCACACAGGAATGCATCCAGGTGGGGTTGGAAAGTCTCCAGAGAAGGAGACTCCACAACCTCCCTGGGCAGCCTGTTCCAAGGCTCTGTCACCCTCACTGTAAAGAAGTTTCTCCTCATGTTGAGCTGAAACCTTCTATGTTCAGGCTTGTATCCATTGCTCCTTGGCTTATTACTGCACACCACCCAAAAGAGCTTGGCCACGTCCACTTGACCCCCAGCCCTCAGCTATTGAGAGACATTGATCAGATCCCCTCTCAGCCTTCTCTTCTCCAGACTAAACAGCCCCAGGGCTCTCAGTCTCTCTTCACAGGGGAGATGCTCAAGTCCCCTCAGCATCCTCCTGGCTCTCCATTGGATTCTCTCCAGCAGGTCTCTGTCTCTCTTGAACTGGGGAGCCCAAATCTGGACACAGCATTCCAGATGTGGTCCAGTTCCTCCTGGAGACAGGTAACACCAGGACCCACACCAGCCTACAGTGCTTCCACGAGGACCTTGCTGGGGAACATCTGTTGGGGTGTGATGTAGTTTGTGTTAAAGTCTTTGGGTGACAGAGCCCTGGAACAGGCTGCCCAGGAGGGTTGTGGAGTCTCCCTCTCTGGAGATATTCAAGACCTGCCTGGATGAGTTCCTGTGTGACCTGCTCTAGGTGATCCTGCTCTGGCAGGGGAAGTTGGACTGGATGATCTCTCAAGGTCCTTTCCAGCCCCTAACATTCTGTGATTCTGTGATTATAACATTACTTGAGAGGCCAAAAGTCATTAATCTTACTATTAATACCTGCAGTGCTGATGAAGGAGAGCCCTGCAAGACCTGGTGGCAAGGCAGAGCAGGGGCACTTCTTTTAAATATTTATAAGCTAGTTGGAAATTACATCATGCATGGGCATGGTCCTGCCTTCATGCAGCAGACAGATAACCTTCCCCTTCCACAACTAGCAGCTCTGCACCAAATTGGCCACCCTGTGCTTCAAAGATGCCCACTGCAGTGCAAGGGATGGGAAGGAGCAGACCCACTTCATCTCTAACATTTCAGCCCCGTGACAGCCCAAACATTAACTCCGTTATTAAACCTCAGCCCAACTCAAGAGAGTGCTTCCAGATCGTCTCCAGAAACAATAAAACATTGCTTTTAAAAAGGCAGGAATGTTGCTGTTTTGATGGGCTGTTAAAAGACACATTCTGCTGCTGGGATTTTATCAGTTGCCTGTGTTCCCGAGACCCACAGCAGCTTCTTTCTTTTATCAGGTCTGACGTTTTGTTGGATAGATTTGGAAAGATATCTGACTGACCTCAGACTACTGCACCTGGAATATGTATTCCTGACACCTACCTGGTGTTTTATTAAGATCCATATTCATCCTCTGTTAAATGCTGTGATACAGCTGAGTCGAAACCATTTGAATTTGCCTTAAAACCAGGCCTTCAGTTAAAGCTTTGTTTCAGTTCCTTTTCACAGCCTGCTTTCTTTTTAGCTAGCTTTCTGATGCTGACTGCTAGGTTGGACATTGGTAGGCCACCCCTTACCTTTTACCAGGGCTCCACATGAGTGTGGTTATGAGGACAAGGACCTGGCTATGCCTTTTTGATTTTTTGCTGGGCTGGGCTCCCCAGTTCAAGAGGGACAGAATCTACTCGAGAGAGTCCAAGGGTGGGCTACAAGGATGGCTGAGGGACTGGAGCACTGCCTGATGAGGAAAGGCTGAGAGCCGTGGGGCTGGTTAGTCTGGAGAGGAGAAGAATGAGAGGGGATCTAATAAATGTCTATCAATATCTGAGGACTGGATTTCAAGAGGGAGGGGACAGGCTCTGCTCAATTGCACCCTGTGGTAGGACAAGGGACAATGGATATAAACTCCAGCACAGGAGGTTCCACCTCAACATGAGGAGGAACTTCTTCAGTGTGAGGGTCACAGAGCACTGGAACCTTGTGCCCTTGTGGCCAAGAGAGCCAGTGGGATCCTCGGGTGCATCAAGAAAAGTGTGTCCAGCAGGGCTAGGGAAGTTCCTCTCCCCCTCTACTCTGCCCTGCTGAGACCACACCTGGAGCACTGTGTCCAGTTTTGGGCTCCCCAGTTCAAGAGGACAGAGACCTGCTGGAGAGAGTCCAATGGAGAGTCACAAGGATGCTTAGGGGACTTGAGCATCTTCCCTAGGATGAGAGACTGAGAGCCCTGGGGCTGTTTAGTCTGGAGAAGAGAAGGCTGAGAGGGGATCTGATCAATGTCTATCAATAGCTGAGGGCTGGGGGTCAAGTGGACGTGGCCAGGCTCTTTTGGGTGGTGCACAGTAATAAGACAAGGAGCAATGGATACAAGCCTGAACATAGAAGGTTTCAGCTCAACATGAGGAGAAACTTCTTTACAATGAGGGTGACAGAGCCCTGGAACAGGCTGCCCAGGGAGGTTGTGGAGTCTCCTTCTCTGGAGACTTTCTAACCCCACCTGGATGCATTCCTGTGTGGGCTACCCTGGGTGATCCTGCTCTGGCAGGGGGCTTGGACTGGATGATCTCTGGAGGTCCCTTCCAACCTCTACCATTCAGTGGTTCTGTGATTCTGTGACAGTTCAAGGGACAGAAGTCTCCTCACCTGAGCTGCGCTGCTGACCTGATGCAAATTGGAATTTGAGTCTAACTAATGGGAATTAATTTTTCCTGAGCCATTTGCAGATGGAATCGTTGAAGGCATTTCTGAAAAATTTTGCATAACAATACAACAATGAGGAAGTCCCTGAACTGCTCCTGAAGAGTTCAGAAGTCAAAAAAGTGCTGAGCTTCATCCAATAAATTATTTATGGTGAATTGTTCGCCCAGCTGCGCTCTGCTTACAAGGGAAGTGCAGGGGGTCTAATAATCCCTTTTCAGTGTTTTGTTATATGGGTGAAAGAGGAATTCAGAGGATGCTCAGTTTTTATGCTTTTTGTACTAAATTAAGAAACTCTTTGGTTGTGGCATTTGTGAGGAAGTGACTTCCTTTTCTTCACTGCTGTGAACTATCTCAGAATAGCTTTTTAATAGAAATTACTTAGCGTGGTTGCCATTAAAAAAAACCCCAACCAAACAACAGCATTGGTTCAGCAGTTACCACACAATCTCATGTGATGCAGTACAGGAAAATATATTTATCCCAGAGAAAGTGTGTGGTAACTTCTGGTAAAAGTTGCTTCTTTAGGAGCAGCCACCACAGCTCCATCTGTTTCAGCTAAAAGAACTGTCCAAGTGACCCAAATTTCAACTTTATGAGGCTCATATTAAAAGGGAATCTGAAGAAAATGAGCTGGAGTTTAGCTTCATGTCACTACTCACATTTTCAAGCTCTTTATCAAGTATCTCTTAAAAGTGTCCTGCATGCTGGAGCTCTGAATGCCTGTCTGTAAGTGATGGACTTGTCTTTAAAGAAACAGATCCACTTAATGTGTCCAGCTACAAACATCAGCCTGTTGGTGCATATGAACTAACATGTCAGCCTGTGATTGATGTTTCTCTATTACTCTGCCAAAGTACATTAAGTTAAGCTCCTTTTCATCTCCACAAATAGTAGGGACTACAGATGGCCCTCATTTGTAATCCTCAGGAACTAGCACAACCCATCCATGAGAGAGGGTGCTGGTACCCATTGCCTGCCTGAAATGGATTAGGAAGATTTCTGTATCACAGAATCACAGAAATTTAGGGGCTGGAAGGGACCTCAAGAGATCATCCAGTAAAACCCCTTGCTAGAGCAGGATCACCTAGAGCAGGTCACACAGGAACTCATCCACACAGATCTTGAATAGGTCTTGGAGGGACACTCCACAAGCCCCCTGGGCAGCCTCTTCCAGTGTTCTGTCAAACTCACAGGGAAAACATTTTTCCTCCTGTTTCCATGGAACTTCCTATGCCTCAGCTTCCACCACTGCCCCTTGTGCTGTCATTGGGCATCACCCAGCAGAGCCTGGCTCCAGCCTCTGGGCACTCACCCTGCACATCTTTATAGATATTCATGAGGTCACCCCTTAGTCTCCTCCTCTCCAAACTAAAGAGCTCCAGCTCCCTCAGGCTCTCCTCACAAGGAAGATCTTCCACTCCCTTCAGCATTTGTGTGGCTCTGTGCTGGACTCTCTCAAGCAATTCCCTGAGGTCTTTCTTGAACTGAGAGGCCCAGAACTGGACACAATATTCCAGATGTGGCCTCACCAGGACAGATTAGAGAGGGAGCAGCATTGAAAGAATAAAGTCACACAGAGAGCAATAATGGAAACAAAGGGATGCTGACAGTGGCTGCAAGCTGTGCAGACAATGCTCTCTGAGCAGACACTGGTACTTGGTAGTGAGTATCTTAGCCACAGCACCACTCAAATCTGCATGTTCTTTGCCATTCATCTCCCATGTGCCATGAGTGAGGTGCAGCCAGAGAAGCCATATCCACAAATGACAACACAAGCCCCTAATTAAGTCCTACAGCATTAGAATGCTCTCAGTCATCATCTGCAGTGCTTTGCTTTATGTTTTCTAGGGATGAGTAAAGACCAAAGCTTAACAACTGTTTCCAAAGCCCTGCAGTGATAGGAGAAGGGGCAATGGCTTCAAAGTAGAGAAGAAGAGCTTTAGATTGGATGTTAGGAATAAATTCTGTGACCTGAGGGCAGTGGAACACTGGAACAAGTTGCCCAGGGAGGTGGTTGAGGCCCCATCCCTGGAGATATTCAAGGTGAGGCTGGAGAGGGCTCTGGGCAACCTGATCTAGTTGGGGATAACACTGCTGACTGCAGAGAGGTTGGACTGGATGACCTTTAGAGGTCCCTTCCAAGCCAGACCATTCTATAATTCTATGAGACAATATTCCAGATTTGGCCTCAGCAGGGCAGAGTAGAGAGGGAGGAGAACCTCTCTCGACCGCCTGACCACAGCCCTTCTGACGCAACCCAGGCTACCATTGGCCTTCTTGGCCAAGAGCACATTGCTGGCCCCTGGCCAGTGAAGGGGCAGTTTTGTAATGCAAATGGTCTTCACTTGACACTTATTACAAGGGTGAATTTGTGTCACTTCACCTTCTAAAAGCAGAGAAGAAAGTGAAGAGATGGAAGGTGAGGGTAGTGCGGAGCGAGGGATGTGCGCGGCGGGAGCCACGCTCCCCACTCAGCCCTGGCTGTGAGCAGACAGTGTTGAGTGTCGCTGGGAGGCCAAACAGGAAGGCAGCTCTGGCCTCCAGACTGCTTGAGAGATAATGACAGCCTTTCCAGACATCCTTATCTGCTCTGGGACTGGCCAAGGGATGTTCTCCAGGGAAAGCTGCACACTCCCGGTGGCCGTCCATGCTCAGCTGGGCTGAGGAGGCTGGCGTGGATCTGGGCTCCGGAACTGCACAGACAGAGATGTCTGCATCTTCCAGAGGGCTGCTGCCCTGCTGCCTGCAGCCACCCAGGAGTCTGGCTGGGCTGAGTCCTGGCTGTGTGACAGATGAACACACACCCTCTACTCCGCTCTGGTGAGACCCCACCTGGAGTACTGCATCCAGTTCTGGAGCCCCTATTACAAGAGGGATATGGACATGCTGGAAGGTGCCCAGAGAAGAGCCACCAGGATGAGCAGAGGGCTGGAGCTGCTCTGCTATGAGGACAGACTGAAAGAGTTGGGGCTGTTCAGTCTGGAGAAGAGAAGGCTCTGAGGTGACCTTCTTGTAGCCTTCCAGGATCTGAAGGGGGCTACAAGAAAGCTGGGGAGGGACTTTTTAGGCTATCAGGTAATGATAGGACTAGGGGGAATGGAATAAAGCTGGAAGTGGGGAGATTCAGGCTGGATGTGAGGAAGAAGTTCTTCACTATGAGAGTGGTGAGAGCCTGGAATGGGTTGTCCAGGGAGGTGGTTGAGGTCCCATCCCTGGAGGTGTGTAAGGCCAGGCTGGATGAGGCTCTGGCCAGCCTGATGTAGTGTGAGGTGTCCCTGCCCATGGCAGAGGGGTTGGAACTGGATGATCCTTGTGGTCCCTTCCAACCCTGACTGAATCTCTGATTCTATGATTCTAATTTTCACATTTCTGACTGACTGAGAGTGAGAACAGAAAGGTCCTTCTAGAGCTGACAGGGACCTCTGGCACTGCCCTGGTTTCCGTTCTGCACCACTCACTGCCAGATGCTGTACTTCAGGCAGCTCCTCACACTCAACATTCCTGCCATGGAAGTCACTGTCCAGTATGAATTCCAGGTCTGACATAATATCCTGAGGACTGCCACAGCAACATGCTTCCCAGCAAGGAGGAATCCTTTTATCATGTTGCCAGTCATCACCTTGCATGTTCCTCACTCCTTTCATGTTTCTCTGTGCAGAAGTAGATGCACCAATGCATGGGATAACCCAGGAACATCCCAGCCTTCCCTTCCCCAAGTCTCATCCCTAGCAGTTCCACAGTCTCTCTGTGTGTCCCCAAAGACAGGGATCAGCCTAGTGGCATCTTGCAGCCTTCAGCACACTTCTCCTCATCCTGAACCCCCCCTGCCCTGAGATATCCAAGGCACTCAGCATCATGGCCATGACTGACAGCTTCCCACCACCCTTGACCACCCATGTTTCTCCCTCTCCTGCCTTCATCACAAAAAGCCTCAAGGTCAACTTTAAGGAGAGACACAGGAGTTTGGAACCCCACACTGCCCCCCAGGTGGAGGCACAGTGAGGGAAGAGGGAAAGGTGGGCAGAAGAAGAGGAGGAGATGAAGTGGTGGGAGAATAATCTGGAGGCTGGTAGCACAGTCTGGGCAGAGGCTGACTCTGAGGTAAAGGGCTCTTCCTCCTTCATGCTAACTTGGGAATAGCTTTCCCTGTCCATTAAACAGCAAACTTAATAAAACTGCCTACACTTTCTTGTCACAGATCCAGTCTTGGATGTTGCATTCAATTTATTGATGTATCTTTATCTTTAGATAAGACTCTTTTTTTCATTATCTCTGGAGAACTGAGTTTCTTATCCCAGAGCCAACTGCAGTTTCCTCCAGAGCACAGCAATGTGTTTAATAAAATACATTTTAAAAGCAATCTTAGCATTACAGTCAGGATCAGCTGGGAAATAATGATACAGTACAAAGAAAATTGCACTTGAGTGGTAACTAACTCCTGAGTATCACAGAATCACAGAAACATTCAGGTTGGAAGAGACCCTCAGGATCACCAAGTCCAACCCAGAACCCTACTCTACAAGGCTCACCCCTAAACCACAGCCCCAAGCACCACAGCCAAACCACCTTCAAACACAGCCAGGCTTGGGGACTCCACCACCTCCCTGGGCAGCACATTCCAATCCCTGACCACTCTTGCCCTGAAAAAAACGTTTCCTAATGTCCAGTCTAAACCTACCCAGGGGCAGCTGGAGGCCATTCCCTCCTGTTCCATCACTTAATTACCTGTGAGAAGAGACCAGCACCAGCCTAACATCCAAAGAGACCAGTGATGACCCAGGCAGGTAATTATGCACATGCAAATTATTGACAGAGTGTTGTATTTGTGTGCAGCAAAGCATTCTCCCTTCTCTTATCTGGCAAGATTGGATGTTGGACTTCTGCATCTGCTTTTCAAAACAAAAGAGACTCCTGAAATGGAACTCATTAGTGCAGGATGGGCTGTAATTCCAAGGCAGTTGAAAAGGTAGTAAAAGCAGAATTATTCACTTCTCTTAAAATTTAAGTTTTGCAAATACTTGGATGTTTCAGATCTCCAGAAAGAATGTCCCCCTTTGGATACAAATAGCCTGATCCTGCAGCCACTCCATGACCATATGGAATGAAATTGAAAACAAAAGCCATTTCCATATCTGCTGTCAGTTTCCATTTAAAAGGTGGAGCTGAGTGAACTGTCCTGTCCACATCCTCCTGAAGGCTCCTGTGAATAAAATTTTTGTTTGCAATGGAGTCAAACAATTGTGGGCTCTCACGTGGGGCATAGTTGGCACTGATGTGGCTATGTTTGCTCTCTGGGTTTTAAAGGCTTGAGTGGAGAGTCAAGTGTTGTAACCTCTCCATCAGCAAAGACATATGTAGATACTTTACTGAAGAGAAGGAAAACGATCTTGGAAATAATTTGCAGGATACATTCCCAATAAGAAAAGAAAATCTGTGGTCTGTGTTGATATAAATGTTCAGTACTGAAAGAGCTTGAAGGAAACATGTGGGATAACTTTTATGAGTATTTTTTTAATCTTACTGATTCATTTCAGAGAATCACAAAATTGTCAGGGTTGGAAGAGACCTCAAGGATCATCCAGTTCTAACTCCCCTGCCATGGTCAGGGACACCTCACATTAGATTAAGTTGCTCAGAGCCACATCCAGCCTGGCTGCAAAAACCTCCAGGGATGAGGCTTCCACCACCTCCCTGGGCAACCTGTTCCAGTGTCTCACCACCCTCATGGGGAAGAACTTGTTCCTAACATCTAATCTGAATCTCCCCTCCTCTAGCTTGGATCCATTCCCCCCAGTCCTATCACTACCTGAAACCCTAAAAAGTCCCTCCCCAGCTTTCTTGTAGACCCCTTCAGATACTGGAAAGCCACAAGAAGGTCTCCTTGGAGCCTTCTCTTCTCCAGACTGAACAACCCCAACTCTGTCAGTCTGTCTCCATGTAATGTAAGAAACAAATTCCTCTTCCTCTTGCTCAGATCCGTTCCCCCCAGTCCTATCACTACCTGACACTCTAAAAAGTCCCTCCCCAGCTTTCTTGTGGAGAGCAAGAGCCAACAACTGTGCAAAGCACCAGGAGTATGCAGAGGTTAATGTTATCTGCAGAGTAAGTGTTTTACCATAAATCAAAGTCAACCTTTCCTCATCATAATTTTTGTTCTGCAAAAAGAACCGGGGGTGGGGGGGGGGTGGGGTGGGGGAATAAAAAAGTAAAAAAGAAGTAAAAATCTGTCATTTTCATTGGCACATTTTTATCAGTCATGAGGTACCTTTAGGATACTCTATGCTCACTCTGTGTCACTCTAAGAAAATGAAGGCACCTTTGCAAATTGTGTGTGAGTAGCTCACCATGAAGTTAATGGAGCTCCGTATTGAAGAGCTCAACTTTTCCCCTTATCCTCTCTCTCTCTCCCTCCAGAAATCTGTTCTAGTTCAACGCATTTAAGAGGAGCCTGAAGTTGTTGTGTTTGGTTTTTTTTCTCTCCTAAATCTCTGTTTATAAATCTCAAAGGCTGTCAGAAGCCCACAGTTTCTTCTTTTAGCACATGTGCCCTTCCCACAGGATCTTTCCCGGGGCTAGCAGAGGGGGTTTTTCACACACAAGCGAGTCAGTCTTCTGCATCCCCCTGCCTGATTCGGTTTCTGGATCTGCTGCTCAATGGCAGCATTTCAGCTGTTCAGGGAGTTTTCTAGAACGCCCCCCCCCCCCCCCCTCCCCCAGCCTCCACTGGGTGTGCCGAGGCTTTTGTTCCATTGTTGGTTCCCCTGCTCTGCTGCCAATGACTGACGGCACAGATATGCCCCCGGAGAGAGCGATGGACTGCGTACAGCTCACAGGGGACACCCTGGCGGTCTGTGAACCGGTGCAGGAAACATTGTCAACTATGTGTTAGTGATATATCCCAGCTCTTCCCATGACTCATGTCTTTAAAGGTTTGGGGTTTTTTTTTGTTTGATTTTTTTTTTTTGTCATTGTTGTTGGGTTTTTTTCCCTTTTTTTTTTTCTTTTTTTTCCTTTTTTTTTTCACAGAATCACAGAAACATTCAGGTTGGGAAAGCCCCTCAGGATCACCAAGGCCAACCCAGAACCCTACTCTACAAGGCTCACCCCTAAACCACAGCCCCAAGCACCATAGCCAAACCACCTTCAAACACAGCCAGGCTTGGGGACTCCACCACCTCCCTGCCCAGCACATTCCAGTCCCTCACCACTCTTGCCCTCAAAAAATGTTTCCTAATGTCCAGTCTAAACCTCCCCAGGGGCAGCTTGAGGCCATTCCCTCTTGTTCTATCACTAATTACCTGGGAGAAGAGACCAGCACCAACCTCTCTACAACCTCCTTTCAGGGAGTTGTAGAGAGCCAGGAGGTCTCCCCTCAGCCTCCTCTTTTTCAAACTAACCATCCCCAGCTCCTTCAGTCTCTCTTCATCAGATTCATTCTCCAGGCCTTTCCCTTGACCTCTTCTGCATTGGCTCCAGCACCTCCACATCTCTCTTGTATTGAGGTGCCCAAAACTGGACACAATACTCAAGGTGTGGCCTCACCAGAGATTCCAGCAATGTGATTTGGTTTAAAATCACCTAAGTTAACTAATTTGCTTCCAGAGAACTAACTGAGAAGTCATTTATTTAATCTTTATGATCATATCCTAATGTAGGGCTTCATTTTATCACTGATTCTCAGAATCACAGAATCACAGAATCACAGAAGGTTAGGGGCTGGAAGGGACCTCCAAAGCTTATCCAGCCCAACCCCACTGCCAGAGCAGGAGCACCTAGAGCAGATCACACAGGAACTCATCCAGGCAGGTCTTGAATATCCCCAGAGAGGGAGACTCCACAACCCCCCATGGGCAGCCTCTTCCAGTGTTCTGTCAAACTCACAGGGAAAACATTTTTCCCCCTGTTTCCACGGAACTTCCTATGTCTCAACTTCCACCACTGCCCCTTGTGCTGTCGTTGGGCATCACCCAGCAGAGCCTGGCTCCAGCCTCTTCATCATCATGCATCTTTAGAAAGGTGCCTCTCAGGAGGCTCTCAGGAGCTCAGCTGCACAATACAAGATGAAAATCATCCACAGGGAGTTGTGGGAGGTGGAGGAGGGCACAGGTGTCAGCACTGCCTCAGGAAGTGCTTCTCTCGCACTAAGGTCCAGCTTGGCTTCCCTGCATCCTCAATCCCAAGCCCTGTGTGCAGTCCATGGCTGCAGCTGACAGGATCACAGGATTTTAGGGGTTGGAAGGGACCTCCAGAGGTCATCAAGTCCAACACCCCTGCCAGAGCAGGACCAGAGAATCTAGCACAGGTCACAGGGGAATGTATCCAGACAGGGCTGGAAAGCCTCCAGAGAAGGAGACTCCACAACCTCTCTGGGCAGCCTGTTCCAGTGCTCTGTCACCCTCACAGTGAAGAAGCTTTTCCTCCTGTAGCCTGCCCCACTGCAGCCACTGCAGTGCCCTCATGCTCACCTGCACCCTGCAGACAAATGCCTCTTGCATGCTCATGTATACACGCTTTGCACCCTGATGTGCACATCTTGCATGCTCACATCTCTCAAAAGCTCACACACACACACACACACAGAGACACATCTTGCACATCTGTTCCCCACCTCTTTCATGGTGTGGTGTCAGGCTTTTCTTCAACTCCATCAAGAGGCAAAACCTGGCAGTGAAAAGAAGGACTTCTGCCTCCTTTGGCATGTCTGGAGGCAGTGTAGTGGGACACAGAAAGCTAATTCATTTCTTCAGTCAAGGTGGCAGTCATGACACATGTTTTATTTTACAGAAGTGAAAGGATGATGTTAAAAGGACACACAAATAGGCCATTTTCAGCATCATTACATTCCCATGTGGCATTCTCAGTGGAGCAGGGGAGGAGATGTATCTGTTTCCAGGCTGTTCCATGTAACCTTTTTTTGATCTGTTTCACTCATCATTTTCAGGTGCTTTTTCTGTTGCTGTTTACTGCACAGGAAGCAGATTTCCCTTCTCCTGTTACAAAGCCATAAAGAATAAAGACTACAAGATAAGCAGACAAAAGCTTTCAGCTTCTCTTACCAAAGTGGCTGCTTGCTCTCATTGAATCATAGAATCATAGAATTGTTAGGGTTGGAAAGGACCTCAAGGATCATTCAGTTCCAATCCCCCTGCCATAGACAGGGACACCTCACACTAGAACAGGTTGCTCAGAGCCACATCCAGCCTGGCCTTAAAAACTTCCAGGGATACCTTGGGTCTTCCCAGCTTCTGCCAAACCTTTCTCAACACCAAGAAAGGAACCATGAAGAAAGAAGGAGAGATGATTCCCACTAGATGACCAGAAATACACTACTTTTCCCCAGACAGGGCAGGAATGGGAATCAGAGAATCACAGAATGTCAGGGGCTGGAAGAGACCTCAAGAGATCATCCAGTCCAACCCCCCTGCCAGAGCAGGAACACCAAGAGCAGATCAGGCATTGGAATGTGCTGCCCAGGGAGGTGGTGGAGTCCCCAAGCCTGGCTGTGTTTGAAGGTGGTTTGGCTGTGGTGCTTGGGGCTGTGGTTTAGGGGTGAGCCTTGTAGAGTAGGGTTCTGGGCTGGACTTGGTGATCCTGAGGGGCTTTCCCAACCTGAATGTTTCTGTGATTCTGTGATCACACAGGAACACAGCCAGGCAGGTCTTGAATATCTCCAGAGAGGGAGATTCCACTACCCCCCTGGGCAGCCTTTTCCAGTGTTCTGTTCCAGTCCAGCAAAATAATTCTTCCTCCTGTTTCCATGGAAACTACAGTCTCTCTTCATAGGGGAGATTCTCAAGTCCCTAATCATCCTTGTGGCTCTCCCTTGGCTTTTCTCCAGCAGGTCTCTGTCTCTCTTGAACTGGGGAGCCCAAAACTGGATACGGTATTGCAGGTGTGGTCTCAGCAGGGCAGAGTAGAGGGGGAGAAGAACCTCCCTAGACCTGCTGGACAATCTGCTAGACATCTGCCTTGGTCTATCCATCAGCCCCAGGGCCACCTACCAGGAACAGGGGATGAGCCTGGGCAGTGGGAACACCCTTCTGGGCACAGTACCCAAAGGGCATGCGTCCCAGCCTTCAGGCTCCTGCAGTCAGCCAAGCCTGCATCTGCACATCCAGCAAACAAACTCTTTTAATGTCCTCTCCCCTCTCACCAGCTCCCCTGCCACCCTCACTGCCTGTGAGGGCAGTTACTTGGAGGCAGAAGGAGAAGTGTTTGAACAGAGTCTTTGATCCTGCAGTGGAAACGGCAGCCCCCCGCGTTCGGCTGCTGGCAGGTCCTGGGGACTCTGTGCTCATGCCTGTACAGCAAATACCTTTGGGTTTGTGCAGAAACCCAGCTGTGCTCCCTCCTGCATGTGGCACATGCTGCATTGGGGTGTGATGACAATTGCAACTGAAAACAGGAGATGCTTTGAAGGCCCTGTAATTGAAGAGAAAGAAGAAACGCCTGAGCCCCTGGTGATCAGTACCAGGCCATGCACTCAGCAGAAAACTGCCTTGTAACCAGCAGCATTTTACAGACTTCCTAATTGGCTTCCTGGGCTGGTGGCTGTTGCTTGTGCAGAACTGGAAATCACAGCCATGTGGGGCCAGCCCAGCAGCTGAGGTCTGTGCTGCCTGAGTTTGCCTGCAGCTGAGTGGCAGGCATTCCCCAAGGACTGGGGAAGGAGGGCTGGAAGGGGCATGCTGCTGATCCAGAGAGGTGCCTTGTCACAGCAGTGCCCAGGGGAGACCTCACCTGGACTACTGTGTCCAGCTCTGGAGACCCCAATATAGGAAGGACATGGACCTGATGGAGAGGGTCCAGAGGAGGGCCACAAGAATGCTCAGGGGGTTGGAGCAGCTCTGCTATGAGGACAGGCTGAGGGTGCTGGGGGTGTTCAGCCTGGAGAAGAGGAGGCTCCAGGGAGACCTAATAGCAGCCTGCCAGTACCTGAAGAGGGCTACAAAAAGGATAGGGAGAGACTGTGCACAAAGGCCTGCAGGGACAGAACAAGAGGCAATGGCTTCAAACTAGAGCAGAGCATATTTAGATTGGATGTTAGGAACAGGTTCTTTACCATGAGGGTGGTGGAACACTGGAACAGGGAGGTGGTTGAGGATCCATCCCTGGAGATATTCAAGCTGAGGCTTGACAGGGCTCTGGGCAGCCTGATCTAGTTGAGGATGTCCCTGCTGACTGCAGTGGAAGTTGGACTGGATGACCTTCGGAGGTCCTGTCCAACCCAGACCATTCTATGATCCTATGATTCTAAGGTTCTATTGTTCTATGATCCTATGGTTCTATGGATCTATGATTCTATGATTCCATGTGTCTATTGTTTTATGGTTCTATAGATCTATGATTCTATAATTCCATGGTTCTATTGTTCTATGATTCTATGGATCTATGATTCTATGATTCTATGGTTCTATGGATCTATGATTCTATGGTTCTATGGATCTATGATTCTATGGTTCTATGGTTCTATTGTTCTATGATTCTATGGTTCTATGGTTCTATGATTCTATAATTCCATGGTTGTATTGTTCTATGATTCTATGGTTCTATGATTCTATGGATCTATGGTTCTATGGATCTATGATCCTATGATTCTATGGTTCTATGGATCTATGATCCTATGGCTCTGTGATTCTATCTTGGCCAAGGGAAGGGTGCTTTCTGCTGGTAGCAATGATTTCATTACAAGCCTGTATCTTTTTGAGGCTCAAAGCAACTTTGAACAGGGATGTCAGCACACTGCTCCCATTGCTGAAGCTGCCTGCAAGCCCCAGGCAGGCTCAGCTGGGATGGAATTGCTGTGCCACCAGCCAGCACAAGCCTGTATAATGGAGCTTTTACATTTCTTGTCTTCCCTTATTTGGCTTTCCACAGATAAGTTTACTCTTGCCCTTTTTCTGTCTGTCTCTCTCTAAATACATGCCTGTACATACCCTATGAGAGTATGCAGACCAAAACCTCCTCATTTGTGTAGGGTACTTGTGGTAGTGTTGGCTTATTTCCCTGGCTTACAGGACTACATGCTACAGATACCCACACATATGCTTGAACATTCATTCAGCCCTTTGGAAGTTATTTACTGGCAGTCTGGCAAGCTGGCCTTGATTTCCTGATGGCAAAATTCGGTGCCACAAACTAAGAATCACAGAATTGTCAGGGTTGGAAAGGACCTCAAGGATCATCCAGTTCCAACCCCCCTGCCATGGGCAGGGACACCTCACACTACAGCAGGTTGCCCACAGCCACATCCAGCCTGGCTGCAAAAACCTCCAGGGATGAGGCTTCCACCACCTCCCTGGGCAACCTGTTCCAGGGTCTCACCACCCTCATGGGGAAGAACTTCTTCCTAACATCCAATCTGAATCTACCCATTTCAATTTTGTTCCTTTCCCCCTAGTCCTGTCCCTACCTGACACCCTAAAAAGTCCCTCCCCAGCTTTCTTGTAGTCCCCTTCAGATACTGGAAGGCCACAAGAAGGTCTCCTGGGAGCCTTCTCTTCTCCAGACTGAGCAACCCCAATTCTCTCAGTCTGTCCCACCTACACTTGCTGTCCAGAGACCTGGGAAACTAAATGTCCTATGCCAAGGAGCAGGAAGGAGTAACCTCTCTGCTTACCAGAGCTTAAATTAAAGAGCTTTACAAGAAGAGCTGAAACAGAGGAGGGAAACACAATAAAGCAGCAGCTTGGAAACTCTGGTGAATTTGCCTAGACACAGAGGAAGCTATGGAGAAAGTTGTTCTCTTGCACCTGAAGTATGTCTGGATTCAGGGAAGATTACAGCATTTTCCAAGCAAAGTAATCACACCCTTGTGGTTTGGCAGGCAAGCCTGAGATATCTAGGTTGCTATTTTTATTAGATTCCGCCTAATACTATCTTGCCAGATATTTACTGCCAGCAGTCTTCTTCTTCTTCTTCTTCTCCACTGCTTTGCCTCCACCTCCACCCCCACCTCACTGTCCAAATGTGCCCCAAAGTATTTCATGTCTTAAATATGGGGCAGAAACTTGACAGTGTCTCTTACAGATGTTCCTTCCCAGAAACTCTCCCTCATTCCTCACACTCACTGAGCCCACATCTTGCTTCTCTTCCTACTTCTAGGGCTTCAAGGACACAAGAAATCCAAGGACACAAGAACTCCATTTCCCTCAACTTTTGAATGCAAAACTTTATTTTACAATTAAAAAAAAAACAACAAAACAACAAAAACCAAAACCCACCTTTCCATACTTGGTTGTAACTGGTGGTGAAATCCCAGCTGGGGCAGGAGATTCTTCATCCCCTTCCAGCCCTGTCAAGGGTCTGTCTGGAGCTTTCCCAGCTCAGTTATTCTTCTCTGTGTCCTGTCAACAACCACCAGCACTGAGCTCTTGCCCTTTTAAGGCTCCCAGCACCCAGTCTGTGCATATGCATGTGAATACATACATATATATATATTTAATATCTATATATACACACACATATATATATGTACATATATATACATACACACACACACATATATTGCAGAGAACCTGTGGGAGAAGGGAAGAAAACAGAGAATCCTCCAAATCCCCTCCACCTTATGAGTGTACTGAATTCGGGGGGGAAAAAAAAATATAATATGAAGGATAATAATAATAATAACAATAATTATTGTTATTATTATTAATAATAATAATTTTTTCTTTCTTTTTTTTTTTTTTAAAGACTAAATGTGGGACACTGCACAGAGCCTGTGTGATTTTATAAGCTCACTTGTTTCTTAAACTAAATGTTGCTGTGCCATGGAGGGTCCCTAGGGTCTTCCAGTATCTTAAGGGGGCCTAAGAGAAAGCTGGGGAGGGACTTTTTAGGGTGTCAGGGAGTGATAGGACTGGGGGGAATGGAGCAAAACTAGAAGTGGGGAGATTCAGATTAGATGTTAGGAAAAAGTTCTTCCCCATGAGGGTGGTGAGACACTGGCACAGGTTGCCCAGGGAGGTGGTGGAAGCCTCATCCCTGGGGGTTTTTGCAGCCAGGCTGGATGTGGCTGTGAGCAACCTGCTGTAGTGTGAGGTGTCCCTGCCCATGGCAGGGGGGTTGGAACTGGATGAGCCTTGAGGTCCCTTCCAACCCTGACAATTCTGTGATTCTATCTCCACACTGGGGTGAGTCTCATGTTGAAGGTATGGCTGTGCAGTGCCATCTCTGAGGCTCAAAACCTGTCCCCAGAAAGCTCTGACAGCTGGAGGTCTGCTGAGCTGTGCCTTTGTTAGCTGGCCCTCAGCAGAAACCATGAGGCTCTGACAATTCTGACTGGTCAGCCCCTGGAAAACAAGGACCTTCTTTTTGTTTTTCCCCTGGTATAGTTTTCTACTCCTTTTTTTCAGACTAATTTGAGGTCATGTGCCCAGTTTCATTGTTTCCCTTAAAAACACTGCTTCTATCAAATGATATCAGTCTTAACTTGTCTCCATTTTCATAGAGCTTCTTTAATAATTAACAAGAACATTAAATCAAGAAGGCACAGACATGAAATCAAGAGAGCACTTGTTCAACATTTCAACACATTTTTATCTGAAGTAATCCACTGATGTGGTTTTCCTGGAAAAGGTGTCCTCTGGGCCTGTAATCCCCCAGGTATGTGCTTCACCTTCCAATACTGAGCTGCCATGCACCCATGGGAAGAAAAATCTTATCTTGTTGAATAATACCTAACACCCTTTCCAGAAACAGCAATCATGATTTGGTACCTCTCCAGCTCTTAACGCTTGATGAGTAACTACCTCCTCAAAAATGCAGAGTTCTCATCCTTCTTCAGCACAGTTCCAGGCAAAGGAGGCAAGAACAAGAAGTCCCAGGCACACCAAAGCCTTTGGCAGGTTTCTCAAGTGTCACATCGTCAGTGCCCACTGTAATACCAAAAATCAGGGTGCATGCATTCTGGGGTATTGATGTGGATAGCTGGGGGAACTTCATGAGCTTCCTTCTACTTTCCCCTCTCTCTTTAGATCTTTACTTCAACAATCCTCCTAGGAAAGAACCTTGTCCTAGTGTCCAGTCTAAGTCTACCCTGCTCTAATTTAAAACCACTGGCCCTTGTCCTAACACTACAAGCCCTTGTAAATAGAATCATAGAATCATAGAGTCATGGAATCATGGAATAATGGAATCATAGAGTCATAGAATCATAGAGTCATAGAGTCATAGAATCATAGAATCATAGAATCATAGAATCATAGAATCATAGAGTCATAGAATCATAGAATCATAGAGTCATAGAGTCATAGAGTCATAGAGTCATAGAATCATAGAGTCATAGAGTCATAGAATCATAGAGTCATAGAATCATAGAGTCATAGAGTCATAGAATCATAGAGTCATAGAATCATAGAATCATAGAGTCATAGAATCATAGAATCATAGAGTCATAGAATCATAGAATCATAGAATCATAGAATCATAGAGTCATAGAGTCATAGAGTCATAGAATCATAGAGTCATAGAGTCATAGAATCATAGAGTCATAGAATCATAGAGTCATAGAGTCATAGAATCATAGAATCATAGAATCATAGAATCATAGAGTCATAGAATCATAGAATCATAGAGTCATAGAGTCATAGAATCATAGAGTCAGAGAATCATAGAATCATAGAATCATAGAATCATAGAATCATAGAATCATAGAGTCATAGAATCATAGAGTCATAGAGTCATAGAGTCATAGAGTCATAGAGTCATAGAATCATAGAGTCATAGAGTCATAGAATCATAGAGTCATAGAGTCATAGAATCATAGAGTCATAGAATCATAGAATCATAGAGTCATAGAGTCATAGAATCATAGAGTCATAGAATCATAGAATCATAGAGTCATAGAATCATAGAGTCATAGAGTCATAGAGTCATAGAATCATAGAGTCATAGAGTCATAGAGTCATAGAGTCATAGAGTCATAGAATCATAGAGTCATAGAGTCATAGAATCATAGAGTCATAGAGTCATAGAATCATAGAGTCATAGAGTCATAGAATCATAGAATCATAGAGTCATAGAATCATAGAGTCATAGAGTCATAGAATCATAGAGTCATAGAGTCATAGAGTCATAGAATCATAGAGTCATAGAGTCATAGAATCATAGAATCATAGAGTCATAGAATCATAGAGTCATAGAGTCATAGAATCATAGAATCATAGAGTCATAGAGTCATAGAATCATAGAGTCATAGAATCATAGAATCATAGAATCATAGAGTCATAGAGTCATAGAATCATAGAGTCATAGAATCATAGAGTCATAGAATCATAGAGTCATAGAGTCATAGAGTCATAGAATCATAGAGTCATAGAATCATAGAGTCATAGAGTCATAGAGTCATAGAGTCATAGAATCATAGAGTCATAGAATGGTCCAGTCTGCAAGGGACCTCCAAAAGTCACCTAGTCTGACCTCCCCACAGTCAGCAGGGACATCCCCAACTAGATCAGGCTGCCCAAAGCCCTGTCCAGCCTCACCCTGAATATCTCCAGGGATGGAGCCTCAGCCACCTTGCTGGCCAACCTGTTCCAGTGTTCCACCACCCTCACAGTACAGAACTTGTTCCTAACATCCAATCTCAATCTGCTCTGCTCTAGTTTGAAGCCATTGTCCCTCATCCTGTCCCTGCAGGCCTTTGCAAATAGTCTCTTTCCATCCTTCCTGTAGCCCCCTTCAGGTACTGGCAGGCTGCTATTAGGTCTCCCTGGAGCCTCCTCTTCTCCATACTGAACACCCCCAGCTCCCTCAGCCTGTCCTCGTAGCAGAGCTGCTCCAACCCCCTGATCATTCTTGTGGCCCTCCTCTGGACCCTCTCCATCAGGTCCATGTCCTTCCTGTATTGAGGATTCCAGACTGGTACACACTACTCTAGAGGAGGTCTCACCAGAGCAGAGTGTCAGAATCACCTCCCTGGATCTGCTGGCCACACATCCTTTGATGCAGTCCAGGATGTGATTTGCCTTCTGGGCCCTCTCCAGCTTTCTTGTAGCCCCCTTCAGGTACTGGAAGGCTGCTATAAGGTCTCCCCAGAGCCTCCTCTTCTCCAGGGTGAACAATCTCAGCTCTTTCAGCCTGTCTTTGTAGGAGACAGGAAATCACAGAAGCAACCCAGGGGATGCTGCAGAATTGCCTCTGACAGCATTGTACTGCAGGCTTGGCAGCCATCTAAGAAGACAACCCCCCCCCCCAGTGAACATATGTCTGCTGTGGCTGGTTTCAGAAATGTGAAAAACAATGTTCTGAGCTTCCCAGAACAAAATATTTTGAGAATTTCATTTCCACTGAAAAGGTGAAAGGTAATTTTTTTTTTTTTACCTTTTGATTTTGGTTTTTGGGTTGGGTTGGGTTTTTTGGTTTGGTGGTTTTTTGGTTTTTTGGTTCTTTTTCCAGTCTAGAACAAAAGGTGTCTGGAAATACCAGGATTACCCACAGAAAGAAAATGTCATGTTTTGAGCCACACTAGCCTTAAGTCAGGTTGTTTCAAAACCACTTAAAATGTAATAATTCAGTGCCAGAGCATGGACCAATAAATATTCTGTGGAAATCACAGTTTCCAAGTCCTTGTTCCTTAGGAAGATATTTCAAATTACTGGACTCACCACCTTCTCCTGGAATTCATCTCATATTACAGAATCACACAGAATTATTGGGGCTGGGATAGAGCTCTGAGATCTTCAAGCCCAGCCTATGACCTAACACCACCACACCACCAGACCATGGCACTAAGTGCCACATCCAATCTTGCCTTAAACACCTCCAGGGACAGTGACTCCACCACCTCCCTGGGCAGTCCATCCCAGTCTCTAATTCCCCTTTCCAGCAGGAACTGCTTCCTAACATCCAACCTAACCCTCCCCTGGCACAGTTACACTGTGTCACAGAATCACAGAACAGTAGAGGCTGGAAGGGATCTCCAGAGATCATCAGGTCCAACCCCCCTGCCAGAGCAGCATCACCCAGGGCAGTCCACACAGGAATGCATCCAGGTGGGGTTGGAAAGTCTCCAGAGAAGGAGACTCCACAACCTCTCTGGGCAGCCTGCTCCAGGGCTCTGTCACCCTCACTGCAAAGAAGTTTCTCCTCATGTTGAGCTGAAATCTTCTATGTTCAAGCTTGAATCTGTTGTTCCTTGTCTTATCACTGTGCACCACCCAAAAGAGCCTGGCCCCCTCCCCTTGACCCCCACCCCTCAGCTATTGAGAGACATTGATCAGATCCCCTCTCAGCCTTCTCTTCTCCACACTAAACAGCCCCAGGGCTCTCAGGCTCTCTTCCCAGGGGAGATGCTCAAGTCCCCTAAGCATGCTCCTGGCTCTGTTGGACTCTCTCCAGCAGGTCCCTGTCTCTCTTGAACTGGGGAGCCCTCTTGCCTTGCCATCTGTGTGTCTCCCCCATCAGGACTGCATGTCACACTAATGTATTTTGGGTTATTTCTGTCCAAATGTGGAACTATGGCAGAAAAAGGAATGTCAGCCTGTCTGCTTAACCTAGAGCTGAATGAACTGGAGTAAGCAATGTGTGAAACACATAACAATGCACCAGCAGAATGGCTCTGTGTTTCTCCAGACACCAGAGGGAAGTTGTTACAGTTTTCCTGATAATGTAGAAAGGGCTATATATGGTCAGGTCCTTTGGCATGCATGGGCTTCTTAATTTCTCCTGGCATGGCTGTGGGAACGGTTCCTCTGCTGCTTGTTGAGAGATTCTGGCTTGCTCCTGTGTAAAACAGCCACAAGATGCTACCCAGGCTGAATGGGGACACTTTCTATCCTCCATGAGCAAGTGAGCCTGCCAGCCTGCTCAGAGAAGGGTGGAGAGTGGGAAGTTAGAGGGACCAGAAAGCTGGAATTACTGATTCCTACTGCTCTGAAAAAAAAAAAAAAAAAAATAAATAAGGAAAACCCAAAAACCATCAGTTTTTAAAAACTCTAAATGCTAGGATCAAATAAGACATTACAACCAAGCCAAACCCTTTTCCTCTCAGGCATTTCACCTGAAATGTTGCAGACTGTTCTTCAAGGTGGCAAAAAGCCCTGGAGTTTGGGGAGGGCTAAAATACCTTCCTGTCTGCTCTAAAACTAAAACTAAGACACCTGGCTTTTCCTGCCTTGCTTCTCCAGCACAGGGAGAAGCTCAGCCCTGCAGACAACAGCCTCATCCACTGGGATGCAGCACCCTGCTCTGAGCAGTCACAGGTATCTGTCATTCCTGCTGGCCAGCATGGATTCCAAGTATCTCAGAACGTTAGGAGTTGGAAGAGACCTCCAGAGATCATCCAGTCCAAGCCCTCTGCCAGAGCAGGAGCACCTAGGGCAGGTCACACAGGAAGTCATCCACACAGGTCTTGAATATCTCCAGAGAGGGAGACTCCACAACCCCCCTGGGCAGCCTCTCCCAGTGTTCTGGCACCCTCACAGGGAAAAACATTTTTCCTCCTGTTTCCATGGAACTTCCTATGCCTCAACTTCCACCACTGCCCCTTGTGCTGTCATTGGGCATCACCCAGCAGAGCCTGGCTCCAGCCTCTGGGCACTCCCCCTGCACATCTTGATCACCAGCAATGAGGTCACCTCTCAGGCTCCTCCTCTCCAAGCTACAGAGCCCTCAGCTCCCTCAGGCTCTCCTCACAAGGAAGATCTTCCATTCCCTTCACCATTTGTGTGGCTCTGTGCTGGACTCTCTCAAGCAATTCCCTGAGGTCTTTCTTGAACTGAGAGGCCCAGAACTGGACACAATATTCCAGATGTGGCCTCACCAGGACAGATTAGAGAGGGAGCAGCATTGAAAGAATAAAGTCACACAGAGAGCAACAATGGAAACAAAGGGATGCTGACAGTGGCTGCAAGCTGTGCAGACAATGCTCTCTGAGCAGACACTGGTACTTGGTAGTGAGTATCTTAGCCACAGCACCACTCAAATCTGCATGTTCTTTGCCATTCATCTCCCATGTGCCATGAGTGAGGTGCAGCCAGAGAAGCCATATCCACAAATGACAACACAAGCCCCTAATTAAGTCCTACAGCATTAGAATGCTCTCAGTCATCATCTGCAGCGCTTTGCAGAGAGGGAGGAGAACCTCTCTCAACCTCCTAACCACAGCCCTTCTAATCCACCCCAGAATGGCTTTGGCCTTCTTGGCCACAAGAGCTCATTTCTGGCTCATGGTCAACCTTCCATCCATAGGACCACCAGGTTCTTTTCCCATCCCTGCTCTCCAGCAGGTCAGTCTTCAACCTCTCCTGCTCCATGGGGTTGTTCTTTCCCCAGTGCAAGGCTCTCCCCTTGCCCTTGTTGAATTTCGTCCAGTTTCTCCCTGCCCAGCTCTCAGCCTGTCTTAATTCTCACTGAATGGCCTCTCTGCCTCCACACTGTATCCTCCACAATCCTTGTTCTGAATCCTTGTGCCATGGTCTGCAAGATAAGAACCTGGAGATTAAAATGGGAGAATAATTTCATCTCAGCTATAGTGAAAATGATTTCCTTTCTCCTTAATTCAGGAAACTGCATATTGCAGTGGTGGACATGAGGCTCACCTGTTTATCATTTTTCCTGGAGATAATCACATGCTTTCAGTAAAGAAGATCTAGATTCTTTTGTGGACCTTCCTAAGAGGCCTTAACTCCCAGCTCCTCAGTACCTGGAAGTGAGCAACTCTGCTTGCAATAAAAAATAATCTCCCAAGAGGACCTCTGATCTCCAAACAAATGCTGTTTAATTCACCACTTGTTAGGAGTGGATCTGGATTGATTTATTGAGCACTTCTAACCCCCTCCAATCTTTTGAACAGCATTCCTTCATGATTAAATAGGGGATGGATTTGGGCAACACTTCTGGCAGGCAGACTGGAAGAGCACAAGTGATTCTTACAAACATTCAGATCATGTAACTTAAGGAAAATATACTACATGTTGGCATGCACTTGGCCCAGACCAGAAGGGAGATGTTTTCCAGCTAAGGCTAAGTGAACTTCTGTAGTCAATAGGGCCAGAAGAATTCATCAATTACACATTTGTGGTTGTCTCACCTTTAAGTGTGTTTTGGCAATATGCAGTCACATTCAATCAGTCAGCCCTCCCCCCAAAAAAAAAAAACAAACAAATAAACAACAACAAAAAAAAGGCAATATCTTTGGATCCAGAGGAAATCAATGTTTTTGGTAAGCAGTCCACAGTCTGTGGCAGCAGAAAGTATGATACCCTCTTGGGAATCTGTTTCTACTTGCCTCTTAATATTCAAGGAAGAGAGAAATGGAAAACACTATCACCAAAATCTTATTTCTTTTTTCTTTTTTTTCTTACAGTGATTTGATCCAGACAAATGCTTTTTAAATGAGAAAAAAAAAAAACCCACAACTTTCTTGCTAGTTGTACCCCAGTTAATTATCAGCACGGAGAGACTTGGCCTCTGTTCTTGGAGCATGTAAACAAACAAACAGAAAACCAAACACAACCAAACTTTGAACCCTGCAATAGAAATCAAGAGTACAAAATATAACCTCCTGCCATGTGCTCCACCATTCCCATTTGGCTGAAAGAAGGAAGATGAAGCCATGGGTGCTGCATGGAGTAGGCTGTTGGCTGCCTGCCCTGTTTGGCCAATGAAGGCATGTGCAGTAAACCTGGTATGTGTCTTCCTCTCTCTTCTGACTTCAGCTTAACAGCAGAGTGCAGTCTTTGGCTTGCCTCTCCCCACAGAGAGAGATCCAAGAGCAGGGAGTTTGCCAGAGTATTTGCATCTACATAAATCATTTAGGAAGAGATGTTGCTTTGGGTGGCACTTGAATGTTAAGCAATGCCATCAGCTCTTATGAATTGATCAGGAGATTAAAAAAAGGAGTTATTATTTTCAAAGAGCTGTCATGTTTGCAGGAGATGAAGAAGTTAGAGAAAGGCTTAATTCATGTTTTCTGAGGATGTAGGACATATAACGTGACTTGAGGCACCTCATTGCCCAAATGTCCCTGTGCACTCCCTCTGTGCTTAGGGGAGAGCAAGAGCTCCATCAGAGAGATAGAAGGTCCTGAACCTGGTGCCTGTTACCTAAAGTTAGTAAGAACTGAGCAGAAAAGACCTACAGTGTTGAACATGCCACAACAATCATCTGACAGAACAGAGGATCAGTACAGACTGGGGGAGGAGGGGATAGAAAGCAGCCCTGAGGAAAAGGACTTGGGGGTGCTGATGGGTGAGAAGCTGGCCAGGAGCAGGCAGTGTGAGCTTGCAGCACAGAAGGCAAATCACAGCCTGGGATGCATCCAAAGATGTGTGGCCAGCAGAGCCAGAGAGGTGATTCTGCCACTTTGCTCTGCTCTGGTCAGACCTCACCTGGAGTACTGCATCCAGCTCTGGAGCCCTCAATACAGGAAGGACATGGAGCTGATGGAGAGGGTCCAGAGGAGGGTCATAAAAATGATCAGGGGATTGGAGCAGCTCTGCTATGAGGACAGGCTGAGGGAGCTGGGAGTGTTCAGCCTGGAGAAGAGAAGGCTCCAGGGAGACCTAATAGCAGCCTGCCAGTACCTGAAGGGGGCTACAGGAAGGCTGCAGAGAGACTGTTTGCAAAGGCCTGCAGGGACAGGATGAGGGACAATGGCTTCAAACTTAGAGCAGAGCAGATTTAGATTGGATGTTAGGAACAAGTTCTTTACCATGAAGGAGGTGGAACACTGGAACAGGTTGCCCAGGGAGGTGGTTGTGGCCCCATCCCTGGAGATACTCAAGGTGAGGCTGGACAGGGCTCTGGGCAACCTGATCTAGTTGGGGATGTCCCTGCTGACTGCAGAGAGTTTGGACTGGACGACCTTTGGAGGTCCCTTCCAAGCCAGACCAACCTATGATTCTATGATGTTGCTGTGCAGTGTAGGCAGGTTCTTCTCAGCCTGCTCCACCTGGAACACACAGAATCAAAGCTTTCTCAAAATTAGGCACCTCTGGGCTGTCTCCTTTGAATGTTGGTGTCAGAAGGGTCAGAGAGCTGCATCTGTCACTCCAGGAGCACCCCTGTGGCTGGGTGCTGTGGTGAGCTGGTGGGACAGGTATGCACATATCCCCAGGCTTCCCTGTGTGCTGGCTCCTGAAACAAGATTGGGTTGTCCTTATTGAAATGTTGCTCCTGGAAGAGCTGATTCCTCCACAGGCAGCTCCCCACATCATCCTCCACATGATGAAATTGGACATGGTGCCAGCTCCTTGCCTGTGGGTAGATGCCATGAGGACCAGCACACATTTTGGAGATGTGGCTAAGGTGTGCAGCTGTGAAGCTGGACAGGTTTCTCATCCTGCTGTGGCATGCCCTGCCCTGGAACAATCACAGAATCACAGAATGTTAGAGGTTGGAAGGGACCTCCAGAGATCAACCAGTCCAACCCCCCTGCCAAAGCAGCATCACCCAGGGGAGTCTGCACAGGAATGCATCCAGGTGGGGTTGGAAAGTCTCCAGAGAAGGAGACTCCACAACCCCCCTGGGCAGCCTGTCCCAGGGCTCTGTCAACCTCCCTGCACAGAAGTTTCTCCTCATGTTGAGCTGAAACCTTCTCTGTTCAAGTTTGTCTCCATTGTTCCTTGGCTTATTCCTGTGCCCCACCCAAAAGAGCCTGGCCCCCTCCACTTGACCCCCACCCCTCAGCTATTGAGAGACATTGATCAGATCCCTCTCAGCCTTCTCTTCTCCACACTAAACAGCCCCAGAGCTCTCAGTCTCTCTTCACAGGGGAGATGCTCAAGTCCCCTAAGCATCCTCCTGGCTCTCCCTTGGACTCTCTCCAGCAGGTCTCTCTCTCTCTTGAACTGGGGAGCCCAAAACAGGACACAGTATTCCAGATGTGTCTTAGCAGGGCAGAGTAGAGGGGCAGAAGAACCTCCAAGCAGGATCCTTGGCAGAGAGGAATGGAAGCTGCCCATCTCCATGCACTCCCTCACCCAGAGAACAGAACTTCTCTGTAATGCTGATGGGGGAGGAATCCTTCACTCAGCAGGACCTACACACCCTAGAGTAACACAAAGCCATTAATTACCCTGCACTGCTAACAGTAGGTGACAGCAAAAAAGCTTTGTATCTGACACCTGCTCACTGGAAGCACATGGAAAGTTTGTTCTTTCTTCTGAGACCTTTCCAAAGGGCCACACAAGTGCTGAGCCAAATAAAGCCAGTTTCAGCCAGATATGCCTTCCACTTGGGCCTTATGGATTAAAAAAAAAATAAATCTGTGGTACATGAAAGAGTTCTTTGAAGTAACTGATTGCTGATGCTGCAGCACATTTGGGTGAACACAGAAAGCACCATGGCTGACAGTGTCAGGAGTCAGGGGGACTCCTCCTCCTCCTCCTCCTCCTTGAGCAGGGAGAAGCTAAGGAGTGTGTCCAGCAGGTTCAGGGACGTTCTCCTTCCCCACTACTCTGCCTTGGTGAGACCTCACCTGGAATATTACATCCAGTTTTGGGCTCCCCAGTTCAAGAGGGACAGGGATCTGCTGGAAAGAGTCTAACAGAGAGCCAGGAGAATGATGAAGGGAGTGGAGCACTGCCTGATGAGGAGAGGCTGAGAGCCCTGGGGCTTTTCAGACTGGAGAGGAGAAGACTGAGAGGGGATTTCATAAATGTTTATCAATAGCTGAGGGCTGTGGGTCAAGAGGGAGGGGACAGGCTCTGCACCCTGTGATAGGACAAGGGGCAATGGATATAAACTTCAGAACAGGAGGAGGAGGAACTTCTTCACTGTGAGGGTCCCAGAGCATTGGAACAGGCTGCCCAGAGAGGTTGTGTGAGTCTCTTTCTCTGGAGACTTTCCACCCCATCTGGATCTGTTCCTGTGTGACCTGTGCTGGATTCTCTGCTCCTGCTCTGGCAGTGGGGGTTGGACTCGATGATCTTCGGAGGTCCCTTCCAACTCCTAACATCCTGTGAGCCTGTGATATCCCAGTCCTCCTTCTAATATACACTGTATCTGTATTTAAAGGTCTGGGTAAAGCCAGATTCTGCTGAAAAAGAAGAAGGGCTCACTGCAGGGGTGAGGGGAAAACCAGCATCTGCTGCTTTGCAGTGGTGCAGCACCCCTGTCCCGCAGCGTGGCTGTGGTGTTGAAATCATCCTGACCTGGGTGGCTGCTATGAATCATTCTGATGATGGAGCAGTTTCCTGATATTGGAAAAGGTCAGATTCCAGTGAGTGGATTTAATTTTAACCTACAGAAAACTCTGTGCTCTGAGGGTCTCTGGAATGAACAAGTTGCAAGCACCTCTGGCAGGTGGCAGTTTTAACACCAGTTCAAAGACGTTTCTTCTCTTGGTGGTGAAGCAGTTCGGTGTGCTGCAGATGGAGTCTTTCACACAGTTTGGTTGTAAGAAAAAAAAAAAAAAGGGGGAAACAGCATCATGGAAAAGCAGTGAGAAGTGAAACATCAGCTTTATGTCACGTTCAGAGCCACTGAAAAACCCCACAGCCTAAAACAGACTGAGGGCTGGTGGAGTTGGTGGAACTTCCCTCGTCTTAGGGGGTATGTCAAGCACGACTTGGAAAGTAAATTCTTAGTGTCTAAGGCCAGAGGTGTAACAAAGAACAAAACACACAGGAGGAAGAATTATTTCCCTGTGAGGGTGACAGAACACTGGAACAGGCTGCCCAGGGGGGTTGCGGAGTCTCCCTCTCTGGAAATATTCAAGACCCACCTGGATGTGTTCCTGTGTGATCTGCTCTAGGTGCTCCTGCTCTGGCAGGGGGGGTTGGACTGGATGAGCTTTTGAGGTCCCTTCCAGCCCCTGACATTCTGTGATTGTGTGAAATCCAGTCTACCTCCTCCCATCAGCCCAACAGGCAACCACATCACCATCCTTCCCCAGCTGAACCCCTCTGGGTGTTGCTCTGTTCACTTTAGGGCAAGCAGGTAGAGGAGATAAGTGACACTTTCTGGGACAACAAATGGTGCAGATGATGGGAGATGGACTGACCTGGCAAGGTGCCTGCAAAGAAGCAGGACAGTGCTCATGGGGGAAGATGGAGCAGGAAAGCCAAAGAGTGAAGGAGGTGTAGGAAGTCATCTTTGAGCCCCTTAGCTCCATCCTCTCCCTGTTTTGAAAAGAGAAAATTCTGGGGCACAAAGCAACCCAGAGATGAATCCAATCTGTTCAGCTGGAAGCATTTCCCTGTTCATAAAGTCATGAATACTGCTCAGATATTCCTGTGTGATTGAAAAGAGGAAATGCAAATACTTTATAAGCTTTGGGTTATGGGATTAGGCCTGTAAGAGTTTTCCTTGGCTTTATTGGCCTGATCCTGTCCCAGTGAACATGATGGGAGGTCAGTTATCAAGCCACAGGGGGCAAGATAAAGCTCTATATGAGTTGCTATTTTTGACTCTTAAAGTTGGTCTTATTGGGCCCAGCCCAACTTCAGCTGAAGTCAATGAAAAGACTCCTGCTGACTTTAATGGGAGCTGGATTGGCCCTATTGTCCTTTGCTGAGTAAAGTAATTTTAAAAGGTCAGGAGGTGAATTAAAAGAAAAAGAAACAAGCACATCGATAAGCTGTCTTCAGTGTGTTCACCTTATAGCAAAGAAGTGTTATCTTAGCTGGTGAGAGAGCAGTAGTCCTTGTAGACTCTGGCAAGGATAACAAAGTATGGTTTTACTCACAAAAAAAAAGAAAAAAAGAAGTGGGAATGAAAATTGCTAAGTTCTGATTTAATGATCTCCCAGTGGCTTCTATCTGCTCAATTTACAACTAAAACAGACACCAAAGTTAGAGCCTAATTTCAGTGAAACCTTGTGCTGGTGCAGTTCCAATTGCTCCCATGGATTTCTGCTTGATGGGCACTAGTGGGAGAGAGTTAAAAATCAGATGTTGTGTTTCTAATTGCTGTGGCTGCAGTTTGATTTGGACTTAGGGACACCTTGCTCTGCTTTCAGTGCAGTCACTCCTCCACCTGCAGCTGAAGCAGGTAGCCAAAGTGGCAGGGGGAGAGGAAAGAGGAGGAGAAGGAGGATTAGTTAATGAACTTGTTGATGGTGTAAAAAATGAGCAGATGATTTTCCAAAGGCTGCTTGGGCTGTGAAGACTAAGAAGATAAAAAGGGAGAGGAAAAACCTACAGGGTGTGGTCCAGTTGTGCTGTGTGAATCTTCTGTGTTTGGACTTGCACTTTGTGTCCTCTCCAGCAATAAAAGAGCAGGTCACAGGTCTTATCACCATATGGAGAGCAGCCAGGCAGAAAGGGACCTGGGGGGACTGGTTGACAGTAGGCTGAACATGAGCCAGCAGTGTGCCCAGGTGGCCAAGAAGGCCAATGGCATCCTGGCCTGCATCAGGGATTGTGTAGCCAGCAGGAGCAGGGAGCTCATTCTGCCCCTGTACTCAGCACTGGTTAGGTCACACCTTGAGTGCTGTGTCCAGTTCTGGGCTCCTCAGTTTAAGAAGGACATTGAGAGTCTTGAACATGTCCAGAGAAGGGCAATGAGGCTGGGGAGAAGCCTTGAACACAAACCCTACGAGGAGAGGCTGAGGGAGCTGGGGGTGTTTAGCCTGGAGAAGAGGAGGCTCAGGGCAGACCTCATTGCTGTCTACAACTACCTGAAGGGAGGTTGTAGCCAGGTGGGGGTTGGGCTCTTCTCCCCGGCAACCAGCACAGAACAAGAGGACACAGTCTCAAGCTGTGCAGGGGGAAGCTTAGGCTGGAGGTGAGGAGAAAGTTCTTCATGGAAAGAGTAATTGACCTTTGGAATGTGCTGCCCAGGGAGGTGGTGGAGTCACCACTCCTGGAGGTGTTCAGAAAAAAGCATGGATGTGGCACTTGGAGCCATGGTTTAGTTGATTAGATGGTGTTGGGTAATAGGTTGGATTTGATGATCTCTGAGGTCTTTTTCAACCTGGCTGATTCTGTGATATTCAGCAGACAAAGCTATCAAAGAAAAAGTTGCGATTTTTACAGGACACCTTTTCAGAGTCCAGCAGCATTGTAAATTCTGGACTCCCTTTGCTCAGAGCAGCTCTCAGGAGAGCTGTCAGGAGATGCTCTCAGCAATCAGCTTCACAAAATTGTTCTTTTCTACACTGCACCCCTTCCAGGATGCATTTTAGAATCATAGAATCATAAAATTGTTAGAGTTAAAAGGGATCCCAAGATTCATCCAGTTCCAACCCCCCTGCCATGGGCAGGGACACCTCATACTACAGCAGGTTGCTCACAGCCACATCCAGCCTGGCCTTAAAAACCTCCAGGGATGAGGCTTCCACCACCTCCCTGGGCAACCTGTGCCAGTGTCTCACCACCCTCATGGGGAAGAATTTCTTCCTAACATCCAATCTGAATCTACCCACTTCTAATTTTGCTCCATTCCCAAAGAACCCAAAGAACACGTTGAACTTCTTGGGAAAAGTTTGAAGAAGGAGCTTGGTTTTGATTTCTTTGCATTGACCATGCTCAATGCTTAATGCTGTGAAATTCAGATGGTTTTGTCTGATACAGGCAGTATCAGAGTATTCATCACCACCACACACACACACACACACACACACACACACACGCTCTCCTCCCAAATTATTGCCATTTCATATTAAAAAAAACCTAACTGAATAAATCTCTTCCAAGCTGAGATGAATGAGAGGCATCTTTCCAGCAGATGGTTAAAAACTAAAGAGGAGAGAAGGATGGCTTCATTGGTCTAATCCAAGAAAGGGACAAGCCCTCCGAGCAGTTCCCTTTCCAGGCAGGTTAACAGCCCCTTGAGCTCAGCAGGTTCTGACCATCAATGGACTAAACCTTTCCTCCAACCTCGCCTCCCGCTGGGCAGGAATTCAAATGCATGAGGAGAGGTCAGCGCTAATGCCAGCTCGCTCAAGGCATACAGCTTTCATTCACAAAACAAACCACTTCACTGGCTTCGCAGGGGAAAAAAGGAAGTAACCCAGGTGGGGGGTGGGGGGGTGGGAGGGAAAGAAAAAAAAAAGAAAAAATAAAAGAAAAAAAAGAAAAAAAAAGAAAAAGGAAAAAAGAAAAGAAAAAAGAAAAGAAAGAAGAAAGAAAGAAAAAAGAAAAAAAGAAAGAAAAAAGAAAAAAGAAAA
The DNA here is from genome assembly GCF_027791375.1 of Indicator indicator. NCBI lineage: Eukaryota > Metazoa > Chordata > Aves > Piciformes > Indicatoridae > Indicator > Indicator indicator. The sequence continues at coordinate 47,442,258 of NC_072012.1, read as the reverse complement.
AGGAAAATAAAGAAAATTCAAAAGAAAAAGGAAAATAAAAAAGAAAATAAAAAAGAAAAGAAAAAGAAAAAGGAAAAAAGAAAAGAAAGAAGAAAAGAAAGAAGAAAGAAAGAAAAAAGAAAAAAAAGAAGAAAGAAAAAAGAAAAAAGAAAAAGGAAAAGAAAAAAGAAAAGAAAAAAGAAAAGAAAAAAGAAAAGAAAGGAAAAGAAAAAAAGAAAAAAGAAAGAAAGGGAAAAAAAGAAAGAAAGAAAAAAAAAAAAGAATGGAAAGGGAAAAAAAAGGGAAAGAAAAAATACGCACAAAGATTTTCCTATGAAGTGAGAATCGGTTTATGGTTTAATGCCAGTCACAAAAGGGTCGACTCAAACATTGATAGGACCTTAAAGCAGCTTCTTAAGTGAGAATCAAGGGGAGATTATTTTGCCCATGTCGAAGCTTAATGGCACACTTACACAAATAAGATGAGAAACTGCAGCTGCAGCTGAGCACTTGTGCTGCCTGCTGCAGTTTACAGAGCAAACATTTGGGATCTATCTGGCTAATCATGATATATTTTTCATGTGATCATCTGTTTATGTTTCTTTGGTTTGTATTTCTTGGGACTTGGGCTGCATGCCAAGGGGCTGCAGTCAGCATACACACCATCCCCAGCCCTGCAAGGACCCTTGGTGGGACCCTCAGCCACAGCTGCACCAGCCCACATGGAACAGGCCACCCCCCACTCCTCCTACCCCCTGGCAGCCCATCCCTGAGGACAAAGCATAGCTGGAACTATACAACTGAACTCCTCCTTTTTTTTTCTCCACAGACTCTCTTGCACTGGAGGCATGGACCATGCATGCATGTGCAAGGACACCCACATGTGCTGCTGAGTGCACACTACAACCAAAACAATGCATGGTGCTCTGGGGCAGCTGAATTAGGAGGTGAAGCCAGTGATGGAGGAATGTGTTGCTGCATTTGTTTCCCAAAAAATCCCTTTTTTTGCCCATGTGGTTTGCGTCCACCAGCCCCCCTGGCCAGTGGCAGCACAGACGACTTGCCATGGCTGCCCACCAAGCTGGGAAATCCCCAGGGTGGCCACTGCCACTGTGTCCCCAGAGGCTCTGCACTGTGCTCCCTGCACCAGACCATCCTCTCTTTCCACACATGTGTCCCACAGCTGTTTCTCCAGGCAGAAACCTTCACCTTTTGGGCCATGTGCATCTGCAGAGGCAGTGCTTTCCACCCTGGCTATCTGCCCTGTGCCTCCCCATCCTCAGCTCCACAGCCTGCTCATGCCTCAGGACCAATTTCTGCCCTTCTGGATCACAGCCATCTGGACTAGGATGTCCTAGTCAAGGGCTAGTCCAGGCCAAGTCACTGGTATCACAGTATCACAGTGCATTAGAGGTTGGAAGAGACCTGCAGAGATCATCCAGTCCAAGGCCCCTGCCAGAGCAGCATCACCCAGGGGAGTCCACACAGGAATGCATCCAGGTGGGGTTGGAAAGTCTTCAGAGGAGACTCCACAACCTCTCTGAGCAGCCTGTTCCAGTGCTCTGTCATCCTCACTGCAAAGAAGTTTCTCCTCATGTTGAGCTGAAACCTTCTCTGTTCAAGTTTGTCTCCATTGTTCCTAGTCTTATCACTGTGCACCACCCAAAAGAGCCTGGCCCCCTCCTCCTGACACCCACCCCTCAGCTATTGAGAGACATTGATCAGATCCCCTCTCAGCCTTCTCTTCTCCACACTAAACAGCCCCAGGGCTCTCAGTCTCTCTTCCCAGGGGAGATGCTCAAGTCCCCTAAGCATCCTTGTGGCTCTCTGTTGGATTCTCTCCAGTAGTGCTGCTCATAGCCACTGCAGCCCCCATGGCCTAGACTAGGCTTAGTGGATGCTCCTCTCCAAAGCACAGGCATAGCAGTGACCTCCTGCCACTTGACAATCAGATCACTAAAGCTGTAGGAACAGAATCAGAGGGAAACTTTGTACCAGCAGCTTTTAAGATGCAGGAAAGGAGGCAGCTGCATGCGAGATCCCCCATAGAGGGAGCACAGCTTGAACAGAGAACACTGAAACAGATGCACTTCTGTAGCCATTGCAAAATTGAGGGGCTAAAGGAACTGGAAAATAGGCAAACGCTCGCCTCTGCCTCCAGCTCCCAGCAAAAGGTGATTTTTAGAAGTGTTGATGCTCCTTGTTCAGCCTCCAGCTGGAAGGCAGCAAAAAATTGCAACACCTCAGCACTGCTGCCAGGTGCTGGTGGCAGGCAGGAGGGTTTGGAACAGCACCTCAGGATGGTTCTAGTTTTGGCAGAGGAAAAAGTGGCTTTGATCCCCAGCCCTTTTCCATGCCTTTGCAGGCTACAGCACTTCTCTGCAAGCTTAGCTCTGTGTGTGGAGCCAAGGAAAGCACACCAAGAAAGGCAGAAGGAACCTGGATAAGGCCACAAACATGTAGGATCATAGGATCACAAGATGTCAGGGGTTGGAAAGGACCCCTAGAGATCTTCAAGTCCAACCCCCCTGACAGAGCAGGACTATAGCACGGATCAAACAAGAACACATCCAGGTGGGTCTTGAAAGTTTCCGGAGAAGGAGACTCCACAACCTCTCTGGGCAGCCTGTTCTGGTTCTCCATCACCCTTACAGAGAAGTTCCTCCTCATGTTGAGGTGGAACCTCCTGTGCTGTAGTTTCTATCCATTGCCCCTTGTCCTATCCCAGGGTGCAACTGAGCAGAGCCTGTCCCCTCCCTCTTGACACCCAGCCCTCAGCTATTGATAGACATTCATTAGATCCCCTCTCAGTCTTCTCAGACTAACCAGCCCCAGGGCTCTCAACCTCTCCTCATCAGGCAGTGCTCCAGTCCCTTCCTGGTAGCTCTCCATTGGACTCTCTCCAGCAGATCCCTGTCCCTCTTGAACTGGGGAGCCCAGAACTAGATGCAATATTCCATGTGGGGCCTCACTAGGGCAGAGGAGAGGCAGAGGAGAACCTCCCTGGCTCTGCTGGACACACTCCTCTGAATGCACCCCAGGACCCCATTTGCCTTCTTGGCCACCAGGGCACATTGCTGTCCCATGCAGAACTTGTTGTCCACCAGCACTCCCAGGTCCTTCTCCTTGGGGCTGCTCTCCAGCAGATCACATCCCAACCTGTCCTGGTGCAGTTTATTCTTCCTTCTCAGGTGCAGGACTGTGCACTTATGTAGTTCCCTACCAGAGGCCCACTCTATATCTGGGTACTTTGGGGATGGTCATTGAAGCTCTCCACTTTTATAGTTGTCACACAGCAGTCATGCTGCCCCAAGCTCTGGGGTTCACACAGCAGGGTCTAGGTGCAGTATTAGGAGGAGCAGAACTGGCTTAAGCCTCTGGGCACATCAGTCCCAAGCCACCTTGAGCTCCTCACAGCTCTTTCACACTTGGAGAGCCAGGGTCCCAGCCAACCTAAAAAGCAGCTGGGTTCTAGTTCTGATTAGCAATGAGGAACCCTGTGGGTTTTCTGCTCTTCAGCTCCATTTCCCAGCTTTGATTGTCTTTAAACTACAGTCCTGAAAGACTACTGCTTCCTGGAGCAGGTGGATGGGGTGAGAGGAAGCCAGGAAGGCCTTGGAGGCACAGACTAGGTACCCCTACCCATTTCCAGCCTGCAACCACATGTTCTTGAGCTGCAGCCTCAGCAGCCCTCCTGGTGGAGGCAGAGGACTGCCCAGGCTGGGTGCATGAGCAGAATGTAGAAAAGAGCTCCTCCTAACATCCCACCACTGGAAGAAAGACCTCAATACAGAACAGCCTGCTCATCTGGAGAGAAATGCATCTAGGGTTTTCCAACACCTCAGAGCTGGGAGTGTTTAGCCTGGAGAAGAGGAGGCTCAGGGGAGACCTCATTGCTGTCTACAACTACCTGAAGGGAGGTTGCAGCCAGGTGGGGGTTGGGCTCTTCTCCCAGGCACCCAGTGAAAGAACAAGAGGACACAGTCTCAAGCTGTCCCAGGGTAAGTTTAGGCTTGATCTTAGAAAGAAGTTCACAGAATCACAGAAACAACCAGGTTGGAAAAGACCTCAGAGGTCATCAAGTCCAACCCATTAACTAACACCTCCTGACAACTAAGCCATGGCTCCAAGTGCCACATCCAAGCTTTTTTTGAGCACTCCAGGGATGGTGACTCCACCACCTCCCTGGGCAGCACATTCCAACGGCCAATTACTCTTCCTGTGAAGAACTTTCTCCTCACCTCCAGCCTAAGCTTCCCCTGAGACTGTGTCCTCTTGTTCTGTCACTGGGTGCCTGGGAGAAGAGCCCAACCCCCACCTGGCTGGAACCTCCCTTCAGGTAGTTGTAGACAGCAATGAGGTCTCCCCTGAGCCTCCTCTTCTCCAGGCTAAACACCCCCAGCTCCCTCTACCTCAGCTGAACTCTACTTGAGTGAAAAGCAGAAACAATGAAGTGGTCCTTGTGTGAGGAAGAGCACTTTGAAGAGACAGTCAGTCCCTGGAAGAGTGCAGGTGCTGGTGGCCTCGTTTCACAGGACAGCTCCTGATACCCACCAGGGTTCTGGGTTGGACTTGGTGATCCTGAGAGGTCTTTTCCAACCTGAATGTTTCTGTGATTCTGTCTCAGAACACCAAGTCTGTTCATACAAAGAATAAATCTCCTGTGAAACGTGAGCTTTCATGGCTCATCCAGTAAAGGTGAACCTTTTTTTTTTCCTGTATCATATTGCACACTAGGAAATAAAAACCAAACTGCGCTGACAGGATGCATTGACAGTGCCCTTTCTACTGCAGATTTTTATGTGTTTTCCAGAGGCTTTAATTCTCTTACTTCAGAGTCTCTCTCACTGTGGATTTATGACATGTTTCCTGCCTCCCTCCTCCTCATCTGTTCCCCCATCTCTCTTACTTGAACTACTTTAAAGTGACATGTTGACACATACCCATGTGATGAAAGTGAGCACATAGCTCCAGACTCCACAGAGGGCATTTCTCTGCAGCTCAGTGACCCCAGACCAGCCAACATCTGAGTGCAAATGCAGCAGACAAGCAGAGGGATGCCCAGCTGCTGGAGAAAGGCCACAAACCAGGAGGCAGAAAGGCTTGAGACATGTGGATCAGCCTCTGATGGAGAGAGTCCAATGGAGAGCAAACAGGCCCAGCAGGAAGGAATCTGCTTACTTACACCTAGATTTAGAAAGGGATCCCTTCAGAAGGAGTTGGCTTAAACACCAGAAATGGCTTAAACCCCCCTTTGCCCTGCTGTGACCACACCTGCAATACTGTGTCCTGTTTTGGGCTCCCCAGTTCAAGAGAGACAGAGACCTGCTGGGGAGAATCCAACAGAGAGCCACAAGGATGCTGAGGGGACTTGAGCATCTGCCCTGTGAAGAGAGACTGAGAGCCCTGGGGCTGTTTAGTGTGGAGAAGAGAAGGCTGAGAGGGGATCTGATCAATGTCTATCAATAGCTGAGGGGTGGGGGGCAAGTGGAGGGGGCCAGGCTCTTTTGGGTGGTGCACAGCAATAAGCCAAGGACCAATGGAGACAAACTTGAACAGAGAAGGTTTCAGCTCAAGATGAGGAGAAACTTCTTTGCAGTGAGGGTGACAGAGCACTGGAACAGGCTGCCTAGGGGGGGTTGTGGAGTCTCCTTCTCTGGAGACTTTCCAACCCCACCTGGATGCATTCCTGTGCAGACTCCCCTGGGTGATGCTGCTTTGGAATGGGGGTTGGACCAGATTATCTCTGGGGGTCCTTTCCAACCTCTGATGTTCTGTTAATCTGTGAAGACATTACTGTTTTTTCAGCTCCTTGGATAGCTACTTGGGGCTCTTGGGTGAGAAGTAAAACTCTCATTTCTATTCAGTCACAGCCCATAATGGCAGCAGTTTGACAGTACCTGCTGAAATCATGACCCTCTGGTAACTTCCTCAACTCACCATAGATACACTCACCTTACAAACCCAAAGCCAGCCCACTGCCCATCAGTGGCAAACATCTCCTGCCTCACAACCTCTCCCTTGTCCTTCCTCTAAGGCCAGATAGCATCTGCTTGCTCAGCCTCCAGTAGAGGAATAGCAAGGTCAGCATTCAGTTAGTCTGGACAAGAGGAGCCTGAGGGAAGACCTCATAGCTCTCTACAACTACCTGAAAGGACATTGTAGAGAGGTTGGTGCTGGTCTCTTCTCACAGGTAGTGATAGAACAAGAGGGAATGGCCTCAAGCTGCCACTGGGTAGGGTTAGACTGGACATCAGGAAACATTTTTTGAGGGCAAGAGTGGTCAGGCATTGGAATGTGCTGCCCAGGGAGGTGGTAGAATGCTTCTGTGATTCTATGATTCACTTGCCCTGCAGGGACTCTGACCATCCTAGACCCTCAATATTATGCACATTTGCAAGGAGCCAGGGTGAGAACATGGTTGTCTTGCTCTTTGCTCTGTCTTTCACCCCAGGAGAGGAATGTAATTTTGCAAGGTGCTGAGCACTGCTGGCTCAGGGCCAGTGCTGGTGAGCTCTGTTCAAGCCTTGCGTTGAACTGGTTTTGCCAATGAATATTTTTTAGTGCAGGTGGCAGATGTTTGAACTAAGGAGACGTGCAATGCCTTGCAGAGGTGTGGGAGGGCATGAGCACACAGCTCTGCATTTCCATAATGGTTTTCTCAGGCCCTCCTTTAAACTGTCCCCTTGCTGATCTCAAAAACTCATGAGCTCTGAGACAGCTAACACTGGAAAAAGTGAAAGGTGTCAGTATCCCTAGAGACATCTTTCTGCAGGGACTTTTACAAGCAGAACAAGAACCAGAGCTATAGATTTTCACACAAATATTTGAAAAGCGTTGCAGTGGAAGTTTTCTTTTTTTCTTTTTCTTTTTCTTTTTCTTTTTCTTTTTCTTTTTCTTTTTCTTTTTCTTTTTCTTTTTCTTCTTATTTTTCTTTTTCTTTTTCTTTTTCTTTTTCTTTTTCTTTTTCTTTTTCTTTTTCTTTTTCTTTTTCTTTTTCTTTTTCTTTTTCTTTTTCTTTTTCTTTTTATTTTTATTTTTCTTTTTCTTTTTCTTCTTCTTTTTCTTTTTCTTCTTCTTCTTCTTTTTCTTCTTCTTCTTTTTCTTTTTCTTTTTCTTTTTCTTTTTCTTTTTCTTTTTCTTTTTCTTTTTCTTTTTCTTTTTCTTTTTCTTTTTCTTTTTCTTTTTCTTTTTCTTTTTCTTTTTCTTTTTCTTTTTCTTTTTCTTTTTTTCATTTTCTTTTTCTTATTTTCTTTTTCTTATTTTTATTTTTTATTTTTCTTCTTTTTCCTTTTATTTCTCATTTTCTTTCTCTTTCTCTTTTTCTTTCCCTTGCCCTTTTTCTCTAGCAGTAGGGAAAAGGGCCTTTATAGCTGTAACATTGCATATCACCTGCAGCCTGGTATGTGGTGGTTACAGGACAGAGAAACTCCAGACTCTGGCACCATAAAGCTTTTCTGGGTGCATCTCCACATTTACAGGGAGAACACCTGAGATTTACCTTACAGTTGTACTGACCAGGAACAAGAAATTTCCCTGTGTTGATGTAGGCAGGGTACATGCAGACTCTTTAAAGCTGCAGGAAGCAGCCACATGGGTTCAAAGGAAGATGAACACATCACTTTAAACTGCAAATTCTCCAAAAGCCTCTGCCCAGCAGAAGGCAAATGTAGCAAGTTGCTGTGTGCTGCTCTTTCAGTGGGATGCGTGATCACTGCTCCTTAAGACATCCTTTGGAAAGGCTGCCCAGAAAAAGACATCCTGGGAAGAGATAGCAACAAATGCTGTATTTGTAAAGGTGTTTGGCTTTTTGCTTTATGCAGAGCTGGGAGGCTGCCCTGAGGTTAAGCATTTCACAGCGAGGAAAAAAAAAAGGAAGGGTTGGGATAGAGTATGGGCAAGGAATGGGGATGAGCACTGCTGAGGACAGTGATCTGATCACTGAGGGCAGTGATCTCCAACAGCATTTGGTATACTTAGTGTGTGGATCTGGACCTGATAGGATCTCTCTGAGATGCAGTTCATTGGGAATCAGAAGGACTTCAAAACATGTTTCAAATTATTTCATCTCAAAACAGATGCTCTTGGGAATAGAGCTGAATCTGTAAGACTGGGAGATGAACACCAAGAAAGGCAAAAAATTAAAAGCCATGGGAACAGGTAGGCTGTTCATTTATGCAGGAAGAAGCTGAGACACAGAAGCAGTTCTGAACCATCTGAGATCAGTCAGACAGGAATACTGGAGTGGGGAACCTTTAACTCCTCACCCTTGCTTTAGTCCCCAGACATGCAGGGAAGACCTTCAGCTCCAGCTCTGAATCACAGAATCTCTGAATCAGAATCACAGAATCCCAGAAACACTCAGACCATCAGGATCACCTCAGGATCACCAAGTCCAACCCAGAACCCTACTCTACAAGGCTCACCCCTAAACCACAGCCCCAAGCACCACAGCCAAACCACCTTCAAACACAGCCAGGCTTGGGGACTCCACCACCTCCCTGCCCAGCACGTTCCAATCCCTCACCACTCTTGCCCTGAAAAAATTTTTTCCTAATTGTGGTAGTTTCAAGCTATGCCTTTAAAATTTTTCCACAGATCTTGAACAGAAAGTGGTAGAATGTAAATAAATCACCACTGGGTCTAAAAAGGAAAATAATCAAATTTCTTTAAAAAAAATCCCATTGGATTGATAACAAACATAAAACTTAGTTCTGTAAACTTTCTTTCCCTTTTCAGCTTCCCTGCTCTGGGAGTCACTAACTTGCTTCTGCTTGGCTTTGCTGACCTTGGCTGTGTTCTTTGTTGTGGCTGAGTATTCTAACAAAACAATTTTCTGCTCTTTCTCTTGTCCCTTTGTGTACAGAGGGGTAAGGAGGGGAGCAGGGAAGTGGGAAGATATTAGCAGCTCCCCTGGTTTTTGGCCAGGGGGGTTCTTGTGCTGTGTATAAATACCTGCAAGTATTGTAAAGCCTGTATATTTTGTACCTATTTGTTGCATTTCATTGTAGATTGTAGTTTTGCTTGTAAATACAGCTTAATTTGCTTCCAGCTGGGCTGGTCTGGCAATGTAATGTTGGGGGGAATTTTCAACCCACCACACTAATGTCCAGTCCAAACCAGTGGCAGCTTGAGGCCATTCCCTCTTGTTCTATCACTAATTACCTGGGAGAAGAGACCAGCACCAACCTCTCCACAACCTCCTTTCAGGTAGCTGTAGAGAGCCAGGAGGTCTCCCCTCAGCCTCCTCTTTTCCAAACTAACCATCCCCAGCTCCTTCAGTCTCTCTTCATCACATTTATTCTCCAGGCCCTTCCCCAGCGTCAACCACGGGGAGTTTACAGTCCAAATCTTTGCCTTGCTCTGACTTTTGGGAGTCCTTCAGATGGCATCAGGATATGAAAGACTGATGACTGAAGAATATTGAAGAGTTTTCACATTAAGTTGATAAAACATAGAGCTGGGATAAATCTTGAGTGAGTGCTTGTGTCTTTCTCCAGCTCATGGAAGTGACACTCAGCTTTGCTCTCACTATCAGCTTTTCATCCACTGGAGGCTTTTAAGATAGCTTTCAAATGATTTTGCAGGCACCAGAAGGGCTTTGTTAGCTATTTATATAAATAGGGAAAGAGCTTTGGAGTGGTGAAGTTAAAAGCTGCAGCATAGCAATTTGTCACTCCTATTAGGAACTGGCATGTTGTCCTCACCATCTCCTGTGAGGACAGACTGAGAGAGTTGGGGTTGTTCAGTCTGGAGAAGAGAAGGCTCCCAGGAAACCTTCCTGTGGCATTCCAGAATCTGAAGGGGGCTACAAGAAAGCTGGGGAGGGACTTTTTAGGGTGTCAGGGAGTGATAGGACTGGGGGGAATGGAGCAAAAACTAGAAATGGGTAGATTCAGATTGGATGTTAGGAAGAAATTCTTCCCCATGAGGGTGGTGAGACACTGGCACAGGTTGCCCAGGGAGGTGGTGGAAGCCTCATCCCTGGAGGTTTTTAAAGCCAGACTGGATGTGGCTGTGAGCAACCTGATGTAGTGTGAGGTGTCCCTGCCCATGGCAGGGGGCTTGGAACTGGATGAATCTTGAGGTCCCTTCCAACCCTAATAGTTCTATGATTCTATGATCTTCTCGTCCAGCTGTCCTAGCCCCTGCTTCTCCTTCCCCCTGTACCTGACTACCAGATCCAAGTGCTGATCTCACCCTGCTGTAAGTCAGGGACTGCTTCCCAGGAACTGTTTCTGCAATGTGCTGTCAGTTGGTGATCAGAGGACCACAGGATGTTAGGGGTTGGAACAGACCTCCAGAGATCTTCCAGTCCAACTACCCTGCCAGAGCAAGACCATAGAATCTAGCACAGGTCACACAGGAACACATCCAGGTGAGGATGGAAAGCCTCCAGAGAAGGAGACTCCACAACCTCTCTCGGGAGCCTCTTCCAGTGCTCTGTCAGCCTTACAGTGAAGAAGTTCCTCCTCATGTTGAGGCAGAATCTGCTATGCTGTAGTTTATATCTATTGCCCCTTGTCCTATTCCAGGCTACAAGTGAGCAGAGCCTGTCCCCGCCCTCTTGACCCCCAGCCCTCAGCTATTGATAGACATTGATCAGATCCCTCTCAGTCTTCTCTTTTCCACACTAACCAGTCCCAGGGCTCTCAGCCTCTCCTCACCAGGCAGTGCTCCAGTCCCTTCAGCATCCTTGTAGCCCTCTGTTGGACTCTCTCCAGCAGATCCCTGTCTCTCTTGATCTGGGGAGCCCAGAACTGAATGCAATATTCTAGGTGAGGTCTCACCAGGGCAGAGTAAAGGGGGAGGAACCCTGCAGGAAGGAAAGACACAGCAGCTCCCAGCTGCCCTGGGCTGCAGGCACCAAACCTTCACACAGGCAACCCTGCTGACACTTCGTAATTGTCTGTGAGCAGAGTAGTCTGAAAGGAACCCTTTGAATCAGAGACCTTCCTGCCTCTGCCAAATGGAGACCCAGACATCCAGAGATGATGAACAGAGTGAGAATTGTATTCTAATTGGAAATAAGATGCATATTACCTTGTACTGGATCAAATAACACCAAGGATTAAAATGGCTGTGCTAAATAATTGAGATCCCAGTTGTATATATATATATATATATATATATATATATATATATATATATGTATTTCCCCTCCCCTTCCCCCCTGTCATTTTGAAATTCTGCCATGGAGCCAGCAATATTCTACTATGAAAAAAAAATTAAGAAAAAAAGGTTGCTCATAAAAAGGAGAAATATCAAAGAGTCCTCAGTGAACAGGAATATTAGAGAGGGAAGCAGAGTTCTCCCACTCCTCACCCTTTTCACATAATCACAGAATGTTAGGGGCTGGAAGTGACCTCGAAAGCTCATCCAGCCCAACCCCCTGCCAGAGGAGGATCACCCAGGGTAGTCTGCACAGGAATGCATCCAGGTGGGGTTGGTAAGCCTCTAGAGAAGGAGACTCCACAACCCCCCTGGGCAGCCTGTTCCAGTGCTCTGTCACCCTCACTGCAAAGAAGTTTCTCCTCATGTTGAGCTAAAACCTTCTCTGTGCAAATTTGACTCCATTGTTCCTTGGCTTATCACTGTGCACCACCCAAAAGAGCCTGGCCCCCTCCACTTGACCCCCAGCCCTCAGCTATTGAGAGACATTGATCAGATCCCCTCTCAGCCTTCTCTTCTCCACACTAAACAGCCCCAGGGCTCTCAGTCTCTCTTCCCAGGGGAGATGCTCAAGTCCCCTAAGCATCCTTGTTGGCTCTCTGAACTGAGGAGCCCCAAATTGGACACAGTATTGCAGGTGTGGTCTCAGCAGGGCAGAGCAGAGGGGGTTTAAGCCATTTCTGGGGTTTAAGCCACTTCTGGGGTTTAAGCCAACTCCCTCTGAAGGGATCACTTTCCAAACCTAGGTGTGAGCAAGCACATTCTTTCCTGCTGGGGCTGTTTGCCCTCTGCCTATCACACACAGGCAAGGAGCTGTAACTATAAGCACATTCAAAGTCTCTAGTAGCTTGAAATTCAGGCTGCAGCCTCTTTTCAAAGACAGGCCATTTTCCCAGCAATGTTTTAAGTTTAGAGCTGTTATTGTTATTTCTCCTCAGTGGTGTTTAAAAAAAAAAAAAAAAAAAAAGGTCCAGCTGGAAGAGTTTTCTTTCCTCTGCACTGAGGTTGAAAAATTCCTGGAAAGCCATGACCATATTCAGCATTCATGATTACACAGGCAGAGACATATTTCATGCAAGCTTACACAGGCTTTTAGTGCAGGATTATGAATGAGCTCTAATGTTGGAATTCTATTAGATGGAGTTTCAGAGCCTATTTAACTTATTTCCATGCAGCAACTGTGGGATAGCCCTTCAATACCAGTGATTATTGCAGGCAGGCTGTTTTGTATCAAAACATTTGTTCAGGGTGGACAAGGCTTCCTGAGAAATGTTGTACATCTTGATGACTGAGGTTTGGGTTGGTTTGGATTAAGGTGATTGGGGATTTTTTTTTTCTTTCACAGCCAGAAGGCAATGTTTCGCAGTACAACTCTTCATGCATGTCTGCAAACAAACCTGCAGACCTTGCCCTTGGTTTTCTAAACTGTAACAGAGTCCCCAGCATGGAAATGCTTTCAGAGATGGAGGTGAGCAGTTTACAGGATCACAGAATTGTCAGGGTTGGAAGGGACCTCAAGGATCATCCAGTTCCAAGCCCCCACCATGGGCAGGGATACCTCACACCAGATCAGGTTGCCCAGAGCCACATCCAGCTTGGTCTTAAACACCTCCAGGGATGAGGCTTCCACCACCTCCCTGGGCAGCCTGTTCCAGTGTCTCACCACCCTCATGCTGAAGAACTTCTTCCCAATGTCTAATCTAAATCTCCCCTTCTCTAGCTTGGATCCATTCCCCCCCAGTCCTATCACTCCCTGACACCCTAAAAAGTCCCTCCCCAGATTTCTTGTAGCCCCCTTCAGATACTGGAAGGCCACAAGAAGGTCTCCTCAGAGCCTTCTCCTCTCCAGACTGAACAGCCCCAACTCTCTCAGTCTGTCTCCATACCAGAGCAGCTCCAGCCCTCTGATCATCCTCATGGCCCTTCTCTGGACACATTCCAGCACCTCCAGAGCCTTCTTGTAATAGGGACTCCAGAACTGGATGCAGTACTCCAGGTGGGGTCTCAGCAGAGCTGAGCAGAGGGGGAGAATCACCTCCCTTGCCCTGCTGGCCACACTTCTCCAGATGCAGCCCAGGCTCTGATTTGCTTTCTGGGATGTAAGTGTCCATTGCTGGCTTATGTTGAGCTTCCCATCCACCACGTTGTCCCAGGCTCTCCTGTTACTGTCAAAACACAAAAATTCTTAGCTAATGTCTGTCTTTTAAAAGCAGGGATTGCCCCATCTGATTTTGAAGGCATCTCTAAGGTCTCTTGCAACCAACCCCAGGCTTATTCTTTTACATGCCTCCTTGAGCTGACTGCCCTGCCCATGGATCTTTCATAAGGACAAGCTCTTTGAGTGGACTGGAGTTTGGCTTTTTCTTTGCATATTGGCAAATACATTGAGATTACACATTGCCCAGGACATCACACACATTTGGAAAGCAGAAGTCAGCACTCACCTTTGGGATCTGCCTCAGTGAGCAGTTTCCCTGCCTCACAGCATGGCTTGAGGACAGTATCCTCCACACCAGCTCAGCTCTGCCATGTTGCCTTCTTTCCTTACAGAAAGCAGCAGAGCTCATACTCCCTTGTCTGGAACATCAGTGGTAGAAAATGCAGTTAATTCACAGAATCACAGAAATGTTCAGGTTGGAAAAGATCCTCAGTCCAACCCAGAACCCTACTCTACAAGGCTCACCCCTAAATCACAGCCCCAAGCACCACAGCCAAACCACCTTCAAACACAGCCAGGCTTGGGGCACTCCACCACCTCCCTGCCCAGCACATTCCAGTCCCTGACCACTCTTGCCCTGAAAAATGTTTCCTAAAGTCCACTCTAGACCTACCCAGTGTCAGCTTGAGGCCATTCCCTCTTGTTCTATCACTAATGACCTGGGAGAAGAGACCAGCACCAACCTCTCCACAACCTCCTTTCAGGGAGTTGTAGAGAGCCAGGAGGTCTCCCCTCAGCCTCCTCTTTGCCAAACTAACCATCTCCAGCTCCTTCAGTCTCTCTTCATCAGATTTATTCTCCAGGCCCTTCACAGCTTCCTTGCCCTCCTCTGCCCTGGCTCCAGCACCTCCACATCTCTCTTGGATTCAGGTGCCCAAAACTGGACACAACACTCCAGGTGTGACCTCCCCAGAGCTGAGTCCCAGGGGACAATCCCCTCCTTGCTCCTGCTGGACACAGCATTTCTAATCCCAGCCAGGATGCCTTTGGCTTTCTTGGCCACCTGGGCACACTGCTGGCTCCTCTTCAGCTGCTTGTCCATTAGCACCCCCAGCTCCCTTTCTGCCAGCAGCTTTCCAGCCACACTGCCCCAAGCCTGGAGCATTGCTTGGGGTTGCTGTGGCCCAAGTGCAGGACCTGGCACTTGACCTTGTTGAAGCTCATCCTGTTAACACTGGCCATGGATCCAATCTATCCAAGTCCCTCTGCAGAGCCTCCCTACCCTCATGAAGATCAACACTGCCACCCAACTTGGTGTCATCTGCAAACTTACTGATGATTCAAATGCATCTGCTAGCTAAGGCTCAAGGTAACAAGGCATGATTTTGGCAAGTGATGTGGTTGTCTCCTGGTGCTGCTGGACTTGCTTCTCCCTATTCACTCACTGCCATGAAGAGCACCTGGACTCCCACACTGGCCCCGCATCCTGCTTGCCTCCCATTCGTGGCAGTGTCGATGGGAGGCTAATGCTACAGCAAACACTTAGCTTCTCCCACTGTGAGGCTTCCCCTCGAGCCATCAGCAAGTTTGATAGCTCTCATTAGCCTCGTTTGGTCACTGGAGAAAAGAGATGTGTGTTTCCTCCCCTGGTGGCATGAGCACTCCCCTCACTCTCACGCTGCTGGAAGAAGTGTGCATTTCTCAGGGCTGAAACAGTAATCCATTCACAGCGCACCTCTGCCCCGACCCTTTCTCACTCACCTCTCTCACATGCTCCAAACTGTGTAACTGGATGCCACAGGGTCTATACTTCTAGCACCTCATAGAGACTCTTTGAAGGGATGTTTTGAAGGCATTTGAAATAGGAAGCTCTGTACCCTATCCTTTCACTGCTGTTGTGAAACGCTTAAGGTGAGCCCGCATGGATGTGGATTTTTAACTGCAGGTCAACATTTCTGAATGCCATTTGGCTGGTTAAGAAAGGGCTGAATCATCTAAAAGTGACTTTTATTTTTTGCCCTATAACTTGACCCAGAAGATATATCTACTAATTAAATGTCAGCAGGAAACAAATGTCTTCACCGAGGGAAAGCAATTATCTATGGCGAGTTTGGGTTGTGGTGAAAAAAGCAAGGATGGCAAAACAGCCACATACAGAGAGTCAGATCCAGTTTTATTCAGTGTTATGAATTCATGCATGACCACCCAGCTGGGGATGGAAGTGGCTGGAGATGTGGTTTCCCCAGAGTGGATTCAGTAAGGCCAAATAGAATTGTCAGGGCTGGAAGAGGCCTCAAGGCTCAGCCAGTTCCAACCCCCCTGCCATGGGCAGGGACACCTCACACTACAGCAGGTTGCTCACAGCCACATCCAGCCTGGCTGCAAAAACCTCCAGGGATGAGGCTTCCACCACCTCCCTGGGCAACCTGTGCCAGTGTCTCACCACCCTCATGGGGAAGAACTTCTTCCTGACATCCAATCTGAATCTACTCATTTCTAGTTTTGCTCCATTCCCCCTAGTCCTAACACTACCTGATATCCTAAAAAGTCCCTCCCCAGATTTCTTGTAGCCCCCTTCAGATCCTGGAAGGCCACAGGAAGGTCTCCTCGGAGCCTTCTCATCTCCAGACTGAACAACCCCAACTCTCTCAGTCTGTCCTCATAGCAGAGCAGCTCCAGCCCTCTGCTCATCCTCATGGCCCTTCTCTGGACACATTCCAGCACCTCCAGATCTTTCCTGTAATAGAGGCTCCAGAACTGGACACAGTACTCCAGATGGGGTCTCACCAGAGCTGAGCAGAGGGGGAGAATCACCTCCCTCACCCTGCTGGCCACACTTCTCTTGCTGCAGCCCAGGCTCTGGTTGGCTTTCTGGGCTGCAAGTGCTCACTGACAGAGCTGTCCTCAGGTATGACAAGTCATAGTCTTAGAAAGACTGGGCTTGGCCACTTAGCCAGGAGTTACAGAATCAATCAGGTTGGGAGAGACCTCCAAGCTCATCAAGTCCAACTGATCACCCAACTCTCTTTAATCAACCAGACCATGGCACTGAGTGCCTCATCCAGGCTTTGCTTAAACACCTCCAGGAACGTTGACACCACCACCTCCCTGGGCAGCACATTCCCATGGCCAATCTCTCTTTCTGGGAAGAAATTCTTTCTAAGACCAAGCCTAAACTTCCCCCTGCAGAGCTTGAGGAGAAGCAAAGCTGTGCATCCTGTGCCACCAGCTTCATCCCTGTGATGCAATTCAGAGGAGAAGCAAAGCCATACCTAAAAGTGCCTCCATATGTACCAGGAGCCTCTCACACTTCTTTATTTCTTGACTCTCTGTATCAACTGCTCAAAGATGCACTTCTGGTTTTC
Source organism: Indicator indicator (assembly GCF_027791375.1). Taxonomy (NCBI): domain Eukaryota; kingdom Metazoa; phylum Chordata; class Aves; order Piciformes; family Indicatoridae; genus Indicator; species Indicator indicator. Next base: position 47,425,584 of record NC_072012.1, on the reverse strand, counting down.
TACTAATGATCAAGAAGGAAACCTGCCTTGTAGAAATCTTCATAGCCTGCGTATTTGCAAGACAAAATAAAATGCCCTGAGGGAAGAGGAAAGTCTACTCCCCTCCTTGGCACCCGGGTGTAGGAAAAGTGCTGCTTCACTATGACCAAAATGCTTTTAGATGCAACCCACTGCTGGGCACTGTCTCAGCCTTTCAAGAATTCACTTTCCACTGTAAACACTGACCCCAGTCAATGCAAAATACTTCATCCTCTCATCTGAGGATGCTTGGAGGTATTTGAGTGAGAATACCAAATCTTATTCCTGGTGCATACACGTCAGTCATTCCTTGGCCACTCTCCATCTGTGTCGTGGTGTCAGTAAGAATGAGTGCTGCTGCCCTTTGGCCAGACTGCTGTTTGGTTTCAATGGCTGGATTTGGGTGTTGCTAAAACCACCTCCCACCACTGCTGGCCTTGTTTTCCAAAGCAAACAGCCTCTGGCGTCTTGTGTCCTGAACAGCCCCCAAGTGTCTGACCTTGAAAAACAAACAAACAAAAAAAATATTTGACTTGAAAAGGTAAAAAAAAAACAAAACTAAAACATCTGCAGTCTGAATGATTTGGGGTGTTGCTTTCCTTCCTCAGCAGGATGCTGGAATGCCCAAAGCTTTGGTAGGAGCTGCTCACATGCCACAAACAGACATGGGAACACATTTGCCCTCTGATGATATATTAGGCAAGGGTTTGAGATGGCAGGCTACTAAAAGCTCTAGCCAAACACAGATAAAATTGTCATTTATCAACAGAGAATACTGAATTCGTGGCCACCTCTGAACTGCTGGGACTGCTGGCAGCCCACAAAGCTGACACTGAGAACATGGAGACAACAAATTCTAAGGATTGCTTTGGAGGTTTCTCAGCTTTGGGAAAACCAAACCAAACCAAACCAAACCAAACCACAACAAACCTGTTGGCATTTTTATTTCCTAGAAATTGTTCAAACTAGGACCAAGATAAAATGATGATGCAGAGAGGTGATTCTACAGCTTCACTCTGCTCTGGTGAGACCTCACCTGGAGTGCTGTGTAGAGGTCTGGAATCCTCAACATAGGAAGGACATGGTGCTGATAGAGAGGGTCCAGAGGAGGGCCATGAAAATGATCAGGGGGTTGGAGCACCTCTGCTACAAAGACAGGCTGAGGGAGCTGGGGGTGTTCAGCCTGGAGAAGAGGAGGCTCTGGGGAGACCTAATAGCAGCCTGCCAGGACCTGAAGAGGGCTACAAGAAGGCTGCAGAGAGACTGTTTGCAAAGGGCTGCAGGGACAGGATGAGGGACAATGGCTTCAGACTAGAGCAGAGCAGATTGAGATTGGATATCAGGAAGAAGTTCTTCACTATGAGGGTGGTAGAACACTGGAACAGGTTGCCCAGGCAGGTGGCTGAGGTTCCTTCCCTGGAGATATTCAAGGTGAGGCTGGATGAGTCCCTGGGCAGCCTGATCTAGATGGGGATGTCCCTGCTGACTGTGGGGAGGTCAGACTGGATGACCTTTGGAGGTCCCTTCCAGCCTGGACCATTCTATGATTCTCAAACTCCTGTACACCAGGAATTGCTGAAGCAGCAAGGCTCTACAAACACATTGTGATTGCAAGTATCTGCTGCAGCACTTAAGGGAGGGTGTGAAAATGGGTAAGGATGCATGCAGAGAGGCAGCTGGGGCAGTGTCCACTGAGGGATCAGCACTTCTGTGCTTCAGCTGGTCCAGGCCTTCCTTTTGAGGAATTGCTCCACGGTTTTTAGGATTCCTATTCTCTGTCCTAGCTATTTGGAGAAGCAGGATTTTTCCCAAAGGCATTGTATTCCCACTGAAAGTTTTTAATTAATCTTTAAAATATTTTCTCTCAAGTATCACAGTATCACAGTACATTAGAGCTGGAAGGGATCTCCAGAGATCATCCAGTCCAACCCCCTGCCAGAGCAGCATCACCCAGGGTAGTCCACACAGGAATGCATCCAGGTGGGGTTTGAAAGTCTCCAGAGAAGGAGACTCCACAACCTCTCTGGGCAGCCTGTTCCATACTCTGTCACCCTCACTGGAAAGTTTCTCCTCATGGTGAGCTGAAGCCTTCTATGTTTAAGTTCATATCCATTGTTCCTTTGCTTATTCCTGTGCACCATCAAAAAGAGCTTGGTCCCCATCCAGTCTTTCTCAGTAGACCTTAGTCCCTTCTTCCATCCTCTCAGATTTCACTGAAGTCAGTGATGTCAGACAGATACCAGAGTGGAGAATGAGGAGTGATGTTCACAGGGTTTCAGAAGCTTGTGTTATTTCAGTTGTCCTGAGCTATGTCCTCACACTGTCATGGTGGGATTCCATCTAATTTAAGAGGAACAAAAAGGACAAACAGCAATGGGCAAAATGCAAATCCCCCTCTCCCCTCCACCTCCCCTTCCATCTCCTGCTTGTTCTCTGCACAGAAACCAACTGCTCTTACAGCAAGGAATTCAACTTCCTCACCAGCTGCAGCACCACAAGGCTCTCAGGGGATACCACCAGAGTGATTCCTGTGAACCAGCACCAACCAATTTCACAAAGGAGCAGTGAACAGCTAAGAAATCACAGGGCATGCAAGCTGCTACAGACCCAGGCCAAATGTGAAGTGGTGTTCTAGAGGTGAAAGGATCTCTACACCATTACAGACCTTCTAAGTTTCCCACTCCCAGGGGTGTAGTTTCACAGGAAGGAAAACCTGTTTTCAGATCATGCCAGATGTTTTCTGCACTGCCCAGCAGTTATACCTGAGGATGTGCTCCAGATGTGGGTGTTTGGATGAAACATACAATAACAAAGTTGCAAACTGGAGGAAACAATACCCGGACTGCAAGGAGAAAGGCTTTAGGGCAGCCTGGAAAAAAACATGAGAATTAATTAGGCCACATACAAAGTCAGCTTGTCCACTTTGAGGGGACAATAAAGACTTATTTTATTTGCTCTTCCAAGGAACTGATACTTTTCCCAGCAAGTGGGCACACAGGATTTGTCACACTTCTTACATTGCCACTAGGGGATTGCTTCTATTTTGGGGAACAGATATTCATAGGATCACAGAATTGTCAGGGTTGGAAGGGACCTCAAGGATCAGCCAGTTCCAACTCCCCTGACATGGGCAGGGACACCTCACACTAGATCAGGTTGCTCAGAGCCACATCCAGCCTGGCCTTAAAAACCTCCAGGGATGAGGCTTCCACCACCTCCCTGGGCAACCTGTGCCAGTGTCTCACCACCCTCATGGGGAAGAACTTCTTCCTGACATCCAATCTGAATCTACCCACTTCTAGTTTTGCTCCATTCCCCCTAGTCCTAACACTACCTGATATCCTAAAAAGTCCTTCCCCAGCTTTCTTGTAGCCCCCTTCAGATCCTGGAAGGCCACAGGAAGGTCTCCTGGGAGCCTTCTCTTCTCCAGACTGAACAGCCCCAACTCTCTCAGTCTGTCCTCATAGCAGAGCAGCTCCAGCCCTCTGATCATCCTCATGGCCCTTCTCTGGACACATTCCAGCACCTCCAGATCCTTCTTGTAACAGAGGCTCCAGAACTGGGCACAGTGCTCCAGGTGGGGTCTCACCAAAGCAGTGTGGAGGGGGAGAATCACCTCCCTTGACCTGCTGGCCATACTTCTCTTGATGCAACCTAGGACACAATTGCCTTTCTGGGCTGCAAGTGCACACTGGTAGCTCATGTTTAGTTTCTCATCCACCAGCACCCCCAAGTCCATTTCTTCAGGGCTGCTCTCAAGCCACTGTTCCTTCCCCTTGGGCAGACAAGAAGTCAGAAGCATAGGGTCTAAGACAAGATGAAGCCACAGTACAAATAGTTTTTAGGCTACAGTAAGAATAAAAAAAGAATATATTGTTTAGACATTGTCTAGACTGCCAGGTATTGAGAAACAAAAGAGAACAAAATCCTTGCAGTGACTGAAAATGGCGGGGATGGAAAGAGACCTGTAAAATTTCCTGGCTCAAAGAAGTTAGACCACAGGTATCATCTGCACTGAAGCTATAAAGAGCACTAAAGGAGAATGTGCTGGCTAAGACATCTGCAGAGTGAAATGCCTTCAGTGTTTGCAAGCTGTTTAATGAGAGGTGAATAAAACAGGAGTTTGAAACTGCAAGCTGTTTCTCTTTTCTTTTCTGGAACTGCTTCTCTTTTTCTGCTGGCCCAGGCTGGCTAGGGAAAAGGTCTGAGGAGACTGGCTAGAAGTCTGAGGAGCTCTCTGGGGAAGGTTTCTGAGTGTACCATTCCTGCTTAATTTGGGCTGCTCAAGCAGTTCCTGATCCCAAAAACATGTGGACATAACTGAGACCTTTTTGCTTAGTGCATTTAATATTACACCAGTGGTGTAATCCCATGGCTGCACTGCTCAGAGCCTGGCTGATTCAGTGCATTCACCATTGGGATGCATTTGTAGGTACTGTCTTGCTTTTTTCTTTTCTTTTTCTTTTTTTTTTTTTTTATAAAGAAAAGAAGGGATGACTGTAAAAAGGCTCATAGGGGACCTTCTTGTGACCTTCCAGTGTCTGAAGGGGGCCTACAAGAAAGCTGGGGAGGGACCTTTTAGGATATCAGGTAGTGTTAGGACTAGGGGGAATGGAGCAAAATGAGAAGTGGGTAGATTCAGATTGGATGTTAGGAAGAAATTCTTCCCCATGAGGGTGGTGAGACACTGGAACAGGTTGCCCAGGGAGGTGGTGGAAGCCTCATCCCTGGAGGGTTTTAAGGTCAGGCTGGATGTGGCTGTGAGCAACCTGCTGTAGTGTGAGGTGTCCCTGCCCATGGTGGGGGCTTGGAACTGGATGATCCTTGAGGTCCCTTCCAACCTAACAATTCTATGATAAAATAATTCAGTTGGTGATTGCTGTCATGGCCTTGATCTGAAAAGCACAGTCAGGCTTCTCTTTATACCAAAGCAGGAGCAAGCTGGACTGGCAGGCAGGTCTTCATATATACAGAATTCAACATTTTTCAGATTGATTGTGGGGGCCTGTAGGTGGCCTCATTTTAATAGTCAATAAAACAAGAACTCTTATTTCTGTTTGCCAATGAACTAAGCAAGGTTTTCTCTTATTCTACTGAATTCCCCAGTTCAAGAGAGACAGAGATCTCCTGGTGAGAATCCAACAGGGAGCCACAAGGATGATTAGGGGATTTGAGCATCTCCCCTGTGAAGAGAGACTGAGAGCCCTGGGGCTGTTTAGTCTGGAGAAGAGAAGGCTGAGAGGGGATCTGATCAATGTCTATCAATAGCTGAGGGGTGGGGGTCAAGTGGAGGGGGCCAGGCTCTTTTGGGTGGTGCACAGTGATAAAACAAGGAACAATGGAGGCAAACTTGACCAGAGAAGGTTTCAGCTCAACATGAGGAGAAACTTCTTTGCAGTGAGGGTGACAGAGCCCTGGAACAGGCTGCCCAGGAGGGTTGTGGAGTCTCCTTCTCAAGAGACTTTCCAAACCTACCTGGATGCATTCCTGTGTGGACTACCTTGGGTGTTGCTGCTCTGGCAGGGGGGTTGTACTGGATGATCTCTGGAGGTCCCTTCCAACCTCTGATATGCTGTGAGACTGTGAGACTGTGAATTTGCAAGCTGATGAACTTGCTTCTGATGCCACTGAATATTCTGCCACTTCCTGTGTGAACAAGTGGGTATAGAGCACACTGACTTTAATTGGGAGTGTGCCAGCGTTTGTTGTGTTTTCATCCTTAAACTCCTTCAAGGATGAGAAGAGAGAGGGCATGATTTTGAGACTCTGAGTTAGGGCCAGACAAGTATCCTGGATCATGTATTTCACAACCACTGCCAGACCACAGGTGAAGGAGCAGAGGACTGCTGGCCATGCAGTGACAGTAGCCACAGACATTTTGTAAGATACTGAAAGTAAGAAAAATAAATATACAGCACATATTCTTTTAGAGATGGCCTAACTTCATGGCTTATGAAAGTCATTTAGGTACAATACACCAAACTGGGAGGCTTGGCTGAGACACCTGAAGGCTGTGCAGCCATTCAGTGAGACTTGGACAGACTGAGAGCTGGGCAAAGAGGAACCTAATGAGGTTCAACAAGGATAAGTGCAGAGTCCTGCACCTGGGAAAGAAGAATAAACTGCACCAGGACAGGTTGGGAGGTGATATGCTAGAGAGCAGCCCCAAGGAGAAGGACCTGGGAGCCCTGGTGGACAGCAAGGTCTCCATTGGACAGCAATGTGCCCTTGTGGCCAAGGCCAATGGAATCCTGGCGTGCATTTAGAGGACTGTGTCCAGCAGATCAAGGGAGGTTCTCCTCCCCCTCTACTCTGCCCTAGTGAGATCTCACCTGGAATATTGCATCCAGTTCTGGGCTCCTCAGTTGATGATCAGAGGGCTGGAGCACCTCTCCTATGAGGACAGGCTGAGAGAGCTGGGGTTCTTCGGTTTGGAGAAAGCTCCAAGGAGACCTTCTTGTGGCCTTCCAGTATCTGAAGGGGGCTACAAGAAAGCTGGGGAGGGACTTTTCAGGGTGTCAGGGAGTGATAGGACTAGGAGGAATGGATCCAAGCTAGAGGAGGGGAGGTTTAGATTAGACATTAGGAAGATATTCTTCACCATAATGGTGGTGAGATACTGGAACAGGGAGGTGGTGGAAGCCTCACCCCTGGATGTTTCTAAGGCCAGGCTGGATGGGGTTCTGAGCAACCTGATCTAGTGGAAAGTACCCCCACCCATGGCAGGTGGGTTGGAACTGGCTGATCCTTGAGGTCCCTTCTAACCCTGACAATTCTGTGAAATGTTGATAGAAACCAACTTTCCAGCCAAATTCCTTCCTTGCAGACTGAGTGTGGGCACCATGGGGTTCTTATGGCACACCTGCAACTCACCACATCCCACGCTGCATCTTCCAGAAGCAGCCAAAACTTTTGCTAAGTAAAAGCTGTGCCTTTTTCTAAATATTTCCTCTGTCTCCTGAGCCTGGGTGCTTGCAATAGTCTCTCAAAACCAGGTTAGTGCAAGGATGTTTGGTAGCTTGCACTGCTGTGCCCCAGCCAGAAACCTGTAAGTTAAGGGCATGCAAATCAAGGCAAAATCAGTTCCCTAGGACATGCTGCAGATAGAGACACAAAACTTCACATAAACCCAGATAAATAAGGAAGGAGAACAAAAACTTATTTATAAAGAAGGTTTATTTTGCATTTTGTGTACAACAAATATATGAAAACAACTTTAATTTGAAAAAAGGTAGATTGGATTTCTTAAAAGTATTGAATCCTCTTAAGGAAAGGTTTCTGGTTATTAAAACAGTCTCAAAGGCTAAAATTATACTTTGATAATATATGTGTGTGTACATATATATATATATAAAAACCATGTGCAATTTTATATATATATAGAGAGTCTATATAAATAGCATGTGTGACTTAGATGGTATTTTTAAAGTATGTTATTTAAACATCTGAGTAGCAACAGTGATATTATAAAATATAGTTTGCTATTTCTGCACAGTTTGCATTCAGTTTTTATAAGCATCTAGCCAGTGCAAAATTGAAACATACAGCAAATATTCTCCTGTTATATTCTCTACATTGTGCTCAGCTCCCAGGTTTCCTCTGCTGTGATCATAGCCACACTGAACCCAACTGGGAGGGCTCAGTATTAGCCCTTGCTGGCATCTTCCTGGAGCAATAAAAGGAAATCTCTCTTACCTTGCTCTGTGCTGTGGTAGTGTTTGCACACAAGAGAGAACAATGCACTTCCTCTGGTAAATGGCCTAACTCCCAGAGATCACATACACCTCACCATATTGACTCATTTCACTGCACTTCATATCCTGCAAAAATAAATCTCCTGCAGGACAAGCATACATGGCTGCATGCTGAAGTTTAAGTCATAGATTTCCTCAAACATAAGGCAGGAATATACTGAAATTTGGTAAGACTTCAACTCATCAGCAATCTGGAATCCAACCATGTTCCTGTACCACACTTTTATGGATGTTGCCTTTTTTTTTTTTTTTTTAATGTTTGTCCAAAAAAAAGTGGTAGAGAAAACTCTTCTTTAAATGAAATCAAGGGGTAAAAGAAGTCCTTCTAGAAGAAACTGCTAAAAGCCAATGAGAGCAGGAGATTACCAACTTGAAACACCAAAAGCCAGCCTGCAGATCCTTTCCTGTAGCCAATGAGTAGCTCCTTAGATGACATCTGGGGGAACACTCATGTGAGTAGAGCCTGAAGAGTTTTAGCTCTAAATATTTATCATCCTTATTTGCATCTATTTGATGTTAAGGTATTGTAAGGTATTGTAAGGTATTACAGGCTGCCCAGAGAGGTTGTGGAGTCTCCTTCTCTGGAGACTTTCAAGGCCCATCTGGATGTGTTCCTCTGTGACCTGAGCTAGACTGTATGGTGCTGCTCTGGCAGGGGGGGTTGGACCTGATGATCTGTTTGGGTCCCTTCCAACCCCTGACATCCTGTGATGCTTCTTTTTTTCAGGTCTTTCTTATCTTGCTAAAAATAAAAGGCAATTGTGACTATTCCATATGTCTTGACAATATTTTAACTGAAGGATGTTTGTAATTTAGGTATGTTCATTACCACTGTCTTAAACCCCTCAATCCTGCCCCCACAGAAATCAGTGCTCCTACTGGAAATAAAAATTGGATCCAAAACGTGTTAGTCACAATGTTTGCTAATAAAAGTAAACACTGTATTCATTAGGGCTGTTAATGGTTAAAGGCAAAGTGGTGTTAGCAAATAACTGTGTAGCACAGCTTAAAGAACAGCATTGGGCACCATTCTAGAGAAACTGATAGTCAGCAAAATCTAAAACCAGTTGTGGAAAACAACTTACGGGTGCCATGGTTTGAGACAGGGTGTCTTTAAAAAAAATTAAAGTTGAGGGCCAGAGAGTCCAGCCCAGTGGGTGGACACCAGAAATTGTGTTATTTCATTCCCAGAATGCCTGCATCTAGCCTTTCTAAGGGCACAGCACAAGCTGCCTCTCCCCCTTCTCCTCTCCCTGCTGCCCTCCCGACGTGGCTCCCTTGCCTCCTGTTTGGTATAGGGGAGGGTTTTCATCTGTGAGCAGCCTGCTCGTGGCCTAGGCCAAGCTAATTTTAAGCTGCGTCATTTCAGGCCTGGTGTGGGGAGGCAGTAGCAAGGAGGTATGGGGGAGGGCATTCAGGACTGGGATTTTTGGCCCCATTTGGTGGAGGTGGGTGGAAACTTTGGCCTGAGGAGGTTCTTGGATAACGGTAGCCTATGGATTGCTTTGTATTTTATATGCTTTGCACTGCAGCATGTAGTTCATGAATAGCACTTCCATTTAGACTTCCAATAATGTTCTGTATTTCTACCCAATCCTGTGTGGAGTCTTCTTTAACTGCTTTGAGAGTTAAAGAGCCAGTCTTGCTCCCTATAAACCCAAGACAGCGGGACAACAAATTTTGCTACATGAAAATTTATGGACCTCTGACAGGGTTTTTTTTCAAGTTAATCAACCTTCAAGTTAATCAATCACACTTCATGTCCTGCAACACCAACTGCACAAATGAAAGGCTGGGGCCTTGTTGGCAGTATGCTACCAGACCAGCTAATCTTTACAACTAATCTTTACAACTAGATTCTTCAGGAGGGTCTCCCTCTTTCTGCTGCCTTCATTCCTAAACTCTCTCTTAGCAGAAACTGCCACGCTTCTGAATCCTTGTAGCGACTGACAGGATAAAGTCTGAGACAAGCATCATCTGTCATCTGCTGTGGTCACCAAGTTTCCCTCTGTACTTGTCCACAGAATACAGATTTCAACTTTAATTCAGATTTCAGAAGCCTCAGAAACAGACAAAGCCTCATTAGCACCTGCGAAAGTGAGCCTTACTAGTTAAAAGCTTGATTTAAATACCAAACAAAGGGGGAGGAGAAAGGGGGAATAGATGCTGAGACCATGTTTACATCCTTTCAACCACACCCTTGAAATTTTGGCAGTAAATCAGCCAAACAAAGGGCTCTGCATCTCATCCATCTCTCTCAGCTGGGAAGGAACAGCCCTAACTAAAAGTTTCTGCAGGGTGTGGCTGATGCTGGGAGATGGCTGAATACATATGACCAAAGGCTGCATGCCTCACAAGTCAGGACAGAGCAGAGATGTGCTAGGAATTCAGGATTTTCTTATGCCCAGAAGTTTCCTGTAGACTGGAGGAGACAAAACACAAGTCTCATCTCCCACACAAAAAAAAGGGAATAGTGTTCAAACCCAGAGTAACACAGCACTAAGAAGAAACTAATAACTAATGATGCCAAAGCCTCTCGATGGAAGGGTTCCCCAAAGCAACCTCAAAGGAAAGACAGGAAAAGAAAACCTGTGGCATCAGTCAACCCATTTCTCAATCCAATTATATAGTAAATGCACCAGCAGGCAAGGCCTCAGTTCTGGGAAGGTGAGGAAGAAGGAGGATGGTGCAAAATGCTTTCATACATTTAAACATTCTTAGGATACAAGAGAGCAGGCAACTTAGAAAACATTCCTTGTAAGCCGTGTGGGATCAGTGCAGTTGTCTGCAGTCTTTGCTTCGTGCTACAGCTCAGCTTTGCCTGTTTGGGCAGGACTGGCGTTCCCGCTCCCTTCCCCGGCGCTGTTCTTGTCTGCTGGCTTGAAGGATAAGGAAGCAGAGTTTGTGCAGTAGCGTTTGCCAGTTGGGCGAGGTCCGTCGTCAAACATGTGCCCCAGGTGAGCACCACACTGAAACAAAAGACAACAGAGCATCACTGCATCTCTCCTTCCTCATCCTGAAGGGAGAGACTGTTCTGAAGGAGGCCGGGATGAAGAGTGATCTCCTGCTTGGACTTTGCTACATACCATCTAGAGACTGTTTCTCATTTGATGACATGCCTGAAGCAGGAATTATGGTATGGAATAAGGGGTGGAACGTGATAGTTTGGGGCTATGGGTGTCTTTAAGAGACCACACAGTCACAAACCTCCAGGAGTTGGAGTGTCCAGAAGGTGTATTGGAAGGTGAAATTTTTGTATTTCTTCCCATAAATCCTACATCCCTACAGAGCTGGCTGAAAAGTCCATTTCTTCCCCTTTTCCTTTCCTCTCTCCTTCCAGGAAGGCTGCCCAGGTTCTTATCTCCTGTGGAGGATTCAGGTCTGGTTTCCAGCCTTGGCAATGCTGCCAATTAGGCTGGGGTGGCTTAACTGGGGCCTGGATTTACCAAGCTGAACTTCCTGATGCGTCACAATGCCTTTGTGGTATGGAGGGCAGAGAGACCTTGGTAGGGAGGGGGCATGAAAGCCTGGGTTGGTTGGCATGGTGTAAAGGGAGCTGTGTGTGAAGCTTTGGCTTAACGAGCTTCTGTGTTAAGCCCAGCCCAGGGGACATAGTCTCAAGTTGTGCCAGGGGAGGTATAGGCTGGATATTAGGAGGAAGTTCTTCACAGAGAGAGATTGCCCATTGGAATGGGCTGCCCAGGGAGGTGGTGTAGTCACCATCCCTGGAGATGTTCAAGAAAAGCCTGGATGGTGCACATAGTGCCATGGTTCAGTTGATTGGATAGGGCTGGGTGATAGGTTGGACTGGATGATCTTGGAGGTCTTTTCCAACCTGGCTGGTTCTATGATTCTATGGATTTTTGTGTATTGTATATGCTTTGCTATGCTCACCACTACAGAACTATAGAAGTGTAGTGCTGTAGCTTGTAAATAGCCTTTCCATTTAAACTTTCCAATACTATGCAATTCAGTGTGTGAGCTATTCTTTTGACCCTTTTGGAGCAATAGAGCAATCTCCACTCATTGAACTCAATAGAGCAATGTCCACTCATTGAACTCCAACACAACAGAGTGTTAAGCAATGATGAGCAGCCACTTCCAAGGAAGCACACTCATGCCTACATTGCTCTTTCAAGTGGGATTTACAGCCTACATTTAACCGAAAGAGTGATCTGAGAAGATCTGAGATGAACTTCTGAGCTACCATAGAATCACAGAACTGTCAGGGTTGGAAGGGACCTCAAGGATCATCTAGTTCCAACCCTCCTGCCATGGGCAGGGACACCTCACACTAGAGGTGTGGGTGCCTAAGACTTATAGCTCACATTTCCTCTTTGCTCTCCACCGTGCCGCTGCATACATTTGGTTGGGCCACTGCCTCTGAGAAGCTGCTTGCCTCTATAACAACCTCATGGCAGGAGTTCAGCCAAAAACACAGTGATGAGGGAGCACTGCCCACATTTCACTTCATGCTATAAGGATAGTGGTGTAAGAAGAGGGCAGCCAGAGCTTTGGGTTCTCCTCAGCCTGCAGCCATCTGCTGCACCTTGCAGTAAGAAAACAATAAACATCATAGTGATCCTTGCAAGGAGCTAAAGCAGTAAAGATATTCTTTGGAGTACACCCTCATACTGATTTTTTTTTCTTTACACAGCCTAGCACTCTTCTGAGCATCAGGTTCCTTCTGGGTGCAGCTTGTCCACTACTCACCTCCTACTGGTCTAGTTGGGGGTGCCCCTGCTGATTCTGGGGAGGTCAGACTAGATGACCTTTGGAGGTCTCTTCCAGCCCAGCCCATTCTATGATTCTATGATTCTATGATTCTATGATTCTATGATTCTATGATTCCATGATTCTATGATTCCATGATTCTATGATTCCATGATTCTATGATTCTATGATTCCATGATTCCATGATTCCATGATTCTATGATTCTATGATTCTATGATTCTATGATTCCATGATTCTATGATTCTATGATTCCATGATTCTATGATTCTATATGACTTTCTGTAGTGTATAAGGGATAGGGACAGGTGACTGAAAAAGACCTGTAGTGAAGATATGCAAAATATTCCTGAATTAATAAACTTTAGCTGGGATTAATTACAAATAGGAATGATGCTGACTTTGCTTTTTTTGTAAGAAGTATGAAACTACAGATGGTCTGCTGACATTTTTGTTCTGTATGAATGGGCCTCAGATACTTGCAGTGGTATTCAAGGTGAACACTGCTGCTTCTCTCTGTAACCAAGGCACGGTCCCTTGCTTTGCAGGAGAACAGAGTATTTTTATGAAGCTGATCCAGTTGATCCCTATTAAAAAAATCAGGATTGATATCACTGTACATTATGGCTGACAACTTATCTGGATAATAAGAACTTCTTGTAATTAGTCACTTAAAATCCACGAGTACATTTTTACAGCCTGCCAGGAGAAATAAAAAAAAAAACCAAAAACCAAAAAACCAAAAAAACCCAACAAACCCTGCACTGGAGAAATATTTATCTTGAACAGGAAAGTCATGCTGCTCCACCAAAGAGCCTTGGCCTTTCAAGTCAATAGCTGATCTCAGTGAGAGCCAGAATGATGTAACTGAGATCACAGAGCTGCTCGTGGGCTCGCAGTCAGACAGCAAAAATTAAAGACTGCAAATTATTCTTAACATTGAACTAATTCATAGCATCCCAAATACAAAGAGGCAATACTGATTGCTCTGTACTGTGAGTGAGTTAGTGATGGCAAATCTACTGTGCTGCTACTGCTCTCCTGCTGTTCTGGCCTTTTAATTCACCAGAGAAGTAGGAAGGCGATCTGTAGAAGCTTTGCCTTCAGGTTGAACTCTTTCAATAGACTGAAAGGCTGGGGGAGGCTCTCATGCCAGCTAGGAAGGACAGAAATTCTGCTTGTTTAATGACAGCTGAAACAATAATCCTCACTGCCTCTGGAAGCAGGGCAGGTAGGCATGTGAAACCTCAGTGCTCCCAACCATCAGTACCACACATGCAGCCACATCCCAGGACAGGCTCCCTGCTCCCAGGGAAGTGTCACTGAAACAGTCATGGCAATCCAGTAAGGACCCCAACAACAAACAAGGGCACTGCTAGGCTGTGGTATCAGCAGGACAAGCTCTCAGAGGTACTGGGAAAAGGCATGGATGACTTCAGGTTAAGCAGCAGCTCAGCTTTTTAAGAAAGGAAGACAGACATGGCAAATAAGGAAAGGGCAACAGAAAATTGCATGGGAACTAGAGAAGAAAAGCTTCAAGTCTTGTTCCTGAAAGACTGATGTCTTGCCACTCTTTGCTCCATTCTCCACTGCTTACTTTATTTCGTTTTGCTTTAGACTGAAAATCTTTTTGTCAGGCAGTTTGGGCAGAAAGTCTCAGCTGTTTCTCAGAGTGGGGTCTTTCACAATGAGGCATTCCACCTGATTATAAAGCTTTTCCATACCTGGGGAAAAAAAATACCTTAAAAAACCTTAAGTGTCCCAGAGAGAGTATTTTCCTCAGTGCTCAGCATCCTAATTAAATCATCTCATCTGAACTAAGAATGCTTCAAAACCTCCTGGCTAGAAGTGTTAAACAGATCTTTTCCAGATTAACATTTAACCAAAGATAAATCATTCCCTCTCCACTGGATAGAAACAGGACAAGAAAAACCATAGAGAGAAATGGTCTGCAGGAGTAATATACTCACATACAGGCTACAAAGACAATCTATCAAAAAGGCTTTCCTCACAAAACCTGAGAAGCTGTGCAAGAGTCTGAGGTAGTCTCATTACAACTTCTTGTGATGGCAGAATCACATCAGGGTTGGATTACTGCAAAATTTGTTACCTTTTGAGATTACCCCTCACCAAAGATTTATGTGGCAATTCTCTCTGTAGAGGCCTCTATAATTCATCTGCCCTAAAAAGAAATGTAATTCAATCCTTTGTATCACTGTATAAGAAACTTGGCTCTCAGCTGAGAGTACAAAGGGTGAATTGATTTTACTGTCCTCCCCACACATGAGGTGCTGACCATTTTTCTTAGGCTGTATATACATCTGCAAAGCCTCCTGCAAAGAAACTATCATCTGCTGCAACCTTGCACATAGATACATTGTGCAGAATGCTCCAGGATGGTGAAGCAGGGTAAGGCATCTGAAGGAGAATCACAGAATTGTCAGGGTTGGAAGGGACCTCAAGGCTCATCCAGTTCCAACTCCCCTGCCATGAGCAAGGACACCTCACACTACATCAGGTTGCCCACAGCCACATCCAGCCTGGCTGCAAAAACCTCCAGGGATGAGGCTTCCACCACCTCCCTGGGCAACCTGTTCCAGTGTCTCACCACCCTCATGGGGAAGAATTTCTTCCCAACATCCAACCTGAATCTACCCATTTCTCATTTTGCTCCATTCTCCCTAGTCCTATCACTACCTGAAACCCTAAAAAGTCCCTCCCCAGCTTTCTTGTAGGCCCCCTTCAGAAACTGGAAGGCCACAATAAGGTCTGCTCAGAGCCTTACAAGTAGAATCATAGAATCAACCAGGTTGGAAGAGACCTCCAAGATCATCCAGTCCAACTGATCACTCAGCCCTATCCAATCAACCAGACCATGGCACTAAGTGCCTCACCCAGGCTTCTCTTGAACATCTCCAGGGATGGTGACTCCACCACCTCCCTGGGCAGCCCATCCCAATGGGCAATCACCCTCTGTGCAACTTCTTCCTAATATCCAGTCTATACCTCCCCTGGCACAACTTGAGACTGTGTCCTCTTGTTCTGGTGCTGGTTGCCTGAGAGAAGAGACCAATCCCCACCTGGCTACAACCTCCCTTCAGGTAGTTGTAGACAGCAATGAGGTCTCCCCTGAGCCTCCTCTTCTCCAGGCTAAACACCCCCAGCTCTCTCAGCCTCTCCTCACAGGGCTGTGCTCCAGGCCCCCCTCCAGCTTTGTTGCCCTTCTCTGGACACCTTCCAATACCTCAACAACTCTCTTGAATTGAGGAGCCCAGAACTGGACACAGTACTCAAGGTGTGACCTGACCAGTGCTGAGTACAGGGGAAGAATAACCTCCCTTGTCCTGTTGGCCACACTATTGCTGATCCAGACCAGGATGCCATTGGCTCTCCTGGCTGCCTGGGCACACTGCTGGCTCTTGTTCAGCTACTATCAACCAG
The DNA here is from genome assembly GCF_027791375.1 of Indicator indicator. Classification (NCBI taxonomy): domain Eukaryota; kingdom Metazoa; phylum Chordata; class Aves; order Piciformes; family Indicatoridae; genus Indicator; species Indicator indicator. The sequence continues at coordinate 47,409,639 of NC_072012.1, read as the reverse complement.
CACCCCCAGGTCCCTCTCTGCCTGGCTGCACTCCAGCCACTCTGTCCCCAGCCTGTAGTGCTGTATGGGGTTGCTGTGGCCGTGTTTGGGAGCAGGAAACAGGGAGGTCACTACTAACTGTCAGTGTGCTTGGAACTCCCAAGCCTCCTGGTTCTGATATGCTGCTGGGAGGCACAGAAAGCAGCTTGTAGTCAGCTGCTGTAGCAGGCTCTGAGCTATCAATATGCAAACAGCACTACTGTGACTATTTCATTTGATCCATTTGTACAGGTACAATTATTAGCTAGGGAGAACTCAGGTGAAGGGACTCTCACATAGGAAAGAGAGAAAAAAAGAGAGATGAAATTAGCTTTACAGTATTCCTCAAATGTATTTGTAATCAACTTCTACCTGTCACTAATCACTGACCTTTTAACTACACCCAGTGTGATGTGTTTCCAAAAAGCTGTAAAAGTTATTTGTAGGATAATCTCATGGATGTCTTTTATTAATATTACAGCAATCTTCCCCCTGTGTTTGCTTTCTACAAGGGAGAACATGAAAGGAGAGGGTTTTTATTCTCTCAGACAGGTGGCTTTGAAAGAAAAATCAACTAATTTTTCATCTGCAAAAGATTAGTAAGTTTTTGGGTGTGGGAGAGGCTGTTTTCCTTTGGTTCTACCAAGGCCTGCCATATCAATCCCACTGCTTTCCAGACTGCAGTAAAACTGCCTTTTTTTTTTTTTTTGCAGCTGCACGTGTGATTCACATTCCTAGGGCTCCAAGGAGGGGAGGAAATGGTCTTGTTATGGATAAACAATGTGGCAGTATTAACTGTGCTGAGCAGTGGCTGCAAAGGTGCTCACCCACTCCTCAAGCTATCCTCCTGAGGGACTTTCATCATCTGCCAGGTTATTGCCCCAGGAAGTGGAAGGAGCTGGTAGGAAGCTGCCATCTGATTATACAGCAACCTTGGTTGCATTATTTTTTTTTCCTTTAATGCTCTAAATTCAGTCTTTGGTTTTGCTTTAATTTTATGGTGTCTGCATGTGACTGCTGCTAATACTGTCAGGCTCAGGTCTGCTAACGCTATTTGGTTTGGCACTAGGTAAATGACATTCCCAGATTCCTTGGCCTGACCACAAGCTGCCTTGGGCTTCTCTCAGGTGAAACCAAGAGCTCTGGCCATCTCTTTGAGGGTGTCAGCAGATAGAGGCTCAGCAGGTTAGCAGTATGCTGATTTTAGCACTATTCAGGCCTACTAAGCAGAGCTGAAGAGAGTGGGCTGCAAAGCTGCTTTCCATCATATTTGAAAATCAAGGCAATCCGGTGCAGTTCTCACTGGAAAAGATGAAACATAGCTCCCATTTTCAAAAAGGGGAAAAAGAAAGACCTGGAGAACTACAGGTCTGACTACAGGCCAGTCTGTCTCACATCTGTGCCCAGAACAGGTCCTCCTGGAAACTCTGCTAAGGAACAAGAAAAATGAGAAAGTGACTGGTGGCAGCCGACATGGTTTCAACAAGGGCAAGCTGTGCCTGAAAAACTGGTGGCCTTCTATGATGGGGTGACAGCTCTCATGGACTGGTGCAAAGCATTTTACACTGTCCCCTGCAACATCCTGGTCTCTGAATTGGAAAGACATGGATTTGATGGGTGGACCACTTGGTGGATAAGGAATTGGCTTGATGATCTCATTCAGAGAGTGATGGTCAAGGACTTGATGTCTCAGTGGGGACAAGGGATGAGTGCCAGTCCTCAGGGGTCAATGCTGGGACCAGTGCTGATTAACATCTTTGTTGGTGACACAGACAGTGGAATCAAGTGCATCCACAGCAAGTTTGCTGATCACAGGATGTTAGGGGTTGGAAGGGACCTCCAGAGATCATTGAGTTGGAAGGGACCTCCAGAGATCATTGAGTCCCCTGACAGAGCAGGACCACAGAATCTAGCACAGGTCACACAGGAACACATCCAGACAGGACTGGAAAGTCTCCAGAGAAAGAGACTCCAAAACCTCTCTGGGCAGCCTGTTCCAGTGCTCTGTTACCCTCAGAGTGAAGAAGTTCCTCCTCATGTTGAGGTGGAACATCCCGTGCTGCAGTTTATATCCATTGCCCCTTGTCCTATCACAGGGCACAACTGAGCAGAGCCTGTCCCCTCCCTCTTGACACCCAGCCCTCAGATATTGATAGCCATTGATTAAATCCTCTCTCAGTCTTCTCTCCAGACTAGACAGCCCCAAGTCTCTCAGCCTTTCCTCACCAGGCAGTGCTCCAGTCCCTTCATCCTCCTTGTAGCCCTCCATTGGACTCTCTCCAATAGTTCCCTGTCCCTCTTGTACTGGGGAGCCCAGAACTGGATGCAATACTTCAGGTGGGGTCTCACCAGGGCAGAGTAGAGGCAGAGGAGAACCTCCCTTGATCTGATGACACCATGCTACATGGTATGGTCAACATGCTGGAGGGAAGTGATGCCATTCAGAAAGACCTTGACATGCTTGAGAAGTGGGACAATGCCAACCTCAAAAAGCTCAAGAAAACCAAGTGCAAGGTCCTGTACCTGGGTAAGGGCAATCCCAAGCACAAATACAGGCTAGGAAAGGAAGGGATAGAGAACAGTCCCGAGGGGAACAACTTGGGAGTGCTGACTGATGAGAAGCTCAACATGAGCCAGCAATGTGCGCTTGCAGCCCAGAAAACCAGCTGTATCCTGGGCTGCATCAAAAGAAGCATGGCTGGAAGACTGAAGGAGGTGATTCTCCCCCTCTGCTCTGCTCTGGTGAGAGCACACCCAGAGTACAATGTCCAGTTCTGGAGCACCCAACACAATAAGGACATGGAACTGCCAGAGTGAGGCCAGAGGAGGGTCACAAAGCTGATCAGGGGCTGGAGCACATCTCCTATGAAAACAGGCTGAGAGAGTTGGGTTGTTCAGCATGGAGGATACAAGGCCCTGGGGAGACCTTAGAGCAGCCATCCAGTATTTGAAAGGTGCCTAGACAATAGCTGGAGAGAGACTGTTTACAAAGGCACGTAGTAGTAAGATGAGGAGTTATGGCTTCAAACTGGAAGAAGCTAGATTTAGATTAGACATTAGGAAGAAATTCTTCATCACAAGTGTGGTGATGCACTGGAACAGGTTGCTTAAAGAAACTGTGAAGGTTTCAACCCTGGAAGTGTTCAGAGGCAGGCTGCATGTGGCCTTGAGCAACATAGCCTAGTAGAAGGTGTCCCTAACCATGGCAGGGGGGCAGGGACTGGCTTGAGAGCAGCCCTGAAGAAAAGGACTTGAGGGTACTGGTGGATGAGAAACTCAGTATGAGCCAGAACTGGACACCTGCAGCCCAGAAAGCCAACCAGAGCTTGGGCTGCATCAAGACAAGTGTGGGCAGAAGGTCAAGGGAGGTGATTCTCCTCTTCTACTCTGCTCTGGTGAGACCCCACCTGGAATACTGCACCCAGTTCTGGAGCCTCTGTTACAGGAAAGATCTGGAGGTGCTGGGACATGTCCAGAGAAAGGCCACAAGGATGATCAGAGGGCTGGAGCTCCTTTCCAATAAGGACAGACTGAGAGAGTTGGGATTGTTCAGTCTGGAGAAGAGAAGGCTCCAAGGAGACCTTATAGCCTTCCAGTATTTGAAGGGAGCTACAAGAAAGCTGAGGAGGGACTTTTGAGGATGTCAGGTTGTAATAGGACTAGGTAGAATGGAACAAAAATAGAAATGGGTAGATTTAGATTAGATTTTAGGAAGAAGTTTTTCACCATGAGGGTGGTGAGACACTGGAACAGGTTGCCCAGGGAGGTGGTGGAAGCCTCATCCCTGGAGGTTTTTAAGGCCAGGCTGGCTGTGGCTCTGGGCAACCTGATCTAGTGGAGGTGTCCCTGCCATGGACAGGCCACGGACAGGGCTCCAGCCCTCTGATCATCCTTGTGGCCCTTCTCTAGACACATTCCAGCATGTCCCTATCTTTCTTGAGGGGCTGCAGAACTGGACACAGTGCTCCAGGTGGGTTCTCATGAGAGTGGTATAGAGGGGGAAAATCACCTCTCTCAACCTGCTGGCCACACTTCTCTTGATGCAGCCCAGGATACGACTGGCTTTCTGGGCTGCAAGTGTATAGTGGCAGCTCATATGGAGCTTCTCATCCACCAGCACCTCCAAGTCCTTTTCTTCAGGGCTTCTCTCAAGCAGTCACTGCCCAGCCAGTGTCAGTGCCTGGGATTGCCTTGACCCAGATACAGGACCCTGCACTTGGTCTTGTTGAACCTCATGAGGTTGGCATGCTCTGAGTGATGTCTGACTTCATCAGCAGATGAGATTGAGGCAGCCACTAGGCCTGTGCTGGGACTGAGTGTTGGGAATGAGTTAGCATGGCTGCAGAGGAATGCACAGGGATGGGATCAGCACACAGACAGTCGCTCCACTGCCTCGGACTTCCCTCGCAGCTGCTCATGTGTGGAACCGGTAGGCTAGGCTCAGGAGCTCCTTTAAAGGGACCCTCTTCAGGAAGGGTTTTGTAGACTCAGCACTGAGTCCAGCCCTTTCCATCTGCTCTGTTGAGTCTCACCCGAGACAACGCCGTGCCCTCCAACGAGCCCTTTGTGGCTTCAGCTCCTTCCACCCAGCTGGTAGACATACAACCCGTTGTGCTCTCACGCAATGATTGTTATTTAATGGAACTGAAAGGTTTGCAGGTCTCAGGGAAAGTACAGCACACTGTAATGATTTTTGCAGCCACTGCCATTGGAATGGGCTGTGTGTGCTGTAAACTAACCTGACTGCAGGATATTTCAATCCGATGCATCCCATAGGAGAAATCATCATTGAAGGTAACTACGTCGGGACTGATCACGTCATAGAAGGAAGGCCAACCTGAAAGAGGAGAGTGAGACAAGTCAGAAAAGAGGGCATCTTTGTGGCAGGTGGCATTGCAAAGAGCAAAACAGGATCACACTTTGAAACGACTACCTTCTCAAGCAGAAAAGGAATAGAGGTTGTTATCCTGTAGACAGAAAAATTTATGGCTTCTGGCTGGTGGCTCCTTTCCAACACCATTTGCCATCTTAGCTTGGCCTCTGTCTAACAAAAATTGTTAGCTGGTCAGAATATTTTTAATGAAGCATTTTTATTTTATGTTTATTTATTTCTATTTTTGGTTTTACTTTTGTTTTATTTTTATTTTAGTTTTATTATTTTAACTTTAATTTTAATTTATTTTTTTATTTTTTATTTTAATTTATTTTACTTTACGTTTATTTTACTTTTTTATTTTTATTTTATTTTTATTTTTATTTATTTTTAGTTTTGTTTTATTTTTATTATTTTAAATTTTATTTTTATTATTTTAATTTCAATTTAATTTCATTTTTTAAAAAAATATTTTTATTTATTTTACTTTATGTTTATTTCACATTTTAAATTTTTTATATTTTTATTTTATTTTTATTTATTTTAATTTTTAAAATTTGTGTCTTTATTTTTATTCAATAATTTTGCAAAATGGACCTGTCATTTTGTCCCTGTCTGATGGCAGGGAAGCTCTGAAGAGGGAGGTGTCTGCTCTGCTCTGCTCTACTCTGCTCTGCTCTGCTCTGCTCTGGTGAGACCTCACCTGGAGAACTATGTACGGGTCTGGAGCCCTCAATACAGGAAGGACATGGACTTGATGGAGCAGATCAGGAGGAGGATCACGAAAATGCTCAGGGGGTTGGAGCAGCTCTGCTATGAGGACAGGCTGAGGGAGCTGGGGGTGTTCAGCCTGGAGAGGAGGAGGCTCTGGGGAGACCTAATAGCAGCCTGCCAGTACCTGAAGGGGGCTACAAGAAGGCTGGAGAGAGACTGTTTGCAAAGGCCTGCAGTGACAGGACGAGGATAAATGGCTTCAAACTAGAGAAGAGCAGATTGAGATTGGATATAAGGAAGAAGCTCTTCACTGTGAGGGTGGTGGAACACTGGAACAGGTTGCCCAGGGAGGTGTTTGAGGCCCCTTCCCTGAAGTTATTCAAGGTGAGGCTTAATGAGTCCCTGGGCAACCTGAACTAGTTGGGGATGTCCCTGCTGACTGCAGGGAGGTCAGACTGGATGACCTTTGGAGGTCTCTTCCAGCCTGGACTATTCTATGATTCTATGGAGCAACCATTTATCTGATTGTGTGAACGCCTGTGGAGGACGAACACTTCAGTGCTGCAGAAGCTCTCAAAGGCAACCCTGCCTCCTCCACAACAACAATAAGGGAGAAGCTTCAAAGGCTGCTACACAGAGATTGAAGAAATCTTTGTCTTGCTGAGATTGGAGATGTGTTTATGTCAGCTTTGACATTAAGCAAAGACCATCCATCCATCCTCCTTTCTCCAGACTCTTCCTTTTGGTCTGCCCATTCACCACATAAACACCACTTGCTTTGGATGCACTCCATGCACTTTTAAAAGATGAAGTCATCTGAAACCTCTGTCACAGGCAAGCCTCTTCTAAAGTACTCTTTGTACCTAACTGGAGTGACTTCAGTTTAAGCTGTCAGCTCAAGCTGGACATGACAAAGGCTCCACTATTGCCACATTGTCCCAAGTCATGGACTAAGAAACAAACTGTGCCTCTACAGTGTGGACTTCTAACTCTCTCTCATCCAAACCATCTCCTCTTGAGTGAAGTGGCAGGGCAGGCCCCAGCATTACTGTGACAAATTAGTGACTTCATGAGGGTTGACAGAAAACTGAGCAAACCCTGCAACAGAAGAGGTCCTGAAGGGGCACACTGTCACTGCTGACCTTGAGAGGATGACAGGCGAACTGCTTATTGAGTTGATGAGCTAAATTCACCAAGAAAATCCATGTCCCTCCTCTGTCTCATTTCCTCTCTCCTCAGCTGAAGTAGAAAACCTGTTTGCTAGCTTGCTAAGCCTTCTCTGGCCACTTCCTCTACTTCAAAAGCTTCCAGAAACAAGCTGTAGAAGCAGTCTGCTTGCCTGCACATTGGGCAACTCCCAGTGACAGAGAAAGCCAACCAGACCCCTGTGGCCTCTTCATACGACCCTTCTGTCTTTGTAAGTGGTAAATGACCCAGCAATGGCTTTCACTTCACAAGCCCCAGGCTATTTTTGATGCTGTTTCACTGGATGCTGCTCCTCCACTCCTGTCTTCCTCAGCATCTGCCTCCTTCCTGCTGTAAAGGCTGAAAAATTGGTGGTATGCTCTACATTTTAGACTGCTGTTAGTTGTGCATTAAAGCTTCAGCCTGCCCTTGAAGGCTATCTGGCTACTTGGAAAGGGCATGCTTCTGCAAAAATTCGGGGGAGATGATCCTTTTTTTATCTCTTTGCTGAGCTGAGAAAGAGAGAGAAACAGGAACCTTTAGTAATGCTGAGACTGAGCAGTGGAGGAAACCCTTTGCAGAGCCTGGTTCTGAGACTCAGTCCTCCCTGGGTGATGGTTTTTTGTCAGGTCTAGCTCACCACACCTGATGGGCAGCAGGAGTGGAGCTGCTGTCTTGTGAACAACGGTAAAACATAGCAGCTAGTCAGAAACAGCTGCTGGAGGAAAGGGGCAAAGGGTAATTGCAGGAGACAAGATGGGGGTGGGGGGAGTCTCCCAGCTGAGTGAACAACTTCAAACGGCATTTACACTTCTCTGTGTGTGTGTGTGAACAGCAGCTAGGATTTGTGAATACATTTATCCTTGAACACAAAATTTAGTTTGAGGGAGAGTATGACACAGTAATGGTCAGCAATCATGTTACAGACATTTAAAATGGGCTCATTCTTGTTTTCACAATCATTCTGCATCACACTGGCAACATAAAAAGGCTTTTGAATAAGAGACTGGTGTGTGTGTGTGCTCACTCTGATGACCCTTTTACATGAGAATCAGGCCACCATATCCTAAGGGCCACAGTTTCTGGTACATTAATAAGGCAGCCATGGAGATGAGTAGTTTTTCAGATATATATAGCAAGTATCCTTTCTTGGACCTAAAATACACTAAATAAAGCAATGAAACTTTCTTCTTGCAAGCACTTCAGGGAAAACCACGTGTAAACTGAACACTACTGACAGATCTTTCCCACTCCCATCCTGCATGAGTAATAGATAGGATCTTAGGCTGCTTGGTGTCACACATACTGAGTCATGTCCTATTCTTCCTCATCCTGGGGCATCCCCCTAATGTTTTGTAAAAGCTGCATGGCATGCCTAAAATTCACCCCCCACTCCCTCACCAAAACTGAGTATCTTTTGTTCTTCATAATGATCCCTATTCTTGCAAAGAGGAGGCAGCAGTTCATGCCTCATCATCAAATAGTGCTTTCTTCAGAGCAGAGACAGCCTGGTACTGCCCTGGGCAGCAACAATGAACAACAGAGAGGAAGAGAAATATTTGGTTTGGTAACCTGTGCTGGACACTGTTTTTGCAGCCCTGAACATAGGGCTTCAAATAAAAGAGGCATCTTCTTTCTCACTTTCAGACCTCCTTTTCTAGGTACATGATTGAGTCAGGATTACTAACAAACCACCTAAGGAGAGCACAAGGTGGGTATCACAATAACACAGGCAGCCAGCACAGAGCAGTCCCAAATATCTGGCAAGCTGAAGAGTTTGTCTCCTTAAATTGAGATGCCAAAGTAGGTGTAATGCCTGAGTGAGGCAGCAAACCATGTGCCTACAGCCCAGTCCCCTTTGTGCATTGCTGGTGGAGATATGAAATGCCAGCAGGAGTAGTTTCATAGAATGGTTTAGGTTGGAAGGTGCTTTAAAGATCATCTAGTTCCAAACCCCCTGCCCATGGCAGGGACACCTTCCAAGTTGCTCAAGGCTTCATTCCACCTGGCCTTGACCACCGCCAGAGAGGGAAAGAAACCAGCTTTAGTAAAAGAGGAAGTAAAAGAGAAGCTTTAGTGACAAAGATTTACACCTTTATTTTCAGTTAACTGCCTGCTTTAGGACACCAACAGAGTTGTTCCATTCACTTTAACCCAGGAAATTCTAAAGCACCTTATCTCATGAGCTACTCCAGGATTCTTTCTTGGGGCCATGCTGACCTCATGGAAAAAAAAAAAAAAGGGGGGGGGGGGGGGAAGACAGGCATTTTGTTCCCATAAACTTTTGGAAAGCAGTTCATCTGTTGATTGATTGATCAGGTTTAGAGGCATCTGAAGCCTCTTTCCAGTCTTGCAAGTTTGCACACATTTTGTAGTAGTCAGACCTCCAACTTCCTAATAAACGGATGCAAGCACTTAGACATCTAACTGGTAAAGTATGAGCCTGTAATTATTTGCAGAAGCCAAACGGCAGGCTGCTTTTGAAAATCAGCCCTGCTGGGCTATGTTTTCCCCTCTCCTGAACTAATATTCCTTCTGACTTCTTTTTTTTTTTCCCCTTTTTTTTTTCTCCTTTTTTTCCCTTTTCTTTTCTCCTTTTTTTCCCCCCTTTTTCCCCCCCGAATAGCACAATTGCAGTCCCACAGCATCTAACGCTCTTGACATTATTCCCATTTCATACACCTGCCAACTAGAGACCTCCACAGTTTTTCAATAACACTGCTGTTTGCAGTGATGTTTCTCATTTTAGATCCCAAAGAGATTAAGTTCAACCTGCGTTTTATCATTCTTTGCTGTAAATATTCCAAGCATTTTACTTCGGTGAGTTATTTACAGATGGAGAAATAGGGGGAGATGGAAGATGTTAGAACTACCAAATGGCACCAGATGGAAAAGAGGACCTTGACCTAAAAAAAATGCCTCCTTTCTCTGATGTGCTGTATTTTTAGAATTCTGATTCCCTTTTAACCTAATATGGATTAATGAAAACCCAAAGGCTTCTTAAGGTAGAGTCTCATCATTTATCTCCACTGAGAAGCTATGTCTGTGTAAAACATAAAGCACATAGGATTAAAAAAAAAAAAAAGAAAAAAAGAGGTAATAAAGCTTCTGCTTTGAAACTGCTGTAAAGCTGAAGGGCCTTCACGTTTTCCTTTCTCACAGGTTTATTGAAATGGAATCTGAGAGATACAGGCATCCACAGCTGCAACTTCTCACATACAAGTTTAATGTTGGACTACACAATGACCTGTAGGTATTATGTAGAATGCCTGTGCAGATACAGGGCATTTTTTGGCCAACATGCTGCTTTATGTTTCATAATACCTCCACAATGATGAATGCACAATAAGTATTCTTCCTTAAGAAGTATTTTACCATTAGGTAACACTGCTTTCAGAGCAGGTTCATCTCTTTTATCTAAATGTAGCTAGAAAAAGAATCAGTCGCAGTAAAATTCCTGCTCCTTAGCAAATCACAGAATCACAAAATTATTGAGGCTGGGATAGAGCTCTGAGATCATCAAGTCCAGCCTATGACCTAACACCACCAGACCATGGCACTAAGCGCCACATCCAATCTTGCCTTAAACACCTCCAGGGATGGTGACTCCACCACCTCCCTGGGCAGCACATTCCAGTCTCTAATTCCCCTTTCCATCAGGAAGTGCTTCCTAACATCCAACCTAACCCTCCCCTGGCACAGCTTCAGGCCATGCCCTCTCGTCTTGTCACAAGTTACATGGGAGCAGAGCCTGACCCCCACCTGACTACAACTTCCCTTCAGGTACTTGTAGAGTGTGCTAAGGTCCCCCCTGAGTCTCCTCTTCTCCAGGCTGAACACCCCCAGCTCCCTCAGCCTCTCCTCATCAGCCTTTCCCTCCAGTCCCTTCACCAGTCTCATTGCTATGACTTTACATTAGATGTTTTCCACTGGAAAGAAAAGAGTTGGTCCCTTCCAGCACCATCCTGATATAAGAAGGGTGACACAGCACTGGGTATCAGCAGAGCATGCAGTGCATCAGAGTGGCAGCTAGGCTGGGGCAGCAAAGACAAAACAAAGCTTCATTTTGTAAGGAAAAGTAAAGTGGAGGTTTGTCTCTAACACACTACCTGTTTCTAACAACAAACCTGGGCTACCACAGCAGATAAATACCACTCTGACAGAACAGTGTGGGAAGGGAATTTAACAAAACAATTGACCTTCTAATAGGAGCTTTTATGAGACAATTGTCATCTGGTTCTTTATTTTTTTATGTTTCTCACTTGGGAAATAAAACAGTGAAAGCCATAAATAAAGGTGGCATTTGTTTTCCTCCACTGCAGCACTCTCAGCATCCAAACAACTTACTGTGAAACAGCATATGTAATCCAGACTTACTTCTTTGTTAGTGGGAGGAGGTTAAATTTGGTTTAAGTGATTGTTAAGGGAGGTCTGAAACTCCACATCTACAACTTCATTTAACATCTGAATTTTCAGTAGGAGTGTGCCTCTGATGTCTTTCAAGTAATAAAATCATGGAGTCTGCTCTCTTTTGTAATTAATAACTGTATCACAATATTGCTATTGCCCTAGCTGGTCTTTTCACTGCTCTAAAATGCTAATTACAAGCCAGTTGTTTTAGAGCCTTCCACTCTAACACTCCTGATGTCTCCAATGTCTGGGTTGCTGCTAAAATCAACAGGTAGGCAGGAGCTAGGATCTTCCTCAAGTCTTCTTACAAAGATTGAGTTACTAATGGTTTCCTTCTTGGTTCAGGTTCAACAGAACTACTGAACCTAACTCAATTCCTCCCAAAGGGTGGGTTTCTCCCCTCATCTGAACAGTGTCTCTTGTTACTTTAAATCATGGCTAATGTTTTGTAAAATCTATCTTAAACATAAATCAGCTATAGATCTTTGGCATCAAAGGAACCAAACAGAACTGTGTGGAGCAGCGTAACCTTCAGCTATATTTTTTAAATGCCATCGAGAAACATCTCAAATACTTTTCAAAATTTACTGTTGACCTAATAACCTCAGTCCAAAGCATTCAGCTTCCAAGAGATGTTTTTGTTTTCCTTCCAAAGTTTATACATTGCAAAAATAATCTTGCGACCGGTAAACCTGTGAGTTATTTGCGCAGTCCACTAAAAAATAACTGAAGCTTTCACGCAGGATGAGTAAAACAGGATAGCAGTAGAGCTGGTTAGCCTTACCATGGAAGGCAAAACTGGAATCTTAATGAACCAGAGAAAGGAGAAAAAAATAAAAACCACCCAGCAAATGCAACCTTGTAATAACCAGCAGCTGGCACTGAAATGAGCAGCAGTCACAGACGAAGGACATGCTTGAAAAATTTGTCATGGGGTGTTTCAAGTACTGAACACCCACAATTTGTTGCTTGAAATATTTTCCTGTAGTATTGCTATGCGTGTCTGGAAAACAAAGTTGGCAAAGAACAGTCAGAATTCAGTCTTGGGTTGAGTGGGCAGAAAGTTCTCTTTTACCTTTGCCCCAAAGGAGTGAAATCAAAACGCTCTGCAGAAGCAGGAAGTTTAAATGGAAACACTATTCACAAATAGTGTGAGGTGTCCCTGCCCATGGCAGGGGGGTTAGAACTAGATGATCCTTGTGGTCCCTTCCAACCCTGACTGATTCTATGATTCTATGAAATAGACACACAAATACAAAATACACAAATTCATATTCAGTTCTCCAACCTGTTTTTTTTTTTTTTCCTTAAAACCTCACTAGGCAAACACCTTCCAAAACTTTCCCTGCAGCCAGGCCAAACACCAGGTCTTAATGTCCTTCTCCCCATGCCTCTCTGCTTCCCCCCCCTACCAGGGTGAAATTGTGTAGCTAAAAATTAGCTTTGCCAAGGCTGCAACCTCCCCCACAATAGATAGGGGTCTGCACTGGGAGCAAAGAGAGGGAGAAAAAGGGTAGAAAAAACTGTGAACCCCCTTTAGATAGGGAAGATGTAGCATGATGGCAATGAAATAACAAAGATTACACTTTCCTGTGTCCACCTTCCAGACTGTCTAATCCTTTGGAGGTCTTCTATCTCTATGGTTAAGTCTTAAACCTGTAACACACACACTAAACCTGAAACTACAAGAGGTGAAATGGGCTGCATCAAAAGATGACTTGTCAGCAGATCCAGAGAGGTCTCTTCTCCCAGGCAACCAGCAACAGAACAAGAGGACACAGTCTCAAGCCGTGCCAGGGGAAGTTTAGGCTCGAGGGGAGGAGAAAGTTCTTCAGAGAAAGAATAATTGGCCAGTGGAATGTGCTGCCCAGGGAGGTGGTGGAGTCACCGTCCCTGAAGGTGCTCAAAAAAAGACTGGATGTGGCACTTGGAGCCATGGTTTAGTTGTCAGGAGATGTTAGGTATTAGATAATAGGTTGGACTTGATGATCTCTGAGGTCTTTTCCAACCTGGTTTTTCTGTGATTCTGTGATTCCACCTCTTTATACTCTGCTCTGGTCAGACCTCACCTGAAGTACTGTGTACAGGTCTGGAGCCCTCCATACAGGAAGGACATGGACTGAAAGGAGAGGATCCAGAGGAGGGCCACGAAAATGATCAGGGGTTTGGAGCAGTTCTGCTACAAAGAGAGGCTGAGGGAGCTGGGGGTGTTCAGCCTGGAGAGAAGGAGGCTCCAGGGAGACCTGATAGCAGCCTGCCAGTACCTGAAGGGGGCTAAAAGAAGGATGGAGAGAGAGACTGTTTACAAATGCCTGCAGTGACAGGACAAGAGGCAATGGCTTCAAACTAAAGAAGGGCAGATTGAGATTGGGTATCAAAAACAAGTTCTTTCCATGAGGGTGGTGGAACACTGGAACAGGTTGCCCAGGGAGGTGTTTGAGGCCCGTTCTCTGGAGATATTCAAGATGAGGCTCAATGAGGCCCTGGGCAACCTGATCTAGTTGAGGATATCCCTGGTGACTGCAGAGGGGGTTGGATTGCATGACCTTTGGAGGTCCTTTCTGGTCTGGGCCATTCTGTGAATGCTGTCAGAATGACCTACTCCCAACAAGGCAGCCATGTACTGTCTTCCTTATGCAATTCTTTCTACTGAGCCTCCTTCTACAGCTCCTCCAGCACCGAGTGCTCCAGGAGACAAGCACCCCCCTCATTACAGCTGGACAAACAGGCTCTCATTGCAGTTGTAAAATTCCAAAAGAAGGGAAAGACTTCTTGCACTGATTAAAACAACAGCAACAAAAGACAAAAGATCTCCTTTCTTCTGTTTAGATATTGAATGAGATGTCTTGGTGAGGGAACTTGATCACAAGTAACTAAGAAAGGACATAATTTTCTTGGCCATCAAGGAAAGCTTTTGTCAGGATTTGCACGAGGACTGGGGCAGTTAGCAGATGGCAGTGTCACAGAGTTACAGAATGTTAGGGGTTGGAAGGGACCTTGAAAGATCATCATGTCCAACCCCCCTTGATGATCATAGAATCAACAAGGTTGGAAAAGACCTCAGAGATCATCAAGTCCAACCTATCACCTAGCACCTCATGACTAACTAAACCATGGCTTCAAGTGCCACATCCAATCCTTTTTTGACCACCTCCAGGGATGGTGACTCCACCACCTCCCTGGGCAGCACATTCCAATGCCGTAACAACTCTCTCCATGAAGAACTTGCTCCTCACCTCAAGTCTAAATTTCCCCTGGCGCAGCTGGGGAAATTTAGTGGTGCTGCTTGCCTGGGAGAAGAGACCAACCCCCACCTGGCTATAACCTCCCTTCAGGTAGTTGTAGACAGCAATGAGGTCTGCCCTGAGCCTCATCTTCTCCAGGCTAAACACCCCCAGCTCCCTCAGCCTCTCCTCATAGGGCTTGTCTGCAATTTGGTTTGGAGACTTTGCTGCAATGTCTTCCAAAGGTTGTCAGAACAGAGTACTGAACAACAGGGTGAAGACAGAGCCACAAACTACCAGGTCTGCTGTAAGGGCTGTCTGGCCACACAGGACAAGACCCCAGGGCTGAGGCAATGGCCATGGTGCAGTGAGGGTGCTCAGGCTGCCCGGTACAAAGACAGCTGCCCTGGCACAGCAAGCCCGACGTGAAGGCGGCTGTGGGACACGCCGGCTGCTCCGACCCTCTGAACATCGACTGCGGCTATCTCCCAGATGAAAACCCTATAAGAACGAGGGAGAGGAAGCGGTGAGAGGAAGCTCCTGCAAACGCCCCTGCCGTTCTCCCTCTCCCGCAGACGCCGGAAGAGGGTCACGAAAAGCAGAGGGTCACGACAGGCACCAAGGGACCGGCGCTCCGGGCGCCCGGCGCGGCCCAGCCCGGCCCATAGGGCAGCCCGGGTGCTCCTCAGCGCCAGCGGTCGCCTCCGGCTAGGGGGAGCCGGCAGGGCTCGGCGGCCCGGGAGGCGCATTGCCGGGTTCTTGTCTCCACCTGGTGATTTCATAAAGCAAATATACTTAGGGAAAGTAACCTCAGAAATTCATACACGTGCCTGGCGTCTTAAAGCTGTGTCTCGGAGCGCCGATCTAGGAGCCACAGTCGAACACCGCGGTCTGGGAGAGGAGAAAAGCCGCTAAAACCAGAACGGGCGACCAGGTTGGTTTTTTTCCCCTGCTTTTTCACCCAGACTTTTGGAAAACAAGCAGGGTGCCATTCTGTGGTCTGCTTTCTCCCGTTCTAAGACATCCAAAGGTACCACCAAACTGTGACGGCAAAGGGCAGCTACGCGCCGTCGTTTCACAGTGAGCGAGAAGGCAGAGGAAGCTCTTGTGTAAAAGCAGGCAAGCTGGTGTACTACGATCACTTGATACATTTCGGGGGCTCACATGTCAAAAAGCGTCACCTTCGATTCACTGAACCCTTCAAAGAAGCACACACCAGGGCTCCAGCCTAACCTGCCACTAACCCTCCTCAGAAAGGACTAAAAAAAGACAGGGAAGGGATAGACAAAGGCATTTCTCACCAGCTGCTAAACGGTCCAATACACTCGAACCTTAGCTTCTCCGCTTTATAGCAACTGAGTGATGAAAACCTGATGGGACAGGCTTGCAGGCTGCACTCCAAGCCACCAGGGTGCATTTCCAGTACTAGACCAGAATATTCTGAAGTGGATACCTGGGAAAGGCACGGGCAGCAAGGGGAAATAACTGTTGAGAAAGGAAGAGAGTTGAAAAAGATTAGGGGGGAAATTTTCTGATGCAAATTTTAAGAGCTGAAGTGCTGGCATGGATCAGTTTTTCCTGAAAAGCAGGAAGCAGGCTCTGATCTGGCTCCTCAGATGCTATTTGGAGACCTCAAAAGCAGAGTCATTCAGAAAGCAACTTCAAGAAGTCCAGCTAAAACTACAAAGACATAAAATTCCAATCAGACACAGGAAATTCTTAGGGGAACACAAGAATTCTGTGAGTCAGAAGATAAAAATCCCTCTGAATACCTAACTGAACTAATCTAATGAAGTAGTCATCAGGAAAGGAGTGTGATGAATCTGCATGTGAGGAAGGACAAATTTAAACAAACAGGAAATTGAACAACCTGAAGCTGTTTTCATTTTTACTCCCTGTGTCCTGCTCCTTTTTTCTTTAAAGGTGCAAACCAAATTGGCAGCTGCAGAAGCTGCCATGTGGGTCTGAGGGGACTGTTTCATTTTAGATGAAGCCTCACTTTAAAAAAAATTAATTGCTTGTCTTCCTTTTATAAAGTTGGGAAGTCTTTTATTTATGATTTATTGTTTGCACTATTACAAACCCTACAGGGCACAATGCAATGAAGCCACTAAGCACAGCAAAGGAGTAGAGGGAATCACTGATGTGAAGTTTGTAACAGAAAATTGAGCTTCCTCCCTGGCAAGCAGAACTGAGGCTAAATGCCTATTAGATGCCTATGGAGACAGATTGAGAGAGTTGGGGCTATTCAGTCTGGAGAGGAGAAGGCTCTGAAGAGACCTTCTTGTGGCCTTCCAGTATCTGAAGGGGGCCTACAAGAAAGCTGGGGAGGGACTTTTTAGGAAGTCAGGTAGGGATAGGACTAAGGACAATGGATCCAGGCTAGAGGAGGAGAGATTTAGATAGGATGTAGGAAGTTCTTCACCATAAGGGTGGTGAGACACTGGAACAGGATGCCCAGGGAGGTGGTGGAAGCCTCATCCCTGGAGGTTTTTAAGGCCAGGCTGGATGTGGCTCTGGGCAACCTGACCTAGTTTGTTTGTTTGTTTGTTTGCTTCAGTGAGTTTTGTGATTTCCAGAATGGAAAAAAAAAAAAGGAAAATTCTCTTTAAATAATCTTGCCTTCAAGACTGGTCTTGGGATAACTAAAATGTTTCATTATATAAAAATTAGTTACAGAAAACCAAAAAAGAAACTTTAATTCTTTTTCCCCTGCTTTGTTGTATAGATCATACTAAAAGTTTGAGATAAAAAGTTGTGCTAAAATAATTTTCAGATGAAAAATGAAACTTCATCCCCAAAAGGCAGGATACTGTTCTCCCAGTTTCCACAGTCTAATGTGCTGTGGTAGACAATATGTTAGGTAGGCATAGGCTGAACTGAGTGCAAACTACTTTTATATAAATTTTAGGACACTGCTTAGCTTCCTATCTGAATTGCCTGTCTGGATCCTCCTATTTGGGGTTGATTCTGGACTCCACTTAAAATACTAATTGTTTATATTCAACAGACAAGAGAATGTGTGATGTATTTTAACTGTCAAAAGTGTTGTGAACAGCAGCAGCTGGAAGAGGAATGTTTAATTCACTTCGTTACCCCCAAGCCTTTTAGAAATGTGTATCAGCAGCTAAATCTTACTCTTGCAGGCAAGAAAAGCAGTGTATGAAGGGGCAACACTGCAAAGCTCTTCTACAGGGGAAAAAAAAAGAAAGGGTATTCAAAAGCTATGGCATTATCATGATTAGGCCAAATAGAGCATTACTGAATCAACAGCAGTACTGCATCAATGCATCCATGAAAGCTGTGCACCTTTTTGTGTGGATCCTTTCATGTGCACACTCAGCTGATGACAGAGAGGTGATACAGGTAGCAATGGGAGGAGATATCACAGAATTGTCAGTGTTGGAACAGACCTCAAGGATCTGTCTGGAGAGGAGAAGACTGAGAGGGGATCTAAGCAATGTCTATAAATATCTGAGGGCTGGGGGTCAGGAAGGAAGGGACAGGGACAGCCTCTGCTCACTTGTGCCCTGTGACAGGACAAGGGGTAATGGATGGAAACTACAGCACAGGAGGTTCCACCTCAACATGAGGAAGATCTTCTTCACTGTAAGGCTCCCAGAGCACTGGAACAGGCTGCCCAGAGAGGTTGTGGAGTCTCCTTTGGAGACTTTCCAGCCCTGTCTGGATGTGTTCCTGTGTGACCTGTGCTGGATTCTATGGTCCTGCTCTGGCAGGGGGGGTTGGACTCTAAGATCTTTGGAGGTCCCTTCCAACCCCTAACAACCTGTGATCCTGTGAAATGATCCTTCTAATGTCCAGGGAAAGGAGGATCTGGAACATTAAATAAAGAGATGCATGAGCTTGTGGAAAAGGCTGCAGTGCAGGTATGCCTTGGGAGGCCTGACTCATGCCATGTGGTTGGGGTATTCTGTTTCTTTTTAATGTCACATTTACAGAATGGATTTGATGTGCTCAGGAAAGGAATAATATTTTTGTTCATCCCATCAGTCTTTTACTTTTCCCTTTGCCACTGCTATAGTAGTAGGAAAAATGGACCTAACAAGGTGTAAAATAATGCTCTGCCTTCACAGATGGTGCTGTGTACCTCATTTCACTTTAGTATTTACTTCAAAAGTAAACTCTGCTGAAACCTTGCATAAATAGTGCCAAAGAAGTTTGCAAGGGATTCTGAACTCACTGAAGCAAAGTCAATGCACATCTCATAAACACAGTTGCTTATTTGGTTCCTTACTGCCAAAACTTCTGCCAAGAGAGCCCTGGGATGAAGCAAGTGGGGAGACACAGGTAGATCAGACTTGACTGAAAGAGGAATTGTTAACAACACAGAAACAAGCAGAAGCATAGTCCACAGTGACTGACAGTAAGCAAGAATAGCTAGGTTGAAATGTAGCTCCAGGTAGAGATTTTAATTTTGTTTAATGCATTTTATACCCCATGTGTCCACCTTCTCTTTTCCAGACTTTTCACTTTCTTCTTTTCATCAGTTTTTCTGTGTGTTACAAGAAATATTTCTTCTCTTTTTCACCCAAAAGGCAATGAACTGAGTGTCTGAGCTTCTGCTCAGGCAGTGTGTGCCTTCCAGTGTGAAGTCAAGAAACTGGAGCTTTGATCAGGCTAGATTTTGGAAGGAGATGTACAGAGATTTTGTTTAGGTCTGAAAGATGGGTTTGTGGCTCGTTCTAAAAAGAAAGTAACATAGAGATTTTCACCAGAGAAGGAAAGATACAAACTATTGACAAGGGCTTGGTGGAGAAGCTTTGGTATGTGGATGTGGCACTTGGTGGCATGGTTTTGTTGATGTGATGGTGTTAGGTCATAGGCTGGACTTGATGATCTCAGAGGTCTTTTCCAGCCTTAATAATTCTGTGGTTCTGTGATTCTGTATGGCAGACTCAGGGGAATGTGTCATAAAATGGCTGAAGCAATCCATCACAGCTTCCTGCCCTCTCTTGGTCCTGCTCCCAGTTGTCTTGGTCCTTCTGTTTCCTCACTAGCTTTGGTGGGGGAAAGGTTCAATTCACCAAACCACCAGAAAATTCTTCATTTTTTTCTTCCTAGGCTAAAAAGTTGAACCAGTTAACTCAGAGGTTAAGTAACCAGTGGAGGCAACACAAGGTGAAGGTGAGAACACGGTGCAAGGGGTGTAAGAAGTCTTATTCTGATATCCTTGACTGATAGAAACTTTGCTGTTAGGAGAAGGTAAAGCTCTGAACTCAGCACTGACACTGCATCTTTGCACTAATATCACAGAAACATGATTATAAGCTGAGCACATGAACAATAGATTTGACTAAAAGGCTGCTTGAGGTCAGTGCCTTTATAATTCAAATAAGCCTGCAACCCCCTGTTGCAAAGATCTCCTCTGTCTCAGCATTACAAAAGGCAATGCATGTGAATTTAGAGCTTAAAATAAATGACCTGGGTTATTAGCTGGACTAAAGCTTTTCCCAGAGACCAGGTAGCAGAGGATGCACTTCCCAGGAAAGAAACTGAAGCATACTGGAGTTTTCATTCTCTCAGCATGCTGTGAGCATTTAAAATCCAGATCACTCAAGGAAAGCAACAAGATGCCAGGCCCTAACCCTGTCTTGGATATAACAAAATCTAACCTTTGACACTAAGCTATGCCAGTACTGCTCCAACTCTGTTCACAAACTCAAACCTTCTTTTAAATGCTGCATAACTCCCCACAAGTACAATGTCTATTTGCTTAAGTTCTGACCGGGCAAAGCGGATTTAACAGCATCACAACAATGGGAAATGCAGGGATAGGGAAGGACTGGAATGCCTGAGGTCATTGGTTTTTCCTCTCTACCTTCCACATGTTCATCAGATTGCAACATAATCTGGCTTGCAGAGTGCTCTTAGCCTTTGCATAAAAGGTCTGCTTTCACTTAGAATCATAGAATTGTCAGGATGGAAGGGACCTCAAGGATCATCCAGTTCCAACCCCCTGCCATGGGCAGGGACACCTCACACTACAGCAGGTTGCTCAGAGCCACATCCAGCCTGGCCTTAAAAATCTCCAGGGATGAGGCTTCCACCACCTCCCTGGGCAACCTGTGCCAGTGTCTCACCACCCTCATGGGGAAGAATTTCTTCCTAACATCCAATCTGAATCTACTCATTTCTAGTTTTGTTCCATTCCCCCCAGTCCTATCACTCCCTGACACCCTCAAAAGTCCCTCCCCAGCTTTCTTGTAGTCCCCTGTTGATACTGGAAGGCCACAAGAAGGTCTTCTCAGAGCCTTCTCTTCTCCAGACTGCACAGCCCCAACTCTCTCAGCCTGTCCTCATAAGAGAGGAGCTCCAGCCCTCTGATCATCCTCATGGCCCTTTTCTGAACACGTTCCAGCTCCTCCAGATCCTTCTTGTAATAGGGGCTCCAGAACTGGATGCAGTACTCCAGGTGGGGTCTCTCTAGAGCCTGAAAGGGACTGTTCTAAGCTCACACCACCACTGGGATGTAAAGGGCATCTAGCACTCTGAATGGTTTGTAGTCAGCCCAAAAAAAACCTTTGTGACTTTTCTTCCTATCTGCCCAGGAAGCTGAAGCATGCCTGTGGATTGAAAGGTTCATGCTGTAATCACATCATTCCAGGTGTTCTCAATAGGATTTCTTCCTCAAAAACAGCTCAAGAGGTAAAGTACAGTCTAGTTCTCAGCAGGAACAGAACACAGCCCACAGCACAATCAGTTTCTGAAAAATGTCTTGGTTCCCATGCCACAAGCAAGAGTCCATAAAGCATCTCACAGAAAACCCAAACAAGCCTTGCAGCTCCTGGCTTTAGAGCAAGAGCTAGAGGATCTGAGAACCTCTAGCCTGCATTTCAAAATGGACCTTAAAAAAGTGCTTTCCTCCCTACCAGGCAGTTCAGTCACCTGCAGATTTTCAGTACAGGCCATATCTAACAGAAACTTCAGGATCTCACCTTCGACCAGTTGTACATTTTGATATGAAACCTGACAGTGTTTCATTTGCACATAGAAACACAGAATGTTAGAGGCTGAAAGGGACCTCCAGAGATCATTGAGTCCAACCCCCATGCCAAAAGCAGGAGCACCTAGGAGCATTCCCCCTATGAAGAGAGACTGAGAGCCCTGGGGCTGTTTAGTCTGGAGAAGAGAAGGCTGAGAGGGGATCTGATCAATGTCTCTCAATAGCTGAGGGGTGGGGATCAAGTGGAGGGGGCCAGGCTCTTTTGGGTGGTGCACAGTGATAGGACAAGGAACAATGGAGACAAACTTGAACAGAGAAGGTTTCAGCTCAACATGAGGAGAAACTTCCTTACAGTGAGAGTGACAGAGCCCTGGAAGTACCCTGGGTGATGCTGCTCTGGCATGGGGGTTGGACTGGATGATCTCTGGAGGTCCCTTCCAACCTCTAACACTGATTCTGTGAGTAGGTGCCTTCTTTGTTCCCAAAATCTCCATAATTCACTAGATACTCTTTAACTGGCTTATTTTCATCTTGCTCTTTAAATTGGTGAGTTTGGGGCAAACTCCCTCTGTGTTTTGGATGTCCCATCACACACTTGCCTGAATGTGTTCCTCTGCAGCCTGACCTAGGCAAACCTGCTGTAGCAGGGAGGTTGGACTAGATGATCTTTCTCTGGAGGTCCCTTCCAACCCCTACCATTCTGTGATTCTGTGATTCTAGCTGTGGCTGTCCTAGCCTTTGAGACTAACATTAGCCTCCTCCATTTGAACATTTTACCTCTTTTTTCCTACAAAATGTACAACAAAGGTTATACACCCATCAAGTATGTACACTGGGTGAGCAGGGAAAACAGTAATTGTATTAGCAGCTTTGTGGTAGCATATCTTTCTGCTATCCCTGTGTTTGACAATCTACTTTCTTATCCCATAAGACTATTTTTCTTATGTTTCCCTTCACTGATCTTTATTTTCGTGGACTTGAGCTTGTATCAGTTTGTTTCCTGAGAGTGCAGCCTCCTTCCCTCTTGCTCTGAATGCTTTTTAAACACCTGCTATCACTGCTGTAATTCTCCAATCCTCCATCACTCATTAGTTTTAAAACAGTCTTGCATAAATAAACTGCAGCATGGAACTAATGAGATCTGGGTGGGAAGTTTCTGTAAATACAGCCTGAACTGAAGGTGGAATGTCTGCATGACTCAGATAATCTTATTCTTTACATGACACTGAAGATGACACTGAATGCCTTTCCCTTATTAATCTTTATGAATGTGAAGAATGCTCTGCCTTGTTCTCTCAGATTTGTCCTGCTTGGAGCCAAGAGCTGCCCAGGGTGAAAGGACAAGGTCCTACATCTGGGGAGAAATAACAACAGGCACCAGGACAGGTTAGAGGCTGCCCTGCTGGAAAGCAGCTCCACAGAGAAAGCCCTTGGAGTGTTGGTGGGCAGCAAGTTCTGTATGGGACAGCAATGTGCCCTTGTAGCCAAGAGAGCCAATGGGATCCTGGGGTGTATAAAGAAAGGTGTGTCCAGCAGGGCTAGGGAAGTTCTTCTACCTCTCTGCTCTGCCCTGCTGAGACCACAGCTGCAATCCTGTGTCCAGTTTGGGGCTCCCCAGTTGAAGAGAGACAGAGACCTGCTGGAGAGAGTCCAAGGGAGAGCCAGGAGGATGCTTAGGGGACTTGAGCATCTCCCCTATGAAGAGAGACTGAGAGCCCTGGGGCTGTTTAGTGTGGAGAAGAGAAGGCTGAGAGGGGATCTGATCAATGTCTATCAATAGCTGAGGGGTGGGGGTCAAGTGGAGGGGGCCAGGCTCTTTTGGGTGGTGCACAGTGATAAGGCAAGGAACAACAGGTTCAAGCTTGAACATAGAAGGTTTCAGCTCAACATACGGAGAAACTTCTTGCAGCCCAGAAATCCAACCAGATCCTGGGCTGAATCTGGAGAAGTGTGGCCAGCAGGTCAAGGGAGGGGATTCTCCCCCTCTACTCCCCTCTGGTGAGACCCCACCTGGAGTACTGTGTCCAGTTCTGGAGCCCCTATTACAAGAGGGATATGGACATGCTGGAAGGTGTCCAGAGAAGGCCACCAGGATGAGCAGAGGGCTGGAGCCCCTCTCCTATGAGGACAGACTGAAAGAGTTGAGGCTGTTCAGTCTGGAGAAAAGAAGGCTCCAAGGAGACCTTCTTGTGGCCTTCCAGTATCTGAAGGGGGCTACAAGAAAGCTGGGGAGGGACTTTTAAGGCTATGAGGTAGTGACAGGACTGGGGGGAATGGAATAAAGCTGGAAGTGGGGAGATTCAGACTGGATGTGAGGAAGAAGTTCCTCCCCATGAGAGTGGTGAGAGCCTGGAATGGGTTGTCCAGGGAGGTGGTTGAGGCCCCATCCCTGGAGGTGTTTAAGGCCAGGCTGGATGAGGCTCTGGCCAGCCTGATGTAGTGTGAGGTGTCCCTGCCCATGGCAGGGGGGTTGGAACTAGATGATTCTATGATTCTTTCCAGTGAGGGTGACAGAGCACTGGAAGAGGCTGCCCAGGGGGGTTGTGGAGTCTCCTTCTCTGGGGACTTTCCAAACCCACCTGGATGCATTCCTGTGCAGACTATCCTAGGTGATCCTGCTCTGGCAGGGGGGTTGGACCTGATGATCTCTTGAGGTCCCTTCCAACCTCTGATATACTGTGAGACTGTGGCAGAAAGTATTTTACCCCAAAGGAGTAAAGGAAAACACTCACAGAGAATTGGAGCTGAAATGGGAAATACTGTTTACAAAAGTCACCAAACAGTGCAAAAGAGACAAAGGCACAAAGGAAATATATACACAAAACAGAATCAGCCTCAGCCCAGTTCTCCACCTGAGCTCACCAGGTCTCACTAAAAAAGAGAACGGGCTGTGAGGTCTGTTTATATAGGGATTGCAGGATTATGGGATGGAATAACAAAAATTACAATATCCTGTGCCTCCCCCTGGCCTCTTTAGCCCCTGGAAGACTTTTTGTCTCTATGGTAGGACACTTGGTCTTCAACCTATAACAAGATTCTTTTACAGAGCACTTTTATGTTTTTTAAACACAAAGTAACATGCTCCTATCCAAGTAGTGCAGCAGAACTGCAGGCTGGAATACATTTGATTACTTAGGCATTTTACTGCTATTGTCCACCTCCAGATGTGCAAGGTTGAAGTCTGGCACTGGCCAATACAGCTTATAAGCATTAAAAAAAGAAAAACCATGCAAGAACTATTGGCAGAGAAAGGAAAGAAATACACTGTTACTGCCCCTACAAATTGATGAGAAAGTCATTAAAGCTCAATCATTTGTGGATAAGTAAAAACATTCTCAGAGGCAAAGTGCCAGTGGAAGTCTCATGAGTTTCAGCTTCTGAGGTTTCCCAGTAACTCCCTTTGCTGTGGAGAGTAGAAAGGGGAGGGATGGACAGAATCTGTGTATGGTGCACCTCTTCCTTGAGCTGATGAAGGAAAATCAGATCATTTGGAGACCAAGGGCATTTCAGTGCAGGTCTGTGTCCTCTCTCCCACCCAGATACAGTAAAGCTGCCTTGCATTCTGGGTGGCATACTAGCAGGCAGCCTAGGTGAGTGATGACATGGATCTCAAACTTGGACTTTTGCACAGTCTTCACAGGAGATGGGGAGGTGGTCAGGTACTCTCCCCCTCATCCACAGAAACAGGAGCCCAGGATGGGGCAAGTCCTTCAGATATTGGAAGGCCACAAGAAGGTCTCCTCGGAGCCTTCTCTTCTCCAGACTGAACAACCCCAACTCTCTCAGTCTGTCTTCATAGGAGAGGAGCTCCAGCCCTCTGATCATCCTCATGGCCCTTCTCTGGACACCTTCCAGCACCTCCAGATCCTTCCTGTAATAGGAGTCCAGACCTGGACACATTGCACCAGGAGGGATCTCAACAGAGCAGTGTAGAGAGGGAGAATCCCCTCCCTTGCCCTGCTGGCCACACTTCTCTTGCTGCAGCCCAGGCTCTGGTTGGCTTTCTGGGCTGCAAGTGCTCACTGCTGGCTCATGTTGAGCTTCTCATCCCCCGGCACCCCCAAGTCCCTCTCCTCAGGGCTGTTCTCAAGCCAGTCCCTGCCCAGCCTATATTGGTGCCTGGGATTGCCCCAGCCCAGATGCAACACGCCATCTGAAGCATGCCAAAGACCAGCTTAGTATTTGGGTCCTAAGGGAAGCTGATCAGACCTCATTGGTGTTGTGCCTTAGGCCTGGGTGATACGCAGTGGCAGCTGCAGTGGTATGACACAGCCCTGTCTACCATCATATCTTAAAGGTTGTGGCTGCCACCAAATTAAGTCTACAAAAGACAGATTAATGTTCTCTGCTTCATCCTCAGCTCAACACTGTAAAGATTTTGATGGTGATCACTGAACATTCCAGTCTGATTAAAAGCAGCTTGCACTTTTCCCCTTTAATTTTTAGTACTTCAAAACCTGAAATAAGTTTTGATAAGAGACTAAAATGTGAACTAGTAAAAGCTGACAGATCTTTTACATGATTTCTTCCTGGTCATAAATTCATAGCATGACATCAATGAAAGAAAAAAAAAAACAAAACAAAAAAAAAAAAACATCAAGTATTTTAATCTTTATTGAGTCTTCTGTCATTATTCATTACAACCTGGCTAGTCTGCACAGTCTAATGACATGAAACAGACAAATTTTTTATCAAATAACAGATTTACTCCAGTTTCACCTAATACTCTACAGTATCCTTCTCACTGTCTTGTACAGAAAAGATCTTAAGACTTTTTTTGTTTGTTTGTTTGTTTGTTGCACCTACTTTAGAGGTGGTTTGGATGTGGTGCTTGGGGATATGGTTAAGGGGTGAACCTTGTAGAGTTGGGTTATTGGTTGGACTTGGTGATCCTGAGGGTCTTTTCCAGCCTGAATGTTTCTGTGGTATTCTGTGATACTTGTCATTTTAACTCCACTGTTATTACATACTGGATTTCAACAAATTCAGGGCTTTTTTTCTGTAGCCACAGCCATGCACTCTGCTGCAGAGATCACACAGTTCAATTATTAGGTGAGAGATCCTGGACCTGGGGAGACCATTTGCATGAATTGCATTTCTTCTGCAGAGAACTGAGAAGCCCTTTACAAAACCTGACACAATCACTGTGCAGGCAGAGTGAAGAACTCTGATTCATCAGCTGAATACATTCACCATGCCACCTTATATATGGCTTTCCAGAGACTCTTCCTAATAGAAATCAATTTGTTCAGTCTAAAACAAGGTACTGTGTAGAGGCCACCCATGATTTGATTTATGGTGGACCTAAGAGGTGGTCTCAACTGATAAAGTGTTTCCACTGCACTAGGTCTTGGACTTACTCATCACCAAGAGACAGTGCTTTCCCTGAAAAGCCTTGCAACATAAACAAACCAGGCAGGAGGAAAGAGCACATTGCCCAAGGTCACAGAGCTGTCAGACATGCTGGAACAGGAAGCAGAATAAGCAGATGCCCAAACAACATGAAAAATATAAAGCAGCAATCCAAATCATGTCCAAACTTGCACACCCCAGCTATGTATATACAGCCAGATGGATGGTGATACCTTCTGCATCAGAAGATAGCAGAGATGTGATAGCAGAGATGTATCCTACAGAATTCCTGTTTCTTGGCACCACACAGTGAGCTAAACAGTATCCTGTGTTGCCATTCTTCAGAACCTCTGCAGAACTATGTACCATGATGCACAATACCACAATACTCCATTTACAAATGAATTCTGCTGGTGGATGAGAAGCTCAATGTGAGCTGTCAGTGAGCACTTGCAGCCCAGAAAGCCAACCAGAGCCTGGGCTGCAGCAAGAGAAGTGTGGCCAGCAGGGTGAGGGAGGTGATTCTCCCTCTCTGCTCAGCTCTGGTGAGACCCCACCTGGAGTACTGTGTCCAGTTCTGGACTCCTATTACAAGAAAGATCTGGATGTGCTGGAACATGTCCAGAGAAGGGCCATGAGGATGAGCAGAGGGCTGGAGCTGCTCTGCTATGAGGACATTGAGAGAGTTGGGGTTGTTCAATCTGGAGAAGAGAAGGCTTCGTTGAGACCTTCAGGTGGCCTTCCAGTATCTGTAGGGGGCTACAAGAAAGCTGGGGAGGGACTTTTTAGGGTGTCAGGGAGTGATAGGACTGGGGGGAATGGAACAAAACTAGAAATGTGTAGATTCAGATTGGATGTTAGGAAGAAATTCTTCCCCATGAGGGTGGTGAGACACTGGCACAGGTTGCCCAGGGAGGTGGTGGAAGCCTCATCCCTGGAGGTGTTTCAGGCCAGGCTGGATGTGGCTGTGGGCAACCTGCTGTAGTGTGAGGTGTCCCTGCCCATGGCAGGGGGGTTGGAACTGGATGATCCTTGAGGTCCCTTCCAACCCTGACAATTTTATGGTTCTGTGAATTAAAGTTCAGCTTCCAAACTACAAAGCAGACAGACAATTCCCCCCCTCCATTTCATGGCTCAAATTAATAGAGTACTAATAAAGCCATGAGACAGTACACCTGAATTGAACCCTCCATGGTGTGGAGAAGTTGCATTTGAGCTATAAAACCATCTCAATGAGATACAATTGTGACCAGAAAGCTCACTGCTTGTCCATTCTTGTGGCTTCTTTTTTGCACATGCTCCACTTTTGGCTAATTAAATGAGCCTCTGTTAATTATCAGAGTTAATTATCACAGCTAGTCTATAATAGGGTTAATTTGACTGAACGAATTTTATTTTCAAAGGAGCAGGAAAACTCTTGATGAAATTTGTAAGTGTAGGATAATTCAAGAGCATCACCAAGAATCTTCTGCTTTGTCTACTGAATAAGACTGCAATACAAGAAGCTCTTGGAAAGCAATTAGGTAACAAGAAGTGAAATAACCTAATCTACTGCTCTGCTTATGCAGTTATCTGTCTCCCACCATCTCTCTGTTCCAGCTCACACACTCTTTCAAGAATCCACACACTGGTGATGGCCAGAGAGAAGGAAGTAATTCCTCACAGTTGAAAGAGGCTCTGGAGAGGTCATCCAAAAAGCTCTGGAGCATCCCTGTTCTTCAGTATGCCAGTTCATGCTGCAACTTTTCCCTGTTACAGACTCTGCAAGTTATCTTTTATGTTTTTTATTCAAATACTCTGGGTGTAGGGTGATTGATGAACATGTCAGTATGATTTTGTTATGAACACCAAATGTCTCTTCCCCCTATTCCTGCAACTACTCAATTAAGCACCATGCTAGCACAACCTGGGTGAAGAAGCTGACATCAATAACATTTAGGAACTGGTTCGTTAATCAGTATTCAGATCTATGATCCAATCAATCAGTACCAAGTACAAATTACCAAGTACCCTGCTGCTGCAGGGACCTGAAGTTTCAGGCAGGTTAAGTTTCCTTTGGGTTTCTCTGGTAGCAAGGAGATGCTCACTTTCAAGATGCCTTTTGGTTTTCATTTCTTGCTTACTTGGGTGAAGAGTTCCTTCTGCTCTTAATGGGTGCTCTGATTACTTTCATACAAAGGGGCTGATGACAGGCTAGGGGAAATCAGGGCTGAGAGCAAGAGTTTGGGAAGTCTATTGCAGAACATCTGGAAGCGTAGCCAAGAGGAATTTATGAGAGGAAAACATCTGACCACCCCCAACCTTGTGATTTTCTTCAACTGCTCTCTGGCACCTGTGCTGAATCATGTAGCCTAGCAAGTCAGTACCTCCTAGGGGCCACAGTAAGGGAATGATGATGCCAGTAAAGACAAGAGGTGAGAAAGGAATGGATGGGAGCTTTGATGGGGCTAGAGGGGTGACAGCGTTGTGCAGTGCTGAAAACATGGAGACATTCTGGTGGAAAAGGTGATGTGCAGAGAGGAGAAATGACCTGCAGAGTCCAGACATGGCAGGCAAAGGAAATTCCAAGAACTGCTGGGGACTCCTTGGCTTGCTTTGTATTTGACTGCTGGGGCAGCAGGGAGCCACAAAATTGATGAAGGAAGTGGAACATCTTCCTTAGGAGGAGAGACCTAGGGAGCTGAGGGCTCTGTAGCTTGGAGAGGAGGAGACTGAAAGGTGACCTTATTCATGTTTATAATGATGTTCAGGGTGAGTGCCAAGAGGATGGAGCCAGGCTCTGCTGGGTGATGCCCAATGACAGCACAAGGGGCACTGGGTAGGAGTTGAGGCATAGGAAGTTCCATGGAAACAGGAGGAAGAATTATTTCCCTGTGAGGGTGCCAGAACACTGGAAGAGGCTGCCCAGGGGGGTTGTGGAATCTCCCTCTCTGGAGATATTCAGGACCTGCCTGGATGTGTTCCTGTGTGATTGCTCTAGGTGCTCCTGCTCTGGCAGGGGGGTTGGACTGGATGAACTCTTGAGGTCCCTTCCAACTCCTAACATTCTGTGATTCTGTGATACTTTGCTTCTGTTGGATTTCTTGGCAGCTCATTGTGCCCTGTGATAGGAGAAGGGGCAATGGATGGAAACTGCAGCACAGGAAGTTCCACCTCAATGTGAGGAGGAACTTCTTTACTGTGAGGGTCCCAGAGCACTGGAACAGGCTGCCCAGAGAGGTTGTGGAGTCTCCTTCTCTGAGGACTTTCCATCCCCATCTGGATGTGTTCTGTGTGACCTGTGCTGGATTCTCTGGTCCTGCTCTGGCAGGGGGGTTGGACTCCAAGATCTCCAGAGGTCCCTTCCAACCCCTAACATCCTGTGAGCCTGTGTTCAGCAACAGCTTTTGATAGCTATAAATTCTTGCTATTATGGAATAGCAGCTTGAAGACCTATATTTTTTTCCTCTACATTAAAAAAAAAACAAACATCTTTCATGAGCTCATTATTCCAATACAATTCTTAGCCTTAAATTCTAAAAGCTGCTAACCAAGCACATAGCACAATAAGCATTTTAGACACTACCAAAATACTACTAATTAGAACAGAACTCTTTCAGCTGTGGGGGTTTGGGGTTTACTTTGTTCTCTAGCAGAATTTGAGGGGACAGGGGGGGCAGGAAATTGTTCTACAACTTTTTTTTTTTTTTTTTTTTGCTTTCAAGTAGTTTTTTAGGGGGAAAAAATCTATTTTCAGTACCACTGAAATTCATCATATTATGACAGGAAAGCAAAATTGTTTCATTTCATAAGATCTTCTAACAGCATGAAGCTAACCCCATGGTCTCTGAGACAGAAATTTTGCCAGCTGTAGACTCACAAAGAATCAGCAGAGAAAAAGAACTTTCTCAGATGGAACTGTTAGGCATGATATGAAGAATGAGTGTCCCCTACAGATGTTATAGCTATTTATATGATAAATCCCAATCATCACTACAGGAATTTTACAGCCTTCTTTTAAAGCTAATGCTCAAGTTCAAATCAATCTTCTTTTGACAATGTTTGCCTAATATTTCAGTGCTGCACAACGTTTGCAGGGTTACATTTCCAGTGAGTCTGCTGGGCACTCCTAAAAGTTGTATTCCAGACTTTGTGCTTGCTTCTGAAAGACCTCTTTTAAGTCTTCAGTGCCTCACAAGCATTTCTAGAAAAGACAAGTACAGTAAGCATTGATAAATGCTTAACAAGGGCACGTCTAGACTTGCAAGTTAGATGGAATTAACCTTAGGGTTAATTTGGAGCACATGACAGGTTGTAGAACACAGCTCCCTGGAAGAAAATATTCCTTCTAGAAGAAAATTATCTCATTCTCACATGCAGCATTTGAACTGTCCTGAGTAACATGAGATAAATCAGAACAAAGCATGTTTGTTCCAGTCTGCAGGATCGTTGGCTTCTTCAGGAATCACAGGCTGGGGAGTTCAAAACAAAATGAGGGATACGGAAATACCTTCAGGTGTCTCCAAGGAACTCAAGATTGCATAAATAAAGAGTCATTGCTGGCAAATGGCAGTAGTCTCTTCAAAAGGAACTTTCAAATCAGAGTGACATTCACACAGTTCAAAGACCATGGTGCTACACAGGGCACTGCACCCCCTCATGTCAGAGAAAGACTCTTCCACAAGGATGCTTCTCTGTCACAAAATCACAGAAACATTCAGGTTGGAAAAGACTCTCAGGATCACCAGGTCCAACTGAGAATCCTATTCTACTAAGTTCACCCCTAGATCATATCCCCAAGCACTACATCCAAACCACCTTGAAACACAGCCAGGCTTGGGGACTCCACCACCTCCCTGCCCAGCACATTCCAATCCCTGACCACTCTTGCTGTGAAAATGTTTTCCTAATGTCCAGTCTAAACCTACCCAGGGGCAGCTTGAGGCCATTCCCTCTTGTTCTATCACTAATGACCTGTGAGAAGAGACCAGCACCAACCTCTCCACAACCTCCTTTCAGGGAGTTGTAGAGAGCCAGGAGGTCTCCCCTCAACCTCCTCTTTTCCAAACTAACCATCCCCAGCTCCTTCAGTTGCTCATCAGATTTGTTATCCAGGCCCTTCACAGCTTCCTTGCCCTCCTCTGCACCTCCACATCTATCCTGTATTGAGGTGAAAAAGGAGGGAAGATCCCAGGACTAAAACAAAACCAGATTCAATGAACACCAATGTCAATACAAAGTATATAAAGTTATAGTGAGCCCAGCAAACATGCAGTAGTCACAATGTACAGCAAGGCAGCCCTTGAGAGCAGAAGATGGAAGAGCAACAGGGTGAGGAGCCCTAGCAGGAGACTCTTCTCAGCAAACCTCCTCCTTCATACTGAGGAGCTCCAGCAATGCATCCTTTCTCTCCCTGCCTACATCCTCCTGCTCACTCAGAGCCAGCAGGAGGTCTGATCTTACTGTCTGGTTTTGGCAAAGGACATCAAACTCTTTGCTGGGGATCAAACCCAGTGATGCTTCATTTGGGTAATACATGTTGACTTTGTGGCAGTATCTCTGTCTGGATGTGTTCCTGTGTGCCCTGTGCTGGATTCTATGGTCCTGCTCTGGCAGAGGGGTTGGACTCGATGATCTCCAGACGTCCCTTCCAACCCCTAACATTTTGTGATCTCTGCTTCTCCTTTGCTCTCACAGAAGAGGAACAAAAGACAAACTCTAAGTGCTTTCATCGTTCCATTATCAAGAAAAGCTTCTTGGTGGAAGACAGGAGTAATGTCCCTCTAAAGGGAAGGCTGATGTAGTTTTCACAAAGCCAAGGGTTATTCTCAGCTTTGGTGGTGCTGGTGATGAAACGTGCCTTGAGGTGATGGAACTTCTGTCATCTCTTTTCTTCTTAAAATGCCACTTTAACTGTGTGCTTATTCTGCTGCTTCTACCATCTTTTAACATCTACCCTTAGCTGTTACCTGAAACCTGTGCTGAGAGAGGCAGCACTGATGAGACCAAGGCATTAAACCTCAGCAATTCTTGGTTCCAATAGAGCATTTGGGGCAAAGGATAAAATGAGAGCAGGAGTCCAGGCTGGCCTGGCCAGCCACACACATTGGCAGCCCACCATTGACCACCAGGTGAGGAGCATTAAACACCTTGGGGATAGCCAGGATCCCATGACAAGAAAGCCTGAAACTATTCCAACCAAAGACTTCTCCAGGGATTTAGGGGAAAGGGATCACAAGCAGATGATGAAGGGAGGCTCCTGAGAAAGAGAAGGAATAAATCTAAGAAATCCCTCAGCCCCAGACCTTCCCATACTGCATCCCTGATGGTATACAAAATAGTTTGAGGCTCATGGTAACTGCTGATGTTTGCACTTTAATCAAACACAACTCTAATCAAAACAACTTTAATCACCTGCTGCAGAGAATTCTGGTGTGCACCCTGAGAATATTTAGAAAAGACAGAGAAATTCTTGGGTCTTTTACTGCTCACATTTATGGGTTTTTTTGTGTAGTCTCTTTTAACTGGTCTTTACTTCCAAGTGTTTTCACAAGCTCTTTGTGCTCTGTGCTTTTGGGGAGGAAACTGCATCAGGTGTCCTTGTGAGAACAGTGCCTAAGGAATGCCTTTGGAAGAGCAGGGCAGGGAGAGCAACTCTAGTCCTCTTGTCTTTGGGCAGCTGGGCTTTCCAACAGCCCTGTGTGAGAAATAAGAGACAAACTGTGCCCAGAACATGGACCCAAGCTCCAGGAAAGCAAGCCTTTGGAGACTGCACAGATGAAGAGGAGACATTGAAAAGCTCACACTCACCCTGCAGAGTCACCTACTGAGCAGGTGTTCACCACAGCTGTGACAATGCCAAACTTCTATGGCTATTCTGTGCTCCCTAGAAAGTACCATATCCCTGCCCTCACTGCCAAGAACAGCAGCATGCAGAACTGTGCACCTAACAGGAAAGCTGCTTCCAAACAGAAAGTTAGGGTGTCAGGTAATGATAGGACTAGGGGGAATGGAACAAAACTAGAAATGGGTAGATTCAGATTGGATGTTAGGAAGAAATTCTTCCCCATGAGGGTGGTGAGACACTGGAACAGGTTGCCCAAGGAGGTGGTGGAAGCCTCATCCCTGGAGGCTGGATGTGGCTCTGAGCAGCCTGCTCTAGTGTGAGGTGTCCCTGCCCATGGCAGGGGGTTTGGAACTAGAAGATCCTTGAGGTCCCTTCCAACCCTGACAATTCTATGATTCTAAAACTGTACCTTAATCCACCAGTAAAATGGAAGTTCAGCAGGAAGGATTTTCCCCTCAACAGAGGCATTTGACATTCTGCTCCACACTCTGGTTTTGGTGACTTTACTAAAATGAAGGGGGTAATGGCAGACAAGGTGTGAAGCTACCTCCCCTGTAAACCTGTTTTGTTCAGATCCAAGAAGCAACCTTAGCACAGAGTTCACTCAAGCAGGATTTAAAGCAAATAACCTCAAACTCACAAACTAAAGTCCTAATAGAAGCAAGATGACTCAGGTTTACAAGAATTAGCTATGTAAGTGCTTCCTGCTGTAGATTTCACTCCCATATAGTTCCAAAGATAAAAATCTGATTTGGAAAGGAGGGGGGAAAAAAAAGGCAATGTAATACCTCACATTTCAAACCCAAATCATCTTGTAACTGGGATAAAAGGAGAGATACCATTTCATAAATACTCTGATTAACCTGTTGCTGTAAAATTCATATCATTACAAGCAATTATAATCACTGAATTAAGCCAGCTACATAGAAGGTAACCTTGGCCCAAGTGCAAAACTGCCATAATAATATCTTAATGTATCAAAATGGTCACAACAATGCCTCAAACAGTCTTTTTCATCTTAAAAAAAAAAAAAAGAAAAGAAAAACAAACTTATTTTGAATGAGCTTTACAAGTAATGGACATTTCAGCTGGTTTTAGGACAACAGCTTATTCTTCATGTACTCCTATCTACTTTTAAGGAACACCCAGGAATAGTATAACTGAATAAGTAACAGCCTGGTATGAGGAGCTCTGTTCTCTCCTCAGCTGTTGCCCTTTGCTGTCCTGTGGTTTTTGTCTTGTTGGATACACATTAACCTGTTAGACTGACCCTCACTTCCCTCCCAGTCCCTACAACACATTAAAATTCTTTTAACAAGACAACTTGAGAGGGACTGCCTTTTGGTGAGCCTCCTGCAGCAAGCTCCACAGGCTGGTCTGGCATGCGTTGTGTACATGCATCTGTCACGACAATTTGATGACAAATCATCTGTTTCCTGACAGATAGGCTGCACTGATTTTAAATTCCCATGAAATGTCTTTGTCCCCCAGGAAGGAAAAAAAAAAAAAACCAAGCTTCTCCTTTAAAGCAGCGATCCACTCTCAAGCTTCACTTCAGCCCTCCATTTACTTCAGCCTCTATTATCATTTATTTGTGCTATCATTTTTTTTTAACCCAGATAATTAAAGCCTGTTGGGAGATAAATCTTCCTGATCATCTGTTGGGAAAATGTAAAGAGACAGAGGAACTAATGAAAGGAATGAAAGCCAACGTTTCACAGCAATAGCACTGCCTGAAAGGGGTGAGAAATGAAGATCCTTTTTTAAGACTGACCTACCCCAGTTTGTTTAAAACTCAACTGGACTTGGGAACTGATAAAACTACTCTTTTGAGATTAACCTGCATAGTGTACACTCAGCAAAACACTCAGAATCTAAACATACCTGAATTGGAGTCAAACTTTGTTTCTGACCTGCAAAAGAAAATAAAAAGGTGGTTAAGTTACATGGAACTGCTCCCTGCCATAAAAAGCCATTTGCCAGGCTGATGTGCCCTAGCAAATTCTGTCTTCAGCAACACTGCTGTGGCAGGTTTTAGGCTGTGCCTAGGGAAATCTTCCACAGATTGAACAGAAAGTGACAGAATGTACATAAATTGCCATTGGATGTTAAAAAAGGAAAATGATGATAAGGTCTAATTGGGCTGAAAATCTAACATAAAGTTAGGTGTGTAAAGTAACTCTTGCTCTTTTCAGTTTCTTCACTCTGGCAGATACTAGCTGGTGGCATTTGGTTGACTGAAGGTGTTCTTGTTGTGACCAAGTACTAACAAACTAGTCTGCTTTTCTCCTCTTTTTCCCTTGCATAAAGTGGGAGAAGGGAGCAGGGAGGGGGTAGTTGTTGGTAACCCCCTGGTTTTGTCCAGGGAGGTTCTTGTGCTGTTTATTAACTATAAATACAGGCAAATATTGTGTATTTTGCACATATTCATTGCATTCCATATCTCTGCATTGTAGGTTTGGTTGTAAATGTAGCTTCCTTTGCTTCCATCTGAGCTGGTCTGGCAGGGGTAGTTTCAACCCACCACAACTGTCTACCTCTATATGCTAATATCTCACGCATGCAAGGGCATTTGAACCCAAATCACAACTATTGCCTTTAATATTTAGTTTGGTTATGGGTTATTTTGCTAGTATCTCATGCATTCAAGGGCATTTGAACCCAAATCACAACTATTGCCTTTAATATTTAGTTTGGTTATGAGTTATTTTGCTAGTATCTCATGCATTCAAGGGCATTTGAACCCAAATCACAACTATTGCCTTTAATATTTAGTTTGGTTATGGGTTTTTTGCTAATATCTCATGCATTCAAGGGCATCTGAACCCAAATCACAACTATTGCCTTTAATATTTAGTTTGGTTATGGGTTATTTTGCTAGTATCTCATGCATTCAAGGGCATTTGAACCCAAATCACAACTATTGCCTTTAATATTTAGTTTGGTTATGAGTTATTTTGCTAGTATCTCATGCATTCAAGGGCATTTGAACCCAAATCACAACTATTGCCTTTAATATTTAGTTTGGTTATGAGTTATTTTGCTAGTATCTCATGCATTCAAGGGCATCTGAACCCAGATCACAACTATTACCTTTAATATTTTGTTTGGTTTTAGTTTTTTGCTAATATCTCATGCATTCAAGGGCATTTGAACCCAAATCACAACTATTGCCTTTAATATTTAGTTTGGTTATGGGTTTTTTGCTAATATCTCATGCATTCAAGGGCATCTGAACCCAAATCACAACTATTGCCTTTAATATTTAGTTTGGTTATGGGTTATTTTGCTAGTATCTCATGCATTCAAGGGCATTTGAACCCAAATCACAACTATTGCCTTTAATATTTAGTTTGGTTATGAGTTATTTTGCTAGTATCTCATGCATTCAAGGGCATCTGAACCCAGATCACAACTATTACCTTTAATATTTTGTTTGGTTTTAGTTTTTTGCTAATATCTCATGCATTCAAGGGCATTTGAACCCAAATCACAACTATTGCCTTTAATATTTAGTTTGGTTATGGGTTATTTTGCTAGTATCTCATGCACTCAAGGGCATCTGAACCCAAATCACAACTATTACCTTTAATATTTAGTTTGGGTTTGGGTTTTTTGCTAATATCTCATGCATTCAAGGGCATCTGAACCCAAATCACAACTACTGCCTTTAACATTTTGAGTTGTTTGGGGGTTTTTTGTTGTTTTTTTTTTTTTTCAACATGGACTTACAAAGGAGATATTTTAAAAGACAAACCAGAAAATGAATGCAGCAAGCAGGACATCACTTTAAACCAGGATCAAGTTATATGCTGTGAATCACAGCACGCAGTCGATCCTACGAAGTAAATATTGGTTCCATTTCTTTCCCTTTATTTCTTTTTTTTTTTTTTTTGAAAAGTCATTAAGAGGATTTAATTTATTCATGAGTGTTTCCAATCTGTTTTTGTAAGCAGATAGCATTTCATTAATGCCTTCTGGGTTGTACCCAATGATCTGCACTTAATTGTACAGCATCCCTAGGAGAGGTTTTGCTTTGTGTGTGTCTTCCATTTCCTCACCCTGCACATAAGAATAAGTGGTGTGGTTTGCTAGAAAGTGGAAAGCAGGGGGGGATGGGAGAGAGAGGGATAAAAAGGAAGGGAGCCAGACCTAAATTTTAACTTGCTTTTAAAGTCTTTGCAATAAGACAATGATGTGTGCATCATGCACCATTAGCTCTGGCTGTGCACTGCAGCTTTTTCTCTCTCTAACAAGTAGTATTTTCTTCTAAGGGCTCAGCACTTAGCAAGTGAACCCTATAACCTGTATACTTAATAAAGGGAAGGGAAAAATTAGCCCTTGTGGGAACATCATGTTTCAGATATAGGTTAATAATACTTGTAAATGTGGAAGCCTTTGAAGATCTTAATTCAGCGGTGGGAAAACTTAAGTTGGGTAATTACTCTCGAGATGCTGCTGATGTGCTGTCAAGCAGAATTAACCCTGAGACTAGGCCTATCTGCACAATCTGCTAGAAGACAGCATTGTCTGTATCCAGCTCTCCAACCAATTAACAGGCATGTCCCAGTCAGATTTATATTGCCCACTAACAATCAGTTGTACACATGGTCATGGCTGTCACAGCAGGACACAAGGGCTGACCAGCAGGAGACCTGTTAAAGGATGTTACGTTGGCAGCAGCCTGCATTTCCCCAGGAATTCTGAGGAGGAAGTGCAGTCTTGGATCCTTTTACATCCCATCAAGGAGGGGACATGTTTGGGGAAGTTACAGCTGTTTTCTTAAAAAAAACAACAACAACAACAACACAACAACAACAAAAACACCCTGAAGGTCAAGAACTAATTGCAGATTAATTTTCTTCTTTTCTTTTATAATCTGGTAGATGCAGGAATGTGGAGATGTATTTTACATATACTCTCTATATATTCTTATATAATTGGCATTGTAATCCCATACCAAAGACCTATCCTACAACAAACAGGTATCAAATCAATCATGATCTAAAAAAATGAAGAAGTTCATTAGTTACAGTTAAACCCATCAGAAACTTCTTCACTGTGAGGGTCACAGAGCACTGGAACAGGCTTCCCAGAGAGGTTGTGGAGTCTCCTTCTCTGGAGACTTTCCAGCCCTGTCTGGATGTGTTCCTGTGTGACCTGTGCTACGGTCCTGCTCTGGCAGGGGGTTTGGACTCGATGATCTTCAGAGGTCCCTTCCAACCCTTGACATCCTGTGAACTTCTTCTCCCCTTCCTGCTCATTCTCCACCTTCCCCCAGTGTTCACAATCATAGAATCTTAGAATTGTTTTGGTTGGAAAAGACCTCTAGGATCATCCAATGCAACCAATAAAAGTCACACCACTATGGCCATTGAAACACACTTGTGCCATGTCCACAAGTTTTTTGAACACCTCCAGGGACAGTGACTCCATCACCTCCCTAGGTAACCTATTTCAATGCCTGACCACCCCTTCAGTAAACATTTTTTTCCTAGTTTCCAACCTAAACTTCCTCTTGCACAATTTCAGGGCAGTTCCTCTCATCCTATCACCTGATACTAGACAGAAGAGACCCAACCCCAGCCTCACTACAACCTCCCTTCAGGCAGTCACAGAGAGCAACAAGGTCCCCTCTCAGCCTCCTCTTCTCCAGACCAAACAATCCCAGTTCCCTCAGCCATTCCTCATAAGACTCATTCCCCAGATCCTCCACCTTTATGTCCAAATATATCTTCCAGGTGAAGAAATGGAAGGGAAAAAAAACAAACCACAAGTGATGTTCCTAACTGGTACTTTTAAAATACCACCAAAAGAAATTAATAAAGAAATTATGTTGCTGCCATGTGTAGACATTGGCCAAAAAAGCCAATGGGATCTTGGAGTGCATCAAGAAAAGTGTGTCCAGCAGGGCTAGGGAGGTTCTTCTACCTCTCTGCACTGCCCTGCTGAGACCACAGCTGCAATCCTGTGTCCAGTTTGGGGCTCCCCAGTTCAAGAGAGACAGAGACCTGCTGGAGAGAATCCAACAGAGAGCCAGGAGGATGCTTAGGGGACTTGAGCATCTCCCCTGTAAAGAGAGCCTGAGAGCCCTGGGGATGTTTAGTGTGGAGAAGAGAAGGCTGAGAGGGGATCTGATCAATGTCTCTCAATAGCTGAGGGCTGGGGGTCAAGTGGAGGGGGCCAGGCTCTTTTGGGTGGTGCACAGTGATAAGCCAAGGATCAATGGAGACAAACTTGACCAGAGAAGATTTCAGCTCAACATGAGGAGAAACTTCTTTCCAGTGAGGGTGACAGAGCCCTGGAACAGGCTGCCCAGGGGGGTTGTGGAGTCTCCTTCTGTGGAGACTTTCCAAAACCTGGATGCATTCCTGTGCAGACTGCCCTAAGTGATCCAGCTTTGGCATGGGGCTTGGACTGGATGATCTCTGGAGGTCCCTTCCAACCTCTAACAGTCTGTGATTCTGTGATAAGGTAGGGTAAGACCAGCTGAAAAGTAGTTCTTCCAAGCAGCGTGAGTGGTGAACAGTCACTACAAAGCAGTGTGGATTTCAAACAGGGGAAATCACATATTAGACCTAAAAGTTTACAAAGAATCCACTGAAATTTTACAGTGAAACTACCAATGAAATTCTTAGTAAAATCACTGGAGGTTACCTATAAATATTTCTAGGCTTATGAAAAATCTTTGCATTTATCTCCTCTTATTTCTAAGTACCTTCAACAAGGATTTGCAATGCAGCTGTGCTCAACAATAAGTAAATCCAAAGAGTTTCACAGGCTTATCTCAATGAGACACTGAAGTATTTTAAATGCTACATTTTAAGTCTGCTTTTCTTTCCCTTTTGGAAATCTAATTGCATTTATCCTAGGAAATCTACATCACTACTTGCCTTTTGGAAAGAGTACTTGTAGGAGTGTTCTCTGCCTGGCAAAGATCCCTCATGTTCCTGTACTTAACCCCATGCAGCACTACAGACTGGGGGTGAGTGGCTGGAGAGCAGCCTGGCACAGAGGCACCTGGCAGTGCTGGGGGACAACAGCTGAACAGGAGCCAGCAGTGTGCCCAGGGGGCATGGAAGGCCAAGGGCATCTTGGCTTGGATCAGGAATAGTGTGGCCAGCAGCACCAGGGATGGAATTCTGCCCTGTGCTGGGCACTGGGGAGGCCTCACCTCCAGCACTGTGTGCAGCTCTGGGCACTCACTGCAAGAGAGATCTTGAGGGGCTGGAGCAGGTCCAGAGGAGAGCAATGAGAGTGGGGAAGGGACTGGAGGGAAAGGCTGATGAGGAGAGGCTGAGGGAGCTGGGGGTGTTCAGCCTGGAGAAGAGGAGACTCAGGGGGGACCTTAGCACACTCTACAAGTACCTGAAGGGAAGTTGTAGTCAGGTGGGGGTCAGGCTCTGCTCCCAGGCAACTTGGGACAGGACAAGAGGGCATGGCCTGAAGCTGTGCCAGGGGAGGGTTATGTTGGATGTTAGGAAGCACTTCCAGACAGAAAGGCTGATTAGGCACTGGGCTGGACTGCCCAGGGAGGTGGTGGAGTCACCATCACTGGAGGTGTTTAAGAAAAGCTTGGCTGTGGCACTTGGTGGCATGGTTTAGCTGATGTCATGGTTTTAGGTCATAGGCTGGACTTGATGATCTCAAAGGTCTTTCCCAGCCTCAATAATTCTGTGATTCTGTGAAGAACATAAGCAAAAGTAAATCTTAGTTTTGCTATTGTATTGCTTGTAGCTGGCAGCCTTGTCTGACTTGCTCCTCGCACAGCCAGTGACCTTAAACTGCAATAATTCACACAGTGACCTCTTACATCTTTGAGAAGCAACCAGCTCAGCAAAATAGAGTTGATCTACTGAAAAAAACAAGCCCAGGTGGCTTGTGGATCAAGGAGAAAGAGGAGATGAAGTGCTTTTTGTTTTCCAGATTTGCTCTTGGCACTCCTAATCCGTAACATAAAAATATTTCCAGACTTCATTGCTTGTATGAGGGCAGTGAGATGAACATTCAGCACCAGCCAAGAAGCTGCCAGTTAGAGGATATTAAAAACTCCCCATGAGTCCATCAGGAACATGGAATCACTTTGCTGTAATGACTGCAGCTCTTCTAAGCCACCCTTGCCAAGCTTTCAGGGACAGAAACCTTTCCCTGGCAGTCTCCTTCTCTGGCCATATTCAAAACCTGTCTGGATGCATTCCTGTGTGGACTACCCTAGGTGATGCTGCTTTGGCAGGGGGGTTGGACCTGATGATCTCTGGAGGTCCCTTCCAACCTCTAATGTAATATTATAAGAGGTACTCAGCATCTCCCCTAAAAGGGCAGATTTGTACTGGGTTTGTTCCAAGGGACTCCTGAGGACCAGGAGGACAAAGATTTGTTCCAGAGCACCACAGAAACTGGGAATTGTCAGTTCAAGCTCCAGCAATGGCCTCATGCTACAGCTGTGCTAAACTGTACACAGCTTAGCACACTTTGAGCATTCAGGTAGGATTAGAGTGGATCTTGCATTCAGGCACATTCAGATGTGGAAGATGCCATGGGGCTGTGTTCACAAAGCAGCTTCTCCAGTTCTGGGCCCCTCAGTTCAAAAAGATGTTGAGTTGCTTGAACGTGTCCAGAGAAGGGCAACAAAGCTGGGGAGGGGTCTGGAGCACAGCCCTGTGAGGAGAGGCTGAGGGAGCTGGGGGTGTTTAGCCTGGAGAAGAGGAGGCTCAGGGCAGACCTCATTGCTCTCTACAACTACCTGAAGGGAGGTTGTAGCCAGGTGGGGGTTGGGCTCTTCTCCCAGGCAACCAGCACCAGAACAAGAGGACACAATCTCAAGCTGTGCCAAGGAAGGCTTAGACTGGATGTGAGGAAGAAATTCTTCCTAGAAAGAGAGACTGGCCATTGGAATGGGCTGTCCAGGGAGGTGGTGGAGTCAGCTTCCCTGGAAGTGTTTAAAATAAGACTGAATGAGGCACTTAGTGCCATGGTTTGGTTGATTAGATGGTGTTGGGTGATAGGTTGGACTGGATGATCTTGGGGGTCTTTTCCAACCTGATTAATTCTGTGATTCTGTGAAGTGGTTGAGGCCCCATCCCTGGAGATACTCAAGGTGAGGCTCAACAGGGCTCTGGGCAGCCTGACCTAGTTGAGGATGTCCCTGCTGACTGCAGAGGGGGTTGTACTGGATGACCTTCAGAGGTCCCTTCCAACCCAGACCATTCTATGATTCTGTGATTCTATGATTCACTGCAGTAAACACAGCATTTATATTGATGGTCATCCTCAGAGGTGGATTAAAGCTCTGTGCCTCTGAGGAAGATGAGCATGCTGCATTCATCTTGATTTTTGGTGAGATTATTAGGAGTGCATAGCAATTTCTCATCTGGCAGTGACAGAGCAGACTCAAAACTGTGGCTGGTTTCAACCAAAAAAAAAAAAAAGATGAAGCAAGAAGAAATCAATGTCCCATGATAACTTTACTACAATTTTTAATCCCCATCAGCCTTTTGTGGGGGACAGGCACCAAAAAAAAAAAAAAAAAAAGGAGAAACTCTTCCAAGTTTTAAGATGGGGTGATGGAACACTGGAAGAGGCTGCCCAGGGGGGTTGTGGAGTCTCCCTCTCTGGAGATATTCAAAACCCTGCTGGATGTGTTCCTGTGTGACCTGCTCTAGGTGCTCCTGCTCTGGCAGGGGGGTTGGACTGGATGAGCTTTGGAGGTCCCTTCCAGTCCCTAACGTTTTGTGACTCTGTGACCCTCAAGCTTCTTGGAGCTACCGAAGGCCTAGTAAACACCTGGATTTGGATGAGATCTGTTTGGTAATACTACCTGCTGACTGACTGACTGAGCCAGCAGGGTGCCCAGGTGGCCAAGAGGGCCTAGACCATCCTGGCTTGTATCATAGAATCACAGAATCAGTCAGGGTTGGAAGGGACCACAAGGATCATCCAGTTCCAACCCCCTGCCATGGGCAGGGACACCTCACACCAGAGGTGTGTCACAAGTAGTGTGGCCAGAAGGGAGTGAGGGGGAGGATTAGGGAAGTGATTGTCCCCTGTCTTCAGCACTGGTGAGACCACACCTTGAATACTGCATTCAGGTTTGGGCTCCTCACTACAAGACAGACACTGAGGTGCTGGAGCATGTCCCAGGAACAACAACAAAGCTGGTGAGGGGTCAGTGCACAAGTCTCAGGAAGATCAGCTGAGGGAACTGAGATTATTTAGCCTTGAGAAAAGGAGACTCAGGGGAGACTTTATTGTGATCTACCACTATGTGAAAGAAAGTTGTGATGAGGTAGATGTAGATGTCTTCTCTTGAGTAAAAAGCAGTAAGAGAAGAGGAAACAGCCCTCAAGTCATGCCAGGAGAAGTTTAGATTGGGTATTATGAACAACTGCTTCACCAAAAGCTTTGTCAAGCATTGGAAGAGGGGAGTCAGGCATTTAAAAGCTGTGCCCATGTGGCACTTAGGGACATAGCTTAGTGGTGGGCTTGGCAGTGCTGGGTGAACAGCTGGACTCAATGATCTCAAAGGTATTTTCCAACCTGAATGAT
Organism: Indicator indicator; assembly: GCF_027791375.1. Lineage (NCBI taxonomy): Eukaryota > Metazoa > Chordata > Aves > Piciformes > Indicatoridae > Indicator > Indicator indicator. Next base: position 47,365,528 of record NC_072012.1, on the reverse strand, counting down.
TCTATGACCCCAGCACTGGCAAGAGCCAGCTGACTCCAAGTAAATATTATTAAACAGAAGCTGTTGGTTTTGACAAAGTTTTGTGAGGAAACTAAGAGTTAGACAGACAGGGTGGATGAAGTTGGTCAAGTAATGCTACTAGATCTTATTAGAGATGACCCAGTGTGAGGTGTCCCTGCCCCTGGCAGGGGAGTGGGAACTGGATGATCTTTGAGGTCCCTTCCAACCCTGACAATCCTATGATTCTGTGCTCCAGGAGCTACTTCACATGGGCTCTCTTAGCCAGCCAGCCAGTGCTGGTTTGTCATTTGCCCTGCTCAAAGGATATAAAGATTATTAAGAAAGCTTAGAGACCGTTAATTGAGCATTCAGCACTGGGGGAAGGAAATTCCTTGTACAGCTCTAGCCTGGTGAATGAACTCACAGAATTGTTCCAGTTGGAAAAGACCTTTAAGATCATTGAGTCCAACCACTAACTCCACCAAGTCTGGTGCTAAACCATTTCTCCCAGCACCACATCTCTTGCCTTTGAAACACCTCCAGGTGATTAAGATGACTTAATCATCTTGTATAGATATGTGGAAACCTTCATTAAAGAAGCTCTGAATACTTCTCATAGAATGGTTTGGGTTGGAGGGGACCTTAAAGATCACCCAGAGTGGTACAATGCTAATGGCACTGCACTGTTGCCCAGGTCTGCTTTGCTTTCCTCATGATTTGCTTTTGGATGTCTGAGAGATTTGGAGAAGATCTGCCACAGCCCAACAAAAACCAAATGAAAACATGGCATAAATAAGGGTGTTGCCATTTCTCCTCCTGTATGCTCATTACCAAGAATTCCATCCAGGAAGCAATAAAGGCAGCAGTGGGTGATTTATGAAGACTTGGAAATTCATTCCATGGCCCTAAAAATTGGAAACTGACACAACAATAATATTTCTTTTTCTTTTTTTTTTTTTTCTTTCTTTCTTTAAAGCAAATCATTCTCCCAGGCTTCCCAATTCCCATCTATACCACATCTTTCTCACACAGTCCTGCATATGGTAAAGGACACAACTGAAGTTTAATAAATATGGAACAGCTCCTCTGCTATGGCAATAGCAGGAGTCATGGATTTCATTCAGGCCCATTCTAACCTCCTGTCCTGGTTTGAGTTAGAACAGAACTAATTCTGCTCATTGATTTTGCTCTTCAGTTAAGCCTCTCCTAATTTGCTGCACTCTCTGAAGCTAACAGCATGGTTTTGCAGAGAGTGCCTGCTTCTAGAACTGACAAAACTTGCTGTTTATAGCTACTACTAAGGATCAAAGACTCTTGCTTAAACTTACTCCTACAGAAAGCAAATATTGTGTACCACACTGGGCTACTGCAAAAGAAGAAGTCACACCTGGGGGGAGGAATGGACAGGACAGGTGACCCTAAAGTGACCAACAAGATGTCCAACTGCATGTATGTCATACCCAGTATAAAGATGAGGGATCACAAAGGTTAAGCTTGCTTCAATGGCCAGCAGTGCAGGAGGACTCTGTCAGTTCTACCTTTGATCCCAATCCATGGGTTCCTAAATCCAGTTCCAAATTCCAACTCCTAAATCTGGTTTTCATCTGCCACTGAGACCAGTTTAGGACTTCTCCAGTGCCTGCCCCTAGCATCAGTGGTGACATTGACAAAAGAGCCTTCAAGAGGGGCCAGGCAGAAAGGGACCTGGGGGTACTGGGTGACAGTAGGCTGAACATGAGCCAGCAGTGTGCCCAGGTGGCCAAGAAGGCCAATGGCATCCTGGCCTGGATCATCAATAGTGTGGCCAGCAGGAGCAGGGAAGTCATTCTGCCCTGTGCTCAGCACTGCTTAGGTCACACCTTGAGTGCTGTGTCCAGTTCTGGACCCCTCAGTTCAAGAAAGATGTTGAGATGCTGGAAGGTGTCCAGAGAAGGGCAACAAAGCTGGGGAGGGGTCTGGAGCACAGCCCTGTGAGGAGAGGCTGAGGGAGCTGGGGGTGTTTAGCCTGGAGAAGAGGAGGCTCAGGGCAGACCTCATTGCTCTCTACAACTACCTGAAGGGAGGTTGTAGCCAGGTGGGGGTTGGTCTCTTCTCCCAGGCAACCAGCACCAGAACAAGAGGACACAGTCTCAAGCTGTGCCAGGGAAAGTTTAGGCTTGACCTTAGAAGTTCTTCATAGAAAGAGAGATTGGCCATGGGAATGTGCTGCCCAGGGAGGGGGTGGAGTCAACGTCCCTGGAGGTGTTTAAGAAGGGACTGGATGAGGCACTTATGGTCTGGTTGATTAGCTAGGGTTGGGTGATTGGTTGGATTTGATGATCTTGGAGGTCTGTTCCAACCTGGCTGATTCTGTGATTTTTTATATATATATATTTATATGTATTTCACTTGATGGTTGTCATTTTCATTAAAGCTAGTTTAGTTTTCTTTTCCAATTCATGAATCTCTCTCCCTTATTCCCTTTCTCTTCCCTTTTGGGAAGGGAGAGGGATTAATCAGGAGCACCTGTCATTTGTCTAGTGCTCAGCCCAGCTCTAAACCTTGACACCTCCTCTTACCACGACAGAATGGTGTTTTTCCATAATGTATGGAAAAATGCCTGGAAAAATTTAATTAGGTGCAACTTTGCAAATATACTTAGCTGCTAGAAAATGCTGAGGATTCCAGTGGTGTAGGTGGCTTTTTGTGAACTAACAAAGAAACACACAACCTTGTCCCAGAGGCTGCCCAGCCATGGAACACATGGCCCACAAAAAAATTAATATGAGCAGGTATTGGGCTGGAGCTCCTCTCCTATGAGGACAGGCTGAGAGAGTTGGGGTTGTTCAGTTTGAAAGGAAGGCTCTGAGGAGATCTCATTGTGGCCTTCCAGTATTTGAAGGGGGCTACAAGAAAGCTGGGGAGGGACTTTTTAGGGTGTCAGGTCAGAATAGGACTGGGGGAATGGATCCAAGCTAGAAGTGGGTAAATTCAGACTGGATGTTAGGAAGAAGTTCTTTACCATGAGGGTGGTGAGACACTGGCACAGGTTGCCCAGGGAGGTGGTGGAAGCCTCATCCCTCAATGTTTTTAAGGCCAGGCTGGATGTGGCTGTGATCAACCTGATCTAGTGTGAGGTGTCCCGGCCCATGGCATGGGGGGTTTGGAACTTGATGATCCTTGAGGTCCCTTCCAATCCTGACAATTCTGTGTTTGGGGTTTTCCCTGCTTGATTAGTCTTCTATCAGATCTGTGTGTTGCACCAAGACATGCTCCAGCCACATCAGGTGAGGTCCAGTGAAAAAACCACCCTAAAGGAAGGCGAGGGGAGCAAAGAAAGGTGAGGGGATCAGGGCTGCTTCTTTTAGCATAAGACTGCAGACAGATTGGAATAAATGTAACACAAAACCACCTAAGGGCTGGCTTGCAGAAAAGAAGGGCCTTGAGATTAGTTTATTGTCTCTCTTATTTATTGCTTTCTTTAGGCAGCTGTACTGGGATGTAGGAGACTGTCTGGCGTGAAAGTTCAGAGATGGAACAATTAGATTCAACAGCATGGTTATGGATTTTATGTGTGAGGCACCTTTGATTGTGGAAAAAACTCCAAGCATGCTCTCCATAAAGCTTGGGAGGTTTCTCATAACACTAGTACCAGTAGGTAGATGAAGAGATGTTAAACTCCTAATTGTTGCTTTTATCTTTCCTGTGATAGAGACAGAGCCCTGGTTTAGAGATGTACCAAAACCCAGGGTCTTTCATCTGCAGGGTAAAATTCATGTGTTCCCTGACCTCCTGTGTCACATGGTAATGAAACAACATAAATCAGAAATGTTAAAAGTTGAAGATTGTTAATATTACTGCTGAAGCTCCAGGCTCTTACCCGGTTAAACTGACAGGTCCCCAGGCCAAATGTATATATTTACAAATTACAACAACACAAAGGAAAAAGGGGAAAAAAAATCATGGACACCCAATGAGAAACAAATGGAAATTCCAAGCTTCAGATTGACTATCTGGAAAAAGGAAAGAAAGGGAAAAGGAAAAGGAAAAGGAAAAGGAAAAGGAAAAGGAAAAGGAAAAGGAGAGGAGAGGAGAGGAGAGGAGAGGAGAGGAGAGGAGAGGAGAGGAGAGGAGAGGAGAGGAGAGGAGAGGAGAGGAGAGGAGAGGAGAGGAGAGGAGAGGAGGAGGAGAGGAGAGGAGAGGAGAGGAGAGGAGAGGAGAGGAGAGGAGAGGAGAGGAGAGGAGAGGAGAGGAGAGGAGAGGAGAGGAGAGGAGAGGAGAGGAGAGGAGAGGAGAGGAGAGGAGAGGAGAGGAGAGGAGAGGAGAGGAGAGGAGAGGAGAGGAGAGGAGAGGAGAGGAGAGGAGAGGAGAGGAGAGGAGAGGAGAGGAGAGGAGAGGAGAGGAGAGGAGAGGAGAGGAGAGGAGAGGAGAGGAGAGGAGAGGAGAGGAGAGGAGAGGAGAGGAGAGGAGAGGAGAGGAGAGGAGAGGAGGAGGAAAAAATTAGTAAACAGCATACATTTTGCATTCTCCCATCTGTGTTTCCTTCTCACTCTTTAAGCTGTCTGGATTGAAGCAGTCACCAAGATACAGGAACCTACCTTCCCTAGTTGAGGAGGACATAATATACTGGTATTTTGGAGTCAGTAAACAAAAGAAGATAGACTCCTATCAGCCTCTCCATTTGTTCCCAGCCTTGCCAGCCACTTCAGACACTGGATGAATTTGATGTAGACCAGAGGCAGCAAGAGCTCACAAAGCTTTGAGGAGATTTCACAGAACCACAGAATTGTCAGGGTTGGAAGGGACCTTAAGGATCATCCAGTTGCAAACCCCCTGCTACAAGCAGGGACACCTCACACTACAGCAGGTTGCTCACAGCCACATCCAGCCTGGCCTTAAAAACCTCCAGGGATGAGGCTTCCACCACCTCCCTGGCCAAACCTGTTCCAGTGTCTCACCACCTACATGGGGAAAAACTTCTTCCTAACATCCAATTTGAATCTACCCACTTCTATTTTTTTTCCATTCCCCCCAGTCCTATCACTACCTGACTCCCTAAAAAGTCCCTCCCCAGCTTTCTTGTAGCCCCCTTCAGATCCTGGAAGGCTACAAGAAGGTCTCCTTGGAGCCTTCTCTTCTCCAGACTGAACAACCCCAACTCTCTCAGTCTGTCTCCACAGGAGAGGAGCTCCATCCCTCTGATCATCCTGGTGGCCTTCTCTGGACACCTTCCAGCACCTCCATATCCTTCCTGTAACAGAGGCTCTAGAACTGGACACAGTACTCCAGGTGGGGGTCTCACCAGAGCAGAGCAGAGGGGTAGAATCACCTCCCTTGCCCTGCTGGCCACACTTCTCTTGCTGCAGCCCAGGCTCTGGTTGGCTTTCTGGGCTGCAAGTGCTCACTGCTGGCTCATGTTGAGCTTCTTGTCCACCAGTACCCCTAAGTCCTTTTCTTCAGGGCTGCTTTCAAGCCAGTCTCTGCCCAGCCTATATTGATTTGGCTAAGGCCAGTCCAGCCTTGGGATACAATCAGCAAGGTGTTTTTTTCAGGTGCCCATTGGTCTGGTATTTATTAAAAATAAACCCCAACTTCCCTCTTTCCCTCTCCCTCCTCCCATAAAATCCATGGGAAGTCTCAAAGAGAATCTGAAAACAGGGACATTTCCATGTAGCTTATTTCACACAGAGAAATCCAGCTCATTAAGTCAAAAAAAAGGCAGGACTATGCCAAAGCATACTGTGCACTTGAGGTAATCATAGGTGAGTCTCAGATTGCATTTTCTCCCACATTAAATTAATTGTGAAAGCATCTGGAAACTAGGCCACATTCATATATGGGAACTTCACATTCATTTATGTGAGCTACTGCTGTCCAAATCTCACCCCACAAAAAACCACCTCTTACTCTTTCTCCAGCAGACAATACCTGGAGGTAGAAGGTGAAATCCTGGCTCCATTGAATTCATTTGCCAAACTTGAATTGACTTCAACTGAGACAGGATTTTCCTCATAAAGATTTAGCTACAGTAAGCCAGGCAGAGTAGAAAACCAGGTTATGGAGACTTTAGATCCCCACTTTGCAGCCCCAAGCCAAGAACCACAAGTAACACATGACAGGAGAATATTGCCTTGGCTGAGTCTGTCACGATCAGTTTTCCAGCTCAAAAGATTCAAGTTATTACTGAAGTTTCTGCAGGTAATCCTCCTAACAGAGGAATCAAACATAACAGAGATTAAGCACTGCTTTCCACTTTTACAGACAGCCTCTGGAGAACAACTATCACTGCCACATCTCATGATTCTGGAGCTACATCAATTTTATTCTTCTTTGTAACCTATTCCTGGCCTAAATTTCCCTATTGTTAGAGCTATCCTGCCCATCGTGCTTCATGCTGCTGTATGTGAGAGGCCCTGAGTCAGTGTGAACTGAGTGGAAAAAAAAAAGAAAAGAAAAAAAAAAAAAAAAGAAGGAAAAAAAACCCCAGAATTCTTCTTAACAATGTGAACACAAGTCAGAAATAAGAAAAAAAACATTGCAACTGAATCCATGCGCAACAATGCAGGGATGGAGAGAATTCAATGAGCACTGCTTCTAGCACCAAATTTAGGGCCATAATCTTAAGAGTACTTCTAAAGAGTATTTTTCATGCAAGACACAAAAGTGTGGTGTTTTATTATTATATTATTATTTATTATTATTATTTCCTTCATCATTGCTTCAGTTCCTAAAGCAGCTCTCCATGTGTGCTAATTGAGGTGGATGAAAATTCAAGCAGCAATGCAGTTTTCCTGGGTTTTGACTTCTTAACTGCTTTAATTCTAAAAAGAAAACCAAAACCAAACCCAAACAAACAAAACAAAACAAAACCACAAACCAACTACTTTCTTTTTTCTCCATTATTAGCATGGGTGCAGCATCATCACCCAGGATGCATATCTTAAAGCTACCTGTGAGGCTAAGAGACAAAACTCAGTATCTATTAAGTTACCTGTAGAGTTAAGAGCCAAAATTCAGTATCTATTAAGTTACCTGTAGGGTTAGGAGCCAAAATTCAGTATCTGTTAAGCTACCTGTAGGGTTAAGAGCCAAAACTCCGTATCTATTAAGTTACCTGGAGGGTTAAGAGCCAAGACTCAGTATCTATTGAGCTACCTGTAGGGTTGAGAGCCAAAACTCAGTATCTATTAAGTTACCTGGAGGGTTAAGAGCCAAAATTCAGTATCCATTAAGTTACCTGTAGGGTTAGGAGCCAAAATTCAGTATCTGTTAAGCTACCTGTAGGGTTAAGAGCCAAAACTCCGTATCTATTAAGTTACCTGGAGGGTTAAGAGCCAAGACTCAGTATCTATTGAGCTACCTGTAGGGTTGAGAGCCAAAACTCAGTATCTATTAAGTTACCTGGAGGGTTAAGAGCCAAGACTCAGTATCTATTAAGTTACCTGTAGGGCTAAGAGCCAAAACTCAGTAATCTATCAGCACAGAGGAGGGCTACATTATAATTGCTTGGCATAGCTGCATAGGGAAAAATAAAATTAAAAAATAAAATTAATACTTTTTCCCCCCCCTGTCAAAATACTTCTTTTACCTGACTGTTATGTTATCATCTCATTTATTTTTTTTATCTTTATCACAGACTAACTTTACTACGGCAGTATTACTTACATTGCTTCTCTGGTATCCCTTGACAGTTTGAATGACTTCAATGACCTTATGCAATTCTGTTAAGCACACAAAGCTTACACAGGAACACAGCACATAGACTAAGAGATAGAAATCTCAAAAACTGTATGCATACTCACTTGAATAAAGGAGTCCCACAAACAACACATTTGTATATTCCTTGAGCTTTGTGGTGTGTGTACTCCCCCTCAAAGGCACTGGGAAAACAACAACACTACATTTTAAACATAAATTAAGGAATTTTGAGGTTTGTTCTTTTTTTTTTTTTAATTATTAAATCAGCTAGGACTAATGTTACAGAAAGCTACTCCAATCTAAAAGTTGGCAGTTGTTTTTTATTAAAGGCAGCAAAAAAAAAAAGCAGGCACAGGAAAAGGTGAATGTCCTCATTAAGGGTGCCTCAAGCGTTGGGTATCATGCAAGAAAGGAAGCAAATTGTCCCACAGTCCCACACCAAGGGAGCAAAGAGCATCTCACAATACAAAACCAGGGGGGTTGTAAACACAGCTTGTTTGAGATGTAGCTCAAAGTGATGCACTTTCCTAGGTTGCCTTTAGGGATAGTGTTTGTGTGTGTGTGTGTGGGGTTCAGCTGTTAAGGCAGAGGTGTGAAGCGCCTGGGTGCCTGCCACCTGGGAAGCCGTGGTGCTGGGCCAGGCAGTGGATGAGCTGCTGAGGAGACAGAGGCATTGTAGCTGAAAATGAAATAATTGCTCCACGATTCCAAGCTGTGCACGCCTTATGTTTTTTAGTTGAAAAAGCAATATTCCAGCTTTAAGGGAATATTTTTCTAAGCTAACAATCTAAGAGGCTAGGAGGTCATTCGTCTAATACGAATCAGCTGCGCTAGCCCAACAAAAAGCCTATGTGCTCAGCAGCTTGTTTTTATTATCCTTTCACCCTTTTTATGAGGTCCAATTTTTTTTTTTTTTAATTTGTGGGTTTTTTTTTTTTTGCTTTTAAAATTTTTTTTTTTTATAAACAGGATTTTTAAGAATGACCTAATCTGTGATTGTTTGTGTGCATTAAATCACGTTGTCGGTGCCGTACACAAGAGTGAGGAGAGCCAGGGGGGGAAGCCAGGCCTCCCTGCAGAGGCTAACATATCCCTGCCCCTCTGGGACTGCAGGGGAATGAAGGAGGCTGGGGCAGAGAGGGGGAATAATTTCTGTCACACCCCACCCCCCCAGCAATTTCAGCCACCAGTGTGCACTGTCAGAAGAGTGCTGCTGATTAACTGGGACCCCATGTGTGGTAGAGAGCCCTTTCAGGTCATGAATGAAAACAAAACAAGCAGTTACATCATTAGGACGTTTGCAGCAGTGGTAGAGCCAGGGCCTTGTGCCAAGCTCAATGGTATAAATTAGACAACAACACACACACACACACACAAAAAATGGCTAGGCCTTGGCAAGTTACCTTCATGCTGGAATCAGCTGAGAGAGAGACTTTATTCACTATAAACAGTCTTGGAAGTGAGTCCTCTTTATATTCCTGCAGGACTCGGGGCTGGCTTCCAGCGACCAGAGCCATGTGAGGGCAGTTATTGAAAATTTTTGACATTCCAACCACAAATGAGCCAATAAATACCTTCTCCACATGTGCTTCAAAAAGAAATTGGAGTGGGGTGGAAAAGAACTAAATTATGCTACCTTCTTCCTGCAGCCAAAACGTCTATGCTTACAATGGCCACCTTCAAAACCCCAGCCCCCTGGCACGGGGCCGTTTCCCTCGTGGTTCTGCTCGCTGCAATGCCTTCCCAAAAAAGTCTACCTGAACTGCTATTACTTCCACACATTTTGTGGCAAACTGAAAACAGACTCTAAACACGAGCCTGGTGACTTTATAGGACATGCAGCGTTGATTAAAAGTCACCCCAAGACCCCTGGCCTCAGCCCCTTGCGCTACAGATGCTTGTCTTGGCAGCGGTGTTAATTTGTAGGGGTTAGTAAACAAGTGCAGAAATCCTGGGGAAAGGAAAACCCACAAATGGTGGTGGTAGGGAAGGTGAGGAAGCACCAGAGAGGAGGGGGAGAAAATAAAGATGCTTGTGTTTGGAGGACTTGGGTTTCCTTTGTCCTGCCTTACCTTTCAGTCCCCTTCTCCTGAGTGACATGGTATTGCAAGGGTGTCAGCCGCTTCCTCAGCTCCTCCTGGGAAAAGACCACCTTATAGTCCTTTTTATCCCTACATGACCCTGCAAAGGGAGAGGATATGGGAGAAGGAGCCTTTTTAGCTTAAATCCTGAATAATTGCTTTGGCAGACGGCCACAGCATAGCTTCTGCATTCACTTGTCAATGACCAGACGGGTCCCTAATGCACAAAGAACAGCTCAGCTGAACTGCAGCTGATTACTTCTTCAAATCCAAGTTTAAAGAAAAAGAAGTTTTGCTTGAGAGCCAGGTGATTCCACTGGAGCAGTGACAATGTGCTACAGCCAAAGCCCTTCCGTGTGTTACACACTGAACTGCTGAGCACAAAGTCATTCACAGAAATTAACATTTTTCCCACCACGAGAAAAAGAGGAAAATCTGTTAAAACAAACAAACAAACAAACAACAAAAACCACCTACAGCTGAAACGTTCTTTACAAGACATCTATATGGGAGACTTATGGTAATGGGCATATGATGTTCAGCCACAACATCCTACAATTGAATTACTCTTTAAAGTAGCTAAAAAACAATTCTAAATCTTTAGGATTCCAGTAAGGTTGATTTAACTTCCAGTCGCATCCTCATCCTTTTATTTCATAACATTAACCATTGCACTGTTTTTTTCTTTTTTTTGTTCCCACTGTTGAAGCACTGAGGAGCAAAGGAATTCCTTTATGCACAATTTCTTTATGTACAAAGCTATACAAAGGTTCAACAACAACTGGTAAAAATGACAGTTTCTAGTTAAATTACCCTCCTTTGGGAAAAAAAGAAACAAAAAAAATCTCAGCTTTGCTTTTCACACAGAAAATCCAAGGGGTACATAACAAAAAAACCAAAACCCAAAAAACCCAACAAGTTTCTAGAATGCAAAAATTCACATCATACCAGAAAAAAAAAATAACAATAAGCTTTCTTTTGAGAATGAAAACTCCCAAAGAAGTAATAGAAGTTGCCAAATATTTGAGTAACTCTGATAATTACTTGCAAAAAAAAAAAACAACAACAATGATCTGACAAAAAAAAAAAAACAAACACCAAAACCAAAGGCACTCTAATTATGACAGTAATTAAAATATGGTACAATTAGAAATAAACAGCCTGAACCAAAATAATTTTTTGCTGGTAATGTGTGTAACACTTATAAAAAGACCAATTGTGTTCCCAAAGTAGAGGGAACAGAGCTACCCATCTGTATGTCATTTAGTACAGGAGAGGCAATGGCAGGTTTAAATTACATGGTATTGGATTGCAATTTCCTAACATTGGATGCTTTTCTGCTTTTTTACCTTGAGTCATTACTAAGGAGTGTTCATAAAAAGTAGCTTAAAGCACAGATGCTTGCAAATCATTTAAGAAAAGATGTTTCTTTCTTCCTCCTCTTCCCCCCCCCCCTCCTCCCTCCCCTCTTTTCTCATTTTTCTAATGTGTGGGGGGTGGGTGAATAAGGGAGAGAGGAAAAAAAAATAATGCTGTTGGTCACTACTGACTAACCCTAGGAAGTATTTTCAGGAAGGGGAAAAAAAAAAAGTAAAATTGAAAACATCTGATTGAAGTAAATAGTGCAAACATAAAAAGCTTTGCTAGTGAAAGAAAGGTATTGAAAAGTGACTTTATTTCATAGATTAGAAATTACTTTTGATCTAAACATTCCTAAAAACAGATTGTTTTCTACTCTGAGCCATCTCATTAGCTGTGCTGCAGAGCCTTGGTTTTAATGGCAGGCTTTGAAAGAGCACTGCTGTATGCCTTTGTTAGCCCCAATCTTATTTGGGAGAGGGATAAAGATTTCATTCCACGTCTCTTTGTTTGTCTTTCAAGAACCACTAAAGCAGTATTCACACAAATTTTGCAGGAATGTGCCCTGTGCCATAGCTTACAAATTATTTGGTTTTGGTGCACTTAAAGGTCACTTTCCAAATTAGCAAAATTTTCCTACATCCTGGCTTTTCAACCTTAAATGTAAATATTGTTTCCTAACTGTAAGTGAGGTTTGTTCTTTATAACATTTGGTTGCTTATTTAAAGATGTCAAATGCTGGAGGTTTTTATTCTCTGAACTCCAGGACTAAGAAGTCTTTTAAAGTACAGCTAGCAAGGAAAGGAAGCATATGCATTACATAAATACCTATTGTTATGCTGCATTACACAGCTCAGAAAGAAACTGTTTGAGAGATAGCATTTCATCTGTAATTTCAGTGTTCAAAAGCAGTCCTAGAGAGCAACAAAGAATCTTACAAACAAACCACCTCTTCATTAAAAAAAAAAAAAAATTCTATTTGATCTTCAGATGTTGAAAAAAAAAAAAAAAAGAACCAAACCCAACCCCAAATTAAATATAACTTCACTTTGGAAAATCTCAGGGAATATCTTGAATGTATTCAAGAATGCTCAGCATTCCTTCTTTACTCTCCTTGAGTAATTTTTCACAGAAACATTCAGGTTGGAAAAGCCCTTCAGGAACACCAAGGCCAACCCAGAACCCTACTCTACAAGGCTCACCCCTAAACCACAGCCCCAAGCACCACAGCCAAACCACCTTCAAACACAGCCAGGCTTGGGGACTCCACCACCTCCCTGCCCAGCACATTCCAATCCCTGACCATTCTTTCTGAAAAAAAAGTTTTTCCTAATATCCAGTCTAAACCTAACCAGTCATAGCTTAGGGCTATTCCCTCTTGTTCTATCACCTGTGAGAAGAGACCAGCACCAACCTCTCCACAACCTCCTTTCAGGTAGTTGTAGAGAGCAATGAGGTCTCCCCTCAGCCTCCTCTTTGCCAAACTAACCATCCCCAGCTCCTTCAGTCTCTCTTCATCAGATTTATTCTCCAGGCCCTTCCCAGCTTCCTTGCCCTCCTCTGCCCTGCCTCCAGCACCTCCACATCTCTCTTGGATTCAGGTGCCCAAAACTGGACACAATACTCAAGGTGTGGCCTCCCCAGAGCTGAGTCCCAGGGGACAATCCCCTCCCTGCTCCTGCTGGACACAGCATTTCTAATCCCAGCCAGGATGCCTTTGGCTTTCTTGGCTACCTGGGCACACTGCTGGCTCATATTCAGTTCCTCTGGTTTAGAAATTTGGTGTTCTCCAGTCAAGGGGTTCACTGCATGCACAAGGAAATGTCTATACACCACCTGATCTGTGGCATAGATCAGCAGTAGGAAGTGTGTTATAAAAGATTTTTTTCCCCATTGCTGTTAATAAATAACTGTGTGGTGTCCAGTACTGACAAGTATTTATGCCTGCAGGAGAATTCTGCCAAACTGCACTGGAGTAAACTGCAACCCACCCCAACAAAGGACTCCACAGGTCTGTAATTTAATGGAGTAAAATTACATTAGCAAAAAGCTACAGTTGCACCTCAAATGATAAAGGAAATCTCTTGGTCCAGCTCTAGGCATTCAAGACCAGCCCTATTCAATTAATTCACTTATTACATAACTGCTAGCAACAACAACAACAACAAAAAATAGTTCAGTAAATGAACTTCACTGCTTCCATATTGTCAAAGAGCCAAGGAGGTAAAGCAAGACTCACTTCTGACTGTACAGGGCTTAAGGACATTTTATCTGACGCCTACAAGCCTCCATCAAATACAATGAATCCTAAAAATCAATGGGTGAGATTCTAGGAATACAGTCCTTTGGTTAGGAAGAAAAAAAATCACAGGCAAGAGGGACAAAACTGTTCAACTTGTAGCACAAGAATGGCTGCCTCCATTTTCTTCAGCTGTTCAACAGCACAATGAGATGTCTGCTACATTCAAGCCAACTGTCTGTATCTTGGGAAGGCACAACATGAAGCTACCCAAATACCTGTCCAAGAACAGAATCATAGAATCATAGAATCAGTCAGGGTTGGAAGGGACCACAAGGATCATCCAGTTCCAACCCCCCTGCCATGGCCAGGGACACCTCACACTACATCAGGCTGCCCAGAGCCACATCCAGCCTGGCCTTAAACACCTCCAGGGATGAGGCCTCAACCACCTCCCTGGACAACCCATTCCAGGCTCTCACCACTCTCATGGGGAAGAACTTCTTCCTCACATCCAGCCTGAATCTCCCCACTTCCAGCTTTATTCCATTCCCCCCAGTCCTATCACTACCTGATAGCCTAAAAAGTCCCTCCCCAGCTTTCTTGTAGTCCCCTTTAGATACTGGAAGGCCACAAGAAGGTCACCTCAGAGCCTTCTCTTCTCCAGACTGAACAGCCCCAACTCTTTCAGTCTGTCTTCATAGCAGAGGAGCTCCAGCCCTCTGCTCATCCTGGTGGCCCTTCTCTGGACACCTTCCAGCATGTCCATATCCCTCTTGTAATAGGGGCTCCAGAACTGGATGCAGTACTCCAGAAGAGGGAAAGTGCCACTTGTAAAGCAGCTGTTATAATACCCATTACTAAAGCAGAGCACAAAGGTGCAGGCTGCCCACCTTCCTCAGTTTGGTTCCCCAAAGGAGGGACCAGCTATGTATGGGCTGTGGAAAAGGCTCCCATACAGGCAACAAACTTCTTCAGGAATGCAGTCATAAAGACAGGTTCATTTGTAGGTTATACAGCTGAAGGCAGAAGACAGCCATCAGTTTTAGAAGGAAAATGCCATCAGTGCAATTACATTAAAGGTGAGATTAAAGTAAACACACTGTGAGAATAACAGAGTGTTATTCAGAGGCTGGACTCATTGGATCTGTATCAGGACTCTGAGGTGGATCTCACTTGTTCCTTGGAGGCGATGCTCTCAGCAATGACTTTTGTAGAAAAGTCTAGGACTGCTATACTCCTAACTCCAGTTAGATGCCACTATTAGAGGAGGTGAATGCTGGCCTACAAGGGCAAGGCAAAATTCCCTTTACATTCTCTGCATGATCAGAGGCAGACTAAAGCTCTAGTCAGTGTAGCTCGGCGCTTTGGTTGGGCTCATTGCTCTGCAGAAGAACAGTGCACAGGCAACTGTTCCACCAACAGGCACCACCATGTCCACCTGAGGCCACCTGCCTTCAGCCTTTTGCCAACAGTTACAGCAGTGATAAAAGCTGTGAAGATCTTGGAGCAAGACAGAAGGTTCTGCCAGGAGAAGACCAGGATCACAAATCTTAATACATAAATACAAAAGAGAAGAAAAAACCCCAGCCTTTTCCAGGCTTCACAGCACTCCTGTGCTTAGGAAAGGCTTTATCTGAAAAGCAGCACCATGCACACTGCCATTTGCTGTTCACCTGCAGACTAGGGACATTTCAGAGTTCAGCTCTGGAGTCCTCTTGTATACAGAGGAAACGAATAGCAATTATTTTCTGGGTGTTGACCAGATAATGAAGATATTAAGCATCTCAGCTCAGATATAAATCCCAGTTTCAACTGACCTTTTCAGATCTGTCGTTCATAACACAAGTGTGTGCTATTTCCTCCCATCTAAGTGGCATTTTGCCTGATGGCTTTCCTCCTTCAAAGTCCTTTGAGTTTTTTTTCTAACGATTTTCTCTTCTGTTTTGTTCCTTCCTATCACTGAAATGAACATTTCAGTTAGGTGGAGGACACAGCACACATTTTCCTCCTCCTATGTATGCTTATGTTCCACTGGTATTAATGGACATTGCAGTCGTGCACTGAGCACACACCATTAAGACTTCCTGAATTAAATGCAGCAAGATCAAATGCTACAGCAAGAGCACGGTCATAAAATAAATCAGGCTTCTAGTTTTCAGTACTGCTTCTTTTAATATACCCAAGCAGGGGCTTTTTTAGGGGCCTTCCAGCATATTTTATTATTTATATACAACCTCAGCCCCAATCCTGCAATGTGACCTGTGAGGGCAGACCCTTAGGAGTATGCATAGCTCCAACAACTACATAATGGTCTATTAATGTACATTAATGTAGATTACAGAATCTGGCTCTAAGTATCCATCCCTCTGCTTCCCAAAGCTTGTTGCCTCACAAGTAGGTCCTGCTTGAGCCATCAATAATAAATTGCCTCAACCTGACATGAAGAGGAATACTGCAAAGTTAAAAAATATCATAGAATCATAGAATCAGTCAGGGTTGGAAGGGACCACAAGGATCATCCAGTTCCAACCCCCCTGCCATGGCCAGGGACACCTCACACTACATCAGGCTGGCCAGAGCCTCATCCAGCCTGGCCTGAAACACCTCCAGGGATGGGGCCTCAACCACCTCCCTGGACAACCCATTCCAGGCTCTCACCACTCTCATGGGGAAGAACTTCTTCCTCACATCCAGCCTGAATCTCCTCACTTCCAGCTTTATTCCATTCCCCCCAGTCCTGTCACTACCTGATAGCCTAAAAAGTCCCTCCCCAGCTTTCTTGTAGCCCCCTTCAGATCCTGGAAGGCCACAAGAAGGTCACCTCGGAGCCTTCTCCTTTCCAGACCAAACACCCCCAACTCTCTCAGTCTGTCTCCATAGCAGAGCAGCTCCAGCCCTCTGCTCATCCTGGTGGCCTTCTCTGGACACCTTCCAGCATGTCCATATCCCTCTTGTAATAGAGGCTCCAGAACTGGACACAGTACTCCAGGTGGGGTCTCACCAGAGCAGAGCAGAGGGGGAGAATCACCTCCCTCACCCTGCTGGCCACACTTCTCTTGCTGCAGCCCAGGCTCTGGTTGGCTTTCTGGGCTGCAGGTGCTCACTGCTGGCTCCTGTTGAGCTTCTCATCCACCAGCACTCCCAAGTCCCTCTCCTCAGGGCTGCTCACAAACCAGTCACTGCCCAGCCTGGATTTGTGCTTGGCATTGCCTTGACCCAGATTCATATATTGTTTTAAGTAAATACCCTTGTGGATGCTATCACTATTACTCAGCATTCTTAAAAGTGGGATCTCTGATTCTTATTATTTGAAATTGAATTTACACAGTTTCTGCCTTATACCCTTATAACACCCTTACAGATGCTATCGCTATCACTCAGGATTCTTACAAAAGTGGGATCTCTGATTTTTATTATTTAAAATATTTAAATTAATTTATTTAAATGTCATTATTATTTTAAATGTAATCATGCCTCATGTTTCCAGTTTTGCCTCTTTCTCTGCAGCCTTTAGTCTGCAGCATTGGGAGAAACAGCGCAGTGTCCTCTCACTGCAAACAAGCCAGGAACTGCTGATTTAGTTTAAAAAAAAAAAAAAAAAATCCAAAAAAGGAACAACTCTTGAAAATGTAAATCAGTGTAAACAGTTCTATTAGCTTGTAAGATGGCAAAGGCTGTTTTACAGAACCTGTGCTTGACGTGATCCATCTTTTTACAATCCCATCCCGACCCATTTTAAATTATCCAAGCATGCTTCTGACTGGGATAGATGCTGCAAAAAGAACTCTGGAACGTTGGGAGGTCGTGAAAAAGTAAGATCCAAACTTCATCATTAAAAAAAAAAAAAGCCAACAAAGCCTTGTAAATGTTTTACACATTGAAACACAGACCTGTGTTTCTTCTTGGAGGGATGGTTCCTCTGCTTTCTTGCTGTAGGTAGCTAACTCCCACTCACTGTCAAAACACCATTTGCAGTTTCATGCAAGCATTAGGGGTAATGGGGCCAAGACCACTGCCACTATATTGTGTGCTGAAAATCCAAAAGCTGGGTACCAGTTATAATTTAGGGTCAAATGCCAGGTTCTATCTTAAAAAGAACACCACTCCCAAAATTAACTGTCTTTAAAAAAAATAAATTAAAAATGTACGTAGCACCCAGCAGGGCTGCATGGTCACAAGGGAGGGGCAAGCCCTTTCCTTTGCAGATCTGCAAGCTTCCCATGCAACCCAGTAACAGAGCTGTCAGATTTATTTTTCCCACCTGGTCATGAGAATGGCTCATGTTTTACACAAATGTGTATACATACATGTAGTCACCATCAAAGATCTCCCACGTCAGACAGCAAATTTCTCAAGCACTAAAAAATGTAAAATACTAATCCCCAAATTCCCAACTAACAAATCTCCTCCATGCATTCCTTCTCTTTGCAAAGAAAGGGGTATTGGAACCCCAAAGACAGTGGTACTGGAACCCCAGGTGTCACAGTACAGATGGAGGTGGTGGAAGCACTATCCCTGGAAATTTTAAGGCCAGGCTGGATGGGTTTCTGAGCAACCTGATCTAGTGTGAGGTGTCCCTGCCCACAGCAGGGGGTTGGAACTAGATGATCCTTAGGATTCCTTCCAACCCTGACAATTCTATGATTCTGTGAACATCCATGGGAACAGAAACTGCCTTATTGTTTCTGTAGGTCTGCAAGTGTCTTTGTGGCAGGTTACATGGTCAAGGGAGCCACACAAGCAAAAAAAAAAAAAGAGACAACCTGGAAAAGAAATCTGCAGGTGCTTCACCTTCCTGTGAATGTAAAACCCAATGAACAAAAGAGAGAAGCTCTCTCTGTAGTGGGGAAGGGGGAAAGGAGTGCAGTTCTCTTTGTCCTCTCCTTGGATGTCTACTTGACTTTATCTCACAGTAATGAAATAAATGTCACCACCAGCCACCATCTTGGTTTCACAACCTTCCCAAATTATAACCAGGACTCCACACCACCCTGTGCTGGCCAGTTAAGGCAGCATCCCTTGGGGCTTTTTGGGCTGCTCTCCTCACTGCAGCGAAGGCAGCATGTGGCTGCTCAGTAGAGGTTAGTGAAGAGAAGAACTTTCAGTTAAGTAGAGCAAAAGCTCATTATGTTATTAACTGCCACTTCTGTTACCATTCCTGCTGAGATGGCCAAAGACTGAGTGCATGAGGCAGCTGACCTATTTGCCTTACTCTTGGATGCAAACCAGGCAAGACAAGATCAAGATCTATTGGTACAGCAGTGTAAGCGGGGGGAACATTTACATATAATGATGGATTTCTCTTCCTCTCTCCCCTAACAGATAAAACAGACTTTTGTTTTGCTGATATGATCCTAGCACCTTTCACAGGTGCTACATTTGTTTGAGTGAAAAACAAAAAAGGCAGAGACACTGAGCTCTCTGTATCTGGTCAGCAGATTTCTGTCAGAATCAATAAAAAGGTGCAAAACATAGGGAAAGGCATTTTATTAACAGCAGAATTAGGCTGTATTTACTAAAAGTTCTCTGTGCTACCTTTTGCATTTAAAATATTTCAGTAAGCCATCAGAGAAGTCTGTCCATGTGGCTTTATTAATAATGGTTTAACCTCGCAGCAGAAACAATTAAAAGAGTCAGCATCTGCCAGCAGTTGCCACAGATGTGTAGCTTATTGTGGCATCCAGGCTGCTGCTAACTCCTCCTGCTGCTTCCTCCACAACAGTGATGTGTGGCCTGTGAGATAAGCACCTCAAGAATTAAGGTGCCACGATCTATACGTGGGATGGGGCTGAAGGCAAGGAGCGGTGAGAGGGAGGTCTGTCTTCTCCTCCAATTCCCAACCACAGCCCAGATCTAACCCCCTGCAAATCTCGGTCTGTCTCCCACTGTGCAGGAACCCTTTTAGCAAAGACACAAGCAGGCACAGCCTGCTCCATGGCCTTTCATTCCACATCTCCAAGCACTGAGGGACATATGCAGGGTGAGGGCAGGAATGGCTGGAACGTGCTGTGCTCCAGATGCTGCTCTGCTATGGCCACCATGGAAAACACTGCAGCCCCCTTCCCTCTCAATCTGCATCAGTACTGAAGGTAGAGAAACAACCAAAAAGGTTAGGAATTGCCAACTTCTTTCCCTAGTGGGCCTTCTGGACTTCCCTATGTTTCTGTAACATTCAGCCATGCTTTATAGGTCAGGAAGATGGGGTGAAGCCCTAGAAAGGGCTTTATGCAGACTCAGTTAAGCCCTTCCCCACTCCTTGACCTAGACCAGAGCACTGCAGTACACAAAGCTGCCAGTTCTGGACCTGGGCTGCCAGCAGCTATGTTCTCATAAGAATGTCTCCTCCAGCTGGAGCAGGGGGCACCTTTGCTCCCCAGCCATGTACCCTTTGCCAACACAGCTTCTTTTGAAGAAAATCACAAGATCAGAGACGTGTTTAGTCTGGAACTAAGAACAAACACTTTCTACTTCTTAAGCGTCTCTGGGACACAATTCCTCTCTAGTTGTTTCCCCCTAAATTACTACCTGTGCTGTAGCAGCCTGTGGCTAATCTAACAGCTAAATTATGGTAGTGTTTGTGTCTCTGGTGCCTGACTCCTAGTCCACACTTAAGACCCATCAAATTCCAAGCTCCGAATGAGCTCCTGGATCATCTCTTCCATCACTTCCTAACATACTCTTATTGACTTGAAGGTTCACACTTCCATCTTGCACATTTCCTTCCTTGCTCTCCCTCAGCTTAGCAATGTAGAAAAACTCCTTCCTTTTTCTGTGCTGTCATGTCTCCACCACATGCTTTTCTGCAACCTCCATCATACACTCCTCTGAGAAAGGGAAAACCCAGGGACTGCTTTTAATTGAAAGGGGGAAAAAAAAAAGTGAAGGCAGACTTTAAAGGACTTCACAGAACTCCTGTTATAAACAGTCCAATAACTAAAGAAGTAGCTTTTCATGGGAAACTTTCAAACATGGAAACACCACTAGTGCTGAAACTTCATCTTTTCCATACCCAGCTAAGCAGAAAGCACAGAAGGCCTGGGCTGCAGAGGGCACAGGAGTGGAACGCAGGAAATTTATGAGCTCCCAGAATTAAAACATTCCTGCAAGAAGGGTAGAAATGGCTTGTGGTGGGTCCTTCATGGGAGCAGGAAGGGGATGTAAATGACCTTAAGATATCTGTCAGGGAACACATTAAGGAATTGGCTCTATGCGTGGTCTGGGAGCACAAGAAACATCTCATCAGCCCTCTGCTACTCAGTGCCAGAGCCACTGAGGAACCTCTCTCCTCAGACCAAGCAGGGATGAGCTCCTGTCTGTTCAGAAGATGAGGGACAGTGCAAAACTCCAACAGAACAAGGGGTTAAGAAAGGGGAAAAAACAGGGTACAAACCTTAGGGTACTAACAAAAAGGGTACATTAACAAAGGGTTTCTGGTCTTTATGATCCCAAGTTTTGCAAGCATCAGGCACAACAAAAGTATTACTCCCAGTGAGCTATCTACAAACACATTTCATTCTGAACTGCATTAAAGAAGACATTCCAGACTGAATACTACTGTAAAAAAAGAAACATTTGTAAATACAGAATAACACTGAATTTGCTCCCACTCAGACAGTTATAGATAATTTTAAAAACCAATTTGCAAATACTAATGTTATTGCTCTATTATGACAATACAGCATTCTACTGTCAGATGATTAGGAGGCAGACAGACACACAGGCAGCTATGTAATGATGACACATGAACAGCTTCACATGCTACTTAATATTGTGCTCACATAGTGCTCATTTTCAAGACACTTTTCAAGCATTTCTCAAATTCCTCTGAACTGCTGGGAGGTAGTAAACTACAGAAATTTGTAAGGCTGTTATTTCAAGTTTAAAAATCAATTTTGGTTCCAAATTGGTGTTTGTTTTTTGTTTTGGTTTGGTTTGGTTTTAAATAAGCTTCACAGAAATGAGTTTTAATGTTTGCCCTCCCCTAACCAGTACAGGAAGCTGAGACCGTGTACAACATATTTAAACCCAGAGCAAAATTTTTTTAATGCTCAGGATATAAACCCCAGAAAAATAGGGATTTGTAATGAAAACATGGACAGGCATTTAACCATAGCCATACTGGTGGGTTTTGGTATACAACATTAGCAGTCTTTACTTTTATTTTCTTTCAGACCATATGAACAGATATCTGTAATAGTACATCCTTGGTGACACACATTACAGAGAGCTAGGGGAAAGTTAAAACAAACATCATGGAAAATACATCTCTGAGCACAGAAACACACAACATGAAATGTTTAGACATACTTAAGTCACACAAAGGTTGGTAGCAACCACTGTACTTTGAACACACAGGGCTAAGGGCTTTTCTAGACTTTTTTTTTTGTTGTTGTTAAAGCCAGAGCTGGCAAATGCTACCCACAGAGATAATTTCTCTGACACGAGCAGTTTGAGAGTTCAGAGGGACAAATGCGTAGGAATAACTCATGTGCAGCTGTTTGCTCCTCAAAGCAATTCTTTATGTCAACAGATTACCATTAAGAATCCAGTTTTGAGACCCACCTGGTAATTTTCTATTCACTAACCATTTCAATTTCATGAAAAGATATTATACTGAAACTTGGATTTAACAAAGGTTTCATAAAACCAGTTATGAGGAACTACACTGTATAGTTTTATAAACACTTAACACCATATGCCCAGCACCATCTTCATACAGATGTATTGTAATCTAATCCTAGAAAAGTGTGGTTTCCTACCAGGAACTTTAGTAATTAAACACCTCACAACAATTTCATATTATCTAGGTCTTTATTATTTCATACAGAAAAAAAAAATCTAAGTCTACCCCTGTAATTTCTTCATCATTACTTAATTTTACAAGCACCATAACTTCCTTTCATCTACATGAGAGGAAAAGCCAAATTATCTCATGCAAAAAAAAAAAAAAGTGATGTAAGCAGCACAACATTCAAAGTGTTAAAGAAATAAAGGATTTTTTTTCTTAATTGTTTTTTTTTTTTTTAAAGAACTGAAAGCCCATAGTAATTAGAAGACACAGCAAAGCAGAATAAGCTACCTCTTTACTTTATAGCTTGGTGGTCTGCTACAGAAAACACATGTACATGGCTTCTGCAAAATCATTACTTGTCCCAGTTACTTGTTGGGATGCATTCAAGCAGCTGAAGTAGTTCTTACATTAGAAAAATTTTTGGGAGCTTTTGGTGTTTTGTTGTGGTTTTTTGGTTGGTTGGTTGGTTGGTTTTTTGGAGGGGGGGGTTGGGTTTGTAAAAGATTTAATTTCTGTGAACTAAATCCTGGCAGGTGCTGAGTGCATCCTACATTTCCAAAGCAATTTAAAGCCTTCAACTCTTAATCAAGCAGGCACAAGGGCTGACACTTCTACATCACACCTCGGGCACAACAGGGCTGGAATGGTTACTGGCGATGAAGAAACCTTGAACCAACGTGAAAGCAGTTTGCGTACAAGCGCAGAGTGATTTCCCCCAATGCTCACGCTTTTGTTCAAATGCTTCTAAACGTTCCTAAGGTCTCAGGGTCTACTTTATGTGTGAATGACTGCTAAACGAGAAAGCTTTCCATACAGTGGCTCGGCGTGCAAACCTGCATATGCTTAGTGCCATCTACTGGGAGTGCCTGCTCAGGCTCTTAACGTTACTGCGTCTGCTATGTAAACAAAAGGTTACAGGCAACCCGGGCACTGGGGTTTGCACATATTGAAACGTTTAGTCCTAACTTCAGACCGGGGTGGGGAAAAATATATGTATATATTTAAAATACAATTTGGAAGAATAGATCCGCACTCCAGGTGCTAAGACACAGAAAAGGAGCAACCAGTTTTGGGCTTCCCAGGTCAAGAGAGACAGAGAACTGCTGGAGAGAATCCAACAGAGAGCCAGGAGGATGCTTAGGGGACTTGAGCATCTCCCCTTGAAGAGAGACTGAGAGCCCTGGGGCTGTTTAGTCTTGAGAAGAGAAGACTGAGAGGGGATCTGATCAATGTCTATCAATAGCTGAGGGCTGGGGGGCAAGTGGAGGGGGCCAGGCTCTTTTGGGTGGTGCACAGCAATAAGCCAAGGAACAATGGAGTCAAACTTGAACAGAGAAGATTTCAGCTCAACATGAGGAGAAACTTCTTTACAGTGAGGGTCACAGAGTTCTGGAACAGGCTGTCCAGGGGGGTTGTGGAGTCTCCTTCTCTGGACACTTTCCAAACCCACCTGGATGCATTCCTGTGCAGACTACCCTAAGTGATCCTGCTCTGGCAGGGGGGTTGGACCTGATGAGGTCCCTTCCAACCTCTGATATACTGTGAGACTGTGATACTGTAACTAGCACAACCTATCCAGTGTAACTCACACGTTGCTTACAAAACAGCATTTCAAAGAAGAGGCAGAAGGTCATCCCCACTCTAAGATACTTCCTAATGTTATTTCTTCATTCATTTAACTTTGTTTTGGGGGGGTGGGTGTGTGTGAGAGAAACAAAATCACTTATTTCTGATTTACAACCGTAACTTTATATTAGATAAAGTAAATATTGCATTCTATTACTTCATTCCTTACACAGGAAGGACAAAAGTGCTATTCCAAGCATAGAAATTGGAAAGATACTTTCATTCAAGTCCTTGTCCTGCAAATATTTAGCTGCATGGAGTTTAAAACTCTGTTTGAAAGCTCAGTTAACAGCTCTGTTGGCACTTTGTTCCTTCACCAAGCAGGCAGGGGTTCTAGAAGGTTAGAATGTCTCCTTCCATATGGAATTTGCCACTGAATTAGAAGAAGACCAAACTCACCACTGTTCCAAATTTGGTGGGCACACAGCACCCTGGCATGCTGCAGGGCTGCAATTCTCACAGAATTGGAAGGTGCGAAAAGCACTAACTCAGAGTGTTCCATTATTTGAAAAAAATCATGAGAACTCAGGGTGTTTTCTGTATATTCAGAAGTCAAAGTCACAGCACATTGTGGCATTTAAGCAGCTGCTGGCTCTAGCCCTTGTTCCCATGCTTAATTTGATGCAAGCTGTACCCTTTAATTGCGACCCCCTCAATATACCACACACAAGAAAAAAGCCCAACCCAAAGGCAAAGCAAGCCTATGGTAGTACTTTATAAGCATCTGGGGAATTCAGATTACTCTTAAAATATGTGAGGTATGTGATTGTATATTATTCTACTGTTAGCAGATGAATTTGGGGTTATAATACTTCTCCATGTATCTCCATGTATCTATAAAGTAGCCAGTCAGTGGAACTCTATTGTTTGCACAGTTATGGATGGAAGGGACAGGAACCAGCAGTGCTGTGTTGTGAGCTTTATATTCCAAAATGTGACTTCTGGATTACACCAGAAAAACGATTTGACCAAGCAGCTAATGCAATGCTTTGCAAACAGGTATGCAACAGCAGAGCTTCCCACTGGGCTGCGTTTCTAGCTGACTAACTTTGAGGTCTCCTTTTCACAGCAGGAACAAACTGGCCAGAACACTGAGTGCCCTCCCCCCCTCCTATTTTAAAGCAGACACCAGCAATATGAGTGCACATCAAAAGGTGCATAATGAGGGCTAAGGAAATTTGCTTACCCTATATTTTTAGGATTTTAAATCTGGCTCAGCAGCAAATATAACAGGAAACCAAGGTCAGGCTGACACAATGTGGCCTATTCTCCCTCTTCCTCAATATGTTTGTGGCTCCTATTGAGGTTAATCGGAGTTTTGTGCACATGTGGGGGGAAAGAGAACACAAGTGCTGCAAAAATTGGACTCAGATTTAGTTCAAAATGAAGTGTAATCAGTTTTAGAAGAAGCCATCATCTTGAAAACTGATGTCTTATCACTGGAAAAAAAAAATCTTTAAAACACCATTGCCATATGCTTGTTAAGTCCAACCTTGGGTGGCGGGGGAGGGAAATGCTTGCAAAGTTTTGCACCCTTATGAACCAGTCAAAAGTGTAGTACAAACACCCAAGCTGGCTCTGTTTTGATGTTTCTAATACTGATCAGCCAGGATTGTATCTATTGTATTGTTGTTGTTATGGTATTATTTTTTATTATTATTTGGGTATCAAGACAATTCCTAGTAATGTTCAAAATGAGCTCAGTGTCACCTTTATTTTCTCCCACACAACCACCTACAGTGATGTTTATTATGCAGACATTACATAAACACAAAATGCTCAGGTTCAAGGTTTTCAAGATAACAACCAATTAATGGAGATGGGTTGTAACAGCACCCTTCACAGACCTAATAATCAAACTTGGACTCTACATGAAGAGTGCAGCTGCATCTGGGCATTAAATTACACATTTCTCTTTATTTATTCAGACAAGTGTCACAAAACTGAAGAATATTGCCTTTGGAGGAAGGGAAGAATTAAGTTTTAAACTCTAAATGCTTTTTTGTACACGATTTTCAGTGGAACATATTTAATTTATAACAACATGTAAAAAGGGACACATGGAGTGTGACTACTGTATACTGCTAAAGGTTTTGGGAAATGGTTTCAAGTCCTATGATTTGATAGCAATCAATATTATTTTATGCTTTTTTTTGTTTGTTTGTTTTAATTCTAAATGGTATGAAATAAATTATTTTTTCTTTGATTGCACTGTTTTTGCCAAGAATGAGGACAAGGAAATTAAGCACTTCCAAGCATCCCAAATAAAACTCTCACTGAAGCCAGTGACTTTTACAACCACAAAAAAGCAAACAAAACTTCTGGTTCAAAAGACAATTCAAACAAACCAGAGCAACCCATAGCACATCGTTTCCTGCAGCAGAGACACCCATTCCTAAAAGGGCCTTCATTATGCATGACACAACAAGCAGCACCCATTCAACCTGAGGGAAGCCCACAGGCTCGCAGGGCCACTGGCTGGCTCTTTGTCACCAAATGCAGCAGGTTGAATGCAGACATCACTGTGATATCCTCACCAACAAAACCAGAGGCAAAGAACAGGGGCAAGAGCTGAGTAGGGAAGAAAAAAAAAAAAAAGAAAAAAAAAGAAAAATATGAGAACAAATTAAAACATCAAAAATGTTAAGATACATTCACTGAAAAAAAACAATGCTTACAGTTTTATGAGACCACCGCATGGAAGCACAATTCTAAATGCAGTTTTTTTACTTCCTTTAGCCCATTTCTGACACCCCTCCTCCCCCAGCATTTTGACATCTCTTACACAGAACTCAGTGAAACAACTTGCTGCACTACCAAGTAAGAGAGAGGTGGCATTTTTACACGAGGGGGTATTCACAATGGCTGCTTTAGGGACCCAGAGACTCGGGGTGGCAAGTGCAAGACAAGCAGGAATCCTGCTTTAAACACCCAGGAGCACTGGGCAGATCAAACACGCAGGCTTTTTCTATCTATTTAATCTAAAATAAAATCACACTCTGCAGTATTCCTGAACGGTGAACGCTGGAAACCAGTCATTGCTAAAAACTGGGTTTTTTGATGACTTGTTCGAGGAACGTGATATTTCATTCCCATAAACTTGGTATCTTAAAACCAAGACCTTTTTTTTCTCTTTTCTTTTTTCTTTTCTATTTTCTTTTTTATTTTCTCTTTTCTTCTATTTTCCTTTTTTTTTTCCTTTTTTTTTTTTTTTTAAGGCAGGAAATAATTTGAGTTGTAAACTGTCCATGAGATATATTTAAACAACCTTCCGGACAGTGTAAATATAGCAAACAGAGAGAGAGAGAGAGACGGCAGTGATGAGATTTTATTTTAGAAGGATTTAATACATAAATACTAATTGTTCCATTTACTCTGCGCTGGGAAAGAGGAAATGCAGCTGCCTTATACATAGCTCAGCCATTCATAGCTGCAGCTAACTTCAGACGATGATGTGACACCGGGGACCGGAGCCAACCCCCACCGGAGTCAATAACGGCGCTCTCAAGGACCCTTGTGGAAGCCGGATTAGGTCCCATGTGGCTAATGAGCGGCGGGGCACGACTCCCAGCCTCCTCCCAGATGCCCTCTTTCTGTTTCGCCCGTGGCAGCGCAAGAGCTGCGGAATGCAGGGTCCGGCCGTGGCCTAGGGCAGGGCTTTGTCCTAGGCACTTCCCAGCCCAGCAGCTGAGCAGCTGAGAGGCTCGCACCCTGCCGCACCCAGCAGTACCTACTACTGAACTGCTCTGGAGGCTACCTCACGGAAAGCTGCTAGAATTAGCATGCCTGAAGTCTGAATTATCTCAGCTAAACTCGCTGAGACCCGAGCACCTCCGTGCGGCGGCAAAAGCGGCGGCACTGCACGGCGGACAGCCCGAGAGGGCCACTGCACAGGAATAAACATGTCACTGTCGCCAGGGACTGCAGAGCTGCTTACAAGAAAGAACAAAACCCCTCCCAAGCCGAGTACCGGCTACTAAAGGACCAAACGTCGCCACGCAGCTACGCCACCAGGCGCGGGAGGCGGCTTGGGCGGGACTGCCCCGGCACCGCCCCCCAGTGTCAGCGGCGCGGCCGCGGGCAGCACCGTCCCCTCGCCTGCCGGGCGGCGAACAAAGCTCCGCTCTGCTGGCAGCGGGCGCCCCCTGCCGGCGGGCGGACAGCACCGCCCCCTGCGCGCCGCCTGCCCGCACAGAACAGCGCCGCCTGGCGGCTTCGGCCCGGCATCGCTCGGCACCCGCGCTGGGTACAGCGCCCCTCGGGTGCCGCGGCCGCCCCTCGGGCTACAGCCACCCGTGGCTTCCGCGGGAACATCGCCGCCCGAGGGGCTTCGTGAGCACCTGGCTTCGCCAAAGCTCTCGGCAGCGTGACTTTCTAGGAGCCGTTGTTTCAGACCCGGCGCACTGATAGCCGTTTGAGAGGTCTTGCATGCCGAAGGGCAGGCGGACAGACGGGTCCCTGTGCGGCGAGGTCTTGTCTGACCCTGCCTCTATGATAACCTCTCACATGAGGCCCCCCAGTGCAGGC
The DNA here is from genome assembly GCF_027791375.1 of Indicator indicator. Taxonomy (NCBI): domain Eukaryota; kingdom Metazoa; phylum Chordata; class Aves; order Piciformes; family Indicatoridae; genus Indicator; species Indicator indicator. The sequence goes on along the minus strand of NC_072012.1, from coordinate 47,337,225 downwards.
ACACCCAGGCACCTGACAAGCTGGGTGCAGAGGTGAAGGGACACACCATGTCCCCTTCCTCTTGTGCAGTCTCTCGGCTCAGTGACGATGATGCTCAGAGCTCCTGGATCAGCCTCCCAGACCAGCACTGCTTCCCTGCTCTCCTGTATCAGGACTGTAAATCCCTCAAGTGTAAACAGTTTAAAGGGACTCATTCCCGAGGATTATAAAATAGATCCTGACTACTTGAAAAAGTCAAGTATTTCAGTGTTCATCAAAACTGTTACTTAAGTCTCAAGCATGCATTAAAACTCTGAGGATATACAAGTCCTGAAAGCCCAATAAAATATAACTGCACATTCATGAAAGTACTTTATTGCAATTAACATATTTTATTATTTTATTGCTGACATTTCGGACGCTGTATTTATTTATTCTCTATGTTGCAGCGATGCCTTGCAGTTTCAAGTAGAAGGTACCTCCTGGTGCTAGGTACAAACCCTCTGTGTCAAGGAGCTTACCCAACTTGTAAAGAATCATCACAGAAAGAGAATCTCAATAAGATCCGATCACACAGAATCACAGAAACGTTCAGGTTGGAAAAGACCCTCAGGATCACCAAGTCAAACCGAGTACAGCTCCTTACAGTAACACATTTCCTTTGGAGGTGCTTCACCTCTGTCTGCCAATTGCATGGGTACAAGAAAACAGGCTGAGTGGTAACATTGGGACTGGTTAAGATCTTTCCTCTGCACTTTCAATGGATACAAACTTGGACAGAGAAGGTTTCACCTCAAATTGAGGAGAAACTTCTTTCCAGTGAGGGTGACAGAGCCCTGGAACAGGCTGCCCAGAGAGGTTGTGGAGCCTCCGTCTCTGGAAACTTTCCAACCCCACCTGCAATGGATGCATTCCTGTGCAGACTCCCCTGGGTGATCCTGCTTTGGCAGGGGGGTTGGACTGGATGACCTCTTGAGGTCCCTTCCAGCCTCTAACATTCTGTGATTCACCTGTCTGGCTCTCAAAAGATAGACACCACGCTCAGAAATAGCTTATAAACGTCACTTATACCAATACAGCAGCAACTATGTTATTAGGCAGGCTTCAGGAGCCTTTTGCTAGGATGGTGCACATTGTAACCAGGAAAGCCTTCTGTTAGGATGCTGATACCTTAATGCCAGCATATGCTAAAGTACTGACAGCTTTCAAAAGCTTCTGCATTGTCATCTGCAAACCTTTAGAAATCACGAGTTTGATCCCCAAAGAAACATTTGTTTAGGAATCTGTGAAATTTGTCCTTCGGAAACCAGTAACTCTGTATGGACTCAGGTTATGTTTTCCCAACCTCTGACTGCAACTAGAGAAACTTCTCTGGGGGAGGGACAACTTGAGCGATGAAATTCTGATACTATCACATCTTGCTTTTTAAGAGCCGTAACGGAAGCATCAAGGGTCTCAGGAGCTGATAACACTACTGGCTGAAGTTTTTCCACATTCAGTGGTTTTCCTGACAACTCAGGTCCAGAATTTTCAAAATTACAGGAGAGTCCCAGCTCTCACAAGAAAAATGTGAAGTTTTAACCCTTCACAAGCAAAATTGAAAAAATAACACAAATTCTTAAAGGAACAATCTTTTTGTTGTTGGTTTTTTTTTTTCTTGCCCCAATATTAAGCCCTTAATAGTGTGAAGCTTCTAATTTTTTTTTTTTTTTTTTTTTTTACAGTTTCCCTACCCCCACCCCAAAGTCTCTGGCCCAGTTTGGAGGGCAGGAAACAATTACAGATAGGTACACACTAGCCAAGGAGTAAGGCTCTAGAATGTCAGGAATTTCTCTGTCACTGGAAAAAGTAAAGAGCAAAAATATTGCTACATTGGAGAAACCCAAAGAGGCAGAAGGTAGAAGACAGTAAAGGCCTGTGAGTCTGCTACACTCCAGACTTACAGCAACAGTTTAATTTTAATCAATATTTGTTTTGTTAAGTTTTTCCAGTCCAGCAATATGTTCTAACAGTTGTTCTGCAAAGGTTTTATTTATTTATGTTGAACACAAATAAAACCTTAACCAAATGTTTCACTGATAAAGCTTTGTGGACTGATTAGCATATATATTTATTCAAGCCCCAACAATTTTTGTAAGTTTGTTTGTTTCCATAGAATCACAGAATTATTGAGGCTGGAATACACCTCTGAGATCACCAAGCCCAGCCTATGACCTAACACCACCACACCACCACACCATGGCACTAAGTGCCACATCCAATCTTGCCTTAAACACCTCCAGGGACAGCGACTCCACCACCTCCCTGGGCAGTCCACCCCAGGCTCTAATTCCCCTTTCCAGCAGGAAGTGCTTCCTAACATCCAACCTAACCCTCCCCTGGCACAGCTTCAGGCCATGCCCTCTTGTCCTGTCCCAAGTTGCCTGGGAGCAGAGCCTGACCCCCACCTGACTACAACTTCCCTTCAGGCAGCTGTAGAGTGTGACAAGGTCCCCCCTGAGCCTCCTCTTCTCCAGGCTTTGGTCACCTATGGTCACAGGGAGCCAATATTCAATCTCTTTTTCATCCAAAACCCATGCAGGCAGTGGAGGGTAGAATCTATTGTCCAGCTTTTGTGCCTTACTTACTTCTGAGCAGCCCTATTCTAAAACACTTGTCATAGAAGAGTGGGTTCCAGAAAATGCTGGATGCATTGTCCTGTCTTTGAAGCATTTAGCACAAAACTGTAGAGGTAACTTACAAAACCTTTGGAAATTCACCTCTAAAGAGAGATTTTAACGCTCTGGATTTTCATATGCTTGTCCATCCATTGACAGTGACAGGAATAGGGGGAATGGAACAAAACTAGAGATGGGTAGATTCAGATTGGATGTTAGGAAGAAATTCTTCCCCATGAGGGTGGTGAGACACTGGAACAGGTTGCCCAGGGAGGTGGTGGAAGCCTCATCCCTGGAGGTTTTTAAGGCCAAGCTAGATGGGACTTTGAACAACCTGATCTAGTGGAAAGTGTCTCTGTCCATGCCAGGGGGGTGGGAACTGGATGATCCTTGAGGTCCTTTCCAACCCTGACAATTCTGTAATTCTATAATTCTATAATGCAAACCAGGTGTCTTTACAAGTTTCTGATTTGCCATTAAAATATCTTGCAAAAGCTCACTATCTGATGAGGGCAGAACATACTTTAACTGTTCCTCAGGGGTCAGTATTGGGACTGCTGATGTTTAACATTTTTGTCAGCAACACGGACAGGGAGATCAAGTGCATCCTCAGCAAGTTAAACAATGACACCAGGCTGTCTGGTGCAACTGATACACTGGAATGGATGCCATCCAGAGAGATCTTGACAGGCTTGAGAGTTGGGCTGGTGCAAATCCCCTGAAGTTCAACAATGCAAGGTGCTGCACCTGGATCTGGCCAATCCCCAGCACAAATACAGGCTGGGTGATGAGTGGATTGAGAACAGCCATAGTGAAAAGGGCTTTCTGGTGTTCACAGAATCACAGAAACATTCAGGTTGGAAAAGACTCTCAGGATCACCAAGTCCAACCCACAACCCTACTCTACAAGGTTCAGCCCTAAACCAGAGCCCCAGGCACCACATCCAAACCACCTTGAAATACATCCAGGCTTGGGGACTCAACCACTTCCCTGGGCAGCACATTCCAATGCCTGACCACTCTGTGAAAAAAAAAAATCCTAATACCCAGTCTAAACCTACCCAGTGCTGGTGGATGAAAAACTGAATTCAAGCCAGCAATGTGTACTTGCAGCCCAGAAGGCCAATTACATCCTGGGCTGCCCCAAAAGAAATGTGGTCAGTCAGGGGTGGTGGTTCTTTCCCTCTACTCTGCTCTTGTCAGAGCCCACCTGGCACACTGCATTCAGCTCTGGGCCCCCCCAGCACAAGAAAGGCATGGACCTGTTGGAGCAAGTCCAGAGAAGGGCCATGAAGATTATCAGGAGGCTGCAGTACTCCCTTCCTCCTGAGGACAAGCTGAGAGAATTGGGTGTTGTTCAGCCTGGGGAAGAGAAGGCTCCAGGGAGACCTTATAGCTGCCATCAATACCTATAGGGAAGATGGGAAGGGATCAGGGAGTGTAGTAAGAGAAAGAAGGGTAAAAGAGTTAAACTGAAAGAGAGTAGATATAGGTTGGGCATAGGGAAGACATTTTTTTCAGGGTAAAGAGATCCTGGAACAGGTTGCCCAGAGAAGTTGTGAATGTCCTGTCCCTGGAAGAACTCAAGGTCAGGTTGGATGGGGCTTTGAGCAACCTGATCATGTGGAAGGGGCCTCTGCTCACACAGGAGTCTTGGAACAAATGGTATTCAAGGACCCTTCCAACCCAACCCATGCTATGACTAACAGCTAACAACATGCAGCAAAAGACTGTAATTATAAATATAAGCCTCTCAAAGGCTTGGTGAAAACATTCTAAAAGAAACTAATTGTGTTGCATGCTTGGCTACACATACTTCCCTTCCAGCCCCCCACACAATACTAGCTTCTCAGTTACAGCCACAGAAATCCTAAGCACTAGACCTGAATTCCCACTTCACTTTTAACACTCTCAGTTAAAGCATGTTCTTCATAGCTGTTTGTACTGGAATGTGAAAACTAAATGGCAATCCAGTCTACTTTTAGGAAGTGTATGTAGTGCCCTGATAAAAGAGGCAATTACTGCCATACCTCATAATATTTGAGTGGAAAAATCAGGAAACATCAAGCTTTAAACTTGAAGTCAGCACCACCATTAGAAAGGAGCCTAAACAGTGAGTTCAAGACCTTTTTGTTTTCTTGAATTTTTCATATTCTCCTATGCTGGATTTTGTCCTTAAACTCTTCTCATAGCAACCTGTTCCAACGTCTCACCACCCTCCTGGGGAAGAATTTCTTCCTAATGTCTAATCTACATCTCCCCTTCTCTAGCTCAAATCCATTCCCTCTAGTCCTATCACTACCTGACACACTAAAAAGTCCCTCCCCAGCTTTCTTGTAGCCCCCTTCAGATACTGGAAGGCCACAATAAGGTCTCCTTGGAGCCTTCTCTTCTCCAAACTGAACAATCCCAACTCTCTCAGCCTGTCCTCACAGCAGAGGATGGATAGTAACTTGAATCACTCACACTCAGCTGATGACAGAGACGTGATACAGGTAGTGATGTGAGATATCACAAACCTAAAATGCACACCTTTCTGCAATACAGAACACACAGTCTAGCACATAAGAGATTTTTAAATATCAGTTTGGCTAACGTGCTTTAAGACACTGTCAGATCCACCTGCAGATGTTCTAATGGTCTGTCCTTACAGGAATGATCATTTGTGGAGGAAGCAAAACACTGCTTAACTGAGGAATGCACTCAGTGTTCCACAACGCAAACTCCAGTGGCTGTGCCTACACTTGCAGAGCAAGTAGGGCTGGAGGTGAGCACATGCCTTCCTGGGCACATCAAGCATGGCATGCACTGCAGTTGCCTAAGTTCAACAGGCACAGGAGGCCCTCCCTGGTCCCATGGCTTCCTCACAGTGTCCACAGGCCAGCCCTCTTCATCCTCTGAAATGGGGTAACATAGCCCAGTCTGTTACTGTACTGATGTGCTTTTCATACTGTAGCCAGGAAGCTTCAGTAGCAGCACCTTCTACGTTCATCATGTGATGACAGGTGATGAAGGGAGGAAGATGAGAAGCCTACAGGTTAAGATCAGACAAAGGAGAAGAAAGCAAGCAAAGAAGATGAGGAGCAATCAGACAGGATGGAAGCACTGCTCTCCCCATGGTCTGTTCGTACCTGCTCATGCCAGGTCCCATTCTGTGTTACAGTGACAAGCAAAGCCTTAGGGACTAACCACACTCCATCCTTGGGCTGTAAGTTTCCCACAGAGGTAAATCAGAGATCTTTTTAGGAGTGCAGCCTTTATTAGCCAAACTTTGCCCCTTCTTCTAAGAGAGACAAGATTCCCACAATGCCTTTTAGGTTCCTCTGCAGGCTGTAATGATTAAAGTAACTAACCACTTTAAACCATAATGAAACCACCATTAAAACCTTGGAAAACGCAACAGATTCTGAAACAGTTGCACACAATTCAAGGCAATTTACTGACATTAACTATTGAGAAAAAAAAACCACAAATGCTAAGTAAGGAGGTAGGGCTCTCCAAGTCTGTGAGTCTGCATTTATATTTAGACAAACATGCTTAGAAAAAGACTAAACCTGAGCAGAGAAGAAAGAACTATATTTCATTTTCATTTAATTACCAAATTGAGATAATCCCTCTAGCATCAGCTGCCAAAGATGGGAAGCTCACAGTCCTTGACAGGGACACCTCTTTTTGCATGCTGAACTGGCCATTATATTGCCACCCCCCACCCAGTCCAGCTAGTGAAAAACCAGTCTGGTAACAAAGAGGTTGGCATACTGGTGTAACTAAAGCCCAGAGGTGTGTTCAGGGACCAAATTAAAAAGGCCTGAGACGTGAGAGAATAATCAGAACAAAGAGTTTTTTGAAGGCTGTACACTCTTGAAAAGCAAGAAGGGGGAAAGGGCATTAATGGCCTCCCTGTTCTGCAACCGCTCCCACGGAGGAGAGAGCTGAGAGCCTGAATTCTCCTCATTTCACCACTTCACATCTGCACAAAGCAGAGTACTGGTATTAGTCCCCTCTGAACAGCCAAAGGACATGGCCTGATACAGGGAGGATGAAGAGGACATCCGTGCTACACCGAATACAAAGAGAATAGGGAGTTAATTAATTCTCCTTTAAGTAATACCAAAGTTAAGAGGGTCCTTGCTCAAGGGACTCTGTCTTGGTCTTTAGGGACAGGGGTGTAAAACTGAAGCAGATTTCATTAGAGACAAGACACTGAAAGCCTTGTGGGCAATGGATTAAAGGAGCAGATTAAAGAGAAACTGCAAACAGACAACAAAAAGTGGAGAGATCCCAAGGAGAAGGAGAGAGTAGACAAGCAAGGAGTCCTTGGGGAAAAGAGACTAAGGGCAGAAAGCAGCAAGTCTCACAGAATCAACCAGGTTGGAAGAGACCTCCAAGATCACCAAGTCTAACTGATCACCCAACCCTATCTAATCACCCAGACCATGGCACTAAGTGCCTCATCCAGGCTTTGCTTAAACACCTCCAGGGATGCTGACCCCACCACCTCCCTGGGCAGCACATTCCCACGGCCAATCTCTCTTTCTGTGAAGAATTTCTTTCTGAGCCTTGCGAAGCGCTCACACAGCTGTCATTTCTAGATTGGTTCCCAATAGTTACGACTGGCACACACTTCCCAAAGGAGAGTAAATATAGGTCAGTTGGGATTTTTGCCCCCCCCCCCCCATCCATGCCTGCTCCCCCCAGATCTGATGCACCAAAATAGGGCTGAGCTGCACTTTGGTTTTCCCTGGCTTGGCAGCCTGCCAACGTACAGCACACTCCTTTTATGGCAGTGAGTTTATAACCACAGTGGTCATAAACTATTCTTAAATGGCTCTTTGCTGAGAATCAGGATCCTTTCAACATCTTGAAAAAAAACATCTAATCTTTTCCATTCCAGGCAATCCTCTCCAGCCCAGTAGTAAAGGCTTAATTGCTTCTGGTGCTCAGATGATGAGATACAAGTGTTCTGGAAGCAACCTTTTAATTTAACAGTTCCTACTGGCAAGCCCCAAGGCTTTTTGTGTTGCTCACCAATAAAGAATTCATTTTCCATGCTAAAAGAGAAACAAAAAAAACAACAACAACAAAAAAAAAAAAAACACCAAGAAAAAAAATTCCCAAACATTTAGGTTACTGCTGTTGATAGAACTATCCAAGAGAGGCACCCTAGCACTGAAGTCACAGGATCACCAGATGCTAGGGGTTGGAAGGGACCTCTGGAGATCTTCCAGTCCAACTTCCCTGCCAGATCAGGACCATCCAATAGAGGACAATAGAAAGTCATAGAGGAACACATCCAGACAAGGATGGAAAGTCTCTAGAGAAGGAGACTCCACAACCTCTCTGGGGAGCCTGTGCCAGTGCTCTGTCACCCTTAAAGTTCTTTCTCATGTTGAGGTGGAACTTCCTGTGCTATACTTTGCACCCATTGCCCCTTGTCCTAACACAGGGTGCAACTGAGCAGAGCCTGTCCCTTCCTTTCTGACCCCCAGCCCTCAGATATTTATAGACATTGATCAGATCCCCTCTCAGTCTTCTCCTCTGCAGACTAACCAGCCCCAGGGCTCTCAGCCTCTCCTCATCAGGCAGTGCTCCAGTCCCTTAATCAGCCTTGCAGCCATCCATTGGACTCTCTCCAGCAGATCCCTGTCCCTCTTGAACTAAGGAGCCCAGAGCTGGATGCAATATTCCAGGTGGGGCCTCACCAAGGCAGAGTAGAAGGGTCAAGTTGAATGAGCAAGCTCTCCTCCTCCACCAATAGTATTTGTTTTGTCCAGCTTCCCAACACAGCAGAGCTAACAAGCTTTCTCCTTACTTTTGCTTCAAGACAAATCCCATGCATTGTTTACCAGAAGGTAAAATACAACTTTCTTTTTTAGCAGTGAACAGAAGCCCTTCAATAGGAATTTCTAGTTAGCTTTTATGAAGTCTGTACTAGTTTTTACTTCTCAAAGGGAAAAAAAAAACCAACCAACCAACCAAAACAACCAAACAAGAAAGACTGACTTTGAAGATTAAATAAATGCATCACTTGGAATTGGAGTTCTTTTAAATTGTGTTACACAACACTCTGTAACTCAGTGGACTTCTTCCCTGGCTCACAAGGCTTATTTGTCTGGGTAATGATACACAGAAGATATGTGATACCAGCCCTTTCTCTTAGGTAGACTGTCCCATAAAGGTGAAGCAAAGAGAAAGCCTCCAGCTGAGAGCTGGTGTGACTTCACAGGACTTCTGTGGTAGTTTTAGGCTGTGCCTAGAAAATCTTCCACAGATCTCGAACAGAAGGTGATAGAATGTAAACAGATTACCATTGGATGTGAAAGGGAAAATAATGATAAAGTCTAAATAATCCCACTGGGCTGAAGTCTAACATAAAGTTAGTTTGGGTAATGAACTTTCTCTCTTTTCAGCTTCTTTGCTCTAGGTGCTTCTTGCTTCTACTGGCTTTGCTGACCTTGGCTGTGTGCTTTGTTGTGGCTAAATACTAACAAACCACTTTCTCTTCTCTCTCTTTTACCTTGTATAGGAGGGAAGGGAGCAGGGAGGGGGAAGCTGTTGGTAACCCCCTGGTTTTGTCCAGGGGGGGTTCTTGTGTTATTTATAAGTTATAAATTCATGTAAATATTGTGTATTTTGCACATATCCATTGCATTTCGTATTTCTAGATTGTAGTTTTGCTTGTGAATACAGCTTCATTTGCTTTCTAACTCAGCTGATCTGGCAATTTTATGTTGGGGGGTAATTTCAACCCACCACAACTTCCAACCTTAAATATCAAACAAGCAGAGTCTTGTGAAAAGAGCATTGTCTGTCTCAGAGACTCATTCCTAAAATGAGAAGAGTGAAAACCAGCCCTGCAGCAGTTTGCTGAGCATGCACTCCTGTCCCACACAGCACAGGAGGTGTTAAGGATGCTGCCATTTCTGCCACACAGAGAAGCTGAATTCTGAAACATCATAGAATCATAGAATTGTGGGGGTTGGAAGGGGCATGGGCAGGGACACCTCACACTACATCAGGTTGCTCAGAGCCACATCCAGCCTGGCCTTAAAAACCTCCAGGGATGAGGCTTCCACCACTTCCCTGGGCAACCTGTTCCAGTGTCTCACCACCCTCATGGGGAAGAACTTCTTCCTAACATCAAACCTGAATCTACTAATTTCTAACTTTTTAATCCACTAATTTCTAATTTTTTTGCATTCCCCCCAATCCTATTACTTCCTGACACCCTAAAAAGTCCCTCCCCAGCTTTCTTGGAGCCCCCTTCAGATACTGGAAGGCCACAAGAAGGTCTCCTCGGAGCCTTCACTTCTCCAGACTGAACAGCCCCAACTCTCTCAGTCTGTCCTCATAGCAGAGCAGCTCCAGCCCTCTGATCGTCCTCATGGCCCTTCTCTGGACACCTTCCAGCAGTTAAATTTGATGGCTCTGTGTTTTATGAGGCACTGTAAGGAAATGTAGGTATGACACTAATCCACTGAAGGAGACAATGTCCCTGAAGGCATCAGAGCTAAAAACAGTTCTGAGTTCACACATGGTTTTGGTCTCCAGTTTAGTGAGCTCTCAGAGTAAAGTCTGTATCAGGGAGCAGAAAACTCCTAAGAAACAATGCTCTGCCACAGCAGCAAACTAAAGTATCCTCAGCACAAGAGGAGATGCCCTGGGATTACTACACAGTGCATACAGGAAATTACAGAAAAATAACCAGGAAGGCTATGGCCAGCAGACTTTTAAGATACTTAAAACTGTTTTAATTGAAAATGAGGTTGGTGCTAATATCTGTCTACACCTACATGCACATAACATGCCTATAAATGCCATGAACCCTACTACTTTTTGCACTTGTAGTGCAGAAACTGTACATAGACTCACATCCTACCTAAACATCAGCTTGTGTCATTTCATTCAGCATTCAATTCTTCAGCACAAACTATTTGGAAGTTGAATTATCTCCCTGTATTTTTATAATTTACTACATGAGATTCTATATCAGACTGTGAACCAGACCTGAGTATCCCCCATCAGTGGGGGTGCTGATGGATGAGAAGCTGGACAGGAGCAGGCAGTGTGAGCTTGCAGCACAGAAGGCAAATCACATCCTGGGCTGCATCCAAAGATGTGTGGCCAGCAGAGCCAGAGAGGTGATTCTGCCACTGTGCTCTGCTCTGGTCAGACCTCACCTGCAGTACTGCAGCCAGCTCTGGAGCCCTCAATATAGAAGGACATGGACCTGATGAAGAGGGTCCAGAGGAGGGCCACGAAAATGATCAGGGGGCTGGAGCACCTCTGCTGCAAGGACAGGCTGAGGGAGTTGGGGCTGTTGTTTGAAGCCTGGAAAAGAGAAAGCACCAGGAAGACCTAATAGCAGCCTGCCAGTACCTGAAGGGAGCTACAAGAAGGATGGAGAGAGACTGTTTGCAAAGGCCTGCAGTGACAGCATGAGGGGCAATGGCTTCAAACTAGAGAAGAACAGATTTAAATTGGATATCAGGAACAAGCTCTTTACTATGAGGGTAGTGGAACAGGTTGACCAGGGAGGTGGTTGAGGCCCCATCCCTGGAGATATTCAAGGTGAGGCTGGGCAGGGCTCTGGGCAGCCTGATCTAGTTGAGAATGACCCTTGCTGGCTGCAGAGGGGGCTGGACTGGATGACCTTTGGAGGTCCCTTCCAACCCAGACCATTCTATGATTCTATGATCATCTCACATCTTGGAAAGAAAATCTTTTAAATATAGCATGATAAAATTCTGTCATGAGCTATCTACTAGCTAGCATTTCAGACCGATTCAGGTGGGTCGTTTCTTTTTTTTTTTTTTTTTTTTTTATTATTCCAGCTACTAGAAAAGCATTTCGAGGTGGAGACATCAGAGCTGCCAATCTCTCCTCAGCAGTCTGCCTTACATGGCAATTTTCTACGTGGCTTTCCCTAAAGCCCAATACCTCTCATCACCACCGAGGGGAGCCAGTGCCCTGCCAGAAAATTACATACCACACAGCCTCCTTCACCCTTCAAGCAACATCCATCAAACAACATCCTCAGCACGCAGAAGTCTGTGCATATGTCAACAGAATCAAAGCACTCTTTACAAATGTACCTTTGATCACACAGATTGTGTCAAGACGGTAAGAGGAGCAGCCTTATGAATATACAAGAAAACCTCAACCTTTCATCCAAAAATAGTCTGAAAGAACTACAGCATGAAGAAATTTGGATAGAAAACAACATTAAAGAAGAGTTCACACACTGTAACAGTAACATTAACCATCCTAAAACCAAATAACCTTGATGCAGTTGGAAAAAAAAATAAAATTAAAATACCATCGAATCCATAACCCAAAAAATTCTATCATGTAAAAAAGAGACACTTCTAAGATGACCTTCAGAGGTCCCTTCCAACCCAGAAAAGTATTAACCTTTGGGAAAAAAACATAACTAATTTCTCCCACTCTGTTACTGCGAGCATAGGAGAGGGCTAATGCTGAAGACATCCCCAGGGTCAGCTCCCACAGCCTCAGCTGTGAGCCACCTGCAGGCAGGGGTGATGCTGCCTGCCTGCTGATGCCAAGCCTGGCAGCAGCCCCACATCCTGTGCAGAGCTCCCCCAGCACGCATGTCAGGTCTGGCAGCAGCCCCCTACTCCTGGGTGAAACCCTACCGGACGCTCACAGCAGGCATGCTCATGCCCATGCAGCTGGCTCATGAGTCAGGCACACAGCCCAGCTCAGTTCCTCTCGTTTGGAGGCTCACCAGGAGAAAAAAATGCAGCCACCAAGTTTGTTCGCCACTTCCCTCAGTGCCTTTTACTAGTTTGAAGGTCTCTACTTCATTTTCCAATCTGGATCAAGATTGTATGAGAAATTTTGATGTTTTCTTTGCATAATCTGTTCTTTAAAATGACATCTGTTCCACCTTCAGAGGCAGCAGCACGGCACTCACAGGTAGCCCCCTCCTGCTGAAGCCTGCTTTCAGGAGCTTCATTAAGCCTTGCCCCCAAACACACTTTGTTTCTGTCCTACTTGGACTTGTGCTCCAAAAAAGGAAATGCTACACTTAAAACAGTCTCTCTTTCCCCTCTTGGGCCTGACATTTCACACCACTCTCACTGACACGGTCCTGCTCTGGCAGCAGGGGTGGACTCGAAGATCTCCAGAGGTCCCTTCCAACCCCTAATACCCTGTGATCCTGTGAAATTCCTCAGCCACTCAGCCACACTCCTGTGGCACCCTCAGTCCCCAGCATAGGACCATTCTCCTCCCACAGTCCACTTCAGCACACCTCCATGCTGGGCAGGGCAAGCCTTCAGCACCTCTTGCCAAAATCAGGATGATGAAGGATGTTCAGCTCTATGTACACCTTAAGGGTTTTTAAAACAGTAATTACTGGTTAGAATTCTGACACCTTTGCTCATTATTCTTATAGCATTTGTACATATAGAATCATAGAATCTGGGTTGGAAGGGACCTCCAAAGGTCATCCAGTCCAACCCCCTCTGCAGTCAGCAGGGGCATCCTCAACTAGATCAGGTTGCCCAGAGCCCTGTTGAGCCTCACCTTCAATATCTTCAGGGATGGGGCCCCAACCACCGCCCTTGGTAACCTGTACCAAGGCTCCACTACCCTCATGGTAAAGAACTTCTTCTTAACATCCAATCTAAACCTGCTCTTCTCTAGTTTGAAGCTATTGCTCCTTGTCCTATCACTGCAGGCCTTTGTAAACAGTCTCTCTCTCCCCCAAGTCCTTTTCCTCAAGGCTGCTTTCTATCCCCTCCTCCCCCAGTCTGTATTGATAGTGAGGATTGTTGCAGCCCAGGTGCAGAACCCTGCACTTGCTCTTGTTGAACCTCCTGAGGTTCACCTGGGCCACCTCTCCAGCTTGTCCAGGTCCCTCTGGATGCCATCCTGTCCCTCTGGTGTATTGACACCACCACACAGCTTGGTGTCATCTGCAGAGAAAGATCCCCATTCTCTTATGTTAATATGTGTACTTCAATAGATAGCCACAGATAGAACTTACCTAGGTGTTTGGAAGCTTTAAGTAGTTCCTAGGAAAAACAAGTCAGAAAATTAATAACCCATAGGCTATGATCAGTTAGGCTCATCTGCAAATTTCTCTATTTGTAAGTCAACACAAAGGTTGCAAATAGGTTGACTGCCCAGGCTGACCTTCGATGGCAGTACACTTCACATATTTTTTAAAGAAACAGAGGTAATCATCTGAAGTACCTGCACTGACTAATTTCAAACCATTGAATGTTTCTTCTTCTGAACACAAACTGTCAGTTGAGCCTGACAGTCTCTTGGATCTGTAATGAACTATCTTGTCAGTGAAGCTACTAAAGACACACAGAGAAATCATCAAAAATTTATTAAGCTTTCCTTCTTATTTTTAGGAACTCTCTCCAGGTACTTTAGCTGGAAAAACATGAGACTGACTATCAGAAGTAAGGCACACTAATGCTGAATCTCTATATTCCCAGATGATAGAACTAACTTGTGTGTCTGCAACCTTTGTCTGAAGTTGGTCTTCCTCCTCTGGCAGGTTAGGAAACTTACTCTACAGCATTTGGGAAAGAAGCTGGGGCAGCACCTTGGAGTCTCCCTCTCTGGAGATATTCAAGACCTGCCTGGATGCATCCTTTGTGATCTGCTCTAGGTGATCCTGCTCTGGCAGAGGGGTGGGACTTTTTGAGGTCCCTTCCAATCCTAACATTCTGTGATTCTGTGAATTTTTGAAAGGCTTTTTGCTCAGGACTAAGCTGACAATGCCCATTTTTAAAAACGGAATAAAGCACTATTGGTGAACTACATGGCCACAAATCCACCTTCAACACCCAGAAAGATTTTGAAACAAATACTGAATAATCCATAAACAGGCAATGGAAAATCATTAGCTGCCAAGATGGACTTCTCCGAATCTAACCCTATCAACCAACATATTTTCCTTCTTTCCTTCTATTCTGCAGGCAGGAGGAAAGCAGTAAATCAAACAGATCTCACCTACAAAATACTTTTTGACAGAGCAACATGGAAAAGCACCTTCCTGCTGAATCAAGGTCCTATGGCATAGGTGCAGAGCTATTTGAAAACACACATTCATTCAACACTTCTCATACTGACTACAGTCAAAACCCAGCAAGGAGATTTACTAAAATGGCAGAGACACCAACCTGAAAGGAGCGCAAGGCACTCCAAACAGCTAAGCAGAACTCAGGATGGTCTCACACTAAAGAAATGGTTAAAAAAATCAGTAAGATGAAATTTAGCTAGATCATAGTATCATAGAATCAGATGAATAGATGAAGTACAGCTAAGTACATGGAATCACTTCTAGTCTTTAAAAGAAATCCTCAAGTATAAAAAAAAATTAAAAAAACAAAAGGAAAAAGGAAAAAGGAAAGAGAGAAAGAGGAAAGAGAGAAAGAGGAAAGAGAGAAAGAGGAAAGAGAGAAAGAGGAAAGAGAGAAAGAGGAAAGAGAGAAAGAGGAAAGAGAGAAAGAGGAAAGAGAGAAAGAGGAAAGAGAGAAAGAGGAAAGAGAGAAAGAGGAAAGAGAGAAAGAGGAAAGAGAGAAAGAGGAAAGAGAGAAAGAGGAAAGAGAGAAAGAGAGAAAGAGAGAAAGAGGAAAGAGAGAAAGGAAAGAGGAAAAAAGAAAAAGAAAAAAGGAAAAGAGAAAAAGAAAAAGGAAAGAGGAAAAAAGACAAAGAAAAAAAAAAGAAAAAAGAGAAAAAGGAAAAAGGGAAAAAGGAAAAAGGAAAAGAAAAGGAAAAAGAAAAACAAGGAAAAATACCTGACCAGCAGCAGTACTGGAAAAAAAAAAAAGGCCAAGGTTACAGAGACAGTAACTTGAGCCAACAGTCTGCTATTAAATAAACATCTAAATAAGTAAATAAATAAAATCTGGAGTTTATTAAAAAGAGAAGCATAATACATAAAAGCATGGACTGGGGAAGAAACCTGCTCACCTCAGCAGCAGTGAGGATATCCTGATACAGCAGCTGGAATACCCTGATGGTTTGGGGTGTAGGACAGAGATAATTGAGGTAAAGTTAAGAGGAGAAATAAAATAATAATAATAGTACAAAAGGTTCATAAAACCAAATCCCTGGAAAATTTTAAGAACTTGGTTTGTTTAGTCTATAAGAGTGACTGGGGAGATAGGATAATGCTCTGAAAACCTGCATCTTGTCTTAAATAGCATGACATCCCTCAGCTATTACAGTCTGTATTAGTCATAGCTATTCCTTGGCTGCTGTTAGATAAAAATACGCTACTCTGTAATTCAGATGTAACAGAGCAACGAAAAACAACTTCTTTTCCCCCAGACAGCTACTGTATTTCACATTTTAAAGCACTTCATGGCCAGAGTCTTAGGGTTTTGCAAAACATCTGTTGTAATCCTTCCCAGCGTGGTTCAAAAGCTGCTAAAAGAGTTTGGTACAATCCAGCACCTCTCTCAAGTTCAGAGACAAGCAGCAAAGGTTTTAGATGAGCAACACAAGGTTCTGTAGAAGACCAGAAACCAGCAGCATCTGGAGGGTCCCTTCCTGGGCAAGTTTGTGTAGTTTGCTATAATCAATAATCACAGAATTGTCAGGGTTGGAAGGGACCTCAAGGATCATCAAGTTCCAAACCCCCTGCCATGGGCAGGGACACCTCACACTACAGCAGGTTGCTCACAGCCACATCCAGCCTGGCTGCAAAAACCTCCAGGGATGAGGCTTCCACCACCTCCCTGGGCAACCTGTTCCAGTGTCTCACCACCCACATGGGGAAGAATTTCTTCCTAACATCCAATCTGAATCTACCCACTTCTATTTTTTTTTCCATTTCCCTAGTCCTGTCACTACCTGACACCCTAAAAAGTCCCTCCCCAGCTTTCTTGTAGGCCCCCTTAAGACACTGGAAGGCCACAATAAGGTCTCCTTGGAGCCTTCTCTTCTCCAGACTGAATAGTCCCAACTCTTTCAGTCTGTCCTCAGAGGTGCAGATGTTGTCCCTTACAGTGTGCTTGCTTTTAAGTAAATGCAGAACAAGTATGTACACAGACAACCTGGTTTCTCTTATGAAAAGAGATGCCAAAAGGTTTCTGTCAGCACCACTGTACATGCAAATGAACTAATACAACACTGATTTTCATCTTGGAAAAAATATTAGGAATAAAATGAGGATAAAGTCTAAAAGTACAGTTCCCAAAGCAAGCAGCTAAATACTAAGAGTTCAACCAACGGGGCTGATTTTCTTTTAACACAGCCATTGGAAAGCAGAGACAGTAAGGATACAGAAATCCTAAACCACTTTATTTGTGAAGTTTTGCAATTTGTATCTCAGGGCTTTAAGTTCACACATTTGGCTTATCCATCTCAGCTTTTCTGCCTGTCCCCAAGCTGGCAGCCTATGCATGCATTCCTTTCTAACTCCCTTCTCTCCCTCAAACTTGTGCTGTGGCTACTTGCCAGTGCCATTGGTGTGAGGGAGAAGCCTAAGCAGCCTGATGTGCAAGCCTTGCTTTCAGCATCGTGCAGAGTGGATCCCTGCTGGATCGCTCACAAGTTCAGACTCCAACTGGGTGTAAGCTGTGACTACTCATCAGCAAGGCACATAAGAAGGGATCTCAGGGATTTTATCTTTAATATCAATCAAGCTTCCTCTCAGCAGCAGGATGGGGATAATCTGACCCAGGTGGCAAAGGCAGCTTGTACAAAGTTAACCATTTTTTTCTTAGCCAATTTGAGCAGGTACAGTAGCTTAGGATCAAATCAATGCTTGCTCTTGAACCAGCAGTAGGAAACCCAAGACCAGACTTGATGCACTTGGTCAAAGTGGTAAGACAAGGAACAATGAGTTCAGACTTGAACATAGAAGATTTCAGCTCAACATGAGGAGAAACTTCTTTCCAGTGAGGGTGACAGAGCCCTGGAACAGGCTGCCCAGGGGGGTTGTGGAGTCTCCTTCTCTGGAGACTTTCAAAACCCACCTGGATGCATTCCTGTGTGGACTATCCTAAGTGATCCTGCTCTGGCAGTGGGGTTGGACCTAATGATCTCTTGAGGTCCCTTCCACCCTCTGAGACATTGTGATACTGTGTGCACGAATCGAAAGGGACATCTCCCTGGAGGTGTTTAAGAAAAGTCTGGATGAGACACTTAGTGCCATGGTTTAGTTGATCAGTTAGAGTTGGGTGACCCGTTGGACTTGATGATCCTGGAGGTCTCTTCCAACCTGCTTGATTCTGTGATTCTGTGATCCAGCCAACCCACCACAGAGGTTCTCAGAAGTGTCTAAAATCACCTCCACTCCCCATGCGTGAGTGCAGCTGGAGGCACAGCCTCGCCTACGGATTTCCCCAAGGACCACACGCTGGGGAACAGAGAGGAACAAGAAGAGGGCAATCCCTCAGCCAGACCAAACACTTTCTGGGCTGTTTTCTTTCGTCCACAACTGGCACAGATCGCTTCCCTAGGAAACTGCTAAGGTTTTCCTGGTGTTGATTTTTTTTTGACATTTCCATTGTGTGACCCGAGGGAAAGCGATGGCATTTGGCAGCTACTTTCCATCAGTGCTGTTGTTATTGGCCCATATTGGGGATTTGTTTTCCATCAGGTGAGACCCAATGGCATTGTCCCTGTTCAGAAGAACAGAGCTGAAGAGACCCCTAGGGAAATACTTCCAAATGCCATGCATGACGTTACTCCTAAGATTTCTTGGATGTGGTAACACTTCCCAACAAAACAATGCATCAGCACACTGTGTATGTTTTGCTAAGCTGCTGCCCACATTTCAAAGAAACCATTAATCCCAGGGCTCAGATGCAGAAATGAGTGGCCTGGGGAGCTCCTCAGAAGTCCCATCCTTACACTTTGCTTGTGAAACACTCAAGAACTGAATCATATGTAAAACCAAAACTTACTGGAAAGATGATGTCCACTGCTCAGCCTACATAAAGAACTACTTAATGCTCCATGGAGAAAGACCTTGGAGTCCTGACAGACAGCAAGTTCTCCATGGGACAGCACTGTGCCCTTGTGGCAAAGAGAGCCAATGGGATCCTGGGGTGCAGCAAGAAAAGTGTGGCCAGCAGGTCCAAGGAGGTTCTTCTCCTCCTCTACTCTGCCCTACTGAGACCACACCTGAAATACTCTGTCCAGTTTTGGGTTCCCCAGTTCAAGAGAGACAGAGACCTGCTGGAGAGAGTCCAAGGGAGAGCCATGAAGGTGCTTAGGGGACTTGAGCATCTCCCTTGTGAAGAGAGACTGAGAGCCCTGGGGCTGTTTATTCTTGAGATGAGAAGACTGAGAGAGGATCTGATCAATGTCTATCAATATCACAGAATCACAGAATTAACCAGGTTGGAAAAGACCTTTGAGATCAAGTCCAACCTATCACCCAACACCATCTCATCAACTAAACCATGGCACTAAGTGCCTCATCCAGTCTTATATTAAACACTTCCAGGGACGGTGACTCCACCACCTCCCTGGGTAGCACATTCCAATGGCCAATCTCTCTTTCTGGGAATTACTTCTTCCTCACATCCAGCCTAAACCTCCCCTGGCACAGCTTGAGACTGTGTCCTCTTGTTTTGTCACTGGTTGCCTGGGAGAAGAGACCAACCTGCATCTGTCTGCAGCCTCCCTTCAGGCAGTTGTAGAGAGCAATGAGGTCTCCCCTGAGCCTCCTCTTCTCCAGGCTAAACACCCCCAGCTCCCTCAGCCTCTCCTCACAGGGCTGTGCTCCAGACCCCTCACCAGCTTTGTTGCCCTTCTCTGGATACTTTCAAGCAACTCAACATCCTTCTTGAACTGAGGGGCCCAGATCTTCTTGGTGGTGCACAATAACGAGACAAGAAACAACAGGTACAAACTTGAACACACAAGGTTTCACCTCAACATGAGGAGAAACTTCTTTACAGTGAGGATGATGGAGCTCTGGAACTGGCTGCCCAGAGAGGTTGTGGAGTCTCCTTCTCTGGAGACTTTCCAACCCCACCTGGATGCATTCCTGTGCGGACTACCCTGGGTGATCCTGCTTGGGCAGGGGGGTTGGATTCAATGATCTCTGGAGGTCCCTTCCAATCTCTAATGTACTATTAATAGTATACTGTTTAATAGTGATACTATTAATCATCTTACAAAAAGACCACTAAACTGTAACTTAAGTTTGTGAAGATGGCACAACTGTTGTGGGTTTAAGTGTTGTTGTTGCCTGTTCTGGACTAGCATGGTTCAAATTACAGAGGTCTTAAAATCCTTGCTAAGAAAAGCCTCTTTATTCACAGTTCCAGTTGCTAGATTGTGTGGTTTTCAGATAATGTCACTGGAACTGAGGTTGCTAAACGAGAACCAGAAAGCTGGAGCTAAGCAGATAAATTATATAATTTCCAATTACTTCACCATAAACGAGGTCTCCAAAGAATTCTTCTCCCTTATTTTCAGACAAAACATAAGAATCACCATCCTCACAGATTAAGGACACAAAAAAAAAAACACAACCCTGTTAATAACCCAGAATGACACTCTTCATTTTCTGGTAGAAGTTAATGATGCAACACATTCTACCTTCCTTTTCCTTAAGTGGCTGGTTGGAAATCACTTTTAAAATGTTGCTAGTTGGTTATACATTCACAAATTTCCATGAAAGAGAACTTAAAACTTCAGTTTTGAGGGTTTGTTGTTGTTCTGCTTTGTTTTTTCAGTTAGCACTTTATTAATAGTTTACTGATAACCTTCTGAGACAAATGAGGTATCTGAAAAGCTAACAATAAAATCCTACAGAAGCAACAAGAGTGACAGAAGGGAAGGTTTACTTGTAGCCACTGCTTACTCTGAGAGACATAAAAAAAAAAGGCTCCAAAGTATGTCAGGTTTTTGTTGTTGCATTTTAAAGTCCTGTAGCTTGCAAAGAGAAAGTAGCCTCTAAATAACTCCATGTATGGACATGGTAATTCCAGAACAAGAAACACCCTATTTCCATCTGGCCTTGGACTCTGTTCCAAAATAAGCATACCAACTTCAGAGCTACTCAGGGAAAAATAAATCCATACCTGACTTTATTCTGCTGTAATTCCTAAACACACTGTCATAAATACACCAAGAATTTGAGGTGCCATTTTTCACTGTTTTTTGGGGTTTTTTGTTTTTTTTTTTTTGGCTAAAGGGACCCTTTAGGGACCCTAAAGGCAACCTGATCTAGTGGAAAGCATCCCTGCCCATGGCAGGGTAGGGGTTGGAATTAAATGACCCTTGAGGTCCCTTCCAACCCTGAAAATTCTGTGATTCTGTAAATCAGGGCTAAACCAAGCTGGAATTAGGCTGATGGTTTATCCCACTTTCCCGTTAGCTAGAGCCTCCACAGCTTAAATTCATAGCCCAGGTGCTGCCAAAACCGCAGCTTTTAATGAGAAAAAGAACATAAAGGGGACAGCAAGGTTGTATTTGCTATTTATGACTAATAGAATGCTGCATGTAGCTTAAGAGTTGCTCTGTACTGAGGACACACTCACTTGAATCATGCAGCTCAACAGAGCTATCTCAAAACTGGATGGGTTTACTGCATCGCTGCTTGTAGCGATGCCAGTCAGATGCGGACAGACAGACTTCTTAACCTTCTGGCTGAGAAGATTAAATCCTTAACAGAGCAAGCTCTTCCCCCTTCTCCCTCCTGTACCTTCATCTTTTATACTAACAAAGGAACCTTGAACAATCCACCTGAAAGAGAAAACTTCCTTTTTTGAGCGTTTCTAATGAAATAAACAGGCTGGACCTCCAGTGAAATAGAAACAAGTATCACCTTACAAAACGGGAGTAGGTAAACAAGATCCTTCCAATGAATATCAGGGCAAAGGACCAAATATCTTCCTGGTGTGCACATTTGCCTTTATCAAACAGCTCTGAGGAATTCTTATGGTATGAACAAACACAAAAATCCCTAGTAACCAAATCCCTGTGACAGTGTCTAACTGCTGTCACTTCAAAAAATATAAACAAGGTCATCCAGTCAAAAGATTTTATTTTTGTCTGGGATCAACTGCTTTATGTGGCTTTGCTACCAAATATAGAAACATTATCCCATGTGTAAAGGCACTATTTTTGAAGATTGTGCTTTTGGGGAAGAAACAGAATTCTTTTTTCTTTCCCCCTCCCCTCCTTAAAAGCTCTTTTCATATGCATATTATAAAGATCCAAAGAATGTCAAGACAGGAAAAGGACTAACCAACCACATTATATAGACTGAACTATATATGGCTTAACTCCACTCACTTTAGTGGTTTGGTGAAATCACTGCAGAACTTCATTTTGAGAAAAAAAAAATAGTATCTCCCTTCATCTCAGAATTCCAAGATTATTTAGTAACTCTGGTTAAGCTATTCCCCACATTTAATTCCCTCCATAAATTTTAGAAGACAATAAAGAAACGCTGTTCTAAAATAAGCCCTTGTGTACAGCAAGCCAGGCGATTCTTTTAGAAACTATGAGCAAACGTCTGATTAAGACGACAAGCCACATGGAAACTACTTCCAGAATCAGACTTAAAGGGCACTGTTACCAACCAAATTTGGCAGACACGGAATCGTGACGAACTCCAAAGGCACGCAGCAGCGCATTAAAAAAAAGAAGAAAGAAAAAGAAAAGTTGGGAATCATCAGCAAAGAAGACGGCAAGGCACTTGTGTCAACTCAGCAAGGGCAAGAGCAGAAATGGGACAACCTCTAAGCATTAAATGCTGGATTCAGATGAACGTCAACTGTGCCAAGGTGGGAGAGAGGCTGCCTCTTTCCATTTACTGACTGCTTGCCATAAACAAGCCATACCAGTAAGGCAAAGTATCTGCCTTCTGCAGACATCTCATATCTTTCAAGAGAGCCAAGTTTCAGAACCATTTTAATAGTAACACCAGGAAGCCTGAAAGAGCTAAAAGTATAGCATAGGTAACATAAGGCTTAAGATTTTCCTAAAAGCTGTGTCTACGGTCAGAACTTTAAGAGTTTGAAGTTTATCATTAGGTAACAGCAAAGATCTATCCTTAAGTGTAGGTATCTATCGCTAGGTTTGGTGCTTTTAACACAGGGTTACTCCTACCTAAGATCACTGCACCTTCAGGCAGTCGTTAAGCTAAGGGGACGATGTCTGCAATTTCAGTTCAAGCAGATAAACCAATCTGTCAAATATCACAGCAAATCCAGCTGAGTCTCATCCTTGTTTCCAGAAATACTAAGATGCACCAAGTACAGCTACAGCAGCTGGGAAAGGTGACACCAGGTAACGAATTACACGTTGTTCTTCTCATCTACTGTATTTGTCAGTACCGAAGCACAATACAAAAGCAGCGAGCGAGCACACTGAGCTTTCCCTTCGAAAAAACACAACAAAATTCTCAAAGTCTCTATGAAGTTTAAACTCCTTCTCCTTTTTTTTTTTTTTTTTTTTTTTAACCAACGAAGCACAATTTGCCGAGCAGGCGTCAGAAGCTGAACTGAACTAATTACGCACTCGGTCAAGCGCTACTTCACCAAGCCAACTATGCTGCTGTACATCCCAGAAACTATTTACCACCTTTGTGAGTCGGAAGCGGCAGCGACAGCAAAGGACGCCCGGAGCAAGGGGTCTGCGCGCCCTGTCCGCCCCTGGGTTCAGGCGCTGCGGCGGTTATGGGGACGCCACAGCGGCACGGCCGGGATGAAGGGAGGGCAAACCCTGCCGGGCGCTCGCTCCGTGAACCGGGGAACAACCCGAGCACCGATCCCAGCCCGCCCCCCTCCCCGCTCTGCGCCGCCGGCAGGGCCCGGGGAGGGGGCCCTCTCAGCTGGGACCCGTTCCTCGCCCGTGCGTCGCCTCCCCTCCACCCCCCGCCACAGCCCCAGCAGGTGCGACCCGGCCCCCCGAGGGCCGGCGTGGAGGCAGAGGGCCAGCTGTCCGCCGCGGCTCCTACCTGCGGCTCCTGCGGCGGCCGCCAGTGCCAGGCAAAGCACAGAGAGAAGCAGCGGCGGCGGCGGCGCAGCGCGCATGAGGGGAGGCCCGAGGGAGCGAGCAAGCGGCCCCGGCCCCTCCCGCCCCCCGGGATCGCAGTGACGGGCCCGCCGCCCGGGGAGCATGACGGGAAATTCCTGGGCACCGGCGGCCAAAGCCAAATATGAACATAGAGCCGGGGAGACACCCGCCGCCGGCCCGGCACAGCCCAGCAATACGGGGAAGCGGCCCCTGCGCCCCGGCAGCCGGCGGGAAGGGCCAGGCCAAGCCTCGACCCCGTCCCGCTGCTGCGGCGCGCCTGCAGCGCGCTGTCCCTTCGTTTAAAGGGTGAGCTTCGCGACAGCCAAGGGAGCCGCTTTTCGCTATTCTCCTGCCGCTCCAATGGGGGCGGGAAGCGCGGGGCGCATGGCCCCGCTCTCCTCTTTCGCAGAGGCGGCGGCTCCGCCTCGGCCGTGACCTACCTGCGCGGCGCCGGGGTAGCGGGCGGGGGGGGCTGGCAGCGGCCGCCGCGGCGCTGCGGGACGCGATGGCTCCGGCCCACGGCTCCCACTTGCGGCCAAAGGCCAAGTGCCTGCGCTAAACTTTATCACAGGCAGCCGCGTTAAAACTGCTCCTGCTGCTCACCTTGCCTCTTAACAAGAGAAAAGGGGGAAAAGAAAAGCGGGGGAGGGGTGGTGTAAAAGTACAGCGAAATTCTCCCTCCTCCCACTCCCCTTCCACGAGGAAGGGCTAAAAGCGAACTGGGCCAATGCATGTAAATAAAGACTTGCACAGCCTTCTTTGGTCCTCCTGTTCCACAACTCTTCAATACCAATTGTCACTAAAACCATTTGAAACAGCATGACGTTAATGTAATATTGCTGTCAGTCTCATAAAAAGGCCTGAGGGAGATTCTATCTGAAAAATACATGAAACAAACTAAAAAGACCATGCTACAATTCTCCACTTCTGCCATTTAAACAGCTCAGATGTGACCTCTACTGGAATTAGACAGGAAGATAATCCCCCTGCACCCCAGGTAACAGTCAGATGAAGCTCAAAACCTAAGAAACATTTAATGTTAGGTGGCTATGACAAATCTCTCCCCTCACCCCCCAGATGCAAAAAGTACTTGAGCCAAAGAGACATCCAAATATCTAGAAGGTGAGACGCATATAAAAATCCCTAATAAACCTTTAATTAATGTTTGGTTTTGGTTTGTTTTTACAGGACAGGGTGACAAATTACAACAAACATCTGATTTTTCTCAAATGTTCAGGTATTATACACATATTCCCATCTGTCTTGCAGGAAGGGATATTGGTCAACTTAACAGTTTAAAGGTAAAATAAGCTGCATAATAGTACATATTACAATAATAAAATGTACAGTGTTTACAAGAAATATATTTTAGAAGCGAGATAGATGCATTTGCATCGAGGCGACCTTTTAAAATGCCACAACTATTTTTTTTTTTACATTCACTCTTGCAACAGGTCACAAGATGGGGTCACTAAGGTCAGGTTAACAAGAGCACTATGATGCACATCAAATACAACAAAATCAGTTTGTTTATATACATATATAATACATATACATGTATATTATACATATATGTATATAGTAAAACTCATCAAAATCTACCAGACCTGGCACAACCTACTTACCCATCAAAAATATGTACTTGTCCTTGGTAAGTAGAATTCTGCATGGCTGATTATATATTATATATACTCATTCATTAGCATCTGAGACATAAAACTGAGGATTTAAAATTTGTTTTCGCTTAACAAACTCCCCAATAATAAACATGGTGCCCACAAAAGCACAAAGGTAAGGCACAATAGGATTTTTTCTGTTGCAGAATAGTGTGCATCATGTTTACTTAACCGTAAGAAAAACGTGCATTATTTGTGCAAGTTCATGCTGCAAATCCATCATTATCTACAAAGTGAGTGTCAGTAAAATCTGTGAGACTGGTGTGCTTCCAAGCCTCACCTCCTACAGGATATTGAGCTGGATAGTTAAGATAGGAATTGTTGTAAGAGTGGGGGTTAGTAAAGCCAATAATCTTAGCTTTGCAACTAAGCTTCTGAGCAACAATTTTGTACTTCTAGGTAAGTGTTAGTCAATGTACAAGCTTGGAATCACAAGATTTGCTGTCAGCTGTCCTCCTAGTTTGCATCAGCCAAAATTGTTGCAAGGAAGTGGGTACCTTTCAGAACTTTAACAGGTAACTTGTTCATTAAAACAAGTTATAATGTATTGGGAGATGCACTTAATCCCAATGGTACTTTGTCACAGCCCTGGCAATTGGAATAATAATAAATACAGCTTTTCACAAAATATTTTTCCAGTATCTGCCAATTGCTTCTTTATTGCTCACAAATTTTAATTCATTACAACTGGTATCAGACCTTTCACACAAAAATCATAGTCAGGTACTTTAATATAAAAACCTATAAAAGATATTTAACCTGTATCTAACACTTCAAGGTATTTGGCCTCTTGTCATGGGACAGCCAAAACCCATATAAAACATTAGGTTTTGAATAAAATAGGAAGCTTATTCACTGCTTCAATGCAGACACCCTCACGGAACACAACCATTTTTGCCACCACCATCATTTACATTTATATACAAACCCTAACACATCTGCATTCAGTTCGTTTTCCCCTCACACTTATATGCAACCACTAATGTCAGATTAAACTTTTCCCATACCCTAGCTGCAGAAAAAGATGTTTATACAGCAACAAAAAAAAAAAAAAAAGGGGGAGAAAAGATAATTTTTAACTTATTCACCATCAGGAACTGTATGTTGTTTGTTTTCAAAATACCCACGAGATTATTTCACAGGAAGCTATGGAAATACCTGAAGTCTTCTTTTCTCCATGCTTTTGTATTAATCAAAAACACTTCTTGGTGGAAAAAAAAAAGAAAAAAGACACAGTCACCACATCTGCAAATATATAACGATTTTGGTATTCTTCATGCAAAACAAATACATTGGTTTACTGTAGCCCTGGAGAACTTCCTGAAGCAATTCCTTCCCCCCCCCCCCCCTTTTTTTTTTTCTTTATTTTTCTTTTTTGTTGTTGTTGTCAGCTCAGTATTACTGCCTCATTGCTAAGTCCCTTTGGAAACAAGATTTCTGGAACATTCCAACTTTTATTTAATTCATCAAAGTATTACATACCAAAAAAAAAAAAGAGGAAAAAAAAAAGAGGAAAAAAAAAAGAAGACAGAGAAAGCACTAAAAAAGGAAGACGGCAGCCAAACAGGAAAATTCCTGTTGCAAGTAACAGTCCTAGCAGTTGTAGGAAGTCTTCTCAGGAACTTCCCTGAGCGTTAGTTGTGCCTGTCCGAAGACGCAGATGTGACATAGAGTTCATGTGTTTGTTTGATGGCTTCAGTGGAGTGTTACAAGTCAGAGCCTGGGGGAAACGATGATGATATCGATCTAGTCGCAGGTATTTTACTGTGACCAGCTTTCCTATGAGGCAAAGGGAGAGGAAAAAAAAAAAAAAAGAGAAATCTTCTAGTTGGGTATTATTGCATTTTGCTTCAGGACATAATACACAAACAAGTCATTACGCTAAAATTAGTTTACCAGCTGATGACTGCTAAGAAGATCCCAGCTTTGTTACAGCTCAATACCTCAGATGTTTCATCATTTAAAAGAAGAACTCCAACTGCACCCCTCTTCTGTCATTTCTACCCCTTTCCTTACCATCAAACCAAGAGCCATGTAATGCCTTGAAAGCCTTTCCAGCATACTCTGGAGAGAGACACTTGACATAGACACAACCCTGCATTAAGAAAGAGAGGGTTTTGGTTTGGTTGGTTAGTTTTAATTTGGTTTAAGTCCAGACAAGGACGAACAAACTCATTAGAGGATGCTACTGGAAAAACACTCACCTCACGTGAGTTTTTGTCAACAGCAATATGAACAATTCCATCATTATCACTGCATTTCTCCAAGATTGCTTCTTGAATTGCTAGGTGCCAGTGATCACCTATTTCCCTATGTAAATAATGAAAGATTTAATTCAACACAAATTTTCTAAGTGTTCTGAATAATCTCATCCTTCCCTACTGCATCTGGTTTCTCTGTAACGTGACATCACATTCTGCTAAAATGCCTTTGGGATTGATTTAATACTTTAGCTACTGAATATTCAGTAAATTTGGTCCAACAGTCCAACCCTAAGAATCAAAAGGAATAATCTGTACTTGGGGTGGAGGAGAGGGAAAGGAGGATCCATCCCCTTGCAGCAGCCCTGCCATCATCTTCCTGTCCGAGACTGTAAGCAGTCAAATACTCATCTTCCCACACCTGCTCAGACAGGAGGGCTGTTGTTCCAAGGAGAAGGCCATTCCTAGGCTGTTCCTACTGCAGTGAAAGATGACAGCAGAAAGGCCTCTGCCCCTTTATTATATCACCTCTACCATTAGTCAGTGAAGCAACATTACATGTCAGGTTTCAGCAGGCTGGGTGACCTTGTTAGCTATTCAGAACACTGTTCCTCACTCAAATGGCTATTCACTGTCCCAAACAAAGCACCAAACTGCATTCATCCCATAGGGCACTGATAGAACATGCCAGTCTAGATCCAGAAAAAGAAATTACTAAAAACCAATTTCCAATTTGGGAACTTTTGTTGTCAAAACTAATCAATCTTTCTGTACAACATTAGAAAAGACACAAGTCTGTGTATTTTTATGAAGGTGTTGCAAGAACTATCTGGTCCTAATGAAATAAATCTAAGCAGAAAATAAACTATCTGAACAGTCTTAATGCCCCTTTAAGCCTGCTTGACTAGTCTTTGCACACACACACACACAAAAGAACTTACTTGCAATAATACTGTCAAGAGCTTTGGGTAGTTTTAAAGTTTTCTCTATGTAAGGTTAACATTCTTGAAATATTTAATCTACCTTCCTCCTTTCACTTATTAAATAAATGCATTTTTTTAAAAAATCAATGTGACAGGGCATGGAATGTACATAGGGAAGTTAACAGGCCAAGGCATGTAACATCTCAACAGGACTCAGCACTTGAGGAGCTCTGGCAACATGGAATGTCAGATTGGTTTCTGTCATTTGACCTTGACTGGTTAGAGGATCAAACTTCCAGACCACTTACTCAGACAGATCTTATGCTAACAGAAGCAGGACATGGACACAAGGGTGCAAAAAAAGATGCAAATAAAGGTCCTGCTGGGAGAGAGACTTCCCACACCTATAATTTCATATGCTGCAAAAGCTAGGAGAAGATGCATCCTACTCAGGGTAGAAGAAAAGTGGGGGTTTTTGACTGGATAGCTCAAAATGATGGGAATATACAAGTGTTCTTCCCCTGCTCTTACAGCACAAACAACAGCATTTTCTAAATACCATGCTGTGCTCAGGATGTTAGGGAAATAAAGTAATTCCAAGTTGTAAAAGCCAGGGCTTTTAATTTAAAAGATCCCCTCCAACCCAAACTACTCTGATTCTATGAAATCTTGACTTTGGTGCATTCCCTCCCAGTCCAGGACTCATGTCCAGACTTAAGAACCATGCTGTCATCATCAGAAAGCCAACTAACATAAAAAAGAGATCACACTGCTAGAAGCAGGCAATCTTTGCTGCTGTGTATTCTTCCCAAATACATAACTCACTGCATTACTGCTCCTAAGTGCTCTTTTCCTGTTTGCAAATCAAGCAGGAGTGTTCTCAGTCCAGTCTGCTTTTTGTGTTTTGCAGACCTGGGACAAAAAACATCATGAGTTTTCCCATAATGAAACTGGCTCCCAACAGGAATGATTGGTCTTTTCCTGACCCTTCACATACATGTTTCATTAGCTGTCTGGCAGGAATTCTACCAATGCTTTATAAACCATTCCTTTTACTGACTTAGGGGTAGGTGCAGAAACTCTAAACCAGGCTTATGCAAATGATGCTTAGACTGATTTTTTTTTTTTTAACTTTCTGTCTGGCATAATAAATGCCTAGAACATACATCTGAGTTTAATTTACTTCATCCTCCTACAGAAGGATCAATATATCTCTCAGGAACAATGCCTAAAATTTCAGTTTTGCTCACCATACTGAAATTTGAAAGTTATGAAAAGCCACAGTTGGGGTCTGTGCCCATGATGGTCAATGAATCAGAGAGTACTCATAGAATCAGAGAGTGATAGAATTGTCAGGCTTAAAAGGGACCTCAAGGATCATCCAGTTCCAAGCCCCCTGCCATGGGCAGGGACACCTCACACTACAGCAGGTTGCTCAGAGCCACATCCAGCCTGGCCTTAAAAGCATCCAGGGATGAGGCTTCTATCACCTCCTTGGGCAACTTGTTCCAATGTCTCACCCCCTCATGGTGAAAAACTTCTTCCTAACATCCAATCTGAATCAATCTATTTCTAGTTTTGCTTCATTCCCCCCAGTCCTATCACCACCTGGAACCCTAAAAAGTCCCCCCCCAGCTTTCTTGTAGCCTCCTTCAGATACTGGAAGGCCACAAAAAGGTCTCCTCAGAGCCTTCTCCTCTCCAGACCGAATAACCCCAACTTTCTGTCTGTCTCCATAGGAGAGGTGCTCCAGGCCTCCTCTATGCTAGGGATAACAATGTCCTCTGATAAATTAGTTAATAGCTTTCCAATTAATAAGGCAAAGAACGAATCAAGTGTGGCTAGAAACAGGGATGAAGAAATATATCCAAACTTTGCAATCACTTTTGCCCATGCTTCTGGTGTCTCCTCTTATTTCCTGCTACTCTGTATTCAAATGTAATAGCTTTTATTTTTAACTTCTCATCTTCTTCAGGCCCAATTAGCACCTTAGTTTTTCCCTTGTATAATCCCATTAGCAAACAAATTACTTCAGAGGAGTTTTTGGAATCCCTGTATCTCTTTGGAGGACAAATCAGGATTCAAAGATTAGAAAGAATTAGCCGACTTAAGCTATGTTTTAGTCTCCAACTCCTAACATGTTCTAGTCTACAGCCAATAGGAATGTAACAAGATAGTGGAGTGGATGAAGCTTTAAAAGACTACAAAAAATGCATTATTCTTCCTTAATTCTCAGCATGTGAAACAAGGCTTGTTGTTTATTCATACATGGTACCTGCTCTAGAATTTTATCTGAGTATTACACAGCACTCTGCACTAATTTGTTTAAAACCATTTGCTTGCAAAGCAGGCAGTCACACTGCCTTAAGTAATATATGATTTAAATTCTGCCTCTTGAATGCAAACTCAACAAGCTCTGTCACAGTCCAAACATTCCAGAATAGGATCACAGGATGTTAGGGGTTGGAAGGGACCTTCAAAGATCCAACCCTCCTGCCAGAGCAGGACCATAGAATCTAGCACAGGTCACACAGGAACACATCCAGATGGGGCTGGAAAGTCGCCAGAAGAGACTCCACAACCATTCTGGGGAACCTGTTCCAGTGCTCTTGTGACCCTCACAGTGAAGAAGTTCCTCCTCATGTCAAGGTGGAACCTCTTGTGTTGCAGTTTATATCCTTTGCCCCTTGTCCCATCAGAGGGTGCAATGGAGAAGAGAACTTTACAATACTTTAGAAACTTAAGTCTGTTGTTAGGCCAGGAGTCTTCCAGATCAGCTGATACAACTGAATGCTTACAAAATTAACTGAGAAGGAGTTTGACTCAATGCCACACTCCAGAACGTGACACAGGTACACAAAGCAAGACAACTAAGGACAGAAGACAGAGAGTAAGAATATTTATGTCTACTCATAAATGTCAAGAGGAAGATTAATTTTGTGCAACCCATGTGTTTTCTTTTAAGGTATTAACGTTTGCTCACTTCTTGCAAACCCCCCTCTAGGAGGCAAGAAATGTGTTCTCCCAAAAGGAGCTAGGAATACAGACAGAGAACTGGGTTTACTTACATAACTGGATCAAACATGTTGCGAATCTTTAGGCACGGTGTCAAGCTGTTTGGTGGTGAATTTCTTCTATCTAGATGAAATGCTACACAGAAAAACAGATTTGATAGTATTTATTGAGAGGCATACTACTATTTAGATAACAAGTGTCAACTGTTATACATTAACCTTTGTCTGGGTTTACTCAGAACACTTTGCTTCATATAGGAGAAAAGCTACGAGCAAGTTAAGTTCCCCACAGTCTTCTACTTCACTGAAAAAAATACATACTGATTTTGTTTAGCTTTATCATTTTTGTACTTAAAAAGATAATACACTTTCTTATATCCAGGCCACAGTACTCGAAAGGAATTCAGGATATTCACCAAATTGCCATATAGTTGAAGAGAAAAGTATTTTAATTACATCTCCATGAAAAGACAGACATTCTTAACATCTGAAGCAAATATCTGGAGCTGCAAGTTAACCACTCAGTTTTAACTGCTTGATGAATTTTCATTTCCTCCACTTTGGGGGCAATTTACTGCCTATCTGGCTAAGAATCAAGGAGATGCTTAGGTGGACGTTGTATTGCAGTAACAAGTGTCAAGGAGCACTCCACAAGAATGCAGCTTCTGCAACCCTAAATGCTCCATACACACAATCAGAAGCTTGCAAAAAATTTTTGAAGTGAAACACAGCAGAGGATAAGACAGATGTAAGAAGAAAAGTAGAAATTAAAAATAACAGTATAATTCTTTCAAAGCTGAACAATCTGAAATGCTAACAATAAACTTCTCTGAAGTTCACAAGTTCTGCCTGTTGGAGTTGCAACAGAAGACTGCACCACAAGAAGAAAAAAAGAATAAGGGAGCCCTTCAGATTCAGATGAGAGTTTTGTGCCTCAAGAAGGGCCAGCAAGAGAAATGGCAGGGGATAACCTGGTAAAACAAATTCCAAGACTTGAAGGAAGTTTTACTTTGAAAACTTGAGAATTAGAGATTCAAGAGTTTAAAACACAAGACTAAAAATACCAACAAGGCAAAACGACACTCCAAACTGATGCTAATACTTCTCCTTTGCAATCCCTATCTTGGATAAGTTTGAAAGATTCAAGATGCTCTCTTCCAAGCATTAGAAGTCTCAGTTTTGGACAGACAACACTACAGACCTACGAGACTACAGGTCTATGCCTCTTACTGCTGACCTTTTAAAATAAAACCTTGCCAATAATCCAAAAATGTATGAACACTGCTGTCACCAAAATCAAAACTGTGTCGCTTAGAAGAAATTGACTCATGTGGAAGACATTGCATATGAAAGACCAGCTCTAGTCAAGAAAATATTCACTGCCTGCAGATATGGCATAGACTAACTTGCTCCTTATGCAAACCTCTGTGGGAAGAAACAACGCAACAAAACAAAAACCCAATACACAAGAATAAATAAATAAATAAACACGTTCTCACAGAATTGTCAGGGTTGGAAGGGACCTCAAGGACCATCTAGTTCCAACCCCGCTGCCATGGGTGGGGACACTTTCCACTAGTATCAGGTTGCCCAGAGCCACATCCAAGCCCCCAACAACTAGAATTTAGAAAAGGTGGTCTCCAAATCTACCATGGAACCTACCACAAGTTCCCCAACTAACTGGAAGTATTCTTATTACAATATAGACACACACAGAGTCCAAGTCACCAAGACCTGTAACATCTGCCTGGTTTTTCCTTGGGAACAGATTTCTAAATATGCTGGTGACATTGCCTGTAGTTTAAGGACAAGTCCTTTTTTCAATAGCACATGGCTTTGTACATTTTTTTGCCCTTCATTAAAAAGTATATATAGGGTATACAATAACAACTTCACAGAACTAAGCAACATTGAAAAATAAATGGACTGACCTTATTCATGTAGGTTGGCTCCAGTAGATCAAGGGAGAGTGAAATGTCACCAGCATATTGTACACTGGGGGCACCACACCATACTGGAGAAGGTGATCTGGGGTGGCCTAGTCATGGACCTGGAAAGGTGTGGGGTTGAGGAAATAACGTGCTGATTGTTAACAGCTAGGTTTATTCAGCACACGGTTTTAATCCAAGGATGAAGTATGGTGAGGCTATTTGCACAGACACTAGGCACAAAACATCCACACTTCTGCAAGCTTTTTACAAACTCAAAAAAAAAAAAAAATCCAAACACACTGCTGCTCAAGGCAACAGTCACACCACTAACCTATGCAAGAGTACCTAAGTGGGGAATTCACACTTCAGTATGGATTCCTACAAAAACACAGCAATGCCTGCTCTAGTCTCTTGATGTCTTTTTTTGATTGGTACATCTCAGGTGCTTGCAGAGATGATTTCAGCCAGAGCATAGCACCAGCATAACACTAATCTGTTTTTTCATGTAGCATCATATTACTAGAGCAAGTTTGCCCAAGGCAGTGCAACATAGGAAAACACAGATGAATTCTGCTTTTTCTCACAAATGTTCAAAGTCATGGTAGATTACAATTTAGGTTTTACAAAATTAGAGCTTTTTAAGTATAAGGGGGGAAAAAATGGCCAAAGAAGTCAGTGCTAGCACAAAAACGAATACCAGAAATGGGACTGAAGGGCTAGGGAATACACAGGTAGGGAAAAAATGATGTTGCAACTACACAGCAAAATTTAAAATAACATAGTTATCATTTCTCCCTAACTTTGTTACATATTCCTAACACTTATTTCTCCCCCTCCCCACAAAAGACCAAGTTTTAGTGACAAATCTTGAGATTACAGTGCTGAATACTTGAAAATTTACACTGCTGTGGAGCATACAAAATGTTCTCCTCACAGGAAGGGCATAAGCAGACAGTCTTGTGGGACAGCATTCTATGCTGCACCATCATTAACTAAGCACCTCACATGCCATTTCTTTTCCTACATGGTCTCAACAGTAACTTGAGGGTAAAAAGGTGGAGGTAAAATACAACAGCAGAAGCACAACTTTATGCAGGAAGTTGCTGACAAGAAAATTTGTAGGACTTCCATCAATTCCCCTTGGGGACTGGCCAGTAAGCACCTTTAGGAAAAGGAAGCCACTTTACTTAAATCATAAAGTACTTTGGTTTATTACCTGAAACTGAATATGACTTTATCATTCCAGATAGCTCCTGACAGTGTGTGCTTTCAACAACTTTTTAACACTGTGACTGGAATGTGTCTATGATGGAAGAAGTGGCTCCTCAAAATGAACACTGAGGAAACTGTAGTACAGCTTTCTACACCTCTTGAATTCTACTATGTTACTGCTAAAGGGATTCTCCAATACCACAACTATGGGTTCACAGCCCAATAAATTTTTGAGATGTGAATTTGATGTACCTGTTAAGGTTGCAGACTTGCATCAAATATAATTCATTGTTTCTGACAAACAGATTCATTCATAGTGTACTAACACTTCTCATCAAAAGGACAAAAAGATTTGTTGAAAATGTTGAAGTCATACACTTTTACAATGAGTTCTTCACTAAAAAGAAAAGATACTGAAATCAAAACACTACTGAATGTTATTGAGAGTGCAGCTGACTTGGAGCTTAATACAGTTAAGTTCAGCTACAGAAGATGGATCAGAATGGGATGGATGCAGTATTTCACAAGAAGCATAAAATTTAGAGTTGTTATTGAGAGTCTGAAGAACACAGCTTCTTTTGGTTTGGGGTTTTGTTATTGTTTGGGTTTGCCTCTTTTTTTTTTTTTTTTTGTGGTTGGTTGGTTTGTTTTGTTGCTGTTGTTTTAAACACATGGAGACAGGATTATATTCTCACAAGCCAAGAGAGGCAAGTAACAGGTTATCTTCTATGCTGCAGGATGAAATATCACCCTAGTACTTCAGAGAACCTCTTTATCTCATCTCCAGAGCTGTCAAGGAACTTCAGCTGCTGCTTTTAGCTTAGCTACACTGGAGCTCTGCCTACTTTCCCCCCTCCATCCCCAGAGCTTTAATTATCCAAGGCATGATAGGACAATAGTGTCTGTTCCTTCAAAAGCAAACTGAGCACGCTAGGAATACATTTTTCCCACTGATTTAATCAAATTGCACTTTGGCATGATTGAGATTGTTTTCCAACTGACAATTCTCTTTCAAAGCATTGCTCATATTTGTCCATCACCCTACAATGAACTTAGCTACACATTTTTATTTCTCTCAGAGAGATACATCTACTGTATCCTGTAGATAATATTTCAAAGTACACTAGACTTTATTCTGACTCAGTAAAAAAATCCCCAACAGTCAGTCAAAAAACAGGCTGCATCTTGAAGGACTGGGCAAAATGCCACACTGATGCTTGAACTCCTAATGCTAAGAGTAGAGCCTAAGTATTGTGCCCCACCACAGAGCACTACCAGATTTCAAAAGATGAAAAAAAAATTGTGGCCTTGAAATTTATTCTCAAGATTCAAAACCAAGAATTCATTCTCATTCGATACATACTGAGTTAGTTCAGGACCTAGCGGTCTTGGTATGAGCTTCTATATTCAAACATCAAAACTGGAGCACAAACTTAAATCCAGCTGATTTATACTTCCAAAAACAAAGAAAGCAAGACTCACAGAATGCCTAACATCAGGAAAGAGAGTTGTGCAAGAAGGATAAGACTTAGACAATGGAACTATTCCCATCACTCATATTAAAAACAAGAAACACGAAATAGAAAGAACCTTTGCATATGAAAATAGAC
This sequence comes from Indicator indicator, assembly GCF_027791375.1. Classification (NCBI taxonomy): domain Eukaryota; kingdom Metazoa; phylum Chordata; class Aves; order Piciformes; family Indicatoridae; genus Indicator; species Indicator indicator. The sequence goes on along the minus strand of NC_072012.1, from coordinate 47,301,040 downwards.
ATTGCCTGCTGACTACCAAGATACAGAGACCAAACGATGTATGTCATTTCAGACACCCCTATTTCCATGTCCTTCTGCTAGAGCCAAAATGTATCACTTCAATTCTTAACAGGTATCTGCTGAACTATAAACGTAACAAGAAAATAGGAAAACTGCCAATAAAAGATCTGAAACAGGACAGATCTTAATATATCCTATTCAACAGCAGCATAGGAGTCTTAAGTACATTCTATAGGCAACATACAGCATGAAGCCACAGCTAAGTAGTAAGTTGTTCTGTCCACATTCTCAATATGCTAAGGAAGGTATCAGATCCTCAAGCTCAGAGGGTACAGAACACTACCTACTACAGTAGCTGTCTTTCTAGGAAGTTTGGGAAACTACTCTTCTGTTGAATGTGTCTCAAATGTAGTAAAGCAGCAACTGAGCTATTGCATGCTGAGAAGTCTTCCAGATGAAGGAAAATCCATTCTGATTTCTAGTACAGGACAGAATGTTACGAAGTGGTTTATATTGCAGTAAAATGCAACAAGAAAAACTGAGTAGTAAAAGAGAAATTCTAGAAATGATGTGTCATGTTTCATAGCCTGTACTTAACAATATGTAGAACATTGAGCTTTATAATATACATAGCTTGCAGAAGCTACATTCAATTTGAGCTTTTGGGGGAAAAAAAATATCAATCCTGACAGTATTACAGAGACAGCTGTTGACAAAAGCCACTATTTCTGCAGTGGACCTAAAGCATTTCCACATTCCCAATAGATGATGTCCTAGAAAGAAAAGGCTCTGCAACAGTCAAAGTTACTATTTACATCTTACTAACTAAAACTCATATAATACAGGTGTCACAGCAGAATGTAATGTCATTGAGAATACAAGACAATGACTGAAGAACCTCAAGCCTGCAGCAGTATTCACAAGGCACTTTTTTAAAAAAGCAGCCCTCATTTCCAATGAGTGATTGAAAATTACCAATGTAAAGCTAAAAACCAGCAGCACAACTTTGAGAAGTACATAACGATATCCCAACATAGTATTTTGCATGGATAAGTAAGAAAGAGGTCCCAAGCCTACTAATAAAAACTCATCAGATAACGCGCCAAGTATCTGCGAGTGTCTGAAAATGTTTGGCTTTTCAGGATGAGAGAGAGAATTGTTCATTTTTGGTTTGAACTTACAGAAAACAAAATTTAAGACCTGAGGGCTGAAAGCATACAGAGAACTTCGGAAAACACCAACGTGGCCTGGGACAAAACCAGAATGTTAGCAGTATTTTCACTCAAGCGATCAAGCTTACTACAGCATAAACGTTCCAGGCCACAAAGAAGCTCTTTCTATCAGTCTCTGGAAAGGAAATAATCATACTGGAAGGAGCTACTTTAAACTGTGCCCTCTTTTGTAGGAAACAATAAAAACAGTTTCAAATAAAAAAATATGTACTAGTAACAAGCAAAAGAAGGAAGCCTATTACTACTCACATTAGTTAAACTCAAACCAAAATTAGCAAACTCCAGATCACAGATGAGAATGCAGTTGCTTGCAGTGGGAATTTTTGTATTTTTTTAAGTGGGACTGTAAAGGGCAGAAAGAAATTTAGTTTTTTTTAAACTAGTCTTTTTTTCAGCATGTGGTTCAATACTATAGAAGCGATGCAGGATACAACCTTGATAACATCAGATCTACAAAGTTGAACTACAAACCACTCCCTCCTATCAAAATAACCTTATGAGTCTATAAAGCAGAATACTCCACAGTGTTTATTTCACTCCCACTGAAGAGAGAGCACAGCGTTACAGAAGCACATAAGGCAAGACAGACTCTTATAAAGAGTCACAGCATTTAAGGAATTGGCAATTAAGCCTTCATTTAAATATTTACCCTCGCACTCAGATGTTGACAGAAATAACTATTCGTTTTCACTGCAACCCAAAACTCTAGCCTTACAGCTTCCAGCTTCCATTAACCAAAACACAAAACCACCCCCCTCAAAAAAAGAAAAAAAAAAAGGCAGCTTAATATGAAGAAAGGTGGAAAGAAAAAGAACTAGGAAAGGATGACCTCTGCACACAGATAACTGCAAACCCACTGGATTTTTGCCACTTGGTTCCAGGGTAAAGCTGAAAAGTGACAGAACACTGCAAAATCCATGGATGACAACAGCATTCTCTAGCAAAGCAAATGCTTTGCTGCACCACAGAGCTTCAAACACAAAAGCACAGTGTAGAAAATTTATGACAGAAGGGAAGCACTAAATGGAGATGCTCAAAATATACATTCTGCTGATTGAGGAGTGCTTTGTCCCAGCAATTTCCCTTTCAAAACAAACATCTCTTCCTCCAAACTGTCTTTAGGTATCTAACTGATAACAGTAGGAAACTCAAGTCTACAAGCTCCCGTTTACCTGCTGTCAGATACAACCAACTACATTAATTTCAGTAAATACAAAGCATAGATTGACCAACTAGAAAGTTGAGGTTTTTTTTTTAGTTCAAGGAACTAATGTTGGCTACATGCCCTCTGCTGTATTTCTGCAGTAGCTGTAGCAAAAAAAGCTCATTTTACTTGAAATCAAGGCAGATGCTGAATGCATAGAAAAAGTGTCCATTGAACAAGGTAATAGAGAAATGGCATTGACAGTTCATACTTCGAGGTGAGAGAGAAAACAAGAATTTCATGTTCAAGTAACAAGATGTAATTTAGGAGTTAGATGCACCAAACAGTGATGTATTTGCAAAATGGAGTAAGCTTCAATACCTTGGCCTTGCCACACTTTTGATGGTATTAATAAAATTTTGTCACATGCTGCAGAAGGTTGCATCCATTTCCACACCAGGAACTCAGCACCACCTATTCTTCGTGTCTCTGTACGCACTCTAGACTCATTTGCTGCAAGGAAGTCAACTGCTCTATTCCAGACTTTTCCCATCTTCCTCCTTAAAAATTGAAGCAAGAATTACAAAGCCAGCATGGTAACAACCTGCACAGGTCATATAAAACACCTAAGAGAAAAGACAACATTTCTTCTCTTGCTCCATGAGTCAATGAGGATCGCAGGATGTTAGGGGTTGGAAGGGACCTCCGAAGATCGAGTCCGACCCCCCCCGCCAGAGCAGGACAATAGAATCTAGCGCAGGTCACACAGGAATGCATCCAAAATGTTACACTGGCAACCTCCTGACATTAGTGGACCCATTTTTACTACTTTTTCTTGCTTGCACATAAAGAAATGCAATACTTTTAGTGAGAACATACCTGTCCTGAGGTGGTATTAGAGAATCACGCACGTGTAAAATCGGCATGTAGGGCTGCAAGTCTTTATTTTCAGAACATGCCTCACTGTGACTTCTTAGAACATCTGAGGACACCATAAGAAAAGGTGATAACTATGGTGTTCATGCAAACATTAAGAACAATATCAGTTCTGGCAACGAACAGCCAACTCTGAAGACTTTCCAGTTTCAGTAGTTAAGGTGGTTTGGGCATTTTAAAGCCTTTTTCCTCCTAACCATAATGAAAGCAAATTAACCTCACACACAGTGCCTGTAAGTATAACTTTGGAATAAAGGAGTTTTCCTGGTTCCTCTTGCTTGGTACTTTAACTGCTAGCCAAGACAGCAACCTTTGAAAATAAAATGCTTTCCTCTCACAAAGAAAGAGGTAAGAAAATTGTAAAACCAGGAAAGTAGCTCCAATTTATCTGTTATCTCTGTATTTATTATGAACACAGAATCACAGAATACCAGAGGTTGGAAAGGACCTCAAAAGATCATCCAAGTCCAACCCCCTGCCAGAGCAGGATCACCTAGAGCAGATCACACAGGAACACATCCACATGGGTTTTCGATATCTCCAGAGAGGGAGACTCCACAACCCCCCTGGGCAGCCTCTTCCAGTGTTCTGGCACCCTCACAGGGAAAATATATTTCCTCCTGTTTCCATGGAACCTCCTATGCCTCAACTTCCACCACTGCCCCTTGTCCTGTCATTGGGCATCACCCAGCACAGCCTGGCTCCATCCTCTTGGCACTCACCCTTTACACACTTATAAACATGAATGAGGTCACCCCTTAGTCTCCTCCTCTCCAAGCTAAGAGCCTCAGCTCCCTCAGTCTCTCTTCATAAGGAAGATGTTCCACTCCCTCACCCATTTTTGTGGCTCTGCACTGGACTTTTTGAAGCACCCATGACTGCCATAGGTGAAAGCAGTAAGACAATATAAAAATGCAGCCCAAAATAGAGCCTAAAAACTACAAACTACTACAGAATTTCAGAACTTGGTTATGCGTTCTAATTTAGTAACAATTTCTGCACAAAGTAACAAATTAAAAAGCTGCTTTTTCTCTGAAAAGCCAGGAAGGGTAGAAATGAAAGGTAACACATTTTAGGAGCATGTATTTTCTCTAAAGACAGCTGAAATGCCAGCTACAGAAAGCAATGTGTCACCATACTTCCTAGTCAATAAACATCACATTTATAATTGTTTTCAGCAGTATGATAAAATATCACCAAGTCTGTGGGAATTTATTATAGCCACATTGATGTAATTTGTGAATCACAGAATTATTGAGGCTGGAATAGACATCTGAGATCATCAAGTCCAGCCTATGACCTAACATCACCATATCCACTAGACTATGTCACTAAGTGCCACATCCAATCTTGCCTTATACACCTCCAGGGACAGCAGGGCAGCCCATTCCAGTGTCTAATTCCCCTTTCCTTCAGGAAGTCCTTCCTAACATCCACCCTAAACCTCCCCTGGCACAGCTCCAGGCCATGCCCTCTCGTCTTGTCACAAGTTGCCTGGCAGAAGAGCCTGACCCCCACCAATCTCTATACCAAAAGCTTAGATTAGGTTTAAAAGGATGATTGTAAAAAGAAAAAAATCATTAAAAAAAGAAAGAAACAAAATACATGATCCACACATTTGATCAATAACTCTAACAGCATGATGACAACTAAACAGGCAGGCTTATATAGAACTGATATATGTATATATATCAAATATGACTCAAGAAGCCATACCTATGATTTTCACTACCATATTGTATCAGGCAGAAGAGCCTGAGCCCCACCAACCTCTATACCAAAAGCTTTGATTAGATTTAAAAGGATGATTGTAAAATAAAAATTTAGTAAGAAAAAACCAACACACATGATCCACACATTTATCAATAACTCTACCAGCATGATAGCAACTAAACAGACAGGCTTATACAGAACTGATATATATATATATACATCAAATATGACTCAAGAAGCCATACCTATGATTTTCACTACCATATCATACATCTGTCTTGTTTCTTCTTCCTCTTTTGCCCAGCGGTATTTCATGTAGTGCAAGACTCCCCAGACGACTGCTATACCTGCATTAAGATGTACAATACTCTTTAAACAGTATTAGAACATCAGTTATTCAACAAGGTTTACATCATATACTCCAGAAGCTGGCTCAACTAGGTAACATTTTGCAATACTTTACATTTCAGAGCTAGCAGCAGCCTAGGCTGTGCTCTTTATCAGTATTGCATATTTTAACACCACCACAACACAAACTCTCAAATTTTGAAGAGCAGTTACCTTTAGAAAAACACTTCATAGTTTCAACAACAGCCTTTTTTATTCCCAAAAAGGACAATCTAGTAGGGAAGGCCAGCAGCATAAGCTGAAAATAAAAATCTTATTCCTTCTTCTATGTCAGGCTGAAGGCACCACTATGCCCGTGACCTCTTAAAAATAATATAAAAAAGACACAGGATCACAGGATGTTAGGGGTTGGAAGGGACCTCTCGAGATCTTTGAGTGCAAGCCTCCTGCCAGAGCATAGAATCTAGCACAGGACACACAGGAACACATCCAGACAGGGCTGGAAAGTTTCCATAGAAGGAGACTCCACAACCTCTCTGGGGAACCTGTTCCAGGGCTCCATGACCCTTACAGTTAAGAAGTTCTTCCTCATGTTGAGGTGGAACTTCCTGTGCTGTAGTTTACATCCAAACAAAACAAAACTATGCACACACAAATTATAGTTCTGGAGATTTTTTCCCCCCATACCAGTGCTCACAAGGCACATACAAAGAGACTGAGGGACACCATTTTAGACCAAGATGGGTGTTAAATCAATCTAATATTTGTACAATGTTTTATTTTTCAAAAGGTGCTTCATATTAACCTGAATTACAGTTGAGAAATAGAGCAATTTACTCAGCATCACTGATGAGATCAGTGGTTGTCTTGGATACTGAGCTTCATCTCCCCATCCCCATTCAACCCTCATATTGACTGTCTGAAACATGGCAGTTTGACTTTAGTTCATCTAAAGGCTAGTGAAGGAGGCCTCAAGTCATTTGCCCATAAGCATGACATCAAGATATTGGGACAAACCATTTATTAAATACTCAACAGGTACATGAGATAAGCTCTGCATCTTCAATATCAGCCACGTGGAAAGGAATGGAGAGTACCTGCACTCATCTGTACCATATTTTTATGCCACAGTTTTCAGTATGGTTAAGAATTAAATAAACTTGAAAGAATGGGAAACTTAACTAGAGAACTATCAAGGACTAAATGAGTTAGTCATACATTTTTACAACATAGAGGTAAGAATCTGGGTATCCAACTTTTCCTAAAACTAGGAAAGTAATCTCTTCTGCAATCATGTTCCCAAAGCTTCTGGAACAACAGTGCAATGTTCTCAAAACTAAAGCTATCATGTCTTTTTACTAAGCATTTTGCTTCTTTGCGTCAGTTCACCTTGGAAATTTTTGCAATCTATAAGGTATTGCTTTGAAAGGGAAAAACAGAATTCAGCTCACTACAGTAGCAGATGATAGCAACTAATGTGAAACAGAAGTGCTAAGCAAACTGCATTGTAGTCATGATATTGACAGGAACACCAGGTTTTATAGTTGGATAAATTCTCAAGCTAAACATGCTCTTTGCTTTTTCCCCATCCACTTACATAAATGGAGGTTATAACAAGCAAACAAAAAAAAGAGTTGACTTTAACTTACCCAAAAGCAGTATCGACAACCTGTGAGTTACATTAACAAACGCACGGCGAAAGCGACACCTGAAAGACATCTTTGGACTAGTGGATTCCAAATACTTCACATCTGTCACATTGGTGACATCCATCTCGTTGGAGTCACTGCTGAGACACCTATTGAAAAAAATATAGAGCGCTTATGAAAGGGATACAGTCCGCTACAAGAAATGAAGTTAAGAAATAAAAACCACTTACTTTATGCCGACATCTTCCCCACTACTCAAGATCCACTGTAATGATGTGTTAAGTACACTTTCATATTCTGGATCTAAATTCTGTCAAAACACACAAATATAAATGAGTCATTTTGTAAATAACCACAATGTTATCATGCTACAGCACACCCCAGATACCACGCAGAGCAGTGGCCAAAACTGCGTTGCTTTGTTCTTGATTGTTCAGATTTTTGCCTCAGCATTCACTCAGTTCATGAAGTGAATCGGTCCATGCTACAAGCAGCTCTCACTTACTAGCACTCCTCAAATTAAGGACTACTTGCAAGTCAAGCCACATTCACTACCTTATTAGCAAGTCTGACCTACAGCAAGAAAAAAAATATACCAGCCACTAGGTGGTGCTCATTGCAAAAAATCGCCTTCAAGATTAAAAGTCCAACGATATAAACCCAGCTGAAGATGAGTCCTACAAATGCAGTTCGGGTCCTTTTTGAAGGATGCTGTTTGAGGAGCACCGATTTTAACTGGCGTTTTGCTAGCAGCCCAGTGTTTGCAGTTCAAGAACTGATACTACTATACAGAAAGTGACTTTTTAAACTGGGTGCTATCAACTGCAACAGTAAAACATTGCCAAATGGAGCTAAGGCTGTCTCCATACTTGACCCTTGCGTGCTCTTTTGCAGAAAAATTAAAGCAAAACTGGAAGTTACTACTGTAGTTGAAATAATACTCTCCAAAAACGTTTGTCTCCATCTTTCCTCTGAACTTCACTAAGTCCCTGGTGTGCAATTAAAGCATAAGCACTTCAGAACACACAGTAACTGGTTTATTTTCACTCTGAGAATAAAATAAAGTGAACACCGAAATTCTGCATAGTTATATTTCTACTCCCCAAAAGAGGAACTGTAGGGTTAAATGCCACTTTGTACAAAGTAACAGATTTGCATGTGCAATTTGATCTTATCAGAGCTAAAACAGTTGTTGTAACAACTGCCATCCTGAAAGAATGATAGTTAAGACCATCAGTTATCTGGCATTAACTTAGTGGTTTTTTTTTTTTTCCAATGTATCCCAACTGGTTTTTAACAGATACAGAATATCACTGCCAAACTACAAACCAGTTAGAAGCCTCTTCAGGATGCTCCTACTATTCCTTTTTGTCTCCATTTGCCAAAACTAAGGGGGTTTTAATACCAATACGTTTGTATATTAAATGTCACATCAGTTTAAGTCCTCCCTCACCCAATCAAAGAAATCTTACATACTCTCAGCCTTTTAAAAGCTTCAAGTAGTTTTCCACTGAAGGGTACACCAACGTAGGCTAAAATAAACCCTACAGCTGTCAAGACAAGGCAAGAGTCATCTTTTATTCGGAGAGTGAGGCAGGAGAATGACAGCAGAGAGTGGGATTTCATAATACTGCACACCTATCAAATTAACAAAAAGGCCTTTTTTGACCATTTCTATTTAAAGCACCAATGAACTGGCATCTCCACACAGCTGCTGCCTGTCAGGCTCACTACACAGATCCACATCAACCTCTCCTCCCAAAGGAAGGAATGGAAGGCAGTAGCCTTTCCTACAAAGTCTCAAGACAGTGTATCAATTTCTGGATAAACTTTCTAGAGATTTTCATGAATTCATGATTTTTGTGTTGGTCAACTACCTCCATCAATTTGAATTACGCCCTGGTGTTTTAACTAAAGGGTAAAAACCTGCATGCCACTGAAGCACTACTATCTACATTTCCATTGAAATTCAGCCAGTTTCATTCACCTCCCCTCTCCCCCAAAACCTCGCTGCCTCTCAAATAAAAATTGAGTAGCATGTGTTAAAAGAAAGCAATTCCAAACATTTCCAAAGAGCATTCAATACTAAGTCAAAATGTAGTCAATACACTAGGACAGGCTTTATAAATTGTAAGTTAGACAGATCTTATGTACAATGAATGAAAAATACCTCGTTTGCTTACTTTTAAATATGCAGCTGCCTCCTGGATGGTAAGATTTCTTTGAACAGAGCTGCCACATTCATGTTCCCCTGGTAAAATTAAACTTTTATTTATTTTGATTTACTTATTACTGCATTATATAAAATAAAACCACCTAAACACAAGCTTATGGTTAGTAAAATTTACACAAGAAGCAGCAGCTCAACAATTCTCACAAGTTTTTCTAAAGATATGAAAAAAAAAAAAAACAACAAACCCTCTGGACGAATTTGTCCTTGAAAAGGTTAAAAAGAAGTAAAGATTGACACAGCTAATAATATGTACAAATCATATCAATACGGCTTCACCTACTGCTCAGAGAGTTTATTTCAATATTTACACTGGAAGTGGGGAAAAAAAAGGTAGAATGAAGAACTATCAAAAGGACATTACCATACAACAGCTGCTGAATTCTGACTTCTTTCAAATAATTTCCATTTACTGCAAAACCTGCATCATCTTTTATACAGACCAAATTAGTTGCAGCTGGTGTATATCCAGAATAGTATTTCAGGCACTATTAAGTTGAGATTGAACCAAACTATCACAATAACTCATCACCTTCCTGAACATGCACAAAATCCCAATATGGCCTGAAACTGGTTGTTTTACCCTTCTCCAAAGTCCCTTGCTAAGTGTGCAGAAGTAGTAAAGAAGGAAGGTATTATATGCACAGCCAGTCCTCAAAGCCACATGCCATCACCTTCCCAATTTAATTTGCTAACCTCAAGGTAGGCAATTAATAGAGGGGGGAAAAAAACAAACAAACAAACAAATCAAGATAGCACCAGTAACACCAACACACCATAACAGAGAAAAGGAAAAGCTCTAACCCCAGTTTTATCTGTCACTAGGCCATCCTTTCTAAGGAACTGTCAGAGTGGTAAAAATCACTCTTTTCCTGACCCTTCATTTAAAAAAAAAAAAAAATCATCTTAGCATCTATAACTATGATTTTACTGTGGCAAAACAATAAAATAGGAAACAACAAATCCAGTCTTTTACTGGCTTAGGGTTATGCCTGCCTTACCTTCCTGGGTCTATACCAAGGGTATAGTATTCCCAAGGCCAGGAAAATTTAGACACAAATGCATACACAAAATACAAACCTTTGAAGTGTTTAAAGTTGGAATGACTCCACACTGGAATACACTTTAGATGGAGCAACTTTAAGTATGAATTCCCTACATGATCAAGAATGTTTGAGGCAATCTAAGCAAAACGTTAGCAAGTTAGGGAGAAGCATCAGGTCTCATTCATGGCAAGGAGTAAAGAAATGTTTCTATGAAGCAAGTATTCTTCCCAGACTCCTAAAGCGAAGTTTTGTCCAATACAATTCAACAGTTTTAGGTGAATTTGGCCTTGGAACCACATCAGCATAACAGGGATGATCTTCTCTTACTGTTGGATTAAGGAAGCTTTGAAGAGTGCTGTCTGGCTTAGAAGTGCTGCTGGCACTGAGCCTGTGTGCATGCAGGTATTTTCAGTCAATCACTGAACAGAAAAGCCACTACTTAGGAAGTGAAACAACTTCTGAGCATTCAACATCTTAGTGCCTGAGCATACTGTAACAGCAGAACTACAGAGATCACTGGCGAAAACTGTCACCAGCTTTCCCAAAAAAAACCCACAGAACTTTCAGGGTTGGAAGGGACCTCAAGGATCATCTAATTCCAATCCCCATGCCATGGGCAGGAATGCTTTCCAGTAGATCAGATTGCCCAGAGACACATCCAGCCTGGCCTTAAAAACATCCAGGTGTGGGGCTTCTACCATCTCTCTGGGCAACCTGATCCAGTGTCTCACCACCCTCACGCTGAAGAACTTCTTCCTAATGTCTAATCTAAATCTCTCCTCCTCTAGTTTGGATCCATTCCCCCTAGTCCTATCACTACCTGGCACCCTAAAAAGTCCCTCACCAGCTTTCTTATAGGCCCTTTTAGATATTGGAAAGCCACAATAAGGTCTCTTAAGAGACATGACTTCTCCAAACTGAACAACCCCAACTCTCAGCCTGTCCTCACAGGAGAGGTGCCCCAGCCCTCTGAATTTGCATTCTGGATTTAGAAGTCAGCACCAGAAATGAAGTTATGGGCTATTCTTGAACGTAATTTAGACAGCCATTTTTTGTGCAGCATAAACTCTACAACCTGTAAATTGACATCCATCATCAGTGACTTCACAAATTTGAGTTTAGCAGACCTGAGGTAACTATACCATGCCCAGTCAGTCTCTGGTGTAAACATACTATTTACTGATGGAATACACACAACAAAGCCAAAATGTGTTCCTGTAGAAGCCATATGTACAATCCTTGTCATGTATTAAGCTGTATGACATCAGCAAGTCTCATAGTTATTCATCCTTTAGCTATTTTTTTGTTGTTCAGCAAGACTTGAAGTCTTCCTTAGGTCCTTCTAATACAGAAAAAGCTCATCAGTCAACCTGAATGGACAAAACAGCTCGTGAGAGCAGGGGGCTGAGACCCTTTTGCTCAGGAACTTTTGTTAGTTTTGGGTTTTTTTTATTGTCTAGATAAGCAGAAAAGCCCATTTATGAAATAAGAACAGAAAGTATGAGGTTGAAAAAACAAACAGAACACACAAGCAAGACACCAGATTGTGAAAAATTAATTCTTACAAGCAGGTTTCAGGTCTCATTTTGCATTCTCAATCTTAGGAGAACACTGTACTCCCTCTTAGGAGAGAGCAAAATCTCCAGCAGACGGAATACTATTGGATTACTTTAGTAATTGTAAATTCTAACCTTGTCTTCTTCCAGGAATTACATTCATGTAGTATGCAGCCCACATACTGACTTCATAGATTCTGGTCTCATCTTCAAAAACCAGCAAACAGCTTCCTTGCTGTTCTGCTTTTGAAACTTTTTTCAGACTCTAGTCCCTCTAAACAAGTTGAGCAACTAAAAGCACCTCTGCTGCCTAGGCTCTGCCAATGTCTAAGGCCCACCAGTTCAAATTACCATCATGCAATGCTGGGGGTGGGAGATGGAAATGAAAAGTCACTTTCATCTTTCCTTCCATTCTTGAAATGAGTAAACTCAGCAGAGTTAGGGAGTTCTAGTCCTGTACAAAAAGCTGTTGGAGATGCAGGTCTCACTCCAACCTATCTATTGCTAAGAATCATTTAACAGCTTTCTCCTGAGAAACTCATATATTTGAAAGCCTGCAGAAGGTCAGGCAATTCACCAGTCAACCTTCTGTTTGACTGCAAACAGCATGATATTCCTATATGCCACTTCAGTCACCACTTTAGCTAATAGTTCTGCAAATTAAGGCTTACTTTGAATAGCTTTGGTGCAATCATTAACCACTTGGCTTGGAAACCCACTTTCCACAGTCTGAGCCAAAAATGTTTCCCAACTGTTCCACAGTTGAGGCCTTATATCCAGGAATAAAACCGAAGCAGAGGCAAAAAAAAAAAAAAAAAAAAAAAGGAAAAGAAAAAAAAAAAAAAGAAAAAAAAAAGAAAACCCCACTTTACACAGGTCTGCTGCAGGATACATCTGAGCTCTTTGTAAAAACTGTCCTTTTGTCAAAATGCCTATTGCAGGCTTACACAAAACATGGAACTTTGTGCTCAAACTCTTCTTGGGCACAGATCAATTTAAAGTACAGCCAGAGCCATTCTGCTTGCCTTTGTAGGGAGGTGAGAATTAACACATCCCAGCAAGGATCATGAAATTACTTTTTAGCTTACGTTAGTGTGGCTTGCCTCAAGTACATAAGAAGCTGAGTTCTCCTAGAAATGCTAACAAAAAGCAACTGAAGCCTCAGTGAAAAAGAAACATTTAAGTCTATTCTCACAATTGTTTTCAATACAGAAAATAAGTCCGTTGTGCTTTTTTTTTTAACATACAGGCTAGAATATTTGAAACTGACTTTCATTTGGGGGTTTAATTCATGAACTGCAGCATACACGATTAACAGAAATACCAGGAACTGTAAAATATTTGCTTTAAAATGCACTAAAGTAGCAGAACCAAAACCCAGTGGAAATCTAGTACTTTGAGGAACCCATAAATTTAGCACAAATTTCTAGTTTATAGCTTGATGTGGTACAGCTGACCAACACGAAAAGCAAATGGTGTATAAAACACTTGTTTAGCAAGTCTCATGCTCAGCTATCTGCAGCAGGACTCTATAGTGGGTGGGTAAAAGGAGGAGCAGAACAAGTGTTGCAAGAGCAAGTAAAAATTCCTGATCTCCCAAGGGCAAATTCAACAGTTTAGTAACACCATGGAAAACCAGAACTTGCTAACTAGGCTTTTAAGTCACTGGTTAGAAACAGCACATCATCAATTACTTGAAGAACTAAAGATTAAACAGAGGGACAGAAAGCCTGTGGCAGCAACCAGATACAGTAGCTGATACTTGAAATTTGTATTAAGCAAGATCTAGTGTTTTGCCAGATTTTCTTCCAGTAACAGATTTATCAGTAAGCCTTATTACATACAGAAGTCTAATTCACCCCTGCATCTCAAAGATGTGGGTTGTCCATTAGTTCAGAAGGAAACTCCTAAATCTGATAGATCATCACTGTGAGGAATGCCTAGCAAAAGAAATGTCTAACTAAATAAACAATTGCAGGGTCATAACCATGGGAAGCCGACTGCTCCCCTGCCTGATTAGGTTTATTCATTTTGCAACTCTGACTGAAAAGGGATGTAATATATTGAAGCCTTTCTATCCAAGACCAAGACATCCAATAATTAACATACATCTAAAGGATGTCTCATTTAAATAAAGCACATTCACAGAACTGTCAGGTTGGAAGGGACCCCAAGGATCATCCAGTTCCAAGCCCCTCTGCCATGGGCAGGGACACCTCACACTACCTCAGGCTGCCCAAGAGACACATCCAGCCTGGCCTTAAAAACCTCCAGGGATGAGGCTTCCACCACCTCCCTGGGCAACCTGTTCCAGTGTCTCACCACCCTCATGGGGAAGAACTTCTCCCTAACATCCAATCTAAACCTCCCCTCCCCTAGCTTGGATCCATTCCCCCTAGTCCTATTGCTACTTGACACCCTAAGAAGTCCCTCCCCAGCTTTCTTGTAGCCCCCTTCAGATACTGGAGGGCCACAATAAGGTTTCTTTGGAGCCTTGTCTTCTCCAAACTGAACCACCCCAAATCTCTCAGCCTGATCTCACAGGAGAGGAGCTCCAGCCCTCTGATCATCCTTGTGGCCCTTCTCTGGCCATGTCCCAGCACATCCACAACTTTATCTGAAACAGGGGCTCCAGAACTGGACACAGTACTCCAGGTGGGGGAGTTGGGAGAAAATACTAGGCACTGAAATATACAGTCTATAAAAAGTTGCTCTTTTGAAGAAAAGCTGAACCATTACAAAAGAACACAGGAACACAAACGTCAACTCAGAACCGCAACTTCAAGTTGACACATAGATATTGCTTCTCCCTCTAGTTTCTTATGAGTTAGACCTTACTTGCCAGAGGTTTGACAGACTAGTAATGGAAGAACATTAAAGGCATCCTATTTGTATATAGGATTATTGAATAATTTTATATCATATATCATATCTACAGTTGGAAGACAGTAATTTAATTAAGTAAAATCAAGCTACCCTGACTTTTTCTTCCTTCAAAGAACTTCCAGCATTTTACCTTCTATAATAAGTCACATCACTTGCTCTCCAATTGAAGTTGACAAAGCAAGAAACTAGCTCAGTACAAATATAAATGTAATGAAACAAAGAACTAGAACCCAAAATATTGACTGCCATCTTTATGTTGACTAAAGTTTAACAGCACAGACCACTGCAAACTTGCAGTCTGCCTTTTTAATATTAATAGTTATAACATGAGCAAATGATTCCTAGCCAAGTATGAAATGAGAGACATTTTTCCAAGAATGTGACAGAGAGCCCTGAAAAGCACCACTTTTACTAAAACTATTTCTTCTCTCTCTTTTGAAGTGGTGCATGCACCATGTACATGATCAACACTGTTAAACACAGCATTTCTCCAGCAGCTTTCTCTGTCCTATGAGTTTTATATATAGTCTCAGGTCTACATCAACATGGTATTCAAAAATGGATGCCAGGTTTCTTCCTCTCATACCTTGAGAAACTTGGTGCTGAAGGTATCTCCTAAGTACAGATGAATTGGGTCATTATTCAGAGTGCAACAGAACTACTCTGCTGAGCAACCAGGTAATCTCATAATACATCTTAAGTTTGGGGGATCATCTAACCAGCAAGTATAGCTATACTTTCTTTGAAATTAAGTACTGAAGTTTCTTCTGGACAGGAATATACTATTTAATAGAGATTAATGCACCTTTGAGACCTTGGAAAGCATCAGGTGTCCTGGAACATATATAAATCCCTCTCTTAAGGCAGATAGGTAAACATTTGTTTCATTGTACATGCATGGAATAATCCCCAGATAATGAACACAACCTTCCCTTCACAAATGTAGAAATCAAGTGCCAAACCATTTTATCTAGGCTAGTACACTGTTTACTGTATGGCCAACTGGAGGGCTAGATGACACACTGTTCTATTTTCTTTCCAAAAGGAGGAGAGAAGTAGCATAACCCATTGCTTCCACTTCATCCAACTGAAGTGCTCTACTGCACACAGCTGTGGGCCTCAAAATTCATTCCTACACACTACAGGTTGGCTACTCCATATGGCAGCGTGGGGGAAATCATAATAAAGTAAAAAAATCTTTCAGACCCTCTGATTTATAGCACAGAATTAGATACCTCATCTATTAAGTATGCAAGATTTTGAATAATTTGAAACAGTTCGAAATGTATCAAGGTGTAACTGACCCGCAAAAGATCAGCACTGCCAAGGCATTCACAGTCACGAAACGTGAATGAAATGAAAACTAAAGCTACTATAATTTTGCATGTACTCTGGTTTAAACAGCATTCTTTCACTATTTTGGTTTAAAGAACAACATAAACAACCAGAAATTAATTCACTGCAGAGGTTGTAAATGCTCTGGAAACAAAAAGCTTCTGCAGGAAAATTATTTTTGCAATTTACAGGTATTTCAGAGCTGCTCCAATTTATCACAGATTTCCTATACTGGCCTGACAGATTGTCAGCCTCATATATGTCAGAGTTGTTTCCACTTTTTTAATGCTTGAGAACTGTCAGCAGCACCTAGTAATGCTGAAAAAAAAAAAAAAAAAAAAACCCAAACACTTTCTTGGTGAAGCTTGCTGTCACAAAACAAACAGCTGACAGAAAGAAGAGTAAGGCTTAGAGAAAAAGAGAGAAAACAACACAAAACAACCGCCTCCTACATTCATGATGGATCAATTAAGCAAAGATGATAAATAAATGCCTTAATAGTTGTGAAATAGATGCTGCTGCAACTCACACTCACCAGGTGCCAAAGTTACAACCACAGCCTTAACTTTGCCCTTTCCCAACTGTGAGGTGTAACTATCTACGTGGTTTAATGCACTATCAATCATGACTCTTGGCAGAAGGTCTGTAGTGTTAACTCTGAATTAATACTAATCCTAAACACCATCTCTGACACACTACTACATATAGCACTTTTCATTACTACATAATTAGGATGGTTAAGGGGGACCATTTTGTCTAACAAGGCAATCTTGTTCAGTCGGTACCATTCATTGTATTACTAAACATTTTCTGATGGTTGCAAAATATCTTTGTTTTCAGGTAATTTTTTGATCACAGTGAATAACTATCATTAAAAGAACTACATATTCCTCTCCACATATAGCACATTTAGATCTTTGAATGAAATCAAATTCATAAAGCATTAAGACATTAGATCAAAACCCACACAGGATTACAAAATTAAACATCCTATTCCATTAACTAAAAAACATTGCAACAGAAGGCACTTAAAAAGATGAAAAAGGCAGTGTAAGTGAAGTAGAAATGGGGTTTCCAGATTCCTAAAATGGAACTCTCAATGACTATCAGGGCTCCAGCACATATACCAGTTGTTGCAAACCACTATCTGAGCATGTATTTCTTTGTAGCTGTATTTTTTAAGTGTTACCTGCTATTTGTGCCAATTTATCATGAAGTGCATATAAGCTGTTCATCATGAGACTTATTTCAGCTTCCTAGAATCAGAAAAACATATTAATGTTAACACAGACATGAGATGAATTTTCTTCCATTTACCTTCAAAATCTTTATATACCATGAGAAAAAATTAAAATTTAAATGGTTGTACACACGTAAGTGAAAAACTGTAGCACTTCAAACATCAAGGGTGAGACAAGTGATAATAAAATAGATTTTATATCACATATTCATAATACTGAATTTTTTCAGATCTCAACTGAAATTTAATTAAATTGCAGCCTAGACTGTGATGCATCTGCCAGTTAAAACTGAGACCTCAAAAAGTAATGCTACTGAGGGAACAGTGAAATGACCCTAAAAGAATTCTGGTTGTTTTCTTGTGCTGGTTTTCGATAGCTAGTCTGCAAAAATAAAACAGTTTTATTCTTAATCAAAGTGCAGTGGCACTTCATATAAGCCACAGTGAAAGTATTATGAGGTCATACTGCCACATAAAATTCATTTAAGAAGTAAGATTTTTGTTGTCTACCTTCCAAATACAGGAACTTAATTAAAAACAAACAAAAAAAGGGAAAAAAGAAAACCAACACAAACAAGCAAACAACTCAGAAAACTGTGGACTGTACAATCTTGTTGATGCTTCTTGCATATGCCACTAGTATAGAAATTCCCAAAAATAAGCATGAATATGAGCTGTCATATAATTTTTACATGCAGGGGAGTTTAACTTACCAAGATATTGGGCAACTTCATGGAAGCATACCCAGAAACATTTTGTATTAAAAGGAATTATTCAAAATATGAAGATGAGGAACGTGCAAATTACATACACTAAGTACTAAAGGCCGTTCCAAAATGTTGGGAGGTTTTTTGAAGTTGGCTCAGGCTCCTGAGGCAGAATCAAATGGCTGAGATAAGACTAGAGCCTTTATTCAGAAAATACACAAGGAAAGTAATTTTCCAGTTTGTGCATCTGCTGATTACACACACTTTGAAAAAAATAAACATTTTAGTTCCCTGATACACAAGCACCATCTGACATAACTTTCAAATGTGAATGGTCCAGGGGTTTTTCCATAAAAAAACAAAACAAACAAACAAACAAAAAAAAAAACCTCCTGCTACCAAGTAGCAGAATACTTCTTTCATTGGTCATACATTTGACAATTTCACTCCCATAGAGAGCATCAACCATTACCAGCATCACCTCTCCCACTTCTGGACCTAGGAAACCATAATTGAGATTAAATGAATGAAGTTGGTACTCCCCAGGAAACTAACCAACCTTATTAACTCATTTCCTGGCTGGAAAATACTGGGCATAGCAGAGGAGGAAAATCAGTCCACTACCACACACACATCAACAGCCATACTCCAAGTTCCATTTATTTGCCAGTAGGCACACCCATGACTTCACTAATAGCTTCACTGAGACAGAGATGTGAAGCCTTTATATGACCAAATTATCCTTTTTTCTTTTTTTCTTAATTAATGGTCAGACAGTGTACCAAACAGTATAAACCTCTCAGCAAACAACCAAGCATGGAGCAGGACTACTATGGAACAGTACATAAGAAACATACTAGAAAGTAGCACATAAAACAGGTTCTCAAGCTGTCAAGTCCAGCACACAAGAGGCATTCTCTCTGTGCTACTAAAATAATTCAGAACTTAGCCCACAAAATTCAATTTGTTCAAGAGATTGACTAACATGTTCTACTAGCCAAGACTACCTACTTTAAATATAGAATTATTCACTTTTGGAGAGTTTAATCCTAGACAAAACAAACAAACAATCCCCACATACAATTATCTTACAGTTTATATATGCTTAACAACAGCAGATCACTTCAACAGTTTACAGTCCAGGCAGACTAAAGACCAGAAGAAAGAACCACCAAAAAACATGATGCAGAACTAAAAATACAGATACCTTTCATGGTGACATGTCAAAAACAGTTGGAGAATAAGAACAAGCAACAAAATAGAAGCAAAGTGAAAATGACAAACTTATTAATCCATTTACTGAAGAAGGCCAACCCTTGCTCTGTGGCACTAAATAAGATCCAGGAGTTTCGAGCTGGTTTCTCTTACCAGATGTTCTTTCAACATTGAAAAGCCAAATGGTATTAGACAAACTGTTGAAATTTAATCTCAAAACTTACCACACCACAATTTTTCCTCATAGCTCTACAACACAAATTATGTAACATTTTTGTAGTATATAAAAGCAATCAGCATGCCACAGCCAAATCTTGTTATATGGCCTGAGATGAAAACAAAAAACCCCAACAGAGTTGCAAGCACATTCAGCTCATGCAAACTATTCTGAAACTGCATCCTTTTGAATGCAGTTGGTTTTATACAATCATTTGACAGGCTAAAACCTCAATATCAAGTGGGTTTACTTACTTCTATTTGTTGTAGCTTTTCATTGAAGGTATTCTTGACTGTCAAAAAAAAAATTAAAAAATTTCATTCTAGAGTCTGAAAATACTAAAGTACAGCAACATTGTAGCTTTATGACAATACTCTGATATTTACATAAGAACAAACAAGTCCATAATATGACAAATAATAATTAGACAGCTATTAAGCTTTAGCTTAACTCTGCATTTGATGATGCACTATGCTACCATTTAGGTTAAACCAGAATCTGGTACATCTATGAATTTCACAGATGCTTCCATGCAAACAAAACTCCCCTTGTCATGTGCTGAATTCTTGCTTCAATGACTCAGTCGCATTAAAATCATAATCAGAACAGTTTACATTTTTATCGTCTTACATAAAAAAAGCAAAATTAGCTTGTTTACCAAGTAATAATCCATACAACACAAAGCTGTACAACACCAGCTTTTTCTGTTTTGACAAAAGGTGACACAGAGCTCAGGTTAAAAGAGCAGCGTGACTACATGATCATTAAGAGGGGTGGGGATCTACTTGAGAGTCCAACAGAGGGCTACAAGGATGATAAAGGGACTGGAGCACTGCCTGATGAGGAAAGGCTGAGAGACCTGGGGCTGGTTAGTCTGGAGAAGAGAAGACTGAGAGAGGAATCTAATCAATATCTATAAATATCTGAAGGCTGGGTGTCAGGAAGGAAAGGACAGGCTCTGCTCAGTTGTGCCCTGGGATAGGACAAGGGGCAATGGATGTAAACTGCAGCACAGGGAGTTACATCGCAACGTAAGGAAGAACTTCTTTATTGTAAGGTTCATAGAGCACCGGAACAGGATCCCAAGAGGGACTGTGGAATCTCCTTCTCTGGAGGCTTTCCAGACCCATCTGGATGTGTTCTTGTGCGACCTGTGCTAGATTTTATGGTCCTGCTCTGGCAGGGAGGTTGGACTTGATCTTCAGAGACCCCTTCCAACCCCTAACATCCTGTGATCCTTCCTTTCTAAAACACACTTTTAATAGACATGGAGACTGTTTATCTATCATATTCCTTGCTTTAAAAAATATATATTCTTCAAAGACGTTGAAATGAACCAAGTGGTTTGTGCTATGCTTCTTCCACTTAAGACCAACAGGCTGCTAACTCAAAATTAACCAAGGCAGAAAGCAATCACCATTAAAGCATATTGCCTTGCTTTTCTATGCCACAAACTCTTTTCACCTGCAGTTTGAATTTCTACAGAAATAAGCCCTTCTATGTGCTGTTCAAATAGCAAATGAAGCTTCTACTGACCATAGTTCACCAAGCACAGAAACAGAATAAATGAAAGTATCCTGGGAAACCTTACCCAAAACCGAAGGTATATAGATCGCAACTACTGTCATACCTATGTTGAAAGCAAGACCAAGAATCACAGAATTGTCAGGGTTGGAGGGGACCTCAAGGATCATCTAGTTCCAACCCCCCTGCCATGGGCAGGGACACCTCACACTAGATCAGGTTGCCCAGAGACACATCCAGCCCGGCCTTAAAAACATCCAGGGACAGGGCTTCCATGATCTCCCTGGGCAACCTCTTCCATTGTCTCACCACCCTCATGGTAAAAAACTTCTTCCTAATGCCTAAATCTACCCTCTAGCTTGGATCTGTTCCCCTTAGTCCTATCACTACCTGACACCCTAAAAAGTCCCTCCCCAGCTTCCTTGTAGCGCCCTTCACATACTGGAAGGCCACCATAAGGTCTCCTCAGAGCTTCCTCTTCTCCAAACTGAACAACCCCAACTCTCTCAGCCTGTCCTCATAGGAGAGGATGGACAGCACTGGAAAGGGCACAGTACTCCACACCGTTCTGCTGAAAAAGACACTTCTTCCAAAAGAAGTGTATTCTCTGTTTGCATAGAGAATGGGGGGGAGAGGAGGGGGACAAATCTCAGTCTGCAAATAGTTTTGTGCATTTTGAAATCCTGCATTCAACATCAACCCATGGCATAGTAAAAGACAAGTTACCATCTAAAGTAATGTCCAAACTACATAATGCCACTTATGTGGTGTATTTACACCCACCACTCCTCACCACCCCCTAGAATATTGCAGCTATAACACAGCATTTCTGATTGTATTTGAAGGTGACTCAGCAACAGCCTCTGATAGTGCTAACCAACTTGACTTACAAAGCACTCCCATGTGTGGATATCCACAAAATAAAGATTTGCCCCCCAAAAATCAGTTGACTAACAATATCTTAACTTTTGAATCATAACCATGATAATTAAGCTGATCAGTTGATTTACCTATAAATGGGAAAAGTAAGCAAAATGTGGACATGCCAGACTAAATTCATGACAAGATTTCTCATTTAGGAGAAAGGGAGGATACAAGAGAAACTAAGGACCAACTTATACACCAGTAGTCCCCTAACCTTTGCCAAGTGCAATTGCATCTAGAGAAGGAAAAAAGGACTTATTTGTAAAACAATGTAATTTTTTTTACCTGTATGAACTTCTCTATCACTAATGGTAGCAGCCACAAGTTGACCCACTTCACCTTATTTTTGAAAGACAAGTTTGAAGCGGGAGTTATTACATACAGAAGCAGTGAAATGGTAACAATAGTTAGGAACACATTTCTACAATTAAATCCAATAAATTAGGCATAAAATACTTCGAGTGAAGACGAAAGCCTGACTCTCTGAAACTTTGCAGTTAGTCCATGTGCCTAAGCTCAGAAGAAAATACAATGTGTGACCTACTCAACAGTGACAAGCAGTTTGGCTTCCTGACATTAAATGGGGGGAGGAAATACCACAACAACAAAAAAAAAAAAAACCAACAGCACTCAAAACACAAGGGACTGGTTTGCAGACATTCAAAAACTTGATTCACAAAGTTTTAATTAAAAACTGATAGAAGCAGATGTTCAAGCATTCTTGTAAACCACACCTTATACCATGTTTTCATTCTATAGGTGCAAAGTCTAAGACATTACCTACTAGATTATCAAGCTACCAACTTTACAAAGCTTCTATGCATTTCATTCATTTACTCAGCAGAACATTCCCAGCACACTAAACTTTTCATCTAAATAGCCTAAAACAGGATTGGAGAAACACAGCCAAGGCTCTAGATCGCTGCCAACCTCCCAGTTTGAGCATTAGTTACCCAGACAGGATAATTATGTAATTATGGGTTCTTCCCTAGGTCAATCTTATTGAGCATACATGAAATCTTGATGATAAGGTTTTAGATTGGAGGGGGCAGGGAAGAGGGGATGGGGCATGAGACAATAATGTACAGATTTCAGTATACCTGGCAAACAATTTTAGCACTGATGAAAGCCATGGAGCAAACATGAATGCAATAATTCCATGCCTGCAAAGATGCAAACTGAAAACTGTCAGTTACAATTCTACAGAAGGTAGACCAGCACAGCAATTAAAGTGAAGGCAATGGTGGTGTCAGATTCCCCCAGCATCACAATCCCAGTGTAAAGTCAATCTGAAATGTAAGCAACTTCATGTTTAGAAAAATTAAAAATATCATGAAGCAATGCAGATGAGATGTCAATGTTTGTCTCTCCTTCACAAATACATCATGCTTAAAGTGAAACAAACAAAAAAAAACCAAAGAGACTCTCTTCCAAAATTATCTATCACAAAACTGTGATGATCCCCTATAATTCTTTTTTTTAACTCACACTATAGGATTGCCATTAAATCCCTCTGAAGCTAGTGATTTTATGGCAAGTTATCCAAGAGTGATATACTTTAAGATGTTAAGTATAGGATGCCTAATGCCTTAAGAGGCAAGTATGCCAAATGCAACTGCAGCAATTCATCAGCTGTATACCCAAATAACAAATGTCAATCAACCTGCATCTATTTACCACTAACCTTATTAAACTTCGGTTAATGCCACTCCTTCAGTAGCTCCTCTGTTCTGAATCCACCCTTCTTTGTTTTGTCCAGGACCTAACCTCTTACCAAACCCTCCCACATGCTCCAGCTACAGATATAGTTTTCATCTGCTCCAATGTGTAAGCTATTTCAATGTATGTCAACATAATTGTTTCTAAAGGTTTCTTGACAGTTCTTAAATTATAATTTTAAGAGTGACAAGTTCTTGTTCTACCAAACTAAGCATTAATTACTAAAGATGAATTTGTGAACACATAATTCCAAGGTTCCACCCTCAAAAAGAGTTCAAATACCTCCACTATACAGTAACAACTTGAAAGTGGTCAGCCTATCGAGCTCACATTTTTCTGGGCTTCAAAGAACAAATTCACATCTACTTGTACAATAAAGCTACAAAACTATAGCAATGATGTCCTACAACAGAAGTATTCTGATTGTTATCCCAGAGGGTCTTCTTCCCAGGTTAGCCAACCACTCAACAGTCACATCAGCTGTCTTCAGAAAAGAGGAGAAGCAACAAAGTAGTGGACCTGGCAAACTCATTATTCATTAGAACTCCCTAGACAGCAGCAAACCTGTGAGAAGCACAGCACTTTTACCTGGCCACATGTGAATACTAAGACGCAGGATAAAAAAAGAGCAAGAGTATTCTTATGGCAGAAAAACCTCAAAACCTTGACAAATGTAACCACACCAACTCCCCCAAAGACTGTCATAGCTAAACATTTTGCTTCAAAGTTTGATATATTAGCAGACATGCTTTATTCCTGGCAAGGTGTAACGATAATGGGCAGACATGAAAGGAAACAGAAAGTAAGAATACTAAGGGATATCATCTCCATGTGAAATTTGATTCCAGAACAGGAAGAGATAAGCTGTTTAAATTCCACTTTAAAAACTGACTGTGTTTTAATGCTAGTTAACCAACAACAAGAGAATAAGGTTACTGTAAAGCCTGCAAAATTAATCAAAGCATCATAAAAATATTGTTCTGCTTAATTGAAAAGGCTACTAATGACCTTAGTAGCAACTAATTTACATGTATTACTGGTGGAACAAGCTGTAAATGACAACTTACAGACTACTAGAATTCCTCAGCATAGTAGAGCCAGTCAATCTCAAATAACAAAAAGTCATCAATACAAAGCTAAGGGTCACAGCACAAATCCAAAGCATTCCAAGCAAAGCTGTCAACACAAATGTACATACCAAGGCATCTCACAAAGGTACTCAATTTTAGGAATACAAATGCAGTCAGTGTTAGTTTTTCATAGAATACAGGAGCTTTCATCTTTAAAGTAACAACATCATCATGCACCACCACCCCATTTTCCTTCCTAATACACTGGTAGCGATTGCAGGCAGGCAATATTTATGAGGACTTAGTTTTCTATTGCAAGACAAAGAGGGAACACAAAATATTTCTCCTTTTTTCAAAGCATGGTTTAATAGACATGAAGTTGCAGCCTAATCACAGGCATTCATGAAAATACAAGTGAGCTTTTAGAGACTCTTAATGGCACCATTTCCAAAGACTGACATTTCTTCCTAGGTATGACTGCCTGTGAAGCTGACACACACAAATCAAAATACCTTTGCTTAGGACATAAGCTAGACTCATACCAAGCTAACATGGTACCAAAATAAGGGCTTCAGTTACCTTCTAGTCACCAAATCAGGGTGCCAAAAAGTAGCTAATCTACCGCTATGTCCTAAATGCTGTGCTATCTGCCCTATATAGTGTTACCATTCCTGCAGTTCAAGTATTCAAAACACCTCAACAGATAATATCCAAACTGAATTACAAAGGAACAGACACAATGGCGCAAGCCAAGGATGCAATTACCCCAGAATCCTGCCTCCAGCAGCAGCAAGAAATTTTACCCATTTCAGACATCTGTCTCTAACTGGAGAGCAGAAATCAATAGAACAATGGCAAAAATAAATGTCAGAGCATAAGAATATAAAGTATATGCTGATACTTTAGCATCACAAGAAGATTTCCACCTCAGAAGATTCCCCAGAAAGAACTGACTGGCCATCTCTTTTTCCTCCTAAATTATCAGCCCTAATGTGTTTTTCCCTAATCATATTGCCCAGTCCTGCATCAACCCCAAGCAATCTTTACAGTTCCACAACTTAAACATGCACATGTGATAAACCGGTTTCTCTGCTTACTCCAAACTTGTCGCCTGAGAAACTCCTCCTTACATTAGAGGAAACAGTGAGTAATCCAAACCTATTCACACTCTCCATAGTACTCATGCCTTGACTTCATTCCCTCACTCTTTCACACTCAAGAGTCCTACTCCTCCTTGTTATGAAAGCCATATTATGATTCTGACCATATTAATACTCTCTGAACCTTTTTGCAGCTCTGCTAAGTCCTTTGTGAGGTTGGGGACCAGAGTTGGACACTATTCAAAATAGAGGAGCATCCTGGATTATTACTGCCACTCTCAGACAAATCTTCTTGACTATACTTAGTTCTCATTTCTCTTCCTAAGTGACAGGAAAATCTACCATTGTGTTTCTTTCTTGGCTACTATTAAATATTAAGCTAATATTTTTAAGATAATCATTGCAAAGTCATAATCTGCTTCTGAATGCACAGATAATTTGATTTTACAAAGAAAAAGCAACTTTCCAATGTGACTAAGGAGTAAAGCCACAACTGCAGAAACAGGAATGATCCCAATTGACCTGTAAGCATTTCATTTCTCTGTGTGGTACCACAAGTGCCAAATACTATCCACACAAGGATTCAGCAACTGCACACTGCAGCACACACTTCCAACCTAGCAGCATCTGCAGAAGCAAGAATGCTCCTCCCTGCAAACAGAGAAGTACTTTCTTCCTCCCCACCCACCATGCCACAAGCAGTCTAATCCCCAAAAATGCAGCACTACTTTTTCAACAGTCTGTCCTGTAAAGGTGTGTTAAGTGGATAACCTAATACTTTCCATCAGAATTTTTTCTTCATTAAAAGAATAACAGTGCCACAACGAAAAAGAGAAAGGTTATAGTTATTGGAGACTCTCTCTTGAGGGGAACAGAGGGACCCATATGTCGTCCCGACCCATCCCATAGGGAGGTGTGCTGCCTACCTGGGGCCCGGGTGAGGGACATCACCCAAAGGTTACCTAAACTAATCCAGCCCTCTGACTATTACCCATTGCTGGCAATCCAGGCTGGAAGTGAAGAAATTGAAAAGAGCAGCACCAGGAAGATTAAAAAGGAATTTAAGGCCCGTGGGAAATCGATTGACGGGGCAGGAGCTCAAGTGGTGTTCTGCTCAGTTCCCTCAGCAGCAGTGGTGTACACTGAGAGGAACAGGAAAACCCACACCATCAACAGTTGGCTTAGGAGATGGTGCCAGCAGCGGAATTTTGGCTTCTTTGATCACGGGGCAACTCTTACTGCACCTGACCTGCTGGACCAAGATGGGTTGAATTTATCTAGAAAGGGTAAGAGGGTGCTGGCACTGGGCTTGGCAGGACTCATCGGGAGGGCTTTAAACTAGGTCTGAAGGGGGTGGGTGTGGAAACCAGTCTCCCTGGAGAGGAGGGAGGACCACATAAACTGGTGAAATCAGCAGCCCAGCTGAAGTGCATGTACACCAATGCATGCAGTATGGGCAACAAACAAGAGGAACTGCAACTCTTGGTTCACCAGGAGAACTATGATGTAGTTGCCATCACAGAAACATGGTGGGACAATTCTCACAATTGGAGTACCGCACTGGGGGGTTATAAGCTCTTTAGGAGAGACAGGCAAGGGAGAAGAGGAGGAGGGGTGGCCCTGTATATTAGGGAATCCTTTGATGCCTCAGAACTTGAGGTTGCAGAAGAAAGGGTTGAATGCTTGTGGGTTAAAATCAGAGGGAGGCCGCACAAAACTGACATCCTGGTTGGAGTCTGTTATAGACCACCCAACCAGGACTAGGAGGCCGATGAGATATTCTATAAGCAGCTGGAAGCTGTCTCAAGATCATCAAACCTTGTCCTTGTGGGGGACTTTAACCTACCAGACATCTGCTGGGAACTTAATTCAGCAGAGAGGAGACAGTCCAGAAGGTTCCTAGAGTGCATGGATGACAACTTCCTGATGCAGCTCTTAGGTGAACCTACCAGGGGTAAGGCTCTGCTTGATCTGCTGTTCTCAAATAGAGAAGGGCTGGTGGGAGATGTGATGGTTGGAGGCTGTCTAGGGTGCAGCGACCATGAGATAGTGGAGTTTTCAATATGCAGGGAAATAGGGAGGAGCAGTAACAGAACCCTCACTATGGACTTTCAGAGGGCAAACTTCAGGTTGTTCAGGCAACTTATTCGCAAAGTTCCCTGGGTAACAGCCCTTAAGAAGAAAGGGGTCCAGGATGGTTGGACCTACTTCAAACAGGAGCTCCTAAAGGCACAGGAACTGGCAGTTCCCACATGCCGTAAGACGAGCCGGCGGGGAAGACGACCGGCCAGGATGAGCAAGGAGCTCCTGAAGGATTTAAGGGAAAAAAAGAGGGTTTATCGCCTTTGGAAAGGGGGGGAGGCAACTAGTGATGTGTTTAAGGATGTTGTTAGATCATGTAGAAGAAAAATTAGAGAGGCAAAAGCACAGTTAGAAATTAAACTGGCCGCTTCCCTGAAGGATAACAAAAAGCATTTTTATAAATATATTAATGCTAAAAAGAGGGGCAAGAGGAGCCTCCACTCTTTATTGGACGTGGAGGGTAACATTGTAACTAAGGATGAGGAGAAGGCTGAGATTCTAAATACCTTCTTTGCCTCCATTTTCAACAGTAAGGCAGGAGGACTTCAGGATAACTGGCCTCCTGAGCTGGTCGATGGGGTCAAGGAGCAGTGTTGTACTCCTGAAATCCATGTGGAATTAGTTCGAGACTTGTTGAGTCACTTGGATATTCACAAGTCCATGGGACCTGATGGGATTCATCCTAGGGTGCTGAAAGAGCTGGCAGATGAGCTGGCCAAGCCTCTCTCCATCATTTTCCACCAGTCCTGGCTCACTGGAGAGGTCCCAGAAGACTGGAAACTGGCCAATGTGACACCCATCCACAAGAAGGGACAGACAGAAGAACCTGGGAACTACAGGCCTGTCAGCCTGACCTCAGTGCCAGGGAAAATCATGGAGCAGATTGTCTTGGGGGCTATCACTGCGCACCTGAAGGATGGCCAAGGGATCAGGTCCAGCCAACATGGATTTAGGAAGGGCAGGTCCTGCCTGACCAGCCTGATCTCCTTCTATGACCAGCTGACTGCCTGGTGGATGTAGGGCAGGCTGTGGATGTAGTCTACCTGGACTTCAGCAAGGCCTTTGACACTGTCCCCCACAGCAAACTCCTGGCCAAGCTGTCAGCCTGTGGCTTGGACAGCAGCACTGTGCTGGGTTAGGAACTGGCTGGAGGGCCGAGCCCAGAGAGTGGTGGTGAATGGTGCCACATCCAGCTGGCAGCCTGTCACTAGTGGTGTCCCCCAGGGATCAGTGCTGGGCCCCATCCTGTTCAATATCTTTATTGATGATCTGGATGAGGGGATTGAGTCCATCATCAGTAAATTTGCAGATGACACCAAGCTGGGAGCAGGTGTTGATCTGTTAGAAGGTAGAAGGGCTCTGCAGAGGGACCTTGACCATCTAGACAGATGGGCAGAGTCCAACAGGATGGCATTCAACAAATCCAAGTGCCAGGTGCTGCACTTTGGCCACAACAACCCCATGCAGAGCTACAGGCTGGGGTCAAAGTGGCTGGAGAGCAGCCAGGCAGAGAGGGACCTGGGGGTACTGGTTGAGAGCAGCTGAACATGAGCCAGCAGTGTGCCCAGGTGGCCAAGAGAGCCAATGGCATCCTGGCCTGGATCAGGCAGAGTGTGGCCAGCAGGAGCAGGGAGGTCACTGTACCCCTGTACACAGCACTGGTTAGGCCACACCTTGAGTACTGTGTCCAGTTCTGGTCCCCTCAGTTTAGGAAAGATGTTGAACTGCTGGAGCATGTCCAGAGAAGGGCAACGAGGCTGGTGAGAGGCCTTGAGCACAAGCCCTATGAGGAGAGGCTGAGGGAGCTGGGACTGTTTAGTCTGGAGAAGAGGAGGCTCAGGGGAGACCTCATTGCTCTCTACAACTACCTGAAGGGAGGTTGTAGCCAGGTGGGGGTTGGTCTCTTCTCCCAGGCAACCAGCACCAGAACAAGAGGACACAGTCTCAAGCTGTGCAGGGGAGGTTTAGGCTGGAGGTGAGGAGAAAGCTCTTCACAGAGAGAGTTGTTACGGCATTGGAATGTGCTGCCCAGGGAGGTGGTGGAGTCACCATCCCTAGAGGTGTTCAAGAGGGTTATGGTTTAGATAGTCATGAGGTTTAGGGTGACAGGTTGGACTATCTTTGAGGTCTCTTCCAACCTTCTTGATTCTATGATTCTATGAATTAAAAAAAAATAGCTGGATAAGTTGTTGTTAACGGAGGAAGCAACAATACTGGAAGCACTGTGATCTGAAATGGTCCTTTAGCCACCTAGACCTTAGAAACAGGTTCTTGGTTTTACAATCCAGGTGCTTCCAACATCAACTAACAGACCTGCAACTTTATTTTGCTAAGTCTGGGGACAAGTACTGAGTCCACCCAGTGACACACTGGGAATGTGTCAAGGGCAATTCTAAAATACTGTTTCTTGAAGCTTCTAAACCTTAAAATGCGAGGGGAAAAAATTATTTATTACACAAAGTAAGTTATTCCAGATCTCCATCTTTCCAACAGCTTAACATCATCCTGCCTTATTTTCCTCTCTGCAAATGAGCAGTTTTTGTGTAATCTTCATCTCCAGATTGTGCTAATTCAGGTAGAACGCACTCAGAATCAGTAGGCTAAACCTCTGGGCTTGGGCATTTTAGTGTGCTCTGGAAAAAGCTTTTCTATTTTAAAATTCAGTACACCATTACAGTTTGAAAAGTCCTTGCCCATGCCAATTCTGAACAGCAGTACAGTCTGCCATATGGGAGAGAGGAAACCCTAAAACCAGCTGAATCTTTCCTTAATATCAAGTCAGTTTCTCAACTGCCTCAGTTTAGACAGGTTTTATGGATATTTTTTACCAGTACAATCTGAATTCATTCTGTTTGTGAAGAGGTGATATCAGAGTTGATGTTATAACCAAATTATTTTATAATCACTTCTGGATCTGACAAAACCCACCTCCAAAAGAATTAAAACTGCCTTATTTGTGACAGACATTGCAATTCAGGCATTTT
The DNA here is from genome assembly GCF_027791375.1 of Indicator indicator. Taxonomy (NCBI): domain Eukaryota; kingdom Metazoa; phylum Chordata; class Aves; order Piciformes; family Indicatoridae; genus Indicator; species Indicator indicator. The sequence goes on along the minus strand of NC_072012.1, from coordinate 47,270,183 downwards.
TTTTACCAGCCCTGAAAATAGAGGTTTTCAAAGAGAAATTCTGTTATTTCCCACCTTTTTACCTAAAACAATGGAATTCTTCATTGCTTCTTTTAGCTGTATCACCCTTTCTAGAAATGCTCAAATCTACTCCTGCCTATTTAAATACCAGTTGGAATAGACCTGAATGTTGAAACATGCTAAAAGCCATGTCAATTGGTCCATGATAAAGAAGAGAAACTAGTGTTTTGGGAGAGCTTCTCAGATTGTTCTGTTTCATTAGAATAAAAATAATAGTTTCTTTCTAGTACTTGCATTAATGATTGAAAACCGAGAAGTCCTAAGCTTTGTACTTAAAACAAAGTAAAATATTTCAATCTGCGTAGTGACTGTAGATATTCTAATACTGCAAAACTGAAACAGAACTGTTGGCTGGCTGTTCTTAAAAAAATAAGTTCTTTTTAAGTAAAAAGCTCTATAAAATGAATCCAGAACTGAGAGTTGCCAAGACTGATGTCTGGCAACAGAGCTGACTTTAGAGAGAGTTTTGACTATATTATTGCCACATTCACTCCATGAATGGTGCTGTCAGCTAGAATCTGCTGAAGTGTCCATTTCAAACAGAGTTGACACCTGAGACTAATACCTGCAAATATTAACAGAGGCTGCCTTTCCTTCTTTCTGGTCTCCTGTTTCCTAAATATCACCATCAACCACAGCAAGACTCAGTGAAGAAAAAAAAAAGCCTAAAGAGCTATAGTAAGAGACACTGCTTATTTCAAAAGGAAGAATGTGCAACCTGCCTGTGTATATTAAATAAATAAAAATTAAAAAAAGGAAAATTCACTTTTTCTATGAGAAGACCCTGTGAAAATAACTAAGCAACAGATGAAGGAAACCAAACAGAAGCCCAAGCAACCATACCAAGAAACAGAACAACCTTTACCTATCACTATCAGCAAGAAATCAACACTGCATCTTAGTGGACCATTTCCATAGACAGATTAGAGGTTTGGGCAGAAAAGATTTGGGTAGTGTTCACATCTCTGTTTTGGAAGGGTGAGGGGTATCATCAGAAGTAGCAAATGTCAGTCACCAAACACTCCAGACAATACCTTCAGCTGCTACACTCACCCAGGAATTGGTCTTCGCTCTATCTACCCTATGCCTACAATAATATCAATAAAGCATACACAGTACAAGAACATACTCAAGCAAGAGCACATTAAGCTATTAGGTTATTTATTAAAATAATTTTTCATGACCTGTATGAAAACAGTTCTTAAAGCATCCTCTTCTCCAGGTTTATAGCAACAGATTTTGCACCCACACTATATTGCATTTCAGTGAAGAAATAGCTGTCTGTGTTCTGTTAGGAAAAATGGCTCAAGAAAAAAAAGTATTTGCAATGCATTGTAAAGATTAGGTAATACTACCTTCCTTGCACACACACTCAGCAGTAATTTAAGACATAACATCACAGGAAAGGGATACAAATAGGCAATATGCAGTAACTTCCATTTTTACTCAGCTGGACTAAGACTCTAAGGAGCAGGCTAAACTTCCAGGCTGTTTAGCATACCAGATGCATCTGTTTGATAGCATAAACTGTCTGGTTCAAAAAAAATTACCTGAAGGGAACAACTGTATCACTACACAGCCATACATTACCACTGCCTCCTATACTCAGCTAAATAATATGCTTGAACTAAGATTTCCAGTACTGTTATCATAATTGTTTATTAGTTGAACAAGTTATGCCTGTTAAAGGGTAACACGAACAGCTAGCTAGTGGATTAAGCTGATCAATCTTCTAGCAGTGCTGTGTGCACTTCTGAGTCAAGTGGATCTAGAGAGAAAAAAGAACCTATCTTAGCAAGAAACTCATCTGCCATATGGAATCAGCAAAAAGAGGATGGGAAGCAAGAACAAGTGACTTTTACCAAAATCTCAAACACCAGGGACAATAAAACCTTATGGCACCACTGACTATTTGCAGGTACATGAGTCACTACAGAGTAGTACAAGGTGTGTGTAGTACAAAGGTAGGTGTGAACTAGAGGAATTCATAAAACTCTCCTTCCTCAAGCTATTTATCTCATGCTTAAGATGGCCATAGAGCTGGTAGTCTGATGCTGAGGCTTAGGAAGCTCATTACATTCTCATCTCCTGAATGGCAAAGAATATCATATGCTAATTCACTGCTTTCACCAGATGGGCCAGGCAGACCCTATTCAGCCTTTGGTCCTCAAATCACCAGGACAGCTCCTTCCCAGGGATGCTACCTTCGTGTGATTTCCCTCCAGTTTCCTCTCACTCTAAAGGAATGACTTTAATAGCACAGATCTTACAGAGCAGAATAAAAGAAGTCTGGATTTAACATCCTTTTTTGCCTCTTTCCCCTCACTTCATGTGCACTTCTACAGCACCTTTGGACAAAGGTCAAGAGGGAAGAAAAGCCAACCAGTATTTAAAGTTATAAACCAAAGAGTCCATTAGCCACTACATTTTCCAATTACAAAGTACACAGACACATTAATGCTCAGTGCAAAGAAGCTGACAAAAAAAAGTCTACAGCATTTCTACTGGGAGTACCACCTTTGATGAAAGTCAAACTTAACAGACACTGGTCATACATCTAGGATCACCACGTCAGACTGTGTACTACACATTGTGAATGAGCAAGCTCTCAGAAGTATTTAAAAGGCTGGTATTTCTGTTCTCAGTGAGAAATTAAAACCTACTAGCTCAGAGAACACTGTATGTACAATAGTATGGCTCTTTCAGATGCCCTCAACACTCCATTTTATTTTTTTTCCTGAGTTTACATCAAAATGAACATGTGTTTGCTATTGCACACAAAATATGAAGTACCCAAACTTGAATATAACCTTTAGATACAGCTCAGATTCTCAGTTTCCTGCAGCGATTTAGGAACACCTTTATCCAAAGCTGCTTTTGCATAAGTAGTATTTCACATGCTTACAGATACAAAAAACAAAACCCAAAAGGAAGTAGTGGGACTACTTTCCTGAAGGAATTGATTTAGGGACCAGAACCCCAGACACTGTCTTACTGATAGAAGGAGATGCTTTAACCCTGATGGGTGGCAAACCCTGGGAACAGAGTGCAGCTAGAAGGAAAACACAGACAGGTCGTCTCCCTAGAGGCCACTGTGACCTAAGGGAGTTATGCAGGGACCTGATAACAAGAACAAAGCAAAACTTAGGACAGAATTATGGAATCCCTTTATTTCTTGCCTGACATATGTTTAAGCCTTCTGAAAAATATATGCGTTCATGTGATACTTTCTCTCTGTAGCCAATCATGAATTTACAACTGTAGTATGGACATACTAATGACCAATTACAAGCTGCCTTCTGATATTACGTTCACCTACATAAAGAAAAAGCTTTGTCCAATAAATCGACACTTGGCTTGCATCAGGCCTCGTCCTGTCTCTCAATCACAGCATAATGGCGACCCTCGATGTGACGAGGCAATAACCACTATACTGTGGCCTGCTGTGACGTCCCACAGTACTTAAGTGAGCTGCTGAAAGGAAGCAGGACGCCGGCCGGCAACATATCATCCCTCCAGGAAGTGAGGTGAGCTGTGGGAAACTGAAATGGGGAATCAAGAGTTGTCCCCAGAGAGAGACGTATACGAACTAATTAATGCACTCCTTAAAAAGCATGGCAAAGTTATCTCTGGCCATGATCTTGGAGTAGCACTGAAGTGGGTGCAAGAAAAAATCCCCACAGTTACAGCACGGACAGCGGTATGGGGCAGCGGGAGGAGATGGCCCCTGGCTGGGCCATCACGAGTCTCAGAGCGGCGACCCCCGCGCTGGCTCTGGCTTGTCCCGTGGAGGAGGCGGCGGCTGCGGCCCCCATCTCTCTCGTCTATCAGCAGCAGCACTAGTGTTTACAGACCTTGATTCTTTAAAGAAATGTCACAGTTTTTTCATCAAGAAATTAGTAAAAAAGCAACCTTGGAGCTGAAGGCAGTGCTCATGCAGTCAGAGCCTTCACTTCAAAGCTGGAAAATCTGCACATTTCTGAAGATAACAGCATGTCAACAACAAAAAGAAAAAAAAAGAAAAAAGTGTCTTCTCTACTGCCGTTTGCCTCCCCCCCCCTTTTCTCTCCCCCCACTTCCTTCTCCCTCCTTATCTCACTCCCTTGTTTCACTCCCTGTTGAAGGTCTGCAGAAACCTGTGTTCTGATTTTAAAGTAACAGTGTTAAGTTTTGTTAAGAAAGGTATTTCACCATTTCATGAATGCAACTGATATCTATATATTGTTTTTATCATTATTTCTGATTTTAAGGCATTTGGGAATTTATTATTTTAGTGTCTGCAATTGTTGCGTTTCTTTACAATAAGCATGATGGTAATTGACTACCCAAAAAACAAACTTGGTATTTGTAATAAGGTATACTCTTATAGAAAATGACTTTTGCTTATAAGTTTTTAGTGATTGTGTTAAAGTATTTTTCTTAATTAACAAGCATGATACTGTGTAAGTGCTACTGGTTTTATGAGTTTATAGGTTAAGGTTTCTCTTTTTCCTTTTTTTCTGGTTCGAACCTCTCTTTTTTTTGAGTTTGCCGGCAAAATTTTAAGAAGAGCTCTATACGGTAAATAAGATTTCATTTTGGAAAGCGCGCATTATCTTTTGTTTGTGGTTTTTCGTACATTATATTGATGGTTTAATTTTATGTAGTTTTTTAAAGTTTTTAGGATCTTTTTTTGATATTAGCAGAACATAAGATTATTTTAGGAATGTTATAGAGTGTTCTATTGGTTTTTGTGTTTATAAAGGTTTTAAGATAAGGTTATAAGAATATGAAAAGCAACAACAACAAAAAAAAAAAAGGTCTTTTCCTTTTTTGGTACACAGGTTTTCCCTAGGGAAAACTCAGGGCTAGGAAAGGGATTCACCTTTTCCCACCTACAGGTTTTTCCTGATGCCAGCATGGCAAGGCCCAGCGCAAGACTCAAAGGACGGGACAAACAGCAGTGCCCGTGACGCTGACAATCAGCTGACCACTGAGTCTGACCACAGTGCCTGTTTAACTGAGATCAGAAGCACTGATCTGAAGCTGACTGCACGAGTGTCCCCGGAGGAAACATCTCATTCGGGACTGAATGTTTCAATGCCTTAATGTTATGTAATTAGGGAATATGTTTATTTGTTAACTCACCAGAATGTTACAGTTAAACAGTGGTTACCCAGGAATAGACAAATAGCCCAGCCTATCTATCTGGTAAAATTAATTCATTCTTGCAATTGTAGGGTATCGCTCATGTTGCCTGTATTCCTTATTCCCTCACACAGTACACTTAAGTGACTTTTGCAAAAACTAAAGAGGGGGAATGGTAGGGGCCTCTTCAGAGGCCTGGTTAAACAAAGCTATGTATGTTTTACATTTTAAAATTTAAATTTTTTACAGCTTCCTAATGATTCCCAGGAAACCCCAATGACACGTCATTTTAATTTTTTAACTACCACCAGTGTATTAATAACCTCGGGTGGAGGATATGCTTGTGTCTAAACACGTTTTGGACTGTATTGGGTCCCAGTGCTTTCATCATCCTTTGGATGCTGACTGCAGCAGCAGCCTTGCAGATCCCAAAGCAACCACAGCAAAATGTGTGGATCACACTTGCCAAGGCCATAGGATGAGACATGCTGTGCCTCTCTGTATCAACACCTGCCAATCCCTTCAGCACCTGTCTGGTGGGCATATCAGTGAATGGGTAAAGGGACATCACTGAAAAAAATTGAACCACTGAACTTGAAAAGATCATTCTACATGTGCTTCCTGGCACACTTAAAAGCTTTCATAGTTTTGGGTGTAAAGGATTTGAAAAGACAAATCTGACTAGCCTCAAGAGATAAGTATGTTAGGATTGGTAAGAATGCATTACTGTGTTGTGTTTAATTCTACATCAGACAAGGCCACAGATATTCAGGATGTTACTCCAGCAGGGAAGAGGTACAGAAATTATACTGCATGGTGCAATCGAGCTGAATTCATAGAAGTGAAGAGACATTCCCATCCTCATTATCTGCCTGCAGGTGTTTTCCATATTTGTGGGGATACAGCCTGGCCAGCTCTGCCCTCACAAATCAGAGGAAGACTTTGCAGTCTCGGTCATTTAACCATTTCTGGCTGACTTCGTAGTCTTGCCAAAACAATCATTTATGCTTTTGCTGTTTTGCTTTTTTTATTGCTTTTTTACCCTGTATATTGCAATGTTTATAAGGTTTAATTAGTCAATCACTCAAGAGAATCCTTATCGTTCAACAGGGAGGGGGAAATGAAGGAATTGATTTAGGGACCAGAACCCCAGACACTGTCTTACTGATAGAAGGAGATGCTTTAACCCTGATGGGTGGCAAACCCTGGGAACAGAGCACAGCTAGAAGGAAAACACAGACAGGTCGGCTCTCTAGAGGCCACTGTGACCTAAGGGAGTTATGCAGGGACCTGATAACAAGAACAAAGCAAAACTTAGGACAGAATTATGGAATCCCTTTATCTCTTGCCTGACGTATGCTTAAGACTTCCGAAAAATACATGCGTTCGTGTGATACTTTCTCTCTGTAGCCAATCATGAATTTACAACTGTAGTATGGACATACCAATGACCAATTACAAGCTGCCTTCTGATATTATGTTCACCTATATAAAGAAAAAGCTTTGTACAATAAATCGACACTTGGCTTGCATCAGGCCACGTCCTGTCTCTCCATCGCAGCACTTTCCTTCTCCAAAAGGAAATCTGAATGTCTAACCTCATTTTCTCAGCTATCAAAAATTTATTTTGACCAAAAATAAACAAACCCCTGCCCCCAAAAAAGCCAAAACAAACACAGATTTTTTTTTTCATCTTTTTCCTTGAAATACTTCTCACCTCCAGATACTTCCTTGGATCATACAATCAGGTGCAAACCCATACAGAAATAGACTATGATGAAGCTGACATCATACATTCCTCAGTTTCAAGATCCCACCAAGGAATTTCATAAATCATTTTCTCTTATTTACAAAGTAACAGTAAACTATTTCCAAGGAATTTGCAAGAATGAGAAACAGCCCAAGCAAGACTGCCAAGCTGGCCTGTCCCCAAAAATCCAGTTTGACTGTGGACTTCCAGAGTCTCAGGATTTTGTCACACATGCACCACCCAGTCTGTCACTCAACAAAATTAACAAATACCCTGGTTGTCTGAAGCATGACACCTGAAAAAGAACAAACAGCCCACTGAACTTGGAGATACAGGTCAAATGCCAGCGACAAACAGAAAATTTCATGATGAAACGTTCCTCCATTTCTCAAGAAACTATCTTGAGAATTAAAGGGAAAAGGGAAAAACAAACCAACCAACCAACCCCACAAACAACCATCGTTAAACAAACCCCCAAAACCAAAAGGGGGTTCAGACAACACTAACAATAAAACAACAACAAAATTCCTTCTTTACTTTTTAATATTGAAACTCTTTGTTCACAGTAAACATTCCATTGCTCAACACCTATTGACAGGTTTCAGAGTAGTTCAGGCACAATTGCTGTTCTCTATTAACAAGAATATCTACACATCCAGATAAAAATTTGTTTGATGGAGTTTGTGCTGTGAGATATGGGGATACTGGATGTGAGGAGCTCATGCTGTCCAGCTGGGTGATACTGAAGAGACACAGGGTTAGTATTACTCAATGAGTGTGTTGTGGGATGTTTCATCTAAGTACATAGTGAGATGATGAGTATTGAGGGGACAGATGGTTAAAGTGAGCAAACCATGACCAAAGTCAATAGACAGTCTGAGGTTTCTCCAATAAGCAATTCAGAGATTCAACTGTTTCTTTGATTACGATCTAGATGTGGCCTTAAAAAAAAAAATCTAGTCTGGAATAACACTACACTGATCCAACTCAGCTCAGCTGTCCTCTTGGGATAAAGTTTTGTTCAGTTGACTGCCTAGCAAGACCAGGCTGATGATGCATTTTCACAAGATGTAATGAGTCCAAGCACAAGTTTCTTGTACTTCTTCAATAAAGAAAATGTTAAGGGGATATGACCTCTACATAAACCCTGCATTAAGAAGTAAGGGAATAAAATTAGTATGGAGGAAGTCTTGGTATGTTTACAAAATTATTTCCTAATGAGCCATCTTCCAACTTTTAATTAAGTAAATAGCCTTCTCTATAATATTGAAAAACTGGCCTAAGGAATTGGTCTACGACCCTTCATTTATGAACAGACCTATTACTTACACAGCATAGCATCATTAGACTTCAATAGATCATATAGACTACTTAGTTTTAATGACATTTAATTCAAAATTGGACCTCTCTTTTTAAGCCTTGACTTCTCCTCCCCACATTTAACAGCCTTACCTATTTGTATCAGTCACTCGGAGTTCATTTAAACCATCTAAAAGAAGTTAAGACTCTAAAAAGGCAGCTTTATTCAAGATACTTACATTACAGTATGACCCTCAGAAAAGAGAAAATCTGATCCTTTCCCCTCCAAAACACCAGGCATAACAGCACATTTCCTCCAACAATCTAGGCCCAACAGACACATCATGTTTGCCAGTATCACATTTAGCCCACATTGGCACTCAGTGGCTCCTTACCCTCTCAGCCTCCACACCAGACTGTAAACACGCAGCAGAACAGAGAACATTACTAAACAGCACTGCGTGGAAGTACAGCCATAGTAGGACTCAACATCAGACCAACATCAACTGGAGCAAACCTTCTATTCAGAAGTAACCTATGACATTCGCTGTAAGTTGTGCAGGTGTTCTTACATCTATCCTTGCATCCATTAGCATGTTTCTACCAGTAACACTTCCCCCATTCCAAGCTTTCCTAAATCAGAATTCCTCAGAGAACACAAGCCATAAAGGTTACTTTGATCAGAGGCAAAGTTATACCATATCCTCACTTACTATAATCGCAGCAAAGACATTACCACCTTCTCTGCCAGCTCTACATTTACCAGCAGCAACAGTAGAAGCCAAAACAGGAAAAGCAAGGACAAAGACACCACTACTGAAGTACCTAGTAAACATGCCAGTCCCCTGAAAAATCACTTTTTTCTTAATATACCTTGACTTCACAATCGTTTTAGTCAACTTACTTCCCTCAACCTACCACAGATCACAACAGACAACTAATTTTACCAGAGAATACAAATACCCACAAGAACTTTAAATGTGTAAGGAGTATATGCCTCACAACTACAATAGACTCTGTGTTTCTCAACAATCAGTGACAGAACAAGAGGCCACAGTCTCAAGCTGTGCCAGGGGAAGTTTAGGCTGAATGTTAGGAAGAAATTCTTCATTGGAATGGGCTGCCCAGGGAGGTGGTGGAGTCACCATCCCTGGAAGTGTTTAAAATAAGCCTGGATGAGGCACTTAGTGCCATGGTATAGTTGATTAGATGGTGTTGGGTGACAGGTTGGACTTGTGATCTTGAAGGTCTTTTCCAACCTTGTTAATTGTGTGATTGGAACAGCACTTTCATCAACAAAAACAGAGGTACTTGCTTCATTTACTTGACTACACTTTTTTGTTAAGCGACGAGAAAAAAAAAACTTTTTCAAACAGCAACTCTGGCTTGTTCATGTGTTCATGCTATTTCTGAAGCACAAGTCTAGAAGCATGACAGGGATCAGTTTAGTATGACTCTAGCACTCCTGCTAGCTTAGCTAGGTAAGCAATCAAGGCCAAGTTTCACAGCCTACTACTGCCAGAAGAAACACCGATGTCAACAGGAATTAAACGTATGTGATTTTTGGAGACAATCGGTCCTCAGGAACAGAAAGATTGAAGGCCTGATTCTCCTCTCATACTAGAGCACTTAAAGATTATGAAAGAGCGTAAAGTGAGGCTCCTACATTAAATTTAAGGCCTTGGGTATTGTGGGTTATTCCTTAAAATATTTTCATTCTTTCCATTATCACTGTATGCATCTGTCCTAAGCAGAAAGAAATCTGTATTGCACTTGAAGCTGGCAGAGGTTCTTAACAGAAGAAACACAAGCTTGCTTTTTGCTTTCCCACTCCTTTCTAGTCTGCAATGTTTTAAAACATGGAAAAGTTGCAACTAGATCTGCTTTCAGATCCTAGATCACCTTCAATTTTCTCACATGAGAAACTGAATTTTCTTTCAAGAAAATTACCATGCACAAGTCCATTTGATACCTAGTGAATCAGGTCCTGCCAGAGCGTTTCTGCATCCCTGTTCCACAAGCAAGTAATCTCAGTTTCAGCGTCCCATGACTTATTTCACAAAAAACCAGGCTATAATAGTAACACTGAAAAAAACTGTGTAATTTTAAGAAAGCCATAGCATAAGGAAAGTTTTGTGCAGGTCTGCAAACAGCAGCACATTTCAGGTATGAATGCCATGTATATTAGTTCTAAATATTCCAAACCAATTGTCAAAATCTCCTTAAAAACATAAATTCTGAAGTTGCATTATTTGTGTTTCAAATTCTGATGAGCAATTTTCACATTTATGCTCTAAGCTACAGATCTGCTACTAAGGTAAATAGGCCATTTATTGTCCTTTAGGAATTATGTGAAGTTGTCAGGTAAGACAAATTATTTTGTACCCTGTGACAATTATCTGCACTTTCCTGGATATAAGCCTTGGCCAAGTTCCTCATCTTTAAGAGTTACAGAAATAATGCACCATAAGGAACCATAAGTTTAAAAATTTCAAGAATCCTAAGGAAATTTAACTATTGTACTTGGCTTTACCTTTATGAAGGCAGCCTAGGGTATTTTTGATCTATTGATCTTGATCCCAAACCCACTAAACCACAGAAGTGAGATCTGCTGCAAGAGATTAGCCTTTAAGATATGCATCAGAATTTTTTTGTATCACTTGCTAACTAGAGTTTAAAGCAATATACAGAAAGCAAAAGGAGCTATATGCTAATATGTCAATAGAAGTTGTTGTACTGTCAAACAGAAAAGACAGACTAACACTTGGAAAGTACATGCAACATTAACAGACGTAACACAGGAACTCTCTTAATCCTTAAATTTTGATTCTTTCCTTTACTGCCCTCTCATATATAAATATTTATCCAAAATTAATTCACTTCCGCTGGAGACAACATTGTCAAGAAGACAGACTCTTCTGAGAAGCTGATTTTATAAGGTAAGTAGATTTGTAAGTTATCTGTGAAACACAGCAGCACTTGAATAGTAATTTGCAGGCCTGTGAGCATTAACAGCCATCTTCTTGCCTTTTATACAGCAACTCTAACTTCTTAACAATGGAAACTCCCTGCATAAAATTCCATAGAAGTTTTAACACCCAAGGGATTTAGAAGTTGAGAACAAAGGAACACCAATAGAATAGAATTAAACTCTCAGAATTGTGATTTGCATCATCTTCCACTTGCAGTATAGGAACTCCTAAATCTCTGGAATTAACATTCCAAAAACACAAGTTGTAGCAAATATACTCCTAGCAGTTATTTTGTAACAAGTATCATAGAAAGTATCAAAATGACTTAGCAAGAGATGCCACTTTGAAACACCTCTCCTAAAAAGAATCTAAGATTTTAAAGGAGACCAACCCAGTAGTTTCAAGATTACTTTTGTTCTTAGTGGTGGTTTTTGCCACATCACTGTTCTCCAGGCAAAGTAGTGCAGAAGAAACAATGAGAACCCAAACGGAACCTATTTCAAATTACAACCTTAAACAGCACCTGTAGTAGAGCCCTCATCTTTCAAAAAGTAAGCCAGACCCCAAAAGTAACATCTACTGATCTGATACTGTTATCAAATTCCTATGAAAAATAATTATAGAACTAACTACCAGGAGCAGCCACTTAAAACGCTTAGAGTATCATCACAAAATACAGTTGGAAAGGATACCCAGTTCTTCAGAGTTTGAAGAACCATAGGAAGCAGATAAAAGTAAATTCCACCATTTTTCTACCAAAATACAATGTTGGCTTAGCAAGAAGTTGATAGAACCCCAGGATGTTTTGAAGGCTGCTGCAGCAAAACCAACATGAATGAGGTTACCACCACCAAGTCCAAACTGGCCTTTCTTTTCACATACAACACCATCAAAGATTGCAAGCACAATATATACTTATGCATTAGCTGGTGTTTTATTTAAGCTTAAAGAGCAGTTCATTTTCAATGACTTCAAATTAATTTCATTTAAACATTATGCATGGCTAAAGTGGCAATCCTCAAGTTTTCTGCTTACCAATTCTCATCTGTATTATTACCTGGCCTAAATTCAACCCCAACACCTAGTTTTAAGCTCCTCCCCATCACACACACACATCCTCTGTTCTCAGATTACAACCTGTTGGGTGTACTCGGTGATAAATATTTCTCAATGCCAAATACAAAATATCATGTTTATTTAATTTCGTTTTAGGTAAGGAACAATTAAAACAACCAACATTAAGCTCACTGTCTATCATTCTCTGCCAAGTCAAAATAAGAAGCCACTAAAATATAAAAATACCTGCCTTTTTTGTTTTCTTACAATAAGTGTTGTAATTATGGTATAGCACTTCACTGAATCCTAAAAATACTTATGATGTCATCTAAAGTAGAAAATAATGGAGGTTTCCCACAATCAAATCACTCTCTGCCAATAGAATCTCACCTACAGCCACTTTACAAGACAGGAAAAAATCCTCTGTATCCACTCACTCAACTGAAGGGTTGTTTCTTGAGACACACTAGTTTTTATTTAAAATGTATGAAGCAGTTCTGCTTCTACAAAGTAAACAGACAATACACCCACACAAACAGAAGAGCCAAAGGACTGATTCAGATGATGCTTAAGCTTAGGGAAGCACCTAAGATAAGTCAGGGTTCTTTCCCTTCACAGTAGCAATCAGGTTTTATTGGCCAGTCTTTGTCTGTTCTTGCCTGTTCTACAGACCTACCATTTTTTTGTTGCATATGCCCTTTGAGAAGCAAGAATTTAGGGAGCATGTGCTGAGCATATGGGTAAGGTAATCCCCTGTTTATTCCCACATTACTTAAAAGAAGTGGCTTGCTCCTCTTCCTATCAAAGGAAACAGACACTAAACCTACTGTTTGCTTCTTCCAGAGGGCCCTCTTCTCCTGTTCCCATTTTTTATGCTGCAAAGCCCAGGGCTGGGAGAAAGGAGAACAGATGAAATGTGAGCATCACTGCCAGAACAGTTCAAGAAGTCCACTTTGAGGAGTTCCACTGAAAAGAGAAGGAATAGAAACAGGCCAAGAACTGGCTTAACTGAACTACCAAGCAACAGTGGGCTACCGGATCACTGGCTGGGCAGCCTTGCACAAGCAAAAGAGCAGAAAATAACAATTTTCCCTGTCTATCAGTTGCAGTTGGGTTAACCTTTCAAGAGCAATATACTCAACACAGTGATCATGTGTTCTGTAGACAAGCTCATGCATTCAAAAACAATTTTCTTCCAAGACAATAAGTTCAGAGTGGATTTCTTTTCACAGTATAATACCTATCTGCATAGCTGAGGCATTCAACTATCAGTCTGCATGGCAGGTGAATTTTAACTCAACCACTGAATTTGACAGGCAATAAGATTACCCCAGTAAACTGATAGACCTTATTCCCTATTAAAATCACCAGGTTTCAAGACCACAAAGAAAAATTGAATATGTATTAGTTGAATTACACAGCTTATCAGTAAGAAAATCTACGTATGTCTCAAGGAGTGATGGTCAGAAGTTAACCACAGAATATGAGTAGTCCTAATAGTCACACTATACTGTATCTAATTTTAGCCCACCTGCATATGTTCATCACTCTCTCAAAAAACAAGGCTGAACGGTAGTTAAGAGCCACGTGGACATCTATGGAACCACTGCAAATAACTTAAGTCCTTGATGCTACTGTTCTCCCTAAACACCAAATCCTTTAGTGCCCACGCCAAAGAGCACCGAACCGAAGTAAGCACTATTCTGCTATCACGATGTAAAGAAAAACGTTTGGGGGGGAAAAAAACAAAACAAAACAAAAAACCCAACACAACAACAACAAAAAAAAAAAAAACCCAAACCAGCTCGCACTGCTATTTCTGACCGGTAACATCAAGCAGATCGCAGTCTAACACTGGGATCACTCCTTACAAGGCACTGCATACATGCCCACACAAGTATGTAAATCCTCTATCTATACAAAGAAATACACGCACATGCATACACTCCCCCACCTTCCTCAATCATTTCAAGAAAAACCACAAGTCCCCAAAGACCTTCGACTGCTCTCACGTCCCAAAAGTAGCTTTTTGCATAATTTCTTATTGCTCCTGATGAGAAACTAAGACAGCAACGGCATGATTTTTCTTTCTGATGTTGGAATCTCCACTGTACATTTCAGGGCAGCTAAGAATTGAATTAGCATGAATCACCACCCTTAGGTGGTACGTTCCCATTTTCATACACTTTGTGAATTGAAAATGGTAGTTTCTAAATCCATTCCGAGAAGTTACTTTCACATATTAACGAAGTTCCCAAATCGTTTAGGATTAAAACCAGAATGCTCTAAAATTCAAACTAAAGCACAACAGTATTACAGGTATAAACACACCGTCAATTATATTTAGGAAACAAAAAAAAGTACTTTTTAGAAAACAATACACAACAGGTCCAACATTCACGGCAAAAATTTGTTGTAGTGTGCAACTTTATCTCAACGTAGCATCCTTTTCAAGCCTCAATACACATAAATGAAAAAAAAATTATTAACAACTAGAGTCAAATCTTAGCCCTGCAGGAATCTCAGGTATCTAAATGTGCATGATTACCTCTGTGAGGTTAGCATAAAGCCTTGCCTCGTCAATTCTCTGTTAATCACACATCTGCTGTATTGAACAAAACATATAAAACTGCTTTGTGAAGAAAGCACATTAAAAAAGGTATCAAGGGATTACACCATAGAAGGCTAGGATGTCTTTCAAGGTTATTATACCAGCTTGCAAGGTCTACACTTAAGGAAAGACAATTCTCTGTGCTCTATCCTATATAAAAAGATTATACCAAGGGTGGAACCCACTTCTGGAAACGCAAAGGTGAATTAACAGTTTTATATCCAGCTGCAGAAAAACTGCTCTTACCCTTCACCTAATACTTACTGTTGGCTCCCACATCCTCAGCTACTCCAGAACCTCTCATTCTCAGGTATGTGAATCCCAGTACCAGAAAGAACAAGCATGCAGCAGTTAAGAGGAACATGGACAGGTAATGTGCACTGAAGCCTCCAGTGGTGGATACCTCCTCTCTTTTGAACTGTTGGAGAAGCTCCTCCTCGGGCTCTGAGAGATTCTTCTTGTAGGTGTTTTTCAGGTAGGTATGATTTGAACCCGTATGATTGGAGTGGTTGAGTCTAAGGGAGGAGGTGGTTCCACCCGAGGGAAGGCTATTAGTAGCTGAATAGATCCTGGATTCAACATTATAGCTACCAGCAGCACCGCCGAGAACATGATTATTGGTCGCTTTTCTAATGTTGCCTGGAGGGTCAGTGATTTTACTGCTGTCCACGTCCGTGGGCGGCGAGGGCAGCAGCGATACTGCAGGGGATTTCTTAGACAGGCCAGCGCGGTATCTGGGGCTGGAAGGACTAGAGTCCAGATTTTCATATCCTCCTCTCCCCGCCGCCGCCGCCTCCTCCTCCTGATTTCTGTCCCTGTCTAGACTCCCGGCAGCAGCTGCCTCCGCCGCCGCCCTGTCATTCGTTACGACTACACCAGCACCGCAGCCTCCGCCAGCCCTTTCTTGGCCCGTCTCCATCACGCCAGCGCCGGCTGCAGCGCATTTGCTTGTTATGAATGGAGCAGGAGACTTGCTGAGGCTCCGTCTGGGCCGGCGAACGACAGACTCCTCCTTCGGTACCTGCTGCTTGGCCCTCGTCCCCGACGCCGTCTCTTCCTCCTCCGAGTCGGAGTACTTGTCCCTGCTGCCGCCGTAAGAGAGGAAACGGTTACCGTTCACGGTCCGGTTCTTCCATCGCTGCTGCCCGCTCTCCTCCTCTTCTTCGTCGTCCTCCTCCCCTCCTTCCTCGCGGCCGTCTCCCTGCTCCCTCACACCCTGAGCCGCCGCCGGCCTCCTGGCCGCCGCCGCCGCCCCCCACCAGGCGTTGGGCTTCCGCCTGGCCGCCTCCTCCGGAGTAGAGCTGTTACTCAAGCTGCAGGCGCCGTGGGGGGCGGCGGGCCTCAGGCCGCGGAAGAAGGGTGAAGCCCGCTCCCTCCTGCTGCCGCCACCGGCGCCGGCCTGGCTCCGGGGACTGGTTTCCACATCCGACTCGTCCGAGCTGAAGCCCAGCAGCACTTTGCCGCCCCCGGCAGGGGGTGCTGCGCGGCTCCGGCCGCTCCCGGCGGCGGCGGCAGCCCCGGGGAGGTAGGGGTGCTCGGAGCCGACCAGCCTCGCGCCCACGCCCGGAGCCGCTCGCCCGGGGCCACCGCCTCCGCCCGGCGCCGCTCCGGCCCCCGTGTTATTGTTGTTGCTGTTCCGGGTCTTGCTGGCGCCACTGCGGGCCCCGGCCCGCTCATCTTCGCGCAGCTTCTTCAGCTTCTTCAGGTAGACGGGTCGGGTGCTCTCAGTGACCGGCCCCGGGGAGAAGCCGAAGCGCCTCAGCTCTGAGAAGAGCTCCTCATCCGTGAGCTGCGCGGCCGTCGCCATTTTCCGCTCCCCCGCCGCCGCGGCGTTTCCTACCCACGCGCCGCGCCGCGCTCCCCGCCGGAACTGACGCGTGCGCACTCGGCTGTGGCCTAGACCTGCCTGTCACCCCGCGAGCGCCGCCCGCCGCCGCCGGGGCCAGACGGGGGATGGCGAAGGGAGTGGGGGAGAGGCGGGATCGCGCGGCGCCGGCGGCCCCTCCCCCACCCCAGCAACGGCCGGCGCGCGTGGAGCCGCGGGGGCTGGGGGACGCGGCGGCGCGCACGGCGTCTAGAGCGGTTCCCGCTGGCGGTGGGCCCCGGGGCAGTCCTGTGTGCGGGGAGCGGCTGGAGGCAAGGCGGAGACCCCTCCGCACAGGCTGTCCTTGGGAGGCGTTGTCGGCGGCGGTCGGGAAAGGGCGGCGTGCGGTACCCCTGGCGGCCAGGGGGTCGCCGAAGTGGGAAGTGCGAAAGAGAGAGAGGGCTCTTGCTTGTCGGCTGAGGCTTTCGGGGTTGGAAAGGTAGAGCCTGTCAGAAACGCTCTGGTTTTATGCACGCCTGCAAGCAGACGCTAAGATGGGATAGCTGGCTGAATGTCAATCACATCCGGGGCTGCACGAAGAGAAGTGTGGCCAGCAGGTCGAAGGATGTGATTCTCCCTCTCTACCCCACTCTGGTGAGACCCCACCTGGAGTACTGCATCCAGTTCTGGAGCCCCTATTACAATAAGGATCTGGAGGTGCTGGAACTTGTCCAGAAAAGGGCCACGAGGATGATCAGAAGGCTGGAGCTGCTCTGC
Source organism: Indicator indicator (assembly GCF_027791375.1). Taxonomy (NCBI): domain Eukaryota; kingdom Metazoa; phylum Chordata; class Aves; order Piciformes; family Indicatoridae; genus Indicator; species Indicator indicator. Next base: position 47,252,727 of record NC_072012.1, on the reverse strand, counting down.
TATGGAGACAGACTGAAAGAGTTGGGGTTGTTCAGTTTGGAGAAGAGAAGGCTCTGAGGAGACCTTCTTGTGGTCTTCCAATATCTGAAGGGGGCCTACAAGAAAGCTGGGGAGGGACTTTTGAGGGTGTCAGGTGGTGATAGGACTAGGGACAATTGAAAATGGGTAGATTGATATTGGATGTTAGGAAGGAGGTTTTCCCCATGAGGGTGGTGAGACACTGGAAAAGGTTGCCCAGGGAGGTGGTGGAAGCCTCATCCCTGGAGGTTTTTGCAGCCAGGCTGGATGTGGCTGTGAGCAACCTGATCTAGTGTGAGGTGTCCCTGCCCATGGCATGGGGGTTGGAACTAGATAATCCTTGAGGTCCCTTCCAATCCTAACAATTCTATTATTCTATTTGGGGATATACCACAGTGGAGAGCATCACACCTAACATCTTTTAACACAATTGCCAGGTTACAAATTCAGTCTAATTATGACTGGAGAGACCCAAAAACCCAAGGTGCACACCTTCATTGGGCCCTTCCCTAAGGTGGCAGGTGGTGTCCTTGCTTCCACTGATGCGCTGGGTGACCTTTTTCAGAAGTCAAGCATCAGGACAGCTCAGCTTTGAGGGAACAGATGTAAGGGCAGGAATGTTCTGGAAATCCTCATTGTCACTGTCAGTGGCTGAGCACCACCTTCATTAACTTTGCAGTATCCTGGATGTATTTTGCTCTTTGGGAAAATACAGTCTTTCAAATATGTTACAATTAAAACTGTCTGACTATATATAGAAATGGGTGCATGTCAAAATAATTGTGTTAACAAAGAGACATCATGCTGGCATTTTTCAAAATGTGGTGTGTGTGCTGGTCCTTTGGCCACAGAACCTCATATGGAGGCTTCAGAATCTCCTGAGCTCTGTCCAACCTGAATGACAAAGACCTAGGCATATCTACTCTTTACTACTCCAAAAATGCAGGAGGCAGAGTTTCCATTTTGATCCAGCTCGCACTGGCCTTACAACACCACATGCAGAAGTGGTCCAGTTTCTGCTTGAACTCTGTGAAAAGAAGTTAAAGGCATAGCCTTAAAACCACCACACAAGACCCAGCTGCAGGAGCAGTTGTATATCCCCCTCACAGTCTGCTGCAGTGAGGTTATTGTGGATGTGCTCTGCTAATATCAAAACTGAGGTTGCTAATCGTGTTATTGAGGAACATTCACAGAGCAGGATTTAAGGAGCTGCGAGGCAGGCACATGCTGAAGATCAAGTGAGGTCCACAGAGCTAGAAGACTGGCACAAAACCATCTTCCATGATGATGGTGACAATTGATGATCATAGAATATCAGGTTGGAAGGGACCTCAAGGATCATTTAGTCCAACCTTTCTTGGCAAAAACACAGGCTAAAAATCTTAAAAGTGGCAAATGTTGGAGAATCCGCCAATTCCCTGGGGAGATTACTCCAATGGTCAATTATTGTGAAAATTTTTCTTCTTGTGTCCAATCATAATCTCCCCGGGAGTAAGTTTTACCCACTACCTCTCCTTTTTTCCACGTGGCTCCTTGAAAAAAAGGAGTCTCCGTCTTCTTTGTAGTCACCCTTCAAGTACTGGAACATGATAGATACTAAGGTCTCTCCTAAGCTTTCTTTTCTCAAGACTGAACAAACCCAATTCTCTCAGCCTTTCCTCAGATGGCAGGCTTCCCAGTCCTTTGATCATTTTCGTGGCCCTTCTCTGGACCCTGTCCAAGCTGTCCACATCTGGTTTTATATAGCAGAGACCAGAACTGAATGGTAATGATGATGGATGGTGATGATTAACTCCTGTACCTCACCCTCCATTCCTGACCAGCCACACCTGGGAATGCAGAACCTGTCCAATTGTTCATCTAAGCCTCCTTTAACGCAATGTTTGTAAGGCTGAGAAGTACTGGGAGGGGCTGTATTACAGGCATGCTTTACATGATATCACTGTGCACAGCCACTTCACATAGAGCACATTAAACCACTAGTGTAAATGTGCCTCCTCTCGCCTATCTCCCATCCCATGGTAGCTAACTGATGGCCCAAGTGCCATGAGAAATGCTTCCAACATTCCATTCCTCCTCCTCAATGAGAAGCTATTTGGGATACATGTTTGGATATGCCTGTCCAAGTTCTGTACTTACCTCTGGCTGGCTATGACCATGGCCAAACCAGACCAGATACCATTCTGATAAGAGCACTTCTGGCTAGCACCCACTTCAGCACCTTCCTCCTAAGAATGTATACTGTCCTGCAAGAGGTGAAGATCCTGTTGTCTTACCAATGCAACTTCTGTCTGTTTCAGCAAGGGCAGGAGTTATTGTATAGAACTGTTTATTTAGCAGCAGGAAGGCTGTAATTACTACAAATTGTTAACAATTGAATCATCCCCTGCAAGACTGTAGCATGTAGATACACAGAACAGCTGACTGAAAAGTCTGCATACTCCAAGTCCTGCTTTAAAATCTACGTGCCAAAATATTTTGAAATGTTTCAAAAACATGTCTGATGGTTGATTGTGAAGGATACTTCCTCTACCAATCCAAAATCTCCACATTGCTTTCATTATTATTTGTAATGACACCAATGCTTCATTAATATCAATACAGAGTCACACAATCACAGAACATTAGGAGTGGGAAGGGACCTCAAAAGATCATTGAGTCCAACCCCCTGCCAGAGCAGTATCACCTAGAGTAGGTCACACAGGAATGCGTCCAAGTGGGTTTTGAATGTCTCCAGACAAGGAGACTCCACAACCTCTCTGGGCATCCTGTTCCAGTGTTTTCTCACCCTCACAGGGAAAAAGTTTTCCTTGTATTCACGTGGAACCTTCTATGCTCCAGCTTGCACCCATTGCCCCTTGTCACTGGGCGTCTCTGAGAAGAGCCTGGCTCTGTCCTGGCACTCACCCCTCACGTATTTATAAACATGAATGAGTTCACCTCTCAGTCTCCTTTTTTGCAAGCTAGAGACCCAGCTCCCTCAGTCGTACCTCATAAAGGAGATGTTCTAATACCTCCATATAGTAAATTTTTAAGTAGGTAATTTTTTAAAGGTAAGTGTTGACAGCAGGGAGTGTGGAGACTGTTCATCAGGAAAAAAATGGTTGTTTTTTGAATAAGACATTAAGGTTTTTATTTTTTCCTCTCATCCTTAAAGGACTGCTGCTCTCAGGAAACTGCCAGTTCTTCCTTGGGTGAAAACATCTTCTTCTGAAACTTATCAACCATACTTTCATCAACCTCACTGGACTGGGATTTGAAGTGGTAGCTTAATACCCCTTTTATCTTGCATTCCTGATTGCAAATTTCTGTGAAGTTTACACATTTTTATAAGTTCTTAGAATTTGTGAAAGACAGCTGCCTTTCTGGGGTTAGCACATCTCTTCCTGCTGCTTCTAGCAACTAATGCAGCTTAATCTCCTCACAACTCACTGTTGCGTGCTTGAAGCATTTAGAAATCATGAGTCACATCTAAAAGAAATATGATCCTCTTGTAAAACTTCTCAGTATTGTAAATGTATTTAGAATCATAGAGTGGTCTGGGCTAGAAGGTCTGACTTCCCCACAGTCAGCAGGGACATCCTCAACTAGATGAGGTTGCCCAGAGCCTCGTTGAGCCTCATATTGAATATCTCCAGGGACTGGGGCCTCAACCACCTCCCTGGGCAACTTGTTCGAGTGTTCCACCACCCTCATGGTAAAGAACTTCTTCTTAACATCCAATCTAAATCTGCTCTGCTCTAGTTTGGAACCATTGCCCCTCATCCTGTCACTGCAGGCCCTTGCAAAAAGACTCTCTTCATCCTTCCTGTATGCCTCGTTCAGGTACTGGCAGGCTGCTATTAGGTCACCCCAGAGCCTCCTCTTTTTCAGGCTGAACAGCCCCAGCTCCCTCAGACTATCCTTGTAGCAGAGGTGCTCCAACCCTCTGATCATTTTCTTGGCTCTCATCTGGACCCTCTCCATCAGGTCCATGTCCTTCCTGTATTGAGGGCTCCAGAGCTGGCTGCAGTACTGCAGGTGAGGTCTGACCAGAGCAGAGCAAAGTGGCAGAATCACCTCTCTGGATCTGCTGGCAGTGCATCTTTTGATGCATCCCAGGATGTGATTTGCCTTCTGTGCTGCAAGCTCACACTGCCTGCTCCTGTCCAGCTTCTCATCCATCAGCACCCCCAAGTCCTTTTCCTCAGGGCTGCTTTCTATCATTCCTCCCCCAGTCTGTATTGATAGTGAGGATTGTTCCAGACCAGGTGCTGAACCCTGCACTTGCTCTTGTTGAACCTCATGAGGTTCACCTGGGTCACCTCTCCAGCTTGTCCAGGTCCCTCTGGATGACATCCTGTCCCTTTGGTGTATTTACCTTTTTATTTTTGAGCCTTTAGGTATTCTCCAATCACAGAATCACAGAATCGTAGAAACATTCAGATTGGAAAAAACCCACAATGCTTGACCACTCTTTCTGTGAAAAACTTCTTCCTAATGTCCAGTCTAAACCTACCTAGACATAGCTTGAGGCGATTCCCTCTTGTTCTATCACTAATCACCTGTGAGAAGTGACCAGCACCAACCTCTCTACAACATCCTTTCAGGCCATTGTAGAGAGCAATGAGGTCTCCCCTCAGCCTCTTCTTCTTCTCCAAATTCCCAGCTCCCAGCCCCAGGTCTCTTAGCCTCTCCTCATCAGGCAGTGCTCCTGTCATCATCCTTGCAGCCCTCTGTTGGACTCTTTCCGGTAGATCCCTGTCCCTCTTGAACTGGGGTGCCCAAAACTAGATGTAATATTCCAGATGGGGTCTCAGCAAGACAGAGTAGAGGGGGAGGAGAACCTCCCTGGCTCTGCTGGACACACTCCTCTTAATACACCCCAGGATCCCAGTGGCCTTCTTGGCTAAAAGGGCACATTGCTGACCCATGGAGAACTTGTTATCCACCAGGACTCCCAGATCCTTCTCAAATAAGTTTATACTAGGGTCACCGTTTTGCTTTCCATTTGCACCATTAGGCTGCTGCAAAGCACTAAATTTGGTGTGTTCCAAACAATTATTCCTATTACTACCTATGCTTGATTAGCACTTGGAGGCCTGGCCCATTTTCATTGCTCTCTTGTACTGAGCACTGTGCAAACAAGAGAATACATTCCCTGACTCAAGTACACACTTGCCTCTATTACCTCCCACCTGAACTGCAGGCTGGATACACAAGCAGGAAGCCATCAGCCCTTAGAAAGTGCCATGATCCTACAGAAAGCAGTTGTGCATCTCAGCAGTGCAGACTGCCACAAGCATCTCATGAGACCGCATTGCTCCCTACAATGACCTGAAAGGACGTTGTAGAGAGGCTGATGCTGGTCTCTTCTCACAGGGAATTAGTGATGGAACAAAAGGGAATGGCCTCAAGCTGCCACTGGGTAGGTTTAGACTGGACATTAGGAAAACATTTTTCACAGAAAGAGTGGTCAGGCATTGGAATGTGCTGCCCAGGGAGGTGGTGGAGTCCCCAAGCCTGGCTGTGTTTGAAGGTGGTTTGGATGTGGTGCTTGGGGCTGTGGTTTAGGGATGATCCTTGTAGAGTAGGGTTCTGGGTTGGACTTGGTGATCCTGAGGCTCTTTTCCAACCTAGATGTTTCTGTGACTTCTGTGATCTCAGTCTCTCCAGCTCTCAGCTTCTTATTTTGAATCAATTGTTTTGTTGCAAGCATTCAGTAATGTGGGCTTGACATATTTAAAGGATTTCCTTAAGCTGTCCAATTTTCACTGTCAATAGAAAATTGGTAGAAAATTTCTCACACAGGGAATGGCAGAACTTCCATGAAAAACACTCCCAGGACAATGGGAACAGTGGCCCTGAGAACTATCATTTCCTACCCCAACTCCATGCTGCATTTCTAGAACTTCGTTTCTCTCCAAAAAATCAAGTACATTTAGGAAGTATTTACAACAGCTGGTTTTTGGCTTATGGATAATTTATCCATATCTCCATCTAAAGGGATGCTTGGCCCTATCCAGAGTAAGGTTTCTGTGTCACCACATTCTCCAGTTGTCTGCCACATGTAGATGTCATCACAGGTCCCCTCTGTGAGAACGATGCACAGAACGTTTTACTTCAACCCTGAATAGCTGTTCTCCACAAACTATGCTGCTAATGGCTTCTACCCCATTTCTTCAGCTTCTCCTCTGCAGCACCAAACCCAAGAGTGGGACACATTCATCCTTCAGAGGTGCTGAACTCAATATGCCTGGTCACCCAGCAGTTGTGTGGCAGAGAGGCCAAGGTTTCACTGCTTTGAAAGGCATCTAGGGTGTCTGTAACCTAAGTGTCTGTAACCCAAATACACATTCTTCTTCTGCTACTCCTCTTAGGCTGACCCAAATGTAAGCAAGGTAAACTGTTCTTCAGAGCTAGGATCCTTTGTAAACACTGCTGAGCATCTTGGTTGAAGAATGGAGCTAGGAATGCCAAGCAATTGGTGCTCTGGCCCTGCAACAACGTCCTGCAGTTATGAGGCCTTTTGTTCTAAACTCTGCATGCTCACTACAGACCAGAGATCTGCCTCTCCTGTCAGACGTCGTGTGAAGGCTGGACTCTTCAAGTCCAGGATGTATCATGTAGCATCCCATCCAAAGATACTATTTCACTTCTCAGAGTCATATCTGACAAGCCTCTCTTGGTTTTTGTACCTGGCCTTAAAAAAAAGATGGTCTTCACCTTGCTGAACTTGGATTGCAAGTGCAGTCCTTTTCCTGTAATCTGTTGGACCAGCTCCAACATTACTTCTGGGAAATCTTCACAGCAGCAAAGCCTTAGTCCTCTCCCTGCATAGATAGAGAAGAGCAATGCTTTCTGCCAGCTCTCCAGCTCACCTCTCCATTATAACTCAGATTGGGCTAAAGTGGAACACATCCCTTTTTCTTGTAGAAAAGAAGCATAAAAAGCTAAAACAAACAAAACAACAAAACACAGAAATGAAAAAAAAAAATTAAAAGACAGTAGAAATAAGAGAGTAGAAAAAGAGTAGGAAAATATAAGGAACAGAAGAAAGCAGAGGGAGCAGAAAGTAATAATAGCAAAATACACAAAAAAATTAGAGCAAATTACTGAAATAAGTGCTTTACACCACACAAGGCTTTGTAGGACACTGCAGAAGTGTTTTGACAAGGAAGTGTTTGGAAGAGCTTTATGTGAGTATGGGATGAGAAAGAGCAGGGGAAAGAAGTGTTTTTCTCGGCTCTTCATCCATGCTGCACAGGGAGCAGTAGGTGGAGGAATGAACTATCCTCTCATTTGCAGCATGGCATCAGGGTGCTGACAGTTGTGCTCCAGATATCTATAGGGAAGAAAAAAAAAAAGAATAAAAAGAGGCCTTTTGCAAAGCTGAAGAACTGGGGGTCCATGGCACACAGGTAATGTACCTGCTGAGAAGCTCCTAACTTACTGCTATGATCAACAAACACAAGTTTCCCCTGGCTAAAATTATTAAAAATAAACACAACCAGGCAAAGGAAATATTACCTAATATAACAGTGCATTGAGAGAAAAAGTCTTCCCTGCAAAGAATCTCTGAGAAGGAGGGTTTTAACCAGCTGGAATCTTTTTTTTTTTTTTTAATGAAACATGTATTTCAGTGGTAGAAAATAAAGAACCCAAAATACTCTCTTAAGGTGATAAAGATGACTGTGGCAGAACTGTAAACTGAATTAATGTCATGAGGGCACCAGGCAGGAAATAAAGAGCCTTGTTCTTTTCTCTTGCCTCTGCCACAGACTTGCTGGGTGGCAAATCATTTCCTCGTCAGGTGACTCAGCTTCTGCCATAGGCATGTGGAAGTAATGATTCATATTTGTAAAAATCCTATAAGAATGAAGATGGAAAATGTTACAGAACAGTGTAGTAGGAATTTCATTGCAGTGATCTCCCCAGCCCATCCTCTGTGCTCTTCTTGATGGACTTGGATTGGATGTGGCACTTGAAGCCATGGTTTGGTCAGTCATGAGGTGCTGGATGACAGGTTGGACTTGATGATCTCTGAGGTCTTTTCCAACCTGGTTGATTCCATGATTCTATGATTCTATGACTTGTTGCAGAACGATGTCTTGGTTACTGTGAATTGTATTTTATAGAAACAACAGAGCTGCAAATTATATATCATAGAATTATAGAATTGTCATGGCTAGAAGGGACCTCAAGGATCATCCAGTTCCAAGCCCCTTCCTGCCATGGGCAGGGACACCTTACACTAGATCAGGTTGCTCAGAGCTACATCCAGCCTGGCCTTAGAAACTTCCAGGGATGAGTCTTCCACCACCTCCCTGGGCAACCTGATCCAGTGTCTTATGACTCTCATGCTGAAGAACTTCTTCCTGATGTCTAATCGGAATCTCCCCTCCTCTAGCTTGGATCCATTCCCCCTAGTCCTATCACTACCTGGCACCCTAAAAAGTCCCTCCCCAGCTTTCTTGTAGGCCCTCTTCAGATACTGGAAGGCCACAAGAAGGTCTCCTCAGAGCCTTCTCTTCTCCAGATTGAACAGCCCCAGGTCTCTCAGCCTCTCCTCACCAGACAGTGCTCCAGTACCTTCATCATCCCTGTAGCCCTCCATTGGACTCTTTCAAGTAGATCCCTGTCCCTCCTGAACTGAGGCGCCCAGAACTGGATGCAATACACCAGGTGGGACCTCATCAGGGCAGAGTAGAGGGGGAAGAGAACCTCCCTTGATCTGCTGGATGCATTCTTCTTAATGCACCCCAGGTACCAATTCACCTTCTTGGCCACAAGGGCACATTGCTGTCCCATGGATCACTTTTTGCCCACCAGGACTTCCAGCTCCTTCTTCACAGGGCTGCTCTCCAGCAGATCACCTCCTAACCTGTACTGCTGCAGTTTATTCTTTCTTCCCAGGTGCAGGAATTTGCACTTATTCTTGTTGAACCTCATTAGGTTCCTCTTTGCCCAGCTCTCAGTCTGTCAAAGTCTCGCTGAATGGCTGCACAGCCTTCAGGTGTCTCAGCCAAGCCTCCCAGTTTGGTATCATCAGCAATCCTCAGGAAAAAATGAATTAACTCTTCTACAAACTTAAAGAAGTGAAATGGGGAGGATAGGCAACCCAAACTTTTCAAATGAGCCTTTTGTAATGTATTACTTACTTTCCAAGAGTCCATGTTCAGATGCACAGAAGACAAGGTTTTGGAAATGCTAATCATTCACAAATGTAAATGAAATTCTAAAATCATCTGGAGAAAACAAAAAAAAACAAAACAAAGAAGGGAAACTGTTCCAGCAAAGATCCATAATGGCTATGATTAATTACTTGAATGAAAGTTTTCAGTATCATACAGGGACGTTTGTAACCCAGTGTACACTTTTTCTTACAACCATATGAAAATCTGCAAACAGCCTATTAGCCAGCTGTATCTTGTACTGGCAAAGATGCTACCTTCAAATTAAGGATTAAATCTACATTTTATTGATGTTCAGTTGCATGGGTAATTCAGAAATCATGTTTCAGTTTTATAGAACATTTTAAACCCTCTGGCATTGTGAATACAGAAGGGCAACAAGGCTGGTGAGGGGCCTGGAGCACAGCCCTGTGAGGAGAGGCTGAGGGAGCTGGGGGTGTTTAGCCTGGAGAAGAGGAGGCTCAGGGGAGACCCCATGGCTGTTTACAACCACCTGAAGGGAGGTTGTAGCCAGGTGGGGGTTGGGCTCTTCTCCCAGGCAACCAGTGACAGAATGAGAGGACACAGTCTCAAGCTGTGCCTCAGGCTGCATGTTAGGAAGAAATTCTTCATGGAAGGAGAGATCGGCCATTGGAATAGGCTGCCCCGGGAGGTGATGGAGACTTCAATGCCCATGGAAGTCTTTAAGAGAAGACTGTCACTGACACTTAGTGCCATGGTTTAGTTGATTAGATGGTGTTGGGTGATAGGTTGGGCTTGATGAGGACCTTAGTGCCATGGTTTAGTTGATTAGATGTGTTGGGTGATAGGTTGGACTTGATGATCTTGAAGGTCTTTTCCAACCTGGTTAATTCTGTGATTCTGTGATACTGTGCCATCTTGGTAAAAGCAATATACAATTGGTCTTAAACATAATTTTGATTTTGCTCATACCCAGTTTTCCATGCTCCTTTATCCTAAGCTCAAGGACAACTCTGTGCTCGTTCTTAGATACATCTGGATTCATTTGGATAATCTGAAGGCATATAAAATATACATATGAAGCTGAAGTGATGCATGAAAATAGTAGTTGCTTCAATTTCTTCCATACATTTTGCATGATACTGTGACATTTATTTTATTTCATTGCCTTGTAATTTGGTTTTATCTTTCTTTTATAACATAGCTTTACTTTCCACTATGTTTTTACTGAGTCTTTACAGCATTTCCTATTTAAATTATCATTCACTGAAGCCATGCTTTAGGACCTATTACTCCTTACTCGTTCCCCTAGGAAACATTTTACTGTGCACAGTGCAGCATTTCTTACATCATCTTACATCAGTCATATTGACATTGTGTTGGCTGCACAAGTTCCCTCATTTGTTCTGTAAACTGTGGAACCCTGGGCCCTTTAAAAATCTGCCTGCAGTCGTCATTAGGATTTTCTGAAGAACTCATGTCAGATAAAAAGTCTCTAAATACACATTGTAGATAATGCCTACATTTTAATGCTCTCATCATCCATCCCTTGCTCTCAAAATTCATGTTTTACTTACAATTTTTCCATAATCTCACACAATTTCTTCTTCTTTCAATGTTGTGAAGTTCATTAAGGATAAGAGCAGGCTCCTGCATCTGGGGAGGAATAACAGCAGGCACCAGTACAGGGTAGGGGCTGCCCTGTTGGAGAGCTGCTCCATGGAGATAGACCTTGGAATCCTGGTGGACAGCAAATTCTCCATGGGGCAGCATTGTGCCCTTGTGGCCAAGAGGGCAAATGGAATCCTGGGATGCATCAAGAAAAGTCTAGGACTAGGGAGGTTCTTTTCCCCCTCTATTCTGCCCTAGTGAGACCACACCTGGAATATTGTGTCCAGTTTTGGGTTCTCCGGTTCAAGATAGGCAGGGATCTGCTGGAGAGAGTCCAACAGAGAGCCACGAGGATGCTTAGGGGACTTGAACATCTCCCTTACGAAGAGAGACTGAGAGCCCTGGGGCTGTTTAGTCTGGAGAAGAGAAGGCTGAGAGAGGATCTGATCAATGTCTATCAATAGCTGAGGGGTGGGTGTCAAGTGGAAGGGGCCAATGTCCTTTCAGTGGTGTGCAAAAATAGGCCAAGGAACAATGGATACAAACTTGAACAGAGAAGTTTTCACCTCAACATGAGGAGAAACTTCTTCCTAGTGAGGGTGACAGAGCACTGGAACAGGCTGCCCAGAGAGGTTGTGGAGTCTCCTTCTCTGGAGACTTTCCAAACCCACCTGGATGCATTCCTGTGTGGACTACCCTGGGTGATCCTGCTCTGGCAGGGGGGTTGGACTGGATGATCTCTGGAGGTCCCTTCCAATCTTGAATATTCTGTGATTCTGGCAATGGCATAGTACTGTAGCTTGCATAATGAATGGATTGATGAGCAGGTAGTCCATCACTCCTTTCACTGAGTCTCTTCCTTCTGTGAGTTTCTGTACTGGATTTGTCTTAGCATGTCCACTCTGCTTCACCACTCTGCACCATTTGGTGCTCACTGTGGGGTACTCAGTGCTGCATGAACTATGCCATTCAAGAACCTGCTGTGAGGAAAGAGCAACATTAACCTGTTAACAAACATGCTACAAGGTTGCTGTTTTCACTCTGCTTCTGCTGCTGCCTGTGTAGGTTGGAACCAAAAAGGCTCTTGCTTATGTCCACAAACTGCTAGTTGTGTAAAAATCTCCGGGTCCTGGCTATTGAGCAAACATCCTTCTTCAGAAACTGAGATGACAAAGAAAACCTGGTGTTGAGCTCTCTAAGCAGTATAGTCTTCTTGTACGTCACTCAGGCACCTGTTATCACTACCTGTTGTAGACACACACCCAGAAGCCCTCTGGAATAACTACTGCTTTCAGTAGAAAAGCAGCACCAGCCTTCTGCAGAGATTCAGAAGTCTCTTATTTTGTCAGAACGCCCTCTTTCACTTAGATATTTTTCAGAGATGCCAATAAGCAAATATGGAAGGACTTTAATGCAATTAAAGAGGTTTTCAATCGCTGTGTTTAATACCAGGCACATCATTCTCTTGCCAGCTGGATCCTCTCATAGGTTTTGAGTTTGCAACACCCTGTCCTTCTACATCTGTTACTGCATTTCTTCTCTCTGCTTTCTTCCCTGGATGTGGAGGATTACAACCTTTGGCATTCAGTTCCTCAGCTCCTTTACCCATCATTATCAAAGGAACTGAAAAGCCTTTGCCCTCTGTCCTGATGTTTTGATTCTTGGTATTTACTCCTACACAGAACTCACCTCTTAGTCTGCTCCATGCCAAAAGTCAATAAAGATTTTACTCCCTCATGTGTGAGAAATTAGGCTTAGCAAGTGAAATAAACATAATCAGACTGAAATCCAAAAGTGCAACTGATGTGCCCAGATTGTGGTAGAAACTAATTTGCTGGAGAAGAAATATTACACAACTAAAGAATGTAAGAAACACCAATTTTAAGTTAATTGTTTTCTGTTTTTTCCGATCACCTCAGAGTAATATTTTTTCCATCTGTCTAGTTTTATAGCTTGATACACTTCACTTACTTGTAAATGATTTTATGATCTTCTCTTGTAGTGGGATTTGTGAGTACACCTTTGCCTATACCTTCATTTAGTCTGTATTTGGGTCTCAACTAGAGTTACTCTATCACCTTCCACAGCAGGGAAGGGGAATTATCACAGAATCACAGAAACATTCAGGTTGGAAAAGCCCCTCAGGATCACCAAGTCCAACCCAGAACCCTATTCTACAAGGCTCACCACTAAACCATAGCTCCAAGCACCACAGTCAACCACCTTGAAACACATCCTGAGTCCCCATCCAGGCTTGGGGGCTCCACCACCTCTCTGGACAGCACATTCCAATGCCTGATCATTCTTTCTGTGAAAAATGTCTTCCTAATGTCCAGTCTAAACCTACCCAATGGCAACTTGAGGCCATTCCCTCTTGTTCTATCACTAATTCCCTGTGAGAAGAGACCAGCACCAGCCTCTCTACATCCTTTCAGGTAGTTGTAGAGAGCCATGAGGTCTCCCCTCAGCCTCTTTTCCAAACTAACCATCCCCAGCTCCTTCAGTTGCTCTTCATCAGATTTATTCTCCAGGCCCTTCCCCAGCTTCCTTGCCCTCCTCTGTACTGTCTCCAGCACCTCCACATCTCTCCTCTATTGAGGTGAAAAAGGAGAGAAGATCCACAGGCTGTAACAAAACCAGATTCAACGAACACCAATGTCAATACAAAGTATATAAAGTTATAGTGAGCCCAGCAAACATGCAGTAGTCACAATGTACAGCAAGGCAGCCCTTGAGAGCAGAAGATGGAAGAGCAACAGGGTGAGGAGCCCTAGCAGGAGACTCTTCTCAGCAAACCTCCTCCTTCATGCTGCTTGTGATGCTCATGTTGTGGGATATACCTGTAAGCCAGCACAAGTCAGCTGTCCTGGCTGAGTCAGTATGGCCTGCAGCCCATGGCTGGCCTGTGGTCCTATCCTAGCCAAACCAGGACAGCCTACTCCTCACACTTAAGCAGAAGTGCCACACATCCTATCTTCTGCTAATACATGCATTTTGAATAGGACTCCTATGAAGCACTCCTGCCAGGTTTCCCATCTCTCCGGCTGCATGGTAAGAAAAGCAGCAAAACTAAGCAATTCAAGGGGTTTTGCTCTAAGGAGAAAAGTAATTGTATTCCATTTTCTGTCAAAACATGGTCAATAAGTTGTGTGTTTTTTAAAAAAAATATAAATTATAGTGACAGGAAGGAAAGATCTGACAAGTGAGCAACTTCCCACCATGTCATACCCCTGACATCATCTGAAATACACACACAAAAAATGCAGGGTTTGGGTGGTCCTGCTCTGAACATGAGCCACTTGATGTACTGCTGTATCTCCTGATGCTGCTGGGAGTGCTGTGTGGTAAAGGGCCTAAGGGCCCTGGGCTGATGCCTCAGCAGCAGCTGCACAGTTGTCCCAAGAAGGTGAGGGCATCAAGGATACTATACAATGAGGCATAAATTCTGGCCCTGCTAGGTCAGTTGCAATTTTACCACTGACTTTATTTGGGCTAGGATTACATTCTGTGTGCCTGAGTGTAAGGACCCTTGCTCTTCTGTTTCCCTGCCAGTTCTAGCATGGAGAAGGTTTGAACCCAGAAATGAATGGAGCCATGCTTCCCATTAATTTAACACTGTTCAGGGTATTGTGTAGCTTTACATATGGCATGTATTGATCCAGCTCTGCAGCAGGAGGATGCAATTGAATGGCTGTACTTCAAAAATCACATGATTTGTGGATTATTTTGTTCTCCCATGCAGTTTGATGCCAGAGGGGGAACATATGGCCCAAAGTGATTTTTTCCCCCTTTACAATTCACATATTCTTCACCATATGCAAGGCATTATTTCATGCTATGGCATCTATAATCCCTCTCATGTCTATTCTTCTCTACCACAGGCAATATAAATTTTATCTTTGTGTTCCTAAGGCATTGTCATTCTGATGGTCTTTTCAGACACTGGATATATAGTTTTCCAAGAGTTTTCCTAAAAGATTTTGATGTGCTTTTTGATTATATCCTGAGAAACTATAATGATACCCTCAGTTTTAGCTTTGATTCTCTAAGTGCTTAAAGCTTTCTTGCTAGGCAAGTCACAGACCACTTGATCAGTTATCAAAGGAACTTGCATGATCCCATAGTCCCAGAATCTGAGCTTTTAATCTCCAGTGTATGACACGCACATCAAAGGCTTTGTGGGCAGCCACATTCAGCAACAAATCACACAGCTCTCATACATTTCATTCTTTTTTGGTGAGTAATATTTATCAAATCTGCCCATTCTTTCCTCAAGTAGTTATAGATGTTAAAGCCTCTGATGCTGATGTTGCAGGTAACTAATGGAAAAGATTGCTTCCTTGAGTACAGTTCAATAATTATTTTGTAAAGGATGAATTTCTGTCAGCTGTTATTCATGTTTCCTGTCATTTCTCAGGCAGAAATCTAATTGCATTCGCTCTGCCCTCCTTCTTCCTTTTTATTGCTCACTTGGCTAAGGTCTTCTATCTTTCTCTCTGAAACTCCACTAAATTCAGTGCTACTTGATGTAAACCAGCGTCCACTAGAGTGCAAAAAAAATGTCCCAGTACCTCTTCATAAGATCTAAGATTTGACCCACACAGACACAAATGAGACTGTTGCAAAGAGATAAAAGAGAGTTAGTTTATGCAGAAATAGGATAATGAACAATGCTGCCAATCTTGTAGGATCCAGAAACACAGAATGAATTACTAATGTGTGTATCTTGTGACTGATTTTCTTTCTGAGAAGGTATAATCTTCAACTGCAGTTCCCTCTGCATCTAGGGAAATGTGCTGGAACATGTCCAAAGAAGGTCCACAAGGATGATCAGAGGGCTGGAGCACCTATCCTATGAGGACAGACTAAGCGAGTTGGGGCTATTCAGTCTGGAGAGGAGAAGGTTCTGAGGAGACCTTCTTGTGGCCTTGCAGTATCTGAAGGGGGCTACAAGAAAGCTGGGGAGGGACTTTTTAGGGTGTCAAGTAGTGATAGGACTAAGGGGGATGGATCAAAGCTAGAAGTGGGAAGATTCCGATTAGATGTTAGAAAGACATTCTTCCCCATGAGGGTGGTGAGACACTGGATCAGGTTGCCCAGGGAGGTGGTGGAAGCCTCATCCCTGGAAGTTTCTAAGGCCAGGCTGGATGTAGCTCTGGGCAACCTGATCTAGTGTGAGGAGTCCATGCTCATGTCAGGGGGGTTGGAACTAGGTGATCCTTGAGGTTCCTTCCAGCCCTGACAATTCTATGATTCTAATAGGTTGTGAAGGCAGACTGCACTTCTGTCACAGGCAAGACATTTAAAGGATGTCTCTTCTGCTGTACTACTAATTGCTTGCAATAAAATATTAAATACACTTTGAAACTTGTACTTATCTGTCAGAACTCGTAGAAATCAACTAATAAGTTCATAGACATTATAATTGCATATGTTGTTTCTAACCAATCAAAAAACCAAGACAATGCTCTGAAGAAAAAAAAAATCAGTGATGTGGCATGAGTTGGAATCCAGCCGTCAATGCTTGACAGCATGTCTGTAAAAAGAGTATTGCAAAGGTAGCAGGCAACCAGAGAAGGGGAGAAAGAATAACTAAGAACATGGAAGTGATCTGATATCAAGAGACAGCAAGGATGTGCATTGTAGAGAAGACAGAAGCAGCTCAAGTCCTGACAATATTTATAACACTAAGTAGCGGAGAGCAGAAGGAGAAGGATTTCCTTAGTCTGCAAAACAAAGGAATGCTGATGGGAAATAACGTCATTCGATAGTGGGAGAAGATTTCCCCTTTGCCTTCAGAATGGCCTTTTTTTCATTGTGTCTGGGAACAGCTAAATCCAGTGCCGGAGGCATCCTGACAGCCTCCTGGTAGCTCCCAGTGCGGTTCGGGGCTGAGAGCCAGCGCTGTCCGGGTCCTGGCGGCGTCCTGGCGCTCCACCTACCGCCGCCGGGCTGCAAGGAGAGCGGAGCTCCATCTCCTAGACCATCTCTGCTCCCGTGAAAGCAGGGCAAGCAGCTGCCCCTTGCACCACCCCAGAAACACATCCTGCTAAACTGAACGGCACAATTAAACAGGAGTTTTGCTCCCTCTCTGGAAGAATTGATGTGGGCCACCAGATCCTGGTAGCCTAAGCTAAGGCTACCATTTCTAGGCAATGTTCCATCCTCTTTCATAGAATCATATAATTGTTAGGGTTGGAAGGTACCTCAAGGATCATCCAGTTCCAGCCCCCCTGACATAGGCACAGACACCTCACACTAGATCAGGTTGCTCACAGCCACATCCAGCCTGGCCTTAAAAACCTTCAGGGATGAGGCTTCCACCACCTCCCTGGGCAACCTGTTCCAGAGTCTCACCACCCTCATGGGGAAGAATTTCTTCCTAACATCCAATCTGAATCTACCCATTTCTAGTTTTGTTCCATTCCCCCTAGTCCTATCACTACCTGACACCCTAAAAAGTCCTTCCCCAGCTTTCTTGTAGCCCCCTTCAGATTCTGGAAGGCCACAATAAAATCTTCTCAGAGCTTTCTCTTCTCCAGACTGAAGCACCACAACTCACTCAGCCTGTCCTCATAGTAGAGGAGCTCCATCCCTCTGATCATCCTTGTGGTCCTTCTCTGGATATGTTCCAGCACATCCAGATCCTTCTTGTAACAGGGGCTCCAGAAACAGCATAGGGCCAAATGAGTGAGGTGAGGTGGTAATGTTCCCCTCATTCACTAAAATATGCCACAAAGTTTCAAGAGTACAAAATAAAAGGGACCTCATAGAATAGTTTTGTCAATATGTACTTCAATACAAAGTTTTCCTTTTATTTCTGAGAGCGTTTCACAACCAAAATCTTCAATGCAACTTTGATACATTAATTTTTAACTGAAAGTGCTAATCTTACAAGTAGGAAAGGTACAATGAATAATGCTAATACTAAGCTAATGTAACTTTAGCAGGCTACAGTCACACTGTATACGAATGCCTATGGAAGTTAGTAGATCTTGAAGCCACATTCACAGTGTAGTTACTTTTTTTCCTGTATTTTTTTGATATCATTAAACAAAGAACCATAAAATATTTGGTTTTCCAAGTATATTCTGATCCACTCCCCACAGTGCTCTCAATTCACTTCTAAAATGACTACTGTTCCCTGAAATATGTCACGTAAGTTAGGAGGAAAAGACACTTAAATGAGGGGGAACTTCTTCACTGTGAACAGTCTGCCCAGAGAGGTTGTGGAGTCTCCTTCTCTGGAGACTTTCAAGAACCATCTGGATGTGTTTCTCTGCAACCTGTGCTAGATTCTATGGTCCTGCTCTGGCAGAGGGGTTGGACTTGAAGTTCTGCAGAGGTCCCTTCTGACCCCTAACATCCTAACATCCTGTGAAATGAGGATTGTGAACAAATATAATGATATTTTTACCTAGATCTTCAGGCTCAGTGCAAGCAGGCTGTATGAATGCAAGCCCTTCAAACCATATCCTCAAGGCATTTCATCATCTTAGAATCATAGAATCATAGAATCAAGAAGGCTGGAAGAGACCTCAAAGATCGTCGGGTACAATACTGCTACAGGGAGAAGCTCAGGAGAATGGACACTGCAGTACAACAGTCCAATCTCAGCACTAACAGGGCTCACTTAAGTCTTGTTAGATGATGTTGGAGAAGAGACACATGATGTGCAAACATATGCAGGGGCACATATGGGCTGGGATAGTCTGCAGATGCATAGATACCCACTACATACAACTACCTGAAAGGACCTTGTAGAGAAGTTGGTGCTGGTCTCTTCTCATAGGGAATTAGTGACAGAACAAGAGGGAATAGACTCAAGCTGCCACTGGGTAAGTTTAGACTGGACACAGGAAAAAAATTTTCATGCAAGGAATGGTCAGGCTGCCCAGGGAGGCGGTTGAGTCCTCAAGCCTGGATATATTTAAAGGTGGTTTGGATGTGGTGCTTAGGGATATGGTTTAAGGGTGAACCTTGTAGAGTAGGGTTCTGGGTTGGACTTGGTGATCCTGAGGGGCTTTTCCAACCTGAATGTTTCTGTGATTCTGTGAATGGTATGCCTGTCACTGCTTATTACTTATTTTGGCAGAAAGTAACTGATCACGGGCTGCAATTTTTTTTTAATTCAGGGTGTTCATATTGTACCATCACAGTTTCACATTCCAGACTTTTCACTCAGATATTAAATTCTCTGCCTTCACTAGATCTTAATAAAGCCCCTTCAAGTCATAAATAATGCATTGGAATAATTTCATTAGAATAATTAAATAATAATTGCATTAGAAAATACAAAATTCTTACCTATATTAAGGTCCTATTTTAGCCTCTTTCTATGCTAAATTTCTCTTCAATCACAAACTTAAAATTATTTGTGTATTTTGAAGCTAAGAAAAAAAAATTAATCATATCTAGTTCTTAAAATAAAAATATTTTCTGCTTTCTAAAAACAAATCCATTAGCAGTAAACTTCCAATCTCTTTTCTTATGCATATCTTGCATCTCCACAACTCATTTGGAGTTTTTTGAATATCTATCTGTTTCTCAGATTACTGAAGAGGATCTCTGCCAGTCCAGCCGACGAGATAAGCCGACAAGGAGCAGCAGAGAAAGGAAGGGGCAGCGGAAAGTAAGGGAAGCTGCCGCACCACCGCAGCCTCCTGCGCCGCCGGTCTTGGGGCTTGCAGGGCCGGATACGGCCAGCAGAGGGCGGTCTCTCACCGGTTATCCCTGCCGAGGTCCCTCGGGGACCGCTCGTCCGCCCGCGGCGGGGAGTCGCTGTCCCGGGACGGGCACGGCAGAGTGACAGCACCGCCTGGAGTAAATTTGAGAGCAACCTCACCCACAGTTATCCATCTAACTGAACGTATGGTCAGCTAGGTGTAGGCACGGGGGAGTGTGTGTATGATAAAGCGAATCTTACACGACATAAATCATTGGGTCATAGAATCATGTAAGCTGGAAAGAGCCTTTATGATCATCAAGCCCAACTGTTAACCCAGCATTGCCAAGTCCACCATGAAACCATGTACCTAAGCACCACATCTACACGTCTTTTCAGTACCTCCAGGGATGGTGTCTCCACTGCTTCCATGGGCAGCCTGTTCCAGGGATGGAGAACACTTTCAGTGAAGAATTTTCTCCCTCACGTCCAACCTAAACTTCACCTAGTGCAAACTGAGTCCATTCCCTCTTGTCCTGTTGCTTGCTACTTGAGAGAAGAGACCAACACTCACCTTGAAAGGTACAATCACCTTTCACACAGTTCACAGGATCACAGGATGTCAGGGGTTTGAAGGGACCCAAATAGATCATCGAGTCCAACCTGCCTGCCAGAGGAGGACCATATGGTCTCCTCTCAGTCTCCCTTTCTCTAGGCTAAACACCAGCTCCCTCCAGCTGCTTCTCATAAGATGCATGATCTAGAATCCTCATGACCTTTGTTGCCCTTCTCTGGACATCTTCCAGCATCTCAATGTCTTTCTTGTAGCGAGGTGCCCAAAACTGAACACAGTATTCAAGGTGTTACCTCAGCAGTTCCAAGTACAGGGGCACAATCATGTCCCCTTACTCCTGCTGGTCACACTAATTCTGATACTGGCCAGGATGCTATTGGCTTTCTTGGCCACCTGAGCACACTGCTGGCTCATATTCAGATGGCTATCAGCCAACACCTCCAAGTCTTTTTCCACCACGCAGCTTTCCAGCTGCTCTTGCCCATTAATATATATAAAAAATAATAATTAATAATAAAAATTTAGTAAGTGATCACTCCTAATAAACATCAGAGGTGGAGCATTTCTGTTACAGTACCCGTGATGACTCTGGCTTTTGAGGCCTAAGCTTTTTGGCTGGGCAAGTTACTAGAGGGAACCACCTGAGGATTCAGGAGAATGATATTCCAGCCTACGTTTGCCCACAAATGGGGTAAACTCTCCATGTCCCACTTCCCCCACACATAAAATTCGGTGAAGCTGGGGGGAAAAGTGTTTGGAAGTGTTGGAGTGTGCCTTACATATACATGTGTATGGAAAGTGCAGAGATGTTGTTTTAATGTCATAATTACAGGGTATTTATGAATATGGACAATGTGTAAATATGTGTGTTGGTCTTGAGCACTCCTGTGAGCTCTTCTAGGAAATTTGACAATAAAAGCCTGAGCAGACAGAATGACAGAAGTGATACAGATGTACCTACTCCAGGGCAGGAACTGCAATGTGGGGTTAGTGTTGTAGTGATATAAACTACAGCACAGGAAGTTCCACCTCAACATGAGGAAGAACTTCTTAACTGTAAGGGTCATGGAGCCCTGGAACAGGTTCCCCAGAGAGGTTGTGGAGTCTCCTTCTCTGGAGACTTTCCAGCCCCATCTGGATGTGTTCCTGTGTGACCTGTGCTAGATTCTATGGTCCTGCTCTGGCAGGGGGGTTGGACTCAATGATCTTCAGAGGTGTCTTCCAACCCCTAACATCCTGTGATCCTGTGATGTGATGCATCAACAACAGCAGAAGATTCCTTAAGAGGAGATGCAGGAAAGAGTACAGCTTGTCACTGGGAAGATGAAGTTATTTCATGTCCTGAACCACAACCCTTTTGGTTGAACAGCTCACCATTATCAGTTTGGCTATGCTCTTTGGACATGAAAAATTATGGCAGAGCTCACTTTTCCCTGTGTGTAATGGGGCATGGCAATCTCCACTCAAACAGGTCTGTGTAGAAGAGCAAGACCAACCTCATGTTGTTTCCCATGACCTGAAGAATTCCATTTCAGACAGTTACTCTGGATGTAACTTTTGCAGTTGCACACACAGGATGAGATAGAGCACAGCAGCATCCAAGGCAACCCTCACAGGCAGAAAATACTCTCCAGCTCCTTCCAGAATGATACAGACACTCTCTATCCTAGTTTGTTTTAGCTTTTTTTGAAAAAGGCCCATTTTTAAAAATTTATTTTGAAAGTCTCCAGATGAACTATAAACAATGTATTTTAGTAATTTAAAAGGCAAGATTCTGATTAAATAACTTTTTGAATGGAAAACTCTTTCAGCCTTACTAAATTTCTATATTGAGCCAGTTACAGTTTCAGTGTAAAGAGTAACATTTCAGTGTTTTCCTGACTCTACCCTTCCGGAGACCTTCAGACAAACACGAGTCAAAAGCCTTTTCAGTCTTTGGCACATTGCCATGTTCACCTACATCTGGGAAGAGCTGTCCCTGATGCACCATCTGGATGATGGCTCCGTGGCCTGACCTGCTGCTACGAAAGAGCATTTGCTGGATCCTACTGGCAGCCCCCTGCCATTTAGTTTTTAAGGTCAGGCTGGATGTGGCTCTGAGCGACCTGATCCTGTGTGACATGTCCCTGCCTATGGCAGGGGGGTTGAAACTGGATGATCCTAGAGGTCCCTTCCAGCCCTGACAAGTCTGTGATTCTAATAATGTGTGAAGGCCACTGCACTTCCGTCACAGACAAGACATTTAAAGGTGCCATTTCAGTGATGCTTCCTCAGCCCCGACACAAACGCAGCCTGTTACAGGTGACCAGGTGCGCGCAAACTTAGTTTCTTCACGCAGCCGTGAGTTGCTTTTGTGACTGTGGTGCTGCCACCTTGAGTGCCAGACTGCCCCGGTGGAGCGGGGCAGGGATAGGAGGCACCTTGCGCACAGCATGTGCCAGGCTCTGCTGCTCCGAGGCACGCCTCCCGGGAGACGGGAGGTGTGCGGCGAGTCACGCACCCTGTCCCGGCGCTTGGCTGTGCCGCCCGGACCCGGTGGAGCGAAGAGCTGACTGTCTCGCTACACCGTCGCTACGCGCTGCTCCGCCTTGCAGCCGTCTTCCGCGGCTGGGGTAAGGGGAGCGCCCGGAGGAGCTCGAAGCCCACAGTCCCTCGCCACGCACCGGCAGTCGCGCCCGGCCGCGGCCGCGCCCCCTCCCGCCGCCGCCGGCGGGACCTCCCCGCGCCGCGCCCTCCTCCCGCCGGCGAGGCCGCCCCGCGCCTGTGGGCGCAGAGTGGCAGAGAAGCGCGGCCGGAGCGGCAGCGGCGGGCCCCGGGCGGTGCGCGGAGCATGGCCCCGGCGGGGCGGCTGTGCGCCGCGCTGCTCTGCGGAGCCCTCAGCCTCTGCAGCCTGCGGGCCGCGCCGCGGCAGGCCGACACGCTCTACATGTGGATCGACGCTCAGCAAGCCAGAGTCCTCATCGGTAAGCGGGGACGCTACCCCAGCCGGCTGCCGCGGCGGGACGGCCGAGGCTGCGGGCAGGATGCCGGTGCGGAGCCTGGCTCCGCGGGGCTGCCTGCTCATCGCGCCCCTTTGCCTTCCGCAGGCTTCGAGGAGGATATTCTGATCGTGTCCGAGGGGAAGATGGCCCCCTTCACGCACGACTTCAGGAAAGCCCAGCAGAGAATGCCCGCGATCCCCGTCAGCATCCAAGCCATGAACTTCACCTGGCAGGCAACGGGACGGGTAGGTGCAAAGATGGGGCCGCGACGGCTCTTTAAACTCAGGCGGGTGGTTTGGCTTTGGAGTAGTTGAGAAAACCCTCTCCGAAGTGTGCTGGGGCGGCCCCGGCTGCGGTAGCTGCTGTCGTGCCCCTTGCCCACCGGCGTGGGCAGCGCCCGAAACCCTGCGGAGTGCCAAGGCAGGGGCAGGCGCTGCCAGCGGGGACGCGGGAGGCGAAGGGCCATGGGGAGGGCAGGGGAGCGGCGAGAGAAGCGGACAGGTCGTCGGGAAAGCGCGTCTGGAGGCAGGGTTGCAAAGTGCGTGGGAGAGCCGGGTGTCTCGGGCAGTGGAGAGCCCGGCAGGATGCCCAGGCGTGAGGCGGCGGCCGGGATTCACCAGCAAGACACGGGTTACGGTTTGGTTTCAATAAAAGTTTGCCTGAGAGCAGTTACCGGGGTGCAATTTTCTTCCGTCTTTCTTTTGCTTATGACCACACACTACAGGTTGTTATTCACCTATGTCTATTTGCTAAGTGTGTACGTTTGATGTATAGTTTTGGTACCTAATAATTCTCTTTTGTAGAGCTAATATCACCAAGTTTAGTTGGAAGACTACGTAAATCTGAGGTGTATTGAATGTCTTTGGATCCCTTTGTTGGAAAGATAAGAATGCAAGACATTTCTGAGAATAACCATATGGATGATTTGACACACTGGCAACATATGTTACATTTGCATAAAGCTGAAACACTCTTAGGGTACCTTATCATGGCTACAGAAAAAGAAACTGTAGAGTAAAAGTAATGGATAAAATTAATTCACTAGCTTCATACAGCAAAGAGCTTGGTAAAACCAAAACAGTATTTACCTTCAAATATTTTATGAAAATTTGGTGTATAATTTGGCTAATTGCAATTTCACAAAGTTGTTTGTGGGTTTGGTTTGTTCTAAAATACTCTTTCTAGCTCCAGGACTTGTTTGGCTTTGAGGTGTTGTCTGAGGCACTTGTAGTTTTTGCTATCCTCACAATGCCTTTGAGTTTAGGAAACACTTCACCTCCTTTCTTAGAGAGGGAGGGGAATGTGGAGAGACAAAACTTAAGTCACAAAGGCTAAGTGACTTGCTCAAAGTCTTTGACATTCCAGCCCAGCTTTACAGATAAAACAACTTCGCACGTCAAGGGTTGGTGTTTAAATACCTAGAAATAATTAGCGTGCTTTGGGACTGTACGTCCTGCTCTATTTCTTGGCCAGCTTCAGTTGCTGCCCATGATAAAGCTACCTCTTTTTCTGTAAAGGAGGGCTGAGATGCTGGACTTAATCCTGTCCTTCTCTTGTTGTCCTTTCTTGTACTCTCCTTCCTTTGCTGCCTACAGGTAGCTCATTAGGAAAAGATGGTTTCAGTGAGAAGAGTGCCAGGCTTAAAGACAGCGTAGACAAGTGTTGCCCTTGATGCAACTGGCAGGACAGAATCCCTTTGGAGCAGCATCAAAGCTATTTAACCCATTTTTCCTCTTCGCTGAATTACTTAACTCTTGTTAGACAAAACATAATTTATAAGTGAAATAGCTAAATGGTTGACGTGCCACCCTTGTGCAACTCTGTTCCTAGAACAGTGTGTGTTAACTTTCACATATTTATGGGTCAAACGAGTGTTAAACCTGAGACTCTGTATTTGGAGATTTTCATAATCCCATCTAGCTCCTCCTTGCAAGTTCATCTGTGTGTACAGTGAATGAATGTAAACATTGCCACTCCAGTCTTCGGGCCGTGGGTATTTAGATGCTTATGCAGGTCTGCAGATGAAGAGCAGGGTTTCCACCCTCATCTAAGGAAGGAGTTTCAACCCCCTTGTGTCCATGGAGTTGGGTTAAAAAATGGACACACTTCTCATCCTAGAGAAAATATCTGTTTTGTTTTATCACCAATAATCCTGTCAGGTTTGCATCCCTTAGAGGGGAGTACAGCTGCCTGTTATTCACAGTTCTTGCAATCACAGAATCACAGAAACATTCAGGTTGGAAAAGACCCTCAGGATCACCAAGTCCAACCCAGAACCCTACTCTACAAGGTTCATCCTTAAATCGTATCCCCAAGCACCACATCCAAACCACCTATAAACACATCCATGCTTGGTGACTTAACCACCTCCCTGGGCAGCACATTCCAAGGTCTTACAACTCTTTCTGTGAAAAAATGTTACCTAACGCCCAGTTTAAACCTACCCAGTCGTAGCTTGAGGCCATTCCCTCTTGTTCTATCAGTAATAACCTGTGAGAAGAGACCAGCACCAGCCTCTCTACAATGTCCTTTCAGGGAGTTGTAGAGAGCCAGGAGATCTCTGTGGAAACCAGGGCACTTACTGTCCTGATGCCACCCAGCCCTTTACATTATGAGAAGGGGAAGGATATAGGACATGAGTACTTCCTCTGTGGCCCATAAGGTAACAACATCATTGCTCACAGCAGGTTTGCAAAGAGAAGCAGGATAGAAGTTATTTGTGGCAAAAGTTTCTCCAGAATGTCCAATGTTTCATGAGAGGAAAAAATGAGTACATGTTAACAGGTTTATTACACTGGTTTAACACTGAAAAATGTTCTGGTTTTAAGTATGGGAAGGGAAGGGAAGGGAAGGGAAGGGAAGGGAAGGGAAGGGAAGGGAAGGGAAGGGAAGGGAAGGGAAGGGAAGGGAAGGGAAGGGAAGGGAAGGGAAGGGAAGGGAAGGGAAGGGAAGGGAAGGGAAGGGAAGGGAAGGGAAGGGAAGGGAAGGGAAGGGAAGGGGAATGGAAGGGGAAGGGGAGGGGAAGGGAAGGGAAGGGAAGGGAAGGGGAAGGGGAAGGGAAGGAGAGGGGAAGGGAAGGGGAAGGGGAGGGGAAGGGAAGGGAAGGGGAGGGGAAGGGAAGGGGAGGGGAAGGGAAGGGAAGGGGAGGGGAAGGGAAGAGAAGGGAAGGGGAAGGGAAGGGGAAGAGAAGGGGAAGGGAAGGGGAGGGGAAGGGAAGGGGAGGGGAAGGGAAGGGAAGGGGAGGGGAGGGGAAGGGGAAGGGAAGAGAAGGGAAGGGAAGGGAAGGGGAAGAGGAAGGGGAAGGGAAGGGAAGGGAAGGGAAGGGAAGGGAAGAGAAGGGAAGGGGAGGGGAGGGGAAGGGAAGGGGAAGGGGAGGGGAAGAGAAGGGGAAGGGGAGGGGGGGGAGGGGAAGGGAAGGGAAGGGGGGAGGAGGGGAAGGGAAGGGGGAGGGAAGGGAAGGGAAGGGGAGGGGAAGGGAAGGGAAGGGGAAGGGGAGGGGATGGGAAGGTAAGAGAAAGGAAGGGGAAGAGAAGGGGAAGGGGAAGGGAATAAAAGAAATGTGAACTAGTATTCTCTGAAATAAGAAAGGCATTCAAGATACTGAAGTACTAGATTGCTTTTGGTAAAACAACTGTTAACTAGCACACAGTTGTGTTCTGTTTGGTAAAACTGAAACAATTTCTTCTGTGAGTCTTGTATCTTGGGCCTTATAGACCTTTTAGCCTTGTGTCCCATCTGATTTGAAGATGTTTCTCAAGGGCTCCAAGGTTTTGGGGGCTGTCACTAGTATATGCTGGAGCCTCTAGCAGTAGCTAGATCCTTTTGGGATCTGTAGGTAGCAGACTTCTCCTAAGTAGGTACAGGAGATCCTGTCTGTGCCCTTATATGGCTCCGTGCCTTGATCTCCAGACAGGGGAGCTAGAGAGTGACTGGGTAGGTGCCAGCCAAGGTCAGTTCAGCACATCTGAGATCTCCAGCAGAGGAGGGAGGGCTGAGTGGCTCCTGACAGGCATCTTGCATCTCTGTTTACACCTGTGGAAAGTGCATATAAATATCATATGGGCAGATTCCATCTACCTGCTCCTGGGATAAACAATGATCCAAGTTGTCAGAGAGTAAATAATCCAACCCAGGGAGTGGCAATACTTATCAGTCCAGTTCTGGAGCCCCTATTACAAGAAAGATCTGGAGGTGCTGGAATGTGTCCAGAGAAGGGCCACGAGGATGATCAGAGAGCTGGAGCACCTCTGCTATGAAGACAGACTGAGAGAGTTGGAGTTGTTCAGTCTTGAGAGGAGAAGGCTCTGAGGAGATCTTATTGTGGCCTTCCAGTATCTGAAGGGGACTACAAAAAAGCTGGGGAGGGACTTCTTAGGATGTTGGGAGGTGTTAGGACCGGGGGGAATGGAGCAAAACTAGAAACGGGTAGATCGAGATTGGATGTTAGGAAGAAATTCTTCACCATGAGGGTGGTGATCCCGAGGGTCTTTTCCAACCTGAATGTTTCTGTGATTCTTTGATTCTAAGACTGCAGATGTTACATTGTCTTCTTCTTCAGAAAAAAAAAAAAGAGTCTCGTTAAATTACTAGTTAAAAAATTGCTCTTTGGTAGGAAGAAAGCAAAAATCAGTGGTAATATATAGCACACAGCAGTCGTCTGTGTGACCACTAGAGCTCACTGGTGTGCTTCTTGCTGTTATACATGGTTACTGCAAAAGGAAAGGCTGAGGACTTTTGGGAGGTCTTGTCCTCTGGGAAAGACTTCCCAGTGAGACAGGAATAAACTAATACTGCAGCACATTTCACTGGAAGGTACCAAAGATAGCAGTGATAACGTCATCTTTACAGCGTTTAGGAACTTATCACAAGGATTTAAGCTCCAAATCCACAAACCCCAATATGCTTAGCTTTCAGTGGGACTTCTGACAGCACTGAAATTGAGTTCACATGTGAGTGAATGTTGGTGGGAGAGAACCATGTCAAAAAAAGAAAAAAAAAATGATTGATCAGTGCACAGGAAGCGAGTCTTCAGTGAGAGAGTAGCAGCTGGAGTGATTTAATAAACAGGAGATGAAAAAAGAAACCAAAAAAGCAAGTTGGGATTTTTGTTCTGTAGCAGTCTGTAGCAGAGAAACAATCGGTTTGGGCCACAACTTGCCCGGATTGCTTTCTTCCTTTCAGATACGGGAGAAGTGTTTAGGATCAGCTGAATTACTGTAGCAGCTTGCTTCCTACCCTCAGCTCTTGTGAGTACCCCATGGCTCCCCTCCTGCTGCAGAGCTGAATGAGTGCCCATGATGTGCATCTGAATGCTGTGGTCTGGTTGATTGGTTAGGTTTAGGTGGTTGGTTGGACTTGATGATCTCGGAGGTCTCTTCCAACCTGGTTGACTCTGTGATTCTGATTCTGTAATACTCAGTCCTGTGCTGTTGCATGTGTGGCACATGGCTCCTCTGCCCCTGCACAACTGAATGAGTGCCCATGGTGTGCTTCTAAATGCCATGGTCTAGTTGATTAATTAGGTTTAGGTGATTGGTTGGACTTGATGATCTTGGAGGTCTCTTCCACCTGGTTGATTCTGTGATTCTGTAATACTCAGTCCTGTACTGGTGCATGTGTGGGACATGGCTCCTCTCCTGCTGCACAGCTGAATGAGTACCCATGGTGTGCATCTAAATGCCATGGTCTGGTTGATTGGTTAGGTTTAGGTGGTTGGTTGGACTTGATGATCTTGGAGGTCTCTTCCAACCTGGTTGACTCTGTGATTCTGATTCTGTAATACTCAGTCCTGTGCTGGTGCATGTGTAGGACATGGCTCCTCTCCTGCTGCACAGCCTAATGAGTGCCCAGAGTGTGCATCTGAATACTCAGTCCTGTACTGGCGCAGGTGTGGGACATGTCCCATGTGTCTGGAGGATGTGTGTATACATCTTAGGGTGCATGGATATTGCACCTATATTATGTGCTGAAGTTATATCCAGCCTTAGGCTGCTGTTTTGTGATATGGCAGTGGTGGTTCTGCCTTATGACAGGAGACGTGCATGTGTGTGCAAAGGGATGAAGTGCTGGGGAAAGGTCTTTGGTCTGAGAGTGCTTCTAGTCACAAGGGTGCAAGTGTCAGGAAAGTTTAGTCCTCACAGCCCTTAAAAGAGGCAATTGGACCTGTCCCTACTGGAAAGACTGAGTTAATTCTCATTAAAGAGCTACTGATAATCTTGAGTAAAATGGATAGTAGGATTTTTTTTTTTCACAGAAAGAGTGTTCAGGCATTGGAATGTGCTGCCCAGGGAGGTGGTGGAGTCCCCAAGCCTGGATGTGTTTGAAGGTGGTTTGGATGTGGTGCTTGGGGCTCTGGTTTAGGGATGAACCTTGTAGAGTAGGGTTCTGGGTTGGACTTGGTGATCTTGAGGGTCTTTTCCAACATGAATGTTCCTGTGATTCTGTGAAAGCAAAAAGATGCTCACCTCTTGGGAAGAGGGGAGATCTGCTACCAGTGTGTTTCCTAGCACAATTTCTATATTGTGAAGTGGAGCTTAGGAAAGATATCATAACTACAGCTCCTAGGGGCTAGTTCTCATTTCAGCAATGTTACCACCAGCCCCAAACAGCTCAACTGATTTCTCTGGAATTATCTTATATTGCTGAGATGTAGCCTGACTGTGATAATAAACTGGAATATCCAGCTGTTGCAGGAGGACTTTGTTGCCTTGCCCAGGGGAGAGGTAAGAGAAGACCAATTTTAGGGCATTAGTGATGCAATCTTGTGCTAGCTGTTTTCCCAATGAACTGAAAGAAAACAAGAAGCAGTTAATTTCAAAACTTTCCTGCAAAGAAATTGCTGAACTTTTGGTAAATATCTTAGTCATACCCAGTGATGCTTTTCAGCTTAAAAAAAAAAAAAAGTCTCATACACACAATTTAGAGGTGGTTTGGTTTTTTTCCCCCAATATAAACATGGCTGGTTTGGAAGTTTGGTCAAGGCAATTGCATAAAGTCGTGCCCTTGGGATTTACAGTGGTACCTTCACTGTGGTTTCATGTCACCAAACAGAGGAAATGCTTTGTTTTCTAACCTCTGCTCCAACAATTTCCATGTGGAATGTGAAGATGTTTACATACTGCAAGCATGATTTTTAGACGGGGGGGGGGGGGGGGGGGGGGGTGAGGTACTCGTAGCAAGAGCACAGCTCCAAACCCTTAATATTTAGATTCTGCTCAGCTGTGGTATTTTACATCTCAGTGTTGTAGACATGCCACCAGGGATCAAAGTCATGCTGTAGACATCCCACTTTCTTAGTCAAGCAGGCATATGCCAGCCATCTGTTGTATCTGCTGATAGAAAACAGCAGTAAAGTTTCTCAGAGTTTTGCCAAGAAGGGGAAAAAAAAAGGGGTGGGGGTGTGGGGGGTGGGGGGGAATTTATTGCTCAGCAGAGATGAGTTACAAGGCACCTTGTAGTGTAAGCTACATCTGGTTTCCATAGTAATTTACACGGAGTCTGTGTAAACTACACAATTCTTTTTTTTTTTTTTTTTTACAGAGCAGTGTAAAGCTGCATTAAAAAAAAAAAAGCCATTCTGCAAGATTTTCATTGTTTATCCTTGCTGGAAATATTCTAAGACATTTTTAACCAAAAAAAAAAAAAGGCAAGCTTCAGTTATGAAATATTTTTTTTTGCATTGCTTTTCCAGCAGTAGCTACACTGTAAAGCATAGCTGTGGAAAAGCACTGGGAACTGACAGGACACCCCAAAACTCTGAGATTGTATTTTTTTTCTGGTGAAAACCTACAGATTTCTCTCACCCTATTACTAACAGTTTTTCTGAACTAAAACATCCAGGCTGTGTTTCTTTTCCTCTTCATGGGAGTGGAAATGTTTTCTGTCAACATCACCTCTTTTTTTTTTTTCTTTCCTTTCCTTTCCTTTCCTACAGACAGTTTGCCAAGTATGTTCTTAGTGGTCTGAAGTTAATACTGTTACAAGTAGTGCCATGGAGTAAAAGTATCCATAACAAGAATAGAATAGACCTTTGAGATCATCAAGTCCAGCCTTTGACCTAACTAACTAACTAAGAAATAACTGAAAGGATTTTTAATGTATGTAACTTCTTCTGTTGGTATCACACTTTCCAAAGAGGTTTTTCTTTTTGGTAGCTATGAGTATGAACAACTTGTTTCTAGCCAAGTGGATTATGTAGAATCACAGAATCATAGAATCAGTCAGGGTTGGAAGGGACCACAAGGATCATCCAGTTCCAACCCCCCTGCCATGGGCAGGGACACCTCACACTAGAGGTACTTATAGAACAAATGTAAGGAACCACACTCCTCCATAGGGCATGCACATGTGTAAGGAATATGTGTGACCCAGAGCTTTCAAAAGAGTGCAGCAAGAGAAGTGTGGCCAGCAGGTCAAGGGAGGTGATTCTCCCCCTCTGCTCCACTCTGATGAGACTCCACCTGGAGTACTATGTCCAGTTCTGGAGCCCCTATTACAGGAAAGATCTGGAGGTGCTGGAAGGTGTCCAGAGAAAGGCCACAAGGATGATCAGAGGGCTGGAGCTCCTCTGCTATGGTACAGACTGAGAGAGTTGGAGTTGTTCAGTCTGGAGAAGAGAAAGCTCTGAGGAGACCTTCTTGTGGCCTTCCAGTATGTGAAGGGGGCTACAAGAAAGCTGGGGAGGGACTTTTTAGGGTGTCAGGTAGGGATAGGACTGGGGGGAATGGAGCAAAACTAGAAACGGGTAGATTGAGATTGGATGTTAGGAAGAAATTCTTCCCCATGAGGGTGGTGAGACACTGGAACAGGTTGCCCAGGGAGGTCGTGGAGGTTTTTAAGGCCAGGCTGGATGTGGCTGTGAGCAACCTGATCTAGTGTGAGGTGTCCGTGCCCATGGCAGGGGGTTTGGAACTAGATGATCCTTGTGGTCCCTTCCAACCCTGACAATTCTATGATAGGTAGTAGCTACTTGCATCAGAAGCAGAGTTTTAAGTATTTTATGCCTTAATTCAGGGCAATGAGTTCCTGATTAGTATTTTTAACGCTTTTGAGAAAATGCATCTCAACCCCTTTTTTCTTTGTTTTGCCTTTCTGTGGCTTTACACTTGGGTTTCCAAGGGTTTGTTCTTCATTCATTTTCCTTCTGTGTGCAAATTCCACCTTTTGAAAGCAGCTACTTTCCTTCTATTAGTCTCTTTGGTTCTGCTCTTCAACCATGTCGGATTTGTTTTGGTTTGCTTCGCTTTGCAGCAGTCTTTTTGTTTGCTTGTTTACTTTTTAACTGTTGATTTGTGGGCAGACTCGTCACCACATCAGACTGTTGTCCAGACATGGTGGAAGGTAGCAAAGAATGGACATTGGCGTTGCAATGCTTCATCTTTCCATAACACAGCACACAGTGTTTTGTTGCAGTGGATTAACTATAGTATATTTATATGTGTGTTAAATATAGTAGATGTCTGTTGCTGCAGGTGTATGTTTCAGCAAAAGCAGAAGAGAGCTTTTTCTTGGTTTTTTGTTTTGGGTGTTTTCTGCTATGTAAATGGCTTTTTGGAATAAAAGTGTAAATGGAAGAGGCACAAAATCAATCACATTTGGGATGGGTTGTTGAATGCAAAGTCAGCTTTGGGTTTTTCCCTTCTGTTTGGTTTTGTGGAGACTGATATTTTTAAATCTTAATTGGAATTAAACTGTGATTGTAGTAACATACATGTAATAATGTAATGAAAGCCTGGCTCATCTTATACCAAATAAAATCAATATCCCTGTACAAGAAGCACCTGAGCTGTCTGTGACACTTGGAGCTGAGCTAACTGTATGAGGTAACAAGCCCTGCTCAGTGCAATGAGATCAGATGTGTTTTCCTCTTGGGTGGCACCCTGGCATGTGATCACAGGATCACAGGATGTTAGGGGTTGGAAGAGACCTGCAAAGATCTTTGAGTCCAACCCCCCTGCCAGAGCAGAACCACAGAATCCAGCACAGGTCACACAGGAACACATCCAGATGGGGCTGGAAAGTCTCCAGAGAAGGAGACTGCACAACCTCTCTGGGCAGCCTGTTCCAGTGCTCTGGGACCCTTACAGTGAAGAAGTTCCTCCTCATGTTGAGGTGGAACCTCCTGTGCTGTAGTTTTTATCCATTGCCCCTTGTCCTATCCCAGGGTGCAAGTGAGCAGAGCCTCTTCCCTCCCTCCTGACCCCCAGCCCTCAGATATTGATAAACATTGATTAAATCCCCTCTCAGTCTTCTCCTCTCCAGACTAACCAGCCCCAGGGCTCTCAATCTCTCCTCACCAGGCAGTGCTCCAGTCCCTCAGTCATCCTGGTAGCCCTCTGTAGGACTCTCTCCAGTAGATTTCTGTCCCTCTTGAACTGGGGAGCCTAAAACTGGATGCAATATTCCAGATGGGACCTCACCAGGGCAGAGTAGAGGGGGAAGAACTACAAGGATGATTAAGGGACTTGGCAAAACTGCTTCACACATTATTATTGTTGTTGTTGTATATTATTATTATTATTATTACTATTATTATTATTATTATTATTCCTTGACAGAAAATCTGGTTTTGCAGCCCTAGCCACATTCACAGGACAGTTTACTTTAAATGCATAAGCATCTAGCCTGATGATAAACAAACAGCAGAGATGTTTAGCTTGCTTTGTATCTCTGATTACAGACTTCCAGATAAGCCAGATTTATCAATGGCATACTTAAATTAGTTCCTGTGGTAAAGTCTAATTTATATTTCTGGCAAGCACAAGACAAGCTGTGGAACTCTCCCAGTGCACAGAAAACATTTGAAGGTGTTTCTTTGAAAAGGAAAAAGCCTTGGATTAAAATTTGTACAACCTACAGGTTGAAAACTCAACCATTATCTGAACACACCTTTCAGTATATCCTGGAAAATGGACCTTCTAACCGAGGTTAACAATTATTGCCTGAACAATGATTGGCTGAACAATTATTGCCTGAACAATTATTGCCCAGATACATCATTTATGTTTACAGGCATGGGAAGTTAGATTCTTCAGAACCTACTGTAATACATAACCCATTGTCTTAGGAACAAGTTCTGTGCTGTGAGGGTGGTGGAACACTGGAACAGGTTGCCCAAGCAGGTGGTTGGGGCCCCATCCCTGGAGAGGAGATATTCAAGGGGAGGCTCAACAGGGCTCTGGGCAACCTGATCTAGTTGAGGATGTCCAGAGAAGGGCCACCAGGATGATCAGAGGGCTGGAGCACCTCTCCTGTGAGGACAGACTGAGAGAGTTGGGGTTGTTCAGTCTGGAGAAGAGAAGGCTCTGAGGTGACCTTCTTGTGGCCTTCCAGTATCTGAAGGGGGCCTAAAAGAAAGCTGGGGAGGGACCTTTTAGGTTTTCAGGTAGTGACAGGACTGGGGGGAATGGAATAAAGCTGGAAGTGGGGAGATTCAGACTGGATGTGAGGAAGAAGTTCTTCCCCATGAGAGTGGTGAGAGCCTGGAATGGGTTGTCCAGGGAGGTGGTTGAGGTCCCATCCCTGGAGGTGTTTAAGGCCAGGCTGGATGAGGCTCTGGCCAGCCTGATGTAGTGTGAGGTGTCCCTGCCCATGGCAGAGGGGTTGGAACTGGATGATCCTTGTGGTCCCTTCCGACCCTGATTCTATGATTCTATGTCCCTGCTGAGTGCAGAAGAGGTTGGACTGGATGACCTTTGGAGGTCCCTTCCAATCCAGACCATTCTATGGTTCTGTGATTCTAGGTGCATGGTTCACCTCACTCCTTCAGGAGTATGTTCATCACCTGCAGATAAATAGCAATTTTTTTTTTCTGGAAACAGATGTCTACCATTCTAGAAGTCTGCATTTAAAAGCATGTGTGAACATTTGCATATGACCAGCATGGTATGAGCTTTCCTCCAAAAAAAAAACAACAACCCAAACCCACCCAAAACATTTCTAATGAAGCTCATGGTCAGTGAGTTGTGGCATGCCAGTTTCTACCACCCCTAATTCATATGCACCTCTGACTTAAATACAACTGAAAGGTTACAGAGACAACCTGTTCCATGCAGGCAGTTGGCTTTCCTCTGCCAGTGTCTTTTCCCTTGACCTTTTGTCTTGTACTGCACTGCTTGATCTTAGAAAGTTCTTCCCAGAAGGAAGAACTGCCCAGGGAGGTGGTGGGGTTGACATCCCTGGATGTGTTGAAGAAAAGCCTGGATGAGGCACTTAGTGCCATGGTCTGGTTGATTAGGTGGTGTTGGGTGATCGGTTGGACTTGATGAGCTTGGAGGTCTCTTCCAACCTGGTTGATTCTGTTGCTCACATGTGTCTGGAGAAGGGCAACAAGGCTGGTGAGGAGTCTGGAGCAGAGCCCTATGAGGAGAGGCTGAGGGAGCTGGGGGTGTTTAGCCTGGAGAAGAGGAGGCTCAGGGGAGACCTCATTGCTCTCTACAACTACCTGAAGGGAGGTTGTAGCCAGGTGGGGGTTGGGCTCTTCTCCCAGGCAGCCAGCACCAGAACAAGAGGACACAGTCTCAAGCTGTGCAGGGGGAAGTTTTGGCTTGATCTTAGAAAGAAGTTCTTCCCAGCAAGAGAGATTGGCCATGGGAATGTGCTGCCCAGGGAGGTGGTGAGGTCGGTGTCCCTGGAGATGTTTAAGCAAAGCCTGGATGAGGCACTTAGTGCCATGGTCTGGTTGATTAGTTAGGGTTGGGTGATTGGTTGGACTTGATGATCTCGGAAGTCTCTTCCAACCTGGCTGATTCTGTGATTCTGTGCTTTCAACTGTGCAGTTTAGTGTGTGTCTGCATATTAATTTGTCCAGCTGACTTAAAGGGCCAGATTTTCGAGCTGCCCAGGGCAAAAGGACAGAAAAAATATTTTGCCCCTTTCCTCCACACCAGATTGGAAGTTTTAAGTGGAAATTCTATTTACAAACATCTACAAAAGGCATTCAGGTAAAAGGAGTACATCTGGACCTACCAGATCAAAACCTTCCAGAGCCTTCCAGAAAACTCCACCCCACTCAGCCTCAGCAGGCTGAAGAGCAGCTACTCCTCACAGGACTTGTGCTCCAGACCCCTCTTGATACCTTTTTTTTTTTTTTTTCCTCATGAACACAAGTGGGGTTTGTATATAATTTCCTCTGTTTCAGACAAAACCAACCAACAAATACAAACATAAAAAGCAACACCAAACCCAACACAAAAAAAAACCCTGAAGAAACCCAAATAAAACGAAACAAACCCAACAACAACAAAAAGAGATTGAAAGGTAGGAAGAATCAGGGAAAAACCTCACTTTGTTCCACTGAGATTTAGAAGTTTGAAGGTAGTTTGCATGTTGCAAAAACCTAATCCCATTGCCTAGTCAGCAGTGTGTCTTCTCATTCTGAGCATAACAGAGACAGGATCTCACTTCTGGCATGCTGGAGAGGGTGTGGCAGAGTCTCCCTTCCAAGAAGAACTGAAGAGAGCAGGTTGTGTGGTGTCTTCCTCACCTGCACCACTCCTGGGCTGCACTTGCATGGTCTGTGGTACAGCTTAGGAGACCCACATGAGGGAGCCCCTATGCTGTGTACACCACCCTAGAAGAAAAGGCCCCTGGAGTGCCAAGCTGGTTTGATTCAGGAGTGCACCATAGAATCATAGACTAGATTGATTGGGTTGGAAGGCACCTCCAAAGGTCATCTAGTCCAACTGCAGGAACATTCTCCACTAGATCAGGTTGCTCAGAGCCTTGTTGAACCCAATCTTGAATATCTCCACAGATGCAGCCCCCAATCCCAATTCCTCCCTGGGCAACTTGTTCCGGTGTTCCATCACCCACATGGTAAAGAACTTGTTCCTAACCATAATCTCGTCTGGTTTGCCTGAGCACTCATGCACCAAAGCAGCAGAGCATTGGCCTCACCTTAGCACCAGAACAGCATCTTCCTTAGCTAAGAGAGATCAGAGAATCATAGAATTGTTAGAGTTGGAAGGGACCTCAAGGATCATCCAGTTCCAACCCCCCTGACATAGGCACAGACACCTCACACTACATCAGGTTGCTCACAGCCACATCCAGCCTGGCTGCAAAAACCTCCAGGGATGAGGCTTCCACCACCTCCCTGGGCAACCTGTTCCAGTGTCTCACCACCCTCATGGGGAAGAACTTCTTCCTAGCATCCAATCTGAATCTACCCATTTCTACTTTTTTTCCATTCCCCCTCATCCCATCCCTACCTGACACCATAGAAAGTCCCTCTCCAGCTTTCTTGTAGCCCCCTTCAGATACTGGAAGGCCACAAGAAGGTCTCCTCAGAGCCTTCTCTTCTCCAGACTAAATAGCCCCAGATCTCTCAGTCTGTCCTCATAGGAGAGGAGCTCCAGCCCTCTGATGACCCTTGTGGCCCTTCTCTGGACATGCTCCAGCACCTTCCAGATCTTTCCTGTAATAGGGGTGCCAGACCTGGACACAGGACTCCAGGTGGGGTCTCACCAGAGTGGAATGGAGAGGGAGAATCACCTCCCTTGCCCTGCTGGCCACGCTTTTCTTGATGCAGCCGAGGGTCTGGTTGGCTTTCCAGGCTGCAAGTGTCCAGTGGTAGCTCATGTTGCATTTCTCATCCACCAGCACCCCAAAGTTCTTTTCTTCAGGGCTGCTCTCAGGCCAGAAAGTTATCACACACTGAGCAGTGGATTTCCTCGCTGGTAAACTGTGTGTGGTTGGTTTGATCACAGAAGCCTCCTGGTGCATCACCCTTGTCCAACAACATTTTGCTAAGATGTGGAAAGACAGCCTGTCCTCAATTCAGCTGCACAGCACACCTAAGTGGCATGCAAGAGCCAGAGAGGTGGCACTTGGTGTGTCTCACTGTCCTGTCATCTTCTATTTAAAGGCTACAGCTCCTTCATTGTGTCTCAGAAATGTGTTTGTAATTCAGTGTTGCTCCAAAGAAACCTGTTGGTATGAATGGCCTCAAGCTTAAAAGCATTGCAAACATGAGTCAGCTTGCATTAATCCTAGTGTCCAACCTTAAAGAACAATTGCAAGATGACATTTCTGAGGGTGGAATCATGAGTTTGGACTTTTAGTTTTTCTCAGGGGGAAGAAGCCTTGTGTCAATGTGACAGCTCTGGCAGTGCCATCAGTAACTCACAGGCTCTGTTTATGTGCAGTAGCTTCAGGAGTGCATTGGAGGAACCCTCATCTCACTGATGTTTTCCAGCTTAGTTTCTTACTCACTCCAGTATGGGTGGCATGAGAGCAGCCCTGAAGAAAAGGAATTGGTGGATGGGAAGCTCAACATGAGCTACCACTGGACACTTGCAGCCCAGAAAGCCAACCAGAGCCTGGTCTGCATCAAGAGAAGTGTGGCCAGAAGGGCAAGGGAGGTGATTCTCCCCCTCTGCTCTGCTCTGGTGAGACCACACCTGGAGTACTGTGTCCAGTTCTGGAGCCTCTATTACAGGAAAGATCTGGATGTGCTGGAATGTGTCCAGAGAAGGGCCATGAGGATGAGCAGAGGGCTGAAGCTGCTCTCCTATGAGGACAGGCTGAAAGAGTTGGGGCTATTCAGTCTGGAGAAGAGAAGGCTCTGAGGAGATTTCTTGTGGCCTTCCAGTATCTGAAGGGGGCTACAAGAAAGCTGGGGAGGGACTTTTTAGGGTGTCAGGTAGTGATAGGACTGGGGGGAATGGATCCAAGCTAGAGGAGGGGAGATTCAGATTGGATGTTAGGAAGGATTTCTTCCCCATGAGGGTGGTGAGACACTGGAACAGGTTGCCCAGGGAGGTGGTGGAAGCTTCATCCCTAGCAGTTTATAAGGCCAGACTGGATGTGGCTGTGTGCAACCTGCTGTAGTGTGAGGTGTCCCTGCCCATGGCAGGGGGGTTGGAACTGGATGGTCTTTGAAGTCCCTTCCAACCTTGACAGTTCTGTGATTCTGTGAAATTTGAGGACCCTATGTGAAAAGTTGATGTTGTCCAATGGCACAGAACCAATTCACCTCACTTCCAGTGCTGCTCCAGAAGAGCACCCCCAGGTCCTTTTCCTCAGGGCTACTTTCTGTCACTCATCCCCCAACCTGTATTGATAGTGAGGATTGTTCCAGCCCAGGTGCAGAACCCTACACTTGCTCTTGTTAACCTCAT
The DNA here is from genome assembly GCF_027791375.1 of Indicator indicator. Classification (NCBI taxonomy): domain Eukaryota; kingdom Metazoa; phylum Chordata; class Aves; order Piciformes; family Indicatoridae; genus Indicator; species Indicator indicator. The sequence goes on along the minus strand of NC_072012.1, from coordinate 47,213,623 downwards.
GAGGTTTACCTGGGCCACCTCTCCAGCTTGTCCAGGTCCCTCTGGATGATTTCTGGTCCCTCTAGCCTTGATCAGCTGTCATTGTTAGCTCATCTGAGCTCATCTGAGCACACTGTTAGGCTCCTTGAGCTGCCCTCGTGCAGTCCCAGTACTGTGAGCTACACAACATGAGGCAAATCAATCAGAACAGAGAGAACAGAATCAATCAATCAGAAGAAGAGACTCCCAAACCCCAAGCATCTTCTGTCAGGCAGAAATTCACAGCAGAACCAAACAAAGCTGACTCAGCTGACTGGTATCACAGTGAGTCCTGCTGCAGATGACAGGGAGGGTTTGATCCACAGGCTGCTGTGCCAGGCACTGCATTTCTGTATCCTGTAGTGATGCAGAGAGCAGAGCTGACAGGTCAGCAAGGTTCTCAGTGCAGTTCTGCTCCAGCATTTCCATGGACCACACAGCCCAGAGCTACTCCATTTAGTTGATAAAGGCTGGTTTGTGGTATTTGGAGAAGGGCAGCCTTTGACTGCAGCAGAATTTAGGGACTGTCAGCACATCTGGGATGCATTGAGTGACAAATGGGACAATTTAGCCTCAGCCTGCAGGAACAAACCAGATTCACCATAGCTGGCGTCAAGGGATAAATTACATCTCTGACCTTGGCAAAACTCCTTAATCCCAAATGAGGCAGAGCACAGAATTCTGCTGTCATAAGACCCCTACTAGCTTTTTCATCAGAGGTAAATCTGGGCTTGGGGAGGTCCACACATTCATGTCTGAAGCTGAACTCTCCCACTGGCATTTTCTTTAATAAAAATGAATTTGGAATCCCTGGAAAACATCCCTCTGGGATGCTTTCAGCTGCTAGCCCTCCCTGTAAGGGTGTGTACTGAGAGATGATAGGTTACATTATCCAGAGTTAAAAAACCAAAAACCAAAACCCCAAAACAAACCTCATACCTTTCTGAGTAGGACTTATTCCTCCAAGGGTGTGCAAAGGTTTTGTATGGAAGCTCAGCCTGACCCTGACTGTCATAACTCTAATTTCTTTCATCTTCCTTGAATGGAGGATTGCCCTGGTCGTGCCAGCACTGCCTGTCTTTCACCAAGTTCATAATTTTAACCTAGAAAATGTCAGCATCTTTTTCTTAATCCCATTGAAGAAAGAGGCTGTAGCAGAAGGAGAAAAAAAAAGGGGAACCAGCATGGCTCTTTGCTATATTCATCATCTGAATACCCTCTAAAGGGAGATGGTAATAAGGAAGGGGAGGAAAAAAGGGCAGGCCTTGGAGAATAGGAAGGGACTGGTACTCCAGCAGTGGCTAGAGGCAGAAGACAGACATCTTTGATGAGAGGATTTCTCCAAATAATTGTTGCTGAAACTCAGGGAAATGATAACACATGCAGATTTCAACTCAACCCATGACAAGGATACTTCATTTAAATGTTGGGAAATGCTGTCCTGGACCTCAACTCCCAAGACTGGACCCTGTGAAACTGGTAGTGTAAGCCAGGGGTGAAGCAGTGGCAGACCCTGCTTGTGGAAAGCAGCCTGAAAGGCAGAAAAGTTGTTGGTGGAAACTGTTCAGTTTCTTATCAGCACCTGGGGATAAGGTAATATTTCCCTGCTTACTGTCAAGTTAAGTACAATTCAAAGGGTAGTTATGGAGGACATAAGTATATGGAGGCCTGTGTGGTGCATGGAAATATTACAGTGTTACACATTGAAGGGGGAACTTTAGCCTAGATCCTGGCTGCAAAGACTGGAAGTAAAATAAATTACTCTTGGATGCAAAAGGAAAATAATGCTAAGATCTCTAGAATTCATTGGATTGCTAATGGGATATAGAGCAGAGGCATAAACAGTTCTTGCTCTTTTTTCTTCTTCTGTTGCTTCTACTTGCAACTTCTCTCTCTCTTTTCCTTGTCCTTGCCAGGGGTATCTCTGGTTTGACTACTGTGTGAGGTAACAGGAAGGAGGGAGGGAGTGGGGAAGAGGTGAACAGGTCCCCTGGATCCATCCCAAGGGGGTTCTGAGGAGTTTCTGTGTTATATATTGTAAATATATATATATATAGTACATATATATTTTGTCCATATTCTTTGCATTCTATATTTCTACATTTTAGTTTGCTTGTAAATAGAGCTTCATTTGCTTTCATCCCAACCTGAGCTAGTCTGGCAATTTATTTTGGGGGTAGTTTTCCCCAAATGAGTTGGGGGGGGAATTTCAATCCACCACACACAGTAATATATGTTTACATACCAGGGTTTTAGTAGACAAATCAAGGTGATTTCAGGTGTAACAGCAGGCACATAAGTTCCTTTTCAAACACACTGATCAAATATTCTCCTTAAATAATGAATGTAATTCCTCTCTCATTGTAGTATCTCTAATTACTTTGGCCAATGGCAGCCTGTAAAACAGGAACAAAGTTACTCTGAATATTCACATTAAAAGGCATTAAAAAAAAAAAAAAATCCAGGCAGCAGATGTTAAAAGGGAGCAGTATTAAGGAAGTGTTACAGGGACTGGTGTCCTAAATGCAAATAAGTTTTTCCAGAGAATTCGAGTCCAGTGGGATGGACAATCTCAAAGGGGCTGGACAGAACATAAAAGATAAATTTATTCCATTTCATTGGTTCTGCAAATTTCTACACAGATTGGGAGCACAGCTTGTTGTCTCTCTTCTCCTGTTTTTCCCTCTTTGCCTCCTTTCTGAACTTTGTTTTCACCTCTCCCCACCAATCATTGTTTGGGCTGTTGGTAAGGACACAGGCTGGGACTAGAGGGAGATCACTTAGCTGGTACACAGCCCTCTGGGTTTCCTCTAGGGGTGGGATGGGGTCTGTACAGGGGGATAGCTGAGCTATTGTCTACTTTTCTAGGTAAATATATTTTTGTATATGTTTATTGTCTTTTATGCTTTAGTATTTAGTTTGCTTTTGTAAGCGATAGTTTCATTTTTACTCCCAAGTTCTGTGTAGTGTGGTAATTTACTTCTTGAGGTAAATTCCATATTCTATCTGGTGTCAAACCACCACAGGAAGCCTTTCTAGCAACTGGTCATGAAAGAGAGGAATTTTTTTCCCAAACCTTTTCACCCATCACTTTTAAACACTGGCTTCCTTGGAATACAAGGCTAAAGACCAGCATCTACTGAGCAGCAAATAAAAACATTCTCACTCAGAGGTGGGGCAGACTTTGTCACTTGGGTATACACAAAAGTGGGAAGTGTTCTCCTTGGAGACCCTAGAAGGACTCCAGAGTGACAGAAGCTGATGTGAGATTTCATAACTTTTGAGGGAGTCCATTGCTTACGTTTTTGGGGAGAGATATTTATGATAGAGGAGTGGCAGTTTAAAGCCAAGAGTGAAACACATGGACTCAATAAAGTCCCAATTGCATGACCTTTGCTTTTTGCCAGGCTTTTAACTTGGGTAAGTTATTGATTACACTTTCATGAGATCATAATCAGAAGGGTTTTCTTTGGTAATGGTGTGCTAGAGGAGCTTTATCCTCAACTTCAAAGCTGTCCTGTGAGGCTTAAGAACAAAGGGTTGAAAGGCTGAAGCACAGCCAAAATGCATCTGTGTGCATTATCCATGTTTACCACCATGCAAGAGGTGGATTAGCTTAATCTGCAGATGTGAACTTTCTGTTGGCATGTCAGATGAGCTACCAGCTTGAAGGTTTACATTCATGCTTTTAAAGCTATTCTCTTTAATTGAGTGTAGTGTCTGCTTGGATCTCCATCATAACCAGTCCTAAATCCTTGTTAAGTGCAATATTTATCCTAATTGTAAAGTTCCTGATTGAAATTATTTGGCACTCTCTGAAAAGAATTTTCAGACGAATTTATTAATTGTGAATAAATCTATCCAGAGCCTGAAAGTGCAAACAGTCTTCAAAAATCTATGGAAAGATTCACTCCCAGGTGGATCTCAGCCAAGGTTTTCACTTCTTTTTCAAGCTGTGAGGGGGGTAAGAAAATAATCTGGCATTTATTCTCAGGGTGGATAGAACCACACAGATGTGCTGCAGGTTGCAGTAGCAGACCTGTATAAGGTCTTTTAGGAACTGTCCTGATGAGACAATATTTTAGGTTGGTTTGATTGATTTTTCTTCTCTAAGGAGCAGCAATAATTCCCCCTCTCCTTTTTTATTAGCCTTAGGAAACTGACACTTTGAACATCCTTGATCATGAAATCTCCACTGGAGAGAGAGCACTGAACTTTTGCTGAGTGACAAAAGAATCAATTGCCCCTTGCTTTGCCTGAGCAAGAAATAACTTTGCAGGAGATTAGCTTTTACCAATTCTCAGGATATCAGAAAAAATACATTGAATCAAATATTTGAAGATAACTAGGGCTTGTTGTGTAGTTTATACTTCTAAAATATGAACTGAATCTGAACTGAATTTGAATCTGAATCTGAACTGAATCTGAATGCTATTCCTCTTTTTTTGTGTTACTGCTTGCTTCTCAAATGCAGTTATCTTATATCTGTAAGACATAGGAGAAAAGAATTGGAAGGAAACTTCCTTGCAGTATCTAAAAGGGGCCTACAAGAAAGCTGGGGAGGGATTTTTAGGGTCAGGGAGTGGTAGGATTAAGAGGAATGGATCCAAGCTAGAGGAGGGGAGATTCAGATTAGATGTTAGGGAGAAATTCTTCAACATGAGGTGGTGAGACACTGGAACAGGTTGCCCAGGGAGGTGGTGGAAGCCTCATCCCTGAAGGTTTTTAAGGCCAGGCTGGATGTGGCTGTGAGCAACCTGATCTAGTGTGAGGTGTCCCTGCCCATGGCAGGCGGGTTGGAACTGGCTGATCCTTGAGGTCCCTTCCAACCCTGACAGTTCTATGGTTCATCATCACATACATATTCCAGCCTGGTTCATGCTGACAAATACTACTGCTTGCTAGAGATTTTCAAGATGTAATGAACTGTGCACATTTCCCAAAGCCCTAATGGTTTTGTCTCATTTTAGCTTAGTTTTCTCAGAAGTAAGCTTAGTGAAGCAGTAATGAAATACATTCCAGATAATCTGTTAAACAAGAAAACACCCAAATATGGGGAGTTGTGCTCTCTTGCTCTGTCTTTTGTGTCAGAATAAAGCAAGGTAGAGAAGGAGTGAGAAACAGGTAGAGAAGGAGTTAGAAACGCCAAAACTTTCCTCACTGAGGAGCTGTACATTTGTTGTGACTGCTTTCTAAGAAGTCTTACCTGGCACACAACTTTGTGTCATTTACTTGTACGTACCAGGGAATTGCTGTGGATCTGTTTGCCCATATGATGCTTTCCAAGAGTTTAGCTTTGAGGAATGACCCCACCATCCCCATTGCATCAAGACTTGTGGTGGACAGGAACGTGCAATAGGCTGGAGAGCTGGGTGAAGGCAAACCTCATGAAGTTCAACAAGAACAAGTGCAGGGTCCTGCATCTGGGGAGGAAGAACAACAGGCAATGTGTCCTTGTGGCCAAGAGAGCCATTGTTATCCTGGGGTGCAAAAAGAAAAGTGTGTCCAGCAGGTCTAGATGGTTCTTTTCCCTCTCTACTCTGCCCTGCTGAGACCACAGCTGCAATCCTGTGTCCAGTTTTGGGGCTGCCCAGTTCAAGAGAGACAGAGACCTGCTGGAGAGAGTCCAAGGGAGAACCAGGAGGATGCTTAGGGCACTTGAGCATCTCCCCTGTGAAGAGTGACTGAGAGCCCTGGGGCTGTTTAGTGTGGAGAAGAGAAGGCTGAGAGGGGATCTGATCAATGTCTCTCAATAGCTGAGGGGTGGGGGTCAAGTGGAGGGGGCCAATGTCCTTTCAGTGGTGTGCAATAATAGGCCAAGGAACAATGGATACAAACTTGACCAGAGAAGGTTTCAGCTCAACATGAGGAGAAACTTCTTTGCAGTGAGGGTGACAGAGCCCTGGAACAGGCTGCCCAGAGAGGTTGTGGAGTCTCCTTCTCTGGAGACTTTCCAACCCCACCTGGATGCATTCCTGTGCAGACTGCCCTAAGTGATCCTGCTGTGGCAGGGGGGTTGGACTCAATGGAGGTCCCTTCCAACCTCTAATGTTCTGTGATTCTGGGATTTGTCCTTCTATTCCAGGTAGTCTGCTTTTCCTGCATGTGAGGAAAGTTTGAAAATTAACACTCTGCTGACTTGGATTTTTCATTTTCACTGCTGTCCCTCTCAACCCCCACTCCTTCTGCCATGCCCTTCAGCTTCCAGTCCTGGCTTAGTTTCAAATGACCTCTTCAAATGCTAGAACACCTGCAGAGCTCCTGATCTGGTGAGAGAAAATACCAGTTCAAAATGACCAAGTAGCCTGTTTCCCACGCCTCCCAAAGAGCAGACAACTGCCAGAAACTCAGTTGCCAAATGTAATCTAAATCTATTACTTTGTGGCCTCAGCAAGCTTCTCCACAGTGATTTCTTTGTCTTACTTCTCTTTACAGGAATTCTTTCCTCGTTACTTGGGGGAAAGGCTAATGTATTCTGCAAAGACTTCTGTCTGTCTCTCCTATGCAAAGCCTTCTGGGAAGCCTGAAATGTCACCTTTCAAAATCTGGGGTGCCTTTGGATAGCTTTTCCCAGCTTTCTAAATCATTCTGATGGAGGATCTGATCTGTCCTCTGTAGTCACATGCCACACAGGGGGCATTAAGCACCAGTTAGACATCCTCTGTTGACAGAATCAGAGGGTATTTTTACCCTCCTTCTTCTAAAACCATTAAAACCACAAGTGATGACTGCTGAAAGTTGCATGCAGGGATTCACTCAGTTGTTAAAAGCCTTCCTCCTGGTGCCTGGATTCTCTTCAGCCTGATACAGCTTTCCTAACACAAGGAAAGCAGACATAAAACAGGCTCTGCAGAGTTGCATGCATTTCACCACAGCATTGGGTAATTACCACTGCCACATAACACATTCTTTTTACTGAGATTGCCCATTTAGCTGAATTCTAATTCCAGAAACACCAAAATATCTTAGTGTCTCCTTTTGTGTGCATCTCTGCTTTTGTTAATCCTGCTGCTTCAGTGAATTCCCATGTCCGTGGCAGCTGGTACAGAAAACCAGCCAGGTTATCCTGTCTTCTGTGTAAACTGATTTTCATAGTATCACAGTGTCACAGTACACTAGAGGTTGGAAGGGACCTCCGGAGATCATCAGGTCCAACCCCCCTGCCAGAGCAGGATCACTTAGGGGAGTCCACACAGGAATGCATCCAGGTGGGTTTGGAAAGTCTCCAGAGAAGGAGACTCCACAACCTCTCTGGGCAGCCTGTTCCAGTGCTCTGTCACCCTCACTGGAAAGAAGTTTCTCCTCATGTTGAGGTGAAATCTTCTCTGTTCAAGTTTGTCTCCATTGTTCCTTGGCTTATCACTGTGCACCAGCCAAAAGAGCCTGGCCCCCTCCACTTGACCCCCAGCCCTCAGCTATTGAGAGACATTGATCAGATCCCCTCTCAGCCTTCTCTTCTCCAGACTAAACAGCCCCAGGGCTCTCAGTCTCTCTTCACAGGGAGATGCTCAAGTCCCCTAAGCATCCTCCTGGCTCTCCCTTGGCTTCTCTCCAGCAGGTCTCTGTGTGTTTCTCAGAGTGTGTTTCAGTATCACTTCACATTGTTAAGCATGCCTCACACTTTGTGACTGCTTCTTGAGGCTGATGGCAAGTCTCTTTCAGTGTCACACTGAGACGCAAAAAAAAAAAAAAAAAATAGTTTACCCACTATGTGACAGGCCAATTAACAGGCAAGCCAAATCTGCCTTCCCCCAGCAGAAAAATAAAACCTTGTAGACAGACAGTTTATTGTCTGCTTGTCTAAGGAGACATCATTACGTTGTTCATTACAGCACCCTCTGCACTGCACTGCAGTAACAAAATGTGCTGCTGACATACATGTTCAGAAACTGGCCAGACCCCTTCAGCAGCCTGGTAGGTGCAGTATGGCCACAGCCTCCCCTCGTGGTTGAAATTCATCTCATTTTACTTCATGCTTCATCTTGGACCAGAGACTAACTTCTCTGACCTAATGTAGCTAATATCTTGAATCACAGAATCACAGAATGTTAGGGGTTGGAAGTGACCTCAAAAGCTCATCCAGTCCAACCCCCCTGCCAGAGCAGGAGAACCTAGAGCAGGTCACACATCCAGGAACACATCCAGGCAGGTCCTGAATATCTCCAGAGAAGGAGACTCCACAACCCCCCTGAGCAGCCTGTTCCAGTGTTCTGTCACCCTCACAGGGAAAAAGGTTTTCCTCCTGTTTCCATGGAACTTCCTATGCCTCAACTTCCACCCATGGCCCCTTGTGCTGTCATTGGGCATCACCCAGCAGAGCCTGGCTCCATCCTCTTGGCACTCACCCTGCACATCTTTATCACCATGAATGAGGTCACCTCTCAGGCTCCTCCTCTCCAAGCTACAGAGCCCTCAGCTCCCTCAGTCTCTCCTCTTAAGGAAGATTTTCCACTCCCTTCACCAGTTTTGTGGCTCTGTGCTGGACTCTCTCAAGCAGTTCCCTGAGGTCCTCCTTGAGCTGAGGGGCCCAGAACTGGACACAATATTCCAGATGCAGCCTCAGCAGGGCAGAGTAGAGGGACAGGAGAACCCCTCTGGACCTACTGACCACAGCCCTTCTAATCCACCCCAGGACGCCATTGACCTTCTTGGCCACCAGAGCACATTGCTGGCTCATGGTCAACCTCCCATCCACCAGGACCCCCAGGTTCTTCTCTCCTTCACGGCTCTCCAAGAAGTCAATCCCCAACCTCTACTGCTCCTTGGGGTTGTTCTTTCCCAGAGGAAGCAGTGGCCCATGCTGTAAGCACCTAACAAATACACAGCCTCATGTTATGATTTTATTTATGACATGCAGCTGTGAGCATCTGCTGGGGATAATGCAGGCTAGAATCTTCTAGTGTGTGAGCAGCCAGAAACATCCATGGAGGATCTGGGATAAAAAGGAACTTTTTTTTGATGAGTAGAAAATTTGCTCTGGGCTATGTTTGTCATTTAATTAGTAACAGAATAGACTATGCAGCACTGGTGTCTTTAGAAGAATGAGAAGAAAATGCAGTTTGTTTCTTAAATCCACTTGCCAAGCTAACACAGAATTCTCTTTTCTTTGCTAGAAAGGCCAGAGATTTCATTAGGTTATTGATCTGTGCTGTACAAAGGTTTGAGCTGCCTGCTTTGCTGCAGCTACCACCATCACTTCTAACCCTACATCTGTCATGTTGCATGAAGGAAATATGAAGCACCTGCTGTGGAATGCTTTGGTTACATGTGAAACAAAACCCAGGTAGGCACAACATGGCATCTGAATAACAGGAAAACTCCTAACACAGTAGATCTTGTCCTGAGGAGGGAAGCCATGGAGGAATTTTAAGTGTATATAATTTAAGCTCAAACTGCCAACAGATGTTTGCTACAATACTTGTTAGAGGGCTTCGTTGTTTTTATAACCTTTTAAATTCCTCTGATTTATAGAAAGCAGCCATTTAAACTCCATAAAAGTTAATCCTGACCATGGAATTATTTGCCTGAAACAAAATTTCCTCCCTTTACTGCAGGCTTTGCACACATGGGGAGCTGTTAAAGGTCAGCTGTGGAGGGCTACCTGCTGCCTGAAGGCATTGAGTCCCTGGACTGTTCACACAAGGTCTGCAGGGGTCCTTGCCTCAGTTCCTGAGGTTTTCAGACAAGGTCTTTACACAACAGGAGAGCATATTCTTCCTTGGGTGCTTCCTGAAGTCAAGCCAAACCCAAAAGCTCTTCTGTGCATGCAAAGTGTGCAGTTGTCAAAGATCAACATTTACCTCAAGGGCCACGAGGTTGATCAGAGGGCTGGAGTGCCTCTGCTATGAGGATGGACTGAGGGGCTTGGGGCTGTTCAGTCTGGAGAGGAGAGGGCTCACAGGAGACCTTCTTGTGGCCTTCCAGTATCTGATGGGGGCTACAGAAAAGCTGGGGAGGGACTTTTTAGGGTGTCAGGTAGTGATAGGACTGGGGGGAATGGAGCAAAACTAGAAGTGGGTAGATTCAGATTGGATGTGAGGAAGTTCTTCCCCATGAGGGTGGTGAGACACTGGAACAGGTTTGGCCAGGGAGGTGGTGGAAGCCTCATCCCTGAAGGTTTTTAAGGCCAGGCTGGATGTGGCTGTGAGCAACCTGATGTAGTGTGAGGTGTCCCTGCCCATGGCAGGTGGGTTGGATCTAGATGATCCTTGAGGTCCCTTCCAGCCCTGACAATTCTGTGATTCTATCTCAGCCCTTGTTTCCTCCATCACCTCTGATAACACAATTCCTCTAAGATTTCCTTTCAGTATTATGGGGTTTCTCCCTTTGTCTCTTAACAACAGCCAAGGAAATTTGGTTCTCACTACCAGGTCACTCACAATGACCACTTACAGCACCAATTATGGTAGTCCCTAGACAATATTTTAATTGCACAGGCCTATCCCTTCAATTAACCACCAGGACTAAATTTCATGCTAGGCTGGAGCATGGTAAATATTTGCTGAGATCATGTTGTTTGCTTTTCAGTCATGATGATTAATGCAAGTTAATTGGCAATCAACTTGAATTACAGCAGGACAATACTGGAGACTGGATGTAGGCACTGTGTCAAGACAGATTTGGGTTTTTTTGTTTTCCAAATAGACAGGATTTATGGCAGCTAAATCTTACTTCAGATTCACAAGCAGAGGAGCTAATGTGTTCTGCTCCACTGCGGCATCTCTGGATTGTGATGTTTTTTCTTTTTGTATATCATTTTTATATCAAAATTTAACCTGCTTAGTCCAGAGCATGTGGTTTGCAAACATACTCTGCAGCACATGGCTTCACAGCTTGGAGTTCATGCTAGCTGGATCTACCTGAGGCACTGCAGGTCATCACAGTCTCACAGTCTCACAGTATATCAGAGGTTGGAGACTCCAGAGAAGGAGACTCCACAACCCTCCTGGGCAGCCTGTTCCAGGGCTCTGTCACCCTCACTGGAAAGAAGTTTCTCCTCATATTGAGATGAAATCTTCTCTGTTCAAGTTTGTCTCCATTGTTCCTTGTCTTATTACTAGAACCACCCAAAAGAGCCTGGCCCCCTCCACTTGACCCCCACCCCTCAGCTATTGAGAGACATTGATCAGATCCCCTCTCAGCCTTCTCTTCTCCACACTAAACAGCCCCAGGGCTCTCAGTCTCTCTTCCCAGGGGAGATGCTCAAGTCCCCTAAGCATCCTCCTGGCTCTCCCTTGGATTCTCTCCAGCAGGTCTCTGTCTCTCTTGAACTGGGGAGCCCCAAACTGGACACAGGATTGCAGCTGTGGTCTCAGCAGGGCAGAGTAGAGGGGGAGAAGAATTTCCCTAGCTCTGCTGGACACACCTTTCTTGATGCATCCCAGGATCCCATTGGCTCTCTTGGCTCTTCTTGGACAACTATCATTTCTAGAAGTTCATTTTTTTTTTTTTTGTCAGCTCAGCAGATGTACAAACCTTTGTAGTGAAATGGTGAGAGCAGATATGTGCCCAGTTGCAGTGTGTGTCTTTCCTCAGCCTGTTGCTTGTGCAATGTCATTTCCCATCTTTCTAACATGGGAGCAGAATCCACTCCTGCCTGGGGCACTAATCACTGCTATGCCTCTACTCTGGTTAGAGGAATTCCTTCCTTGAAAGGCAGTGAGGGTTGTGGCTCATGCAGCAGTCAGTCCCCTTTCCCACAGTGCATTTTTTTTCTTGTCTTTGTCCTGAGGCATAATTTCAGCTCTAGAAGATAGGATTCCAGTTCCTTTCCTACAAATCAGGGCTCTGGCTCACAAGCTGACCTGCTGCAAAGAGTGTGGCTGGAAATGGAAATATGGGAGTGGAGCTATTTGGTCTGGTTACTAGTTGTTGTTTACTAGCATAGTAAGAACATAATGTTTTAATATCCCAACCCACTAGGACCTGGTTTGGGTCTAACCCAACATCAAAGCTAACCAATGAGAAACAGACAGCACAGCATTGACTCACTGGCTGCACTGTTCTATAGATGTGTGGTGGAGGCATGCAATTATTTTTCTGAGCCCAAGTTTTATTTGAAAACAAAAATGTTCACAATCTGCCTTTATGGCTTGTTTTCATATTTTGGCATGGTATATTGTATTGGGGGAAAAAAAGTCTTTAATTAAAAGCAGCCTTTTGAACATTGCCCCAGACTTCAGTTTTCATCTCTTCTTTTACTGCTTTACTCCATGTTCCCTCTCCCTCCCACATATACTCCATGTGTTTAACCCCCCCTTAAAAACTTTGATTGCTTCCTTCCCTATTGTTTTGTGAGTCCTCCTCTGAGGTCTCCATGCCTACTCAACACCCTCTGAACACTCTCCATGTGGAGTGTAGCCCCCACATGCTGTTTGGGGTCTCTTTGCTGTCCCCACAGAGTGGTGCATGTGGAGTTTCATAACAAACCTAGCCCCTAAGTGCTTTGCTGGTGCCATCAGAAGCTGAGGGAGATGGTTTTGTACCCTCTACCAAGACTTCTGCTCAAGTTAGAATCATAGAATCATAGAATCAGTCAGGGTTGGAAGGGACCACAAGGATCATCCAGTTCCAACCCCCCTGCCATGGGCAGGGACACCTCACACTACATCAGGGTGGCCAGAGCCTCATCCAGCCTGGCCTGAAACACCTCCAGGGATGGGGCCTCAACCACCTCCCTGGACAACCCATTCCAGGCTCTCACCACTCTCATAGGGAAGAACTTCTTCCTCACGTCCAGCACACAGAGCACAGCATCACAGAAGGCCTGAGACTGATACAAGACCAAACAGCCTAATCTTGAGATGATCTGGTCCACCCCTCTGTGCAAGCAGGCTTACCTAGAACCACTTTCCCAGCACTGTGCTGAGTTTTGAATATCTTCAGAGATGGAGGCTTCACAGCCTCTCTGGGTAACCTGTGCCCATTGCTCACTCACCAACATAGTAAAAAGTTGTTTTCTGATGTTCAGGTGGAGTTTCTAGGGGCTGTGGTTTAAGGGGTGAACTTTGTAGAGTAGTGTTCTGGGTTGGCCTTGGTGATCCTGAGGGGCTTTTCCAACCTGAATGTTTCTGTGATTCTGTGAAAGATTCTTGCTGGTCTCATTCCAGTACGTTCACATCTTTCTTGTACGAGGGAACCATGATATTACAAGAGAAAAAGCAGAGTATTCTGGCTAAGGACATTGATTGCCATCTTGTAGGCATAAATTGACCACCATGAATCAACCCAAAGGTCGAATAAGATTTTAGCTTTAATGTCTCTTTGTTTCACTGCTGTAGCTAAAAAGCAAACCTAACAATGCTGCTTGCTATCAGTCAGCTGCTGGATGAAGGAAGACACATTTTTGGCAGTACCCTTTCTAAGGTCTCAAGTGCTTTTCCAAAAGCAGCAGATACCATTGCCTGTGATCTCTCATATGCTTCAGGGTAAATGAGAAGCCAGACTTGAAGGAAAAGGTTCATTTCCACTTGATCTGCACACTTGCAGCCACGCCACTGGCAGTAGTGGGAGTCTCCGGTGAGTTGCTATGACGCACACATTTCAGGTGCACATGGTGTGTAAAGCTACACATCTGCAGGATGTCACTTTACATTGAATATGAAGAAACATTGAACAGGTGACTCAAAAGAGAGGGCAGAACCCCATGGAAGGAAGTACCAAAGCCTACAGTCTGTGCCACAGTGCAGGTGTATATCAGGAGCAGGATGAGGCCAGTGGAAAGTATTTTCTAAGCCATGCCAACACCTTCTGGCTATCACCAAACCAAATCAATTCTATCATGGTTAATAATGAGTGACATGAAGCCAGCTCTGTAGGGAGGCTTATCAGCTCCACCCTTGGAACAACTTAATGAACCAAAGTTGAACAAGACAGTGTCAGAGCTGTGAGCAAGGTATCTTGGCCCAGCATGGCCCTCCAGTAACATGGCTATTCATTGCCTGGCACTGTTTCCGCTAGGCAGTGTGCTGTGCTGTGCAGATTAGCCAAGGGCAAGCCCAGATATTCTCAGGCTATGGTTGGTATCATGCATGCTAGAGTGTTGTTTATGCTGCATTCCTGTGCAGACTACCCTGGGTGATCCTGCTTTTGGCAGGGAGGGTTGGACTTGATGATCTCTGGAGGTCACTTCCAACCCCTAACATGATTCTGTGGTTCTGTGATCTGTGGTGCAGGCAGGTCCTCCAGGCTCACTGGTCAGTCCCAGGAGGATTCTGCCCAAAAAAGAGCTTTAACAATTAGCTTACTGTTCATTAAGGTTTTTTTTCTTTGTGGTCTGCCAGATAAAAGGTGTGGGTTGTAAAAAAAAAAAATCTTTCCTGTATATTATTTGTACCATGTGTATCATTTTCCTTGCTGTTATGCTGTGTCCTGATTGCAGCCTCTGAAGAGGAAATCATCTGCAAACGATGCTTCAGTGAAGAACTCAAGGAAATAGTAGAAACAAATCCAGTGAATGGTGTAATGAAAAGTGTAGTATTTTTTTTTTCCCTGCTGAGTTTCTGTGCTAAATAGTTTGCTTCAATGAATGCAATTCAAATGCACATCACATTTTCATGTATTTTGTTCACAGGCTGAGTACTTCTACGAGTTCTTGTCCCTGCGCTCCTTGGATAAAGGCATAATGGCTGATCCAACTATAAACATCCCTCTGCTTGGAACAGTTCCTCATAAGGCATCAGGTTGGTGCTGCTGGTGTTACAAACTTGTCTTCCTGTACAAAATACTCCACACCTCTGACTAGCTTCAGCTTGGAAGCCTTCCTGAGTCTTAAGTGATTTGTCTTTTTTATGATACCACATGGGTTACACATTTGTCTTACCAGTACTTGTCCAGGCTCTCATTGAATCTCTGTTATCTTCTGATACCTCCAGTCACTTTGGCAAGGAGTTCACTGCCTCCTATTGCATGAAGAGTCCCCTCCTGTTGTCTTGAGACTAGGTGCAACAGCTTCTTCTGGTGACCACTAGTCCCTGGGCTGGTAGAGACAGCAGTCAACCTATACTGTTGGTCCATGCCAATCATGGTTTTTTAGATCACAGAATGACAGAAACATTCAGGTTGGGAAAGCCCCTCAGGATCACCAAGGCCAACCCAGAACCCTACTCTACAAGGCTCACCCCTAAACCACAGCCCCAAGCACCACAGCCAAACCACCTTCAAACACAGCCAGGCACCTCCCTGGGCAGCACATTCCCATCCCTGACCACTCTTGCCCTCAAAAAATGTTTCCTAATGTCCAGCCTAAACCTACTCAGTGGCAGCTTGAGGCCATTCCCTCTTGTTCTATCACTAATTCCCTGGGAGAAGAGACCAGCACCAACCTCTCCACAACCTCCTTTCAGGGAGTTGTAGAGAGCCAGGAGGTCTCCCCTCAGCCTCCTCTCTTTCACACTAACCATCCCCAGCAACTTCAGCTGCTCTCCATCAGATTTATTCTCCAGGCCCTTCCCCAGCTTCTTCTACTATGTCCCACTTAATTTTTCTCTTTGCCAGGCTGAAGAGTCAAAACCTACCCAATTGCTCCTCATTGGGTGCAGCCTTGTTCTTCTCTCAGTTTTCTCTATTCCAATATATCCTTAATGAGATGAGGTATCAAATTCTCCTTGAATTTAAATTAGATATGAATCACTTAGGTTGCTTAGACTCATCTGAAAAAACCCCTCCCCAAATCCCAGGATTGCTGCCTGAGGCGGTGCTCACAACGTTGGTGTTGCTACACATAGACAGATGGTAAGAAAGCTGGAGAAGATGCCTTTGAGTGGCAGCTTAACTAGTTAGCACTGCTGATCTTGGCCAAAAGAAGATGTCTGAGGGGAGTGTGGGTACCTGTCAGATGAGCAGAGGCTGTCTGCTCATTTCACAGGGGAAAGCCTATGAAGATCCAGTGGTTCAAACTGAGGTCAGCAAGTTCAGCATGAAGTCAGGCATTGTTGCTAGTGGCAGTGATTAATGTTTTGAACACCACATTGAAGACAGTAAAACCAGCTATTGGGCTGTGCCAAGAGGAAATGCAGCCTCCTGTGATGGAGAAGGAGCTGCTTCCCCTAAGCAGCTTCAGACAGTCCTTCCTGCCCTGTCTGTCCCAGCAAGCACAGTGCTGTGCTGGTGCCACCACTGCAAGCTGGCATGCCTGGGCTACTGCTTCTTGCATTTCACTCAGTCCCTCTAGCCCACTGGCCAGGCTCAGGACACCTCCTCTGCCTGCCCACTGCTGGTGCTGGCACATTAAAACATATGTGTTGTACAGCCAAAGGTGCTGAAACTCACTCCAGGCTCAGTGGGAGAAATTGGTGCATTTTCTGGATGCAGAAGCATCTTTCACAGAATGACAGAAACATTCAGGTTGGAAAAGAGCCTCAGGATCACCAAGGCCAACCCAGAACCCTACTCTGCAAGGCTCACCCCTAAACCACAGCCCCAAGCATCACATCCAAACCACCTTCAAACACAGCCAGGCTTGGGGACTCCACCACCTCCCTGCCCAGCACATTCCAATCCCTGACCACTCTTGCCCTGAACAAAGGTTTCCTAACGTCCAGCCTAAGCCTACCCAGTCGTAGCTTGAGGCCATTCCCTCTTGTTCTATCACTAATTCCTTGTGAGGTGAGATGAGACCAGCACCCACATCTCCACAACCTCCTTTCAGGCAATTGTAGAGAGCCAGGAGGTCTCCCCTCAGCCTCCTCTTTTTCAAACTAACCATCCCCAGCTCCTTCAGCTGCTCTTCATCAGATTTATTCTCCAGGCCCTTCCCCATCTTCCTTGCCCTCCTCTGCACTGGCTCCAGCACCTCCACATCTCTCTCTTATTGAGGTGCCCAAAACTGGACACAACACTCCAGGTGTGGCCTCTGCAGAGCTGAGTCCCAGGGGACAATCCCCTCCCTGCTCCTGCTGGACACAGCATTTCTAATCCAGGCCAGGATGCCTGTTTGAAAGCAAAAGTGTGTTTGAAGATTGCTTTCTGTGCTGTAGGCTGTTGGGGTAATGGCAGCAAAGGAACAGAACCTCATCTCTTGTGCTTCTGTGCTACTTTATTGCCAATCCTGGAGCTGCCCATAAATAAAATGAGCTCTATATTCTCTGTATTGCAGGTTTTCATCTGTGGCATTGCACTAAAGCTGAAATACAGATATTATTTGTATTTTGACTGTATGCTTTTAAATGTATATAGATGGATGTGCTCATAAACATCAACATTGTTATTATTCTCCTTTAAGTTGTTCAGGTTGGATTTCCTTGCCTTGGCAAACAAGATGGGGTTGCTGCATTTGAGGTGAACGTGATCATAATGAATTCAGAAGGCAATATTATTCTCCAGACTCCTCAGAATGCCATCTTCTTTAAAACCTGCCAGCAAGGTAACACTAAAGAGAACATCCTGGAATACTACTGTTAGTCACCTGACTGTCATATGTTTCATTCAGCATAAGGGCTAGAGAAGATGGAAATAAAGTGGTCACACAATGTGCAGTAATGATGGTGAATGCCAAGCTGTTCTGGCTCTGCCCATAGGTTTGCCTTTCATTTACTATGTGTTTACTAACCCTTTTTCTACTATCAGCTCCAACTCTTTTAGAAGTCTGAGCTAGAGGCATTTCTCCTGTTCACTGCTTATCATGTCAGGGATGTTCATAAAAATGTATCATATGAGACACCCCTGTTAGCAAATGGTCTGAGGTGCCTGGAGGAGAGCCAGTCCTGTGAAAACAAGATGAGGCTAATGTTTGCAGAAGGAGCACACATCTGCAGAGCTCAGCTTCTGTTGAACCTCATGTGGTTCAACAAGACCAAGTGCAAGGTCCTGCATCTGGGTCAGGGCAATCCCAAGCACTGATATAGGCTGGGCAGGGACTGGCTTGAGAGCAGCCCTGAAGAAAGGGACTTGGGGGTGCTGGTGGATGAGAAGCTCATCATGAGCCAGCAGTGAGCACTTGCAGCCCAGAAAGCCAACCAGAGCCTGGGCTGCATCAAGAGAAGTGTGGCCAGCAGGTTGAGGGAGGTGATTCTCCCCCTCTGCTCTGCTCTGGTGAGACCCCACCTGGAGTACTGTGTCCAGTTCTGGAGCCTCTGTTACAGGAAAGATCTGGAGGTGCTGGAAGGCGTCCAGAGAAGGGCCACGAGGATGATCAGAGGGCTTGAACTCCTCTGCTATGGAGACAGACTGAGCTGGGGCTGTTCAGTCTGGAGAAGAGAAGGCTCTGAGGAAACCTTCTTGTGGCCTTCCAGTATCTGAAAGGGGCTACAAGAAAGTTGGGGAGGGACTTTTTAGGATGTCAGGTAGTGATAGGACTGGGGAGAATGGAGCAAAACTAGCAGTGGGTAGATTGAGATTGGATGTTAGGAAGAAGTTTTTCCCCATGAGGGTGGTGAGACACTGGAACAGGTTTAGTGCCTTAGTTCAGAAGTTCCTTGAATCTCAGCTTGCATATCTAAACTGAATGCAAAAATCCTACATCAGAAAACTCTGCAAAAGTTGGCTTTGCCTTCTCTGGAACTCAGATGGCAATCTCTTGGCTTTGGATTCAGGTAAGGTGGTAGAAGCTGGTCCTCAGTACCAGCAGCCATCAAACAGTAAGCACGCAGAGGATGTCCTGGTAGAAGAAGGGCACTGTGAAGTTATTTCAGTGTTTACTTGGAAAGGAGGGAACCTGTTTAATCAACTGTTGTGGTTTAAGGGTTAACAGGTGGGCAGGTGGACCCTAGGATCCTGGTGGAGTTACTGGTTCGTGTTCTTCCCTCCCCATTCCTGTCTATCCTCTATTGAAGAGGACAAGAAGTACCTTTGGTCCTCATCCCTTTTGCCTTGCTGCCTGGCGGGGAGCTGTTGCTGGAACCCTCAGCATGGTCAGGCCTGCATCCATGTGTTGTGGGGAAATCCATTGCCATCTGAGACCAGGCTTTGTATATCTCTCTGTGTGTATCTATCTATCTGTCTGTCTGTCTGTCTGTCTATCTATCTATCCTATCTATCTATCATCTATCTACCTATTTATCTATCTATCCATCCTATCTATCTATCTATCTATCCTATCCTATGTATCTATCCTATCTATCTATCTATCTATCCTATCCTATCTATCTATTTATCTATCCTATCTATCTATCTATCTATCTATCTATCTATCTATCTATCTATCTATCTATCTATTTATCTATCCTATCTATCTATCATCTATCTACCTATTTATCTATCTATCCATCCTATCTGTCTGTCTATCTATCTATCTATCTATCTATCTATCTATCTATCTATCTATCTATCTATCTATCCTATCTATCTATCTATCTATCTATCCTATCTATCTACCCATTCTATGTATCTATCTGTCTATCCTATCTACCTATTTATCTATCTATCCATCCTATCTATCATCTATCTATCCTATCCATCATCTATCTATCTATCTATCTATCTATCTATCTATCTATCTATCTATCTATCCTATCTATCCTATCTATCTATCCATCCTATCTATCATCTATCTATCCTATCCATCATCTATCTATCTATCTATCTATCTATCTATCTATCTATCTATCTATCTATCTATCCTATCTATCCTATCTATCTATCTATCCTATCTATCTACCCATTCTATGTATCTATCTGTCTATCCTATCTACCTATTTATCTATCTATCCATCCTATCTGTCTGTCTATCTATCTATCTATATCTATCTATTTATCTATATATCATCTATCTATCTATCTACCTATTTATCTATCTATCCTATCTATCTGTCCTATCTATCATATATCCTATCTATCCTATCTATCCTATCTATCATCTATCTACTTATCTATCTATCCATCCTATCTATCTATCTATCTATCTATCTATCTATCTATCTATCTATCTATCTACCTACCTACCTACCTACCTACCTAATCTATCCATCCCTTGTCTTGATCTCTTTGTACATCCCTTTCCCCTTAATACCTTTTATTATCTGTTAAAATTACTTTTCTTACCTTCCAATTCCAGGCAAGCCCTTTTGTTTACCCCTTACCTCCTCTGCCTATCTTTTCCCTGAGGGGGAGAGGAGTGCAATCCAGATTCTGTCCTGTGGGGTTTTTGCCCTGAAAACCTTAACCAGTGACATCAACCACTCCATGAACCATAAACACTGTGTAATAAGACTTTCTGGAATAATTTGCTACACTGCAAACAACTGTAATTATGGCTTTAAAGTGAGGCTGTGGAAAGTGAAAAATCAGTATGTAAAGTAAGGCAGTTTTCCCATGTCATGTGCAATTGTATCAAATCAACCCGGGACAGGGCTGATGCACAGTGAGATTTTTTTATTCTTCTATTAAATCTTCATTCCCAGTCCCACACTTTTTTCTCTGTTCTCTTTCCTTCAAGCTAATTGGCTGTAGTTCAGCTTCAAAGAGTGAGCAGCAGGAGCAGGAGCCCTTTATTATTTGAAACCTCACTACACCTAAACAGCAAAGCTGCCTGTGTCCTTTGAAGCCTTGCTGCTGCCAATTAGCCCAGAGAAAGTGGAGGAGGGGGAGAAGTGGGCAGAGAAACACAAAGGAAAATGGGGGCTTCATGGAAGCAAAGATCTCCAACCCTGACTGATTCTATGATCTCATGTATGAAATTGTGTCTGATGCAAATATGACACAGAACATTTGCTATAAATACTTTAATGTTTTTTTTCCAGTTTAGTTCAAAAGTAGTGAACTTAATAAGCTCTGGAAGTAGCGTTGGGGTGATCTCATATGGACAGCAGGGTTACAGGTCTGTATGGTAGAAAATATGGCTTAAACAGAGTGGGCTGCAAACCCAGGTTAGTAGCAACATTCATCCAAGTTACCATTTCTGTGCTATTAGTTGTTGCTACCATTTTGGTACTAGATATAGTATTTAACAATTTAGCAATATTACCTCATATGGCCCCATAGGAAAGTTGGAGGTGATTATTGTCCCAGTCTTTTGTTCCTGGAGCCAGCTGAGAGACACAAGGATGTGGCAGAGAAGGAGTTTTCTCACCTCATATCCAGCACATCCTGGGATGACTCCCATTCCTGCCCTCTGTCTGATAAAGTGGACACCACGGTGGTGTGGGACAGATGGTGAAAAGAATGAGATTGTCTTTACTGGTTGGTGTTAGAGTAGGGGTGAGTTTCCCTCCTCATGGCAAAGAGTTCCAATTCCTCCTGCCAGGGCCCTGGTTACTGTTTCCAGTCACTCTTGGTCATCCAGAAGGGCACTTGCAGAGGAAGGAGCAAGGGAGCAATTTTGTGGCTGAGGAGAGGGTTTGTTGTGACTAAGACGTGGCACAGACAAAAGATGCTTTCATGGTTTTCTGTTTGAAATAGCATGTGTTTAAGCATTCATTTTCTATAATGAATAACAGCTCAGCATTCAGGTACAAAGAGAGAAGCATTTCCAGAAAGAGTCCTAGAGCACAGTGCTGGAACACAGTAAGAACAAAAAGCCTTTACCACTGTTACTGCTGCTGCAAACAGCTTTGCTTTTAAAGCAGTGCTTGTTGCTTCGTGGATCTATGGCTTTGGATAGAGAGCATTTGAAAGTTACACTTTTCCTCCTCTTTCTTTCCTGTTTGTTTGGCAGTTACACACAATATCCAGCAACCTGATCAGTAGATAAGATTTTCTTTCCTTTTGCTTGGCCTTCACATCCCACTGAACAGAGAGCTATTACTTGAGTGCAGCAGAATACTGTGTAGCAGTTTCCTGAAGCTCCAATCAGCTGTCAAACAATTTTTTTAAAAACAAAAGCTTCTTTCTATGTGAGCCTAACAGATATATCATCTGACTTAAATATTAGAAGGGAGAACCATGCATATTTTTTTAAATCCAGGATTGTATTTTAGAGTCATAGAATCACAGAATGATAGAATCAGTCAGGGTTGGAAGGGACCACAAGGATCATCTAGTTCCAACCCCCCTGCCATGGGCAGGGACACCTCACACTACATCAGGCTGCCCAGAGCCTCATCCAGCCTGGCCTGAAACACCTCCAGGGATGGAGCCTCAACCACCTCCCTGGACAACCCATTCCAGGCTCTCACCACTCTCATGGGGAAGAACTTCTTCCTCACATCCAGTTTGAATCTCCCCACTTCCAGCTTTATTCCATTCCCCCTAGTCCTGTCACTACCTGAAAACCTAAAAAGTCCCTCCCCAGCTTTCTTGTAGCCCTCTTCAGATCCTGGAAGGCCACAGAAGGTCACCTTGGAGCCTTCTTTTCTCCAGGCTGAACAACCCGAACTCTTTCACTCTGTCCTCACAGGAGAGGAGCTCCAGCCCTCTGCTCATCCTGGTGGCCCTTCTCTGTATTAATAGGAGTTGCAGTTTAAAGAGTCTCTGTGGGCTGCAAAAATGTCTCAGGCAACTTGACTCTACTGAATTTATAGACACCCTGACACTCTTTGCAAGTGTCATGGTTTGAGACTGGGTGCCTTTAACAATCACAGAGTACAGACTTCCAGAGGCTAGACAGGTCCAGGAGGTAGACCAGAAAGTGTAATTGTTATTTCATTCCCAGAATGCCTGCATCTAGCCTTTATAAGGGGACAGCACAAGCTGCCTCTTCCCCTTCTCCTCTCCCTGCTCCCTTCTCTCCTGTTTGGCACGGGGGAGGGTTTTGTCCTTGAGTGGCTTGCTCGTGGCCTGGGCAAAGCTGAATTTCTAACTGCATCATTTCAGTCCTGGTGTTGGGGGGGTAGTAGCAGGGTGTGCCGGTTTGGGGCCAGAGAGATCCTCTGTTGCCCTGAGAGGGACAAAAGTATGACTCTCACACAAGTGGATTGGAGAGTGATGGAAAGTTTAAATGGAAAAGCAATTGGTGAAACTACAAAAAAAACCTACAAAGCCTAGTGGCAAAGATATCCCAAAGCGTAGAGTCCCTTACCCAACACCCAAAAGCCTCCCAACTCTTCCCTTCTCCCCACCTGAAGGTATACCCGAAACCCCCAGGGCTCTTTCTTCCCCCCCCCCCACTGCTAGGCTAGTCTCAGGCTGGCCAGGTCTGAGACTGTTCCCCCCCTTCTCCTCCTGGCATTAAGCCTAGACAGGCTTAAGAGGCCTTGAGATACTCCCCCACCATTACCTGATAGGGAGCATCTCCCACAGGAACAGAGAGGGAAGAAAGAGGAAGAGAAGGACTTTGCAGATGGATTGATAGGGGGCAGGATTTCTGGGTAGAAATACTCCCTTTCCTGTGTGCACCTTATTGGGTCAGATGCTCAGGACACTGGAGATGTAACTTATGTGGCAGTAGCAGGAGGTACCCAGCCTGAACTGCCATACAGGGGGATGTAGGGGCAGCATTTGAAGCCTGGATTTTTGTCCTGGTTTGGTGGAGATTAGGGAAAGCTTTGGCTTAATGGACTTCTCTGCTAAGCCCAGGCTGTGGATGTTGTGTATTTTATATGCTTTGCACTGTAGCATGTCGTTTATGAATAGCACTTCCATTTAGACTTCCAACAATCCTCTGCATTTCTCTCCAGTCCTGTGTGGGGTTTTGCTTTAAGTACTTTGAGAAGAGTTAGAGAGCCTGTCTTACTCCTTAAACTGAGGCAATTTTATATGCTTGCACTGTAGCATGTAGTTTATGACCAGCACTCCTGTTTAAACTTCCCAATTCTATCCAGTCCTTGTGTGGAGCTTTTCTTTAACTACTTTAAACTTTTCTTTAACTACCACTCTTTTTCTTTAACTACTTAGAGAGCCTCTCTTGAGAGCTCCTAAAACAGAGACAACCAGTTGAAACAAGTGCAGCTTACAGGCTGTGACTGCTGCAGTTTGAACTCAGCTGTTACGTGGTTATGAAGCAGGGTGAATCAGTGGCACTTCTTTACAGCCTAGGGATGTGTGGTGGGTTGAAAAATTCCCTCCCCCCCCCCAACATTAAATTTTGCCAGACCAGCCCAGTTGGAAGCAGATGAAGCTGTATTTACAAGCAAAACTACAATCTACAAGGAAATGCAATGAATATGTACAAAATATACTATATTCACAATATTTGCAATTAGTAAACAGCACAAGAACTCCCCTGGCCAAAAACCAGGGGAGGTGCTAATAGCTTCTCCCTCCTTGCCTCCTCCTTGTCCCCCTGTACACAAAGGGACAAGAGAAAAGAGCAGAGAGAAGTTGTTGTTAATAGCAATCACAACAGTTCAGTCAAGGTCAGTAAAGCCAGGAGAAGCATCAGCCAGAGCCAAAGAAGCAAAAAGAGAGATTGTTTTGGTACAACTACTTTAAGTCCCTTATCTCTCCAATGGGATTGTTCAGAACTATCATTTATTTCCCTTTTTCACACCCAATACTGATTTATTTACATTTTACCACTTTCTGTTCAAGATCTGTGGAAAATCTTAGAGGTACAGCCTAGACCTACCACAGGATGGTAGGTGCCAGCACTTCCTGATGAGGCAGTGGAAAAGAGGTGAGAATACTGTTGGCAGATGTTGTTAGTCACATATGTTTACAGCACTGTTAAACTAAAGGGGAAAAAAAAAAAACCCAAACCATGCTGCCAACACGTCTACATTTAGCCCATATCTTGGGCTTATCTTTAGCAGGGTTTCCACAGGATTCAATTTAGCTGACCTCATGTTTGATGGACTTGGGTGTTTTGGGGATGGTGCTGGTACCTAGAGGCATTTCTGATCTTTGGTATAGTCCAGACAGTGTTGCCAAATGCCTTTACCAGTCCTTTATCAACAGCTGAGATACAGATAAGAGTTGGATGAAGATACATGACTATTGTGCAGGAATGCTTTCATCTTCCTTTCCGGCCTTTTTTTTCCCCTCCCCTTTCATTTAGCCTTGAAGCTGACTCTTTCATTTGAATACAGATCTCATCACTTTCTTACCTCAGCAGTAGCAGCTGTAGTAATTAATGAAATGCAGGTTGCAGTGCAGTCTGCTTGAGGGGGCAGACATTGAAACTGGTCCTGCATACTGAGGGCAGGGCTAACCAGCAGTGCAAGTCCTGCACTGAGCTGCCTGCTCATTTCCATGCAGGGGAGAAGCTGCTGGATTGAGCAGAACATCCACATTGATCTAGTTGGGGATGTCCCTGCTGAATGTGGGGAGGTCAGACTAGCTGACCTTTGGAGATGCCTTCTGGCCTGGACCATTCTATGGTTCTATGATTGCTCATGCATGGAAAGAACAGCAGAGTAATGAAAATTCAGTTTGTCAGCAAGCACATTGTGCATTTTTCTGAGCATGTGCTGAAACCTCTATTTGTTAACTAACAAGAAAGCAACAAATTTAGGGCCACGAGGATGATCAAAGGGGTGGAACACCTCTCCTGTGAGGACAGACTGAGAGACTTGGGGTTGTTCAGTCTGGAGAAGAGAAGGCTCTGAGGAGACCTTCTTGTGGCCTTCCAGTATCTGAAGGGGCCCTACAATAAAGCTGGGGAGGGACTTTATAGGATGTCAGGTAGGAATAGGACTAGGGGGAATGGAAAAAAACGTAGAAATGGGTAGATTCAGATTGGATGTTAGGAAGAAGTTCTTCCCAATGAGGGTGGTGAGACACTGGAACAGGTTTGGCCAGGGAGGTGGTGGAAACCTCATCCCTGAAGGTTTTTGCAGCCAGGCTGGATGTGGCTGTGAGCAACCTGCTGTAGTGTGAGGTGTCCCTGCCCATGGCAGGGAGGTTGGAACTGGATGATCCTTGAGGTCCCTTCCAACTCTAACAATTCTATGATTCTATGATCTCTCTTAGCTAAGGATGATGCCCTTCTGGTGCAAAGGTGAATCCAATGCTCTGCTGCTTTTGTGCATGAGTGCTCAGGCAAACCAAACTAGAATATGTTTAGGAACAAGTTCTTTACCATGCAGGTGATGGAACATTGGAACAAGTTGCCCAGGGAGGAATTGGGGGGCTACATCCCTGGAGTCTGGGATCAACAAGGCTCTGAGCAACCTGATCTAGTGGAGAATGTCTCTGCAGTTGGACTAGATTATTCTAATTTCACTTGAGGAGGTCTTAGCTGAATTTCCCTCTCTGTCAGTGTTATAGTTTAAGCTTTTCCTGGAGTCCAAAAGCCCAAATGGAAAAGATGTAGATTGCCTCCCCTCTCCCTTTTTTCCTGGGTAGGGTTAAAGCAAATTAGGCAGGAGAAAGGAGAGGTAAAAATCACAAAATAAACGGTCTGGAATCAATTTGGAAGTAAGAAAAGGTAAGTTTAACAAAATATATATAGCATTTGAGTAACAGAGAAGGTTACAAAGGTGTAAGGAAAAGGATCAATCAAAAAATATACAAAACCAGGCCCAGCTGGCATTGGATTCCCTTGGTGTAAACGTGGATTCTCTTTGGATGTAGTCCTTAGAAAAGTGGGTGCAGCATGGAAGCCTTGCCACGTGGTAACTGCAGAAGCAGAGGTGGCAGAGGTGTCTTCAGGCAGGTGAGGCAGGAACAAGAGATCAAGGCAAGAAGATGGCTCCCATTGTGGTACCTTCAGGCTTTGCCTAGAAAATTTTCCACAGATCTTAAACAGAAAGTAGTAGAATGTAAATAAATTGCTATTGGGTGTAAAAAGGAAGCTAATGATGAATTCTAAACATTCCCATTGGGTACCTGAAGGGAGGTTGTAGCCAGGTGGGGGTTGGTCTCTTCTCCCAGGCAACCAGCAGCAGAACAAGAGGACACAGTCTCAAGCTGTGCCAGGGGAAGTTTAGGCTGGAGGTGAGGAGGAAGTTCTTCACAGAAAGAGTAGTTGGCCATTGGAATGTGCTGCCCAGGGAGGTGGTGGAGTCACCATCCCTGGAGTGCTCAAAAAAAGATTGGATGTGGCACTTGGAGCCATGGTTTAGTTGTCAGGAGGTGTTAGGTAATAGGTTGGACTTGATGATCTCTGAGGTCTTTTCCTACCTGGTTGATTCTGTGATTCTGTTATAATACACATAAAACTTGGGTAAACTATCTTTTATTCTCTCTGCCTTCCTTGCTCTGGGAGTCACTAACTTGCTTCTGCTTGGCTTTGCTGGCCTTGGCCGTGTTCTTTGTCGTGGCTGAGTATCCTAACAAAACAATTCTCTGCTCTTTCTCTTGTCCCTTTGTGTACAGAGGGGTAAGGAGGGGAGCAGGGAAGGGGAAAGCTATTAGCAGCTCCCCTGGTTTTTGGCCAGGGGGGTTCTTGTGCTGTTTATTAATTGTAAATACCTGTAAATATTGTAAATCCTGTATATTTTGTACCTATTCATTGCATTTCATTGTAGATTGTAGTTTTGCTTGTAAATGCAGCTTCCATTTGCTTCCAGCTGGGCTAGGCTGGCAATTTAATGTTGGGGGGAATTTTCAACCCACCACATTACAACTAAATAGGCTTGCTGGACAGGAAGGGGGAATGAATAGACCTTGACCTGGGGACCCCTCCCCCTGGGAGGGGGAAACCAAGTCCCTCTGCCCACCTGGGGCAGGTTTCTTTGTCCATCTGGGGCTGTGTTCTCTTCAGCCCCTCCAGGGATGGGTGTAACCTGATGTAACAGTGTGAGAGCTGAAATCCCCCTCCCACACTGACAATGACCAGGCTAGCTCAGTCTGGAAGCAAATGAAAGCTGTATTTACAAACAAAACTACAGTCTATGATGAAATGCAATGAGTATGTACAAATAGACACTAGTCACAACACTTACAAATGTGTGCAATCAACAACCAAACACAACCAAGCCCCCTGGCTTCCCCCTCCCCTCGAGGGGCTGTGCTTCTTCCCCAAGGGGCCTCCCCCCCCAGCCAGAAGGACTCCCCCCAGGCCTCCCTGGCAGAAGGCAGAGAGTCAAGAAGCAGAGAGGCTGTTAGCCTTAGCTTGTCAAGGTCACTGTGTTATCTTCAGCCAGGAGAGACAAGCAGCAGGCAGACAGAAGCCCAGCAAGCTGAGACTGCCCAACTCCCCAACCTTGTTTTGAGTAGAGATTCTTAAACATTTCCCTCTCCCCAATGGAAGTGTTTAGAACAATCATTATTTGGCTTTCTTACACCCAAGAGTGATTTATTTACATTCTTGCACTCTCCCTGCTCGAACTTGGTGAAGGAAAATTAAAAAGACAGTCTTAAAACCATCACACCTGACACAGTCAGGATTTGCCTGTCTAACAGGAAATATTTCTACTGTTGTGTCCAAGGAATGGATTGATCCAACCACGAGTTGGCTGGCAGCTGAGGTGTGTAATATTCACTTAAGGTTGTTGTTGTATTTTGCGAAGCGGAGTGTCCAGGAGGCTGCAGGAACGGAGGGTTTTGCAACGAGAGACGGATCTGTGAATGCCCAGATGGATTTTATGGACCACACTGTGAGAAAGGTAATTGTAAAACCATCTTCTCCACTGCCTTCTTTACCAGAAACTCAACAAAACTGTAGCTACAGCTGCTAAAAACGAGACGTGGAGTTGATATGGTTTGAGTTCACGCACGTAAGAGAATTGCCGTTGTCATCCACAGTCTGATGGAAGCATCAACTGCTTGTAAGAAAAAGGTTTTATCTCTAGGAGACTGCTTGTAGCAAAACCTGGCACAATAGTTCAGTGATCCTTGTTCACAGGGGAGTCATCTGGCAAAAAGACTCAGTTGAATTCTGATAATGAGGACTAGCTGGGAAGCAAAGCACAGGACTTAGTTGTTCTGCATGTGTTTATCTGGAGATAAGATCTAATTTGGAGGCAGACTGACAATGAAGATAGGAAAATGAAGGAAAGAGTCTCTTTTTCCTTTCCCTTAGTGACTAATAGCCCCAAGCAACATTTCCAGAAGTGAAGGACCAGAAAATCTTGGTGACTTGGTGAGGAAACTTGCTCTTCTTCCTATGTTTTCCTTCCTTGTCCCCCAGTGGCTCTGCTGGGGTGGCTTGAGATGGAGCAAACCATGCCATGGGCATCCTGTTTCAATGCTTTCATACCCAGACACTCTGGCTTACATCCAAAATATTAAGTACAAGAGATTAGGGACTGTTCTCTGGCCTGGAGACCAGCTGGCATGGCACAGTTTACATGTTTAAGAAACTCTCTTATCCTTCACAAACAACCCCTCCAAATCCCTGCTGGGAGGAGCCTGTGACCACTGCTCACCCCATGGCCATGCCCAGGAGGGTTTGCCAGTCAGCAGTGGACAAAGATGCATGCGGAACAGCACTGACAGTTTCACAAGATGTATGGTCTGGTGCCCCTGCCTGACCTCATGCAGGAGCTCTGGAGAAGGTTCATGGGGAACATGCAGGGCAGTTTGACTACCAAACTTAGCCACACAGCAGGCTCCCTATGCCTAAAGCAGGTAGCTCACGCTCAGGTGTGCAGAGGGAGAAGGGAGGGTTCCTTGTAAAGCTTGCCTAGGAACCCCACTGAATTGCTGACACTTCTAAGTGCAGCCCCTAAAGAGACAGTCCTGCCTGCAGAGCTGAGGCACCAGCTACAGTCCAGTTACAGAGGAGACTACCCTGGGGGGAATTCAAAAGTCCAGAGAGTTGTAGGTGGGCACTTTGGCCTCCTCTGCTTGAAATGAACCTGTACAAGAAGCAATTTCTGCTTGCATATTTGCATGAATGAGACTGTGACCAGGAGGTTGAAGGAGGTCCTGCCCCGCCCCCCCTACTCTTGTGAGGCCACATCTGGAGTATTGTGTCCAGTTCTGGGCTCTGCAGTTCAAGAGAGACAAGGGACTACTGGAGAGAGTCCAGTGGAGGGTTATAAAGACAATTTGGGGACTGGAGCATCTCTCTTAGTAGGAGAGACTGAAAGATCTGCACTGTTTAGCCTGGAGAAGTCTGAGAAGGGATCTTATCAATGCTTAGAAATATCTAGAGGGCAAGTGTCAAGAGGATGGGGCTGGGCTCTTTTCAGTGGTGCCCAGTAGGTGACAGGTCAAGGGGCAATGGGCATAAACCAGAACACAGGAAGTTCCACCTAAGCATAAGGAAAATTACTTTGAGGGTAATGGAGCACTGGGACAAACTGCCCAGAGAGGTTGTGGAGTCTCTGTGTCTGGAGGCTTTCAAAACCCACCTGGATGTGTTCCTGTGTAACCTGATCTAGATGAACCTGCTTTTGCAGAAGGATTGAACTAAAATGATCCCTGGAGGTCCCTTCCAACCCCATTCTGTGGTATGGAACCAGATGTGAACTTAGTCTTCACTGCTTTAGCCACGCTGTAAACAAATTGTGAGATACAAACCAGAGATGTAATTGATTGAATCCACTTAACAGAGATGCTTTGCAAAGGTGATATTACATCCAGCAGAAGGAAAAGTAGCTTAAGGAGTCCTTGTGCCATGAATTTAAGCAGCCAGTTGTTATCACACCAGCAATTTTAGCAATTTTTTTTTGTCTGTTATTCCTGCTCCTCAGCATTGTGTGCTCCTCGCTGCATGAATGGTGGACTCTGCATTACCCCTGGCCTCTGCATCTGCCCTCCAGGGTTCTATGGCATCAACTGTGACAAAGGTAACTGCTGGCTAAAAGCCCCCAGGCTCCTTATCCAGCAGTCTCTCCTTATTCATCTCTGTTAGTTTCCCTATGGTATTCTGGGGTGCATTAAGAGGAGTGTGTCCAGCAAATCAAGGGAGGTTCTCCTCCCCATCTACTCTGTCCTTGTGAGGCCACACCTGGAATATTGCATCCAGTTCTGGGCTCTCCCAGATCTACTGGAGAGAGTCCAGTGGAGGGCTACAAGGATGCTGAAGGGACTGGAGCACTGCCTGATGAGGAAAGGCTGAGAGCCCTGGGGCTGGTTAGTGTGGAGAGGAGAAGACTGAGAGGGGATCTGATCAATGTCTATCAACATCTGAGGGCTGGGGATCAAGAGGGAGGGGACAGGCTCTGCTCAGTGGCACCTTGTGATAGGGCAAGGGGCAATGGATAAAAACTCCAGCACAGGAGGTTCCACCTCAACATGAGGAGGAATTTCTTCACTGTAAGGGTGACAGAGCACTGGAACAGGCTCCCCAGAGAGGTTGTGGAGACTTTCCACCCCATCTGGATGTGTTCCTGTGTGACCTGTGTTAGATTCTATGGTCCTGCTCTGGCAGGGGGGTTGGACTCAAAGATCTTCAGAGGTCCAGATGTAGCTTGGATGTTAGGAACAAGTTCTTTACTATGAGGGTAGTGGAACACTGGAACAGGTTGCATGGGGAGGTGGTTGGGGTCCCATCCCTGCAGATATTCAAGGTGAGGCTCGACAGGGCTCTGGACACCCTGATCTAGTTGAGGATGTCCCTGCTGACTGCAGAGGCGGTTGGGCTGGATGACCTTCAGAGGTCCCTTCCAAGCCAGACCAACCTGTGATTCTGTTTTCTATGATGTGCATCTATGTCACTATGCAACAAAAACCTATAAAGATTTCTTCCTAGTCAAGGTCTTAATTAAGAACTGCAGTGAAGTATTCTCTTGTAGAAGTAACTTCCAATCCTAGGGTGTGCTTCTTTTATGAGACACTGGCAGTTTCAACAGCAATAGTGATTTGATCTGTCAATGATCTTTTCATAAGAGGAGTGATAAAGACGTGACACAGTCTGCCCTTGGGGAGCTCATTGCAGTGTTGTTCACTTGTCTCTGTCTGTGTTGACTCATGTGTGTTTGTGCCCCGGTAAAACATTATGCAGGAACAAACACAGAATCACAGCATTAACCAGGTTGGAAAAAACCTTTGAGATGATCAAGTCCAACCTATCACCCAACACCATCTCATCAACTAAACCATGGCACTAAGTGCCTCAGCCAGGCTTATTTTAAACACTTCCAGGGATGGTGACTTCACCACCTCCCTGGGCAGCACATTCCAATGGCAAATATCTCCTTCTGTGAAGAATTTCTACCTCACATCCAGCCTAAACCTCTCCCTGCACAGCTTGAGACTGTGTCCTCTCATTCTATCGCTGTTTGCCTGGGAGAAGAGCCCAACCCCCACCTGGCTACAACCTCCCTTCAGGTAGTTGTAGACAGCAATGAGGTCTCCCCTGAGCCTCCTCTTCTCCAGGCTAAACACCCCCAGCTCCCTCAGCCTCTCCTCACAGGGCTGTGCTCCAGACCCCTCCCCAGCTTTGTTGCCCTTCTCTGGACATGTTTGAGCAAGTCAACATCTTTCCTGAACTGAGGGGCCCACACAATACTCAACTTGTGGTCTAACCAGTGCTGAGCACAGGGCAGAATGACTTCCCTGCTCCTGCTGGCCACAGTATTCCTGATGCATGCCAGGATGCCATTGGCTCTCTTGGCCACCTGGGCACACTGCTGGCTCATGTTCAGCTACTGTCAACCAGCACCCCCAGGTCCCTTTCTGCCTGGCTGCTCTCCAGAGTGACACATTTCAGCCTTCCTTTGTAAACCAAATGGAAAGATACCAAGGCAATGGTTTAAAACATATTCATTGTTTATTTACAAGGAGCAGCAGAAAACATTAAGGTCAAGTCAGAGTGTGACTTCATTCATTCATGTACTATTTGTTTCAGCCAACTGTACCACAACCTGCTTCAATGGAGGAACGTGTTTCTACCTGGGAAAATGCATTTGTCCTTCAGGCTATGAAGGAGATCAATGTGAAATTAGTGAGTAGCAGCTCCATATGCTTATGTTCACTTCCATCAGCTTCTTCTAACATCAATGTCTGAATGTCTGACATGCAACTTGCCTCTGCTGGTGTCACAGTGAGGGTGAGCAGGCACATTGGGGTCCTCAGTGAGTCAGAGGCCACATGCCTCCAAATGATTTCCTACTAATAAGGCTGACTCCTTGCTACACCCTCTCACACTCTGTCTTGGAGACAGGCTGAGAGAGTTGGGCTCTTCAGTCTGGAGAGGACAAGGCTCCAAGCAGGTGGCCTTCCAGTATCTGAAGGGGGCCTACAAGAGAGCTGGGGAGGGACTTTTTAGGGTGTCAGGGAGTGATAGGACTAGGGGGAATGGAGCAAAACTAGAACTGGGTAGATTCAAGATTGGATGTTAGGAAAAAGTTCTTCACTATGAGGGTGGAGAGACACTGGAACAGGTTGCCCAGGGAGGTGGTGGAAGCCTCATCCCTGGGTTTTTTTAAGGCCAGGCTGGATGTGACTCTGAGCAACCTGATGTAGTGTGAGATGTCCCTGCCCATGGCAGGGGGGTTGGAACTGGATGATCCTTGAGGTCCCTTCCAACCCTAACAATTCTGTGATTCTACGATTTACTCATAACTGGGCATGGTAAGAACCCTCAAGCTGCATGTCTGCAAGCAGTAGTGAGTGGCTGCCAGATGTGCTGCTGTGCCAAGCCCATGTGCAACAGCTGTTTTCAAACCCCATGGCAGTCACACTTGGGCACAGAAGACTGGGTCTGAGAACACATCTCTGAAAGGGCTGATGTAAGTTGGGAACGAAAGGTTTGGAGTGAAGGGAGGACTGAACCATAAGAGTGGAGAGCTTTCATGTAACCTATTAAGTTGTGTTCACATGGCAACTGGAAAATCCATGTCACAAACATCAAAAGACTTGCTCTTTTCAGAAGTTTAGCTTCAAAGCAGTTCAAAATATTTTAGCTCATGGTTGGTCTAAGTGCACTGTGTAAAGCTGGGGAGGTGGAGATATGGCTGGGCTGAAGCAGACCTGGGAGGTTAGCTGTCAAGTGTTTGATCTCTCTAAAGGAGAGGTTTTCTCCCAGCTCTGTTAAACTGGATTAATTCCATAGTTTCTCACACTTTATAATAGGGTATCAGCACTCTGCTTTTGAGAACATACACTTGGGTGGTTCTTTCTTGGCTTAAACGTTCTAAAAGGATGCTGTGTGAAGAGCTTCCCCTGCTGTAAATCACAGAATGTCAGGAGCTGGAAGGGACCATGAGAGATCATCTAGTCCAACCCCCAATAAAATAATCTCACCAGTGTTCCCCAGCACCTTCACAGGAGCACAAAGAGCATCTTTTGACTTGGGATACTTAAAAACTGATGTCTTAATGTGCATGAGTAGAGACAGGCTCTTCTCACAGTTATGAAATTTCTATCATCAAATACTTTGCAAACATGTGGAAATTAACTCTGACCTGCTGTCAGCCAGTCCAGGACAATAAAGGAATTATTGTGCAAAGTAATAACACAGCTACTCTAAGACCTACATTTTGCTCAGTACTCATGTGTAGGTAAATAGTGGATATATGTAAAAGTTTTTTTCCCTGTGAGGGTGGCAGAACACTGGAACAGGCTGCCCAGGGGGGTTGTGGAGTCTCCCTCTCTGGAGATATTCAAGACCTGCCTGTGATCCTGTGTGATCTGCTCTGGCAGGGGGGTTGAACTGGATGAGCTTTTGAGGTCACTTCCATCCCCTAACATTCTGTGATCCTGTGATCCTCTGATCCTGTTTTTCTGTGATCCTGTGATCCTGTGAAACGTTTCACCAAATCTCTGTGCATTAAAAAGTGTTTTGCAACTCCTCTTTACCACTTCGAAACTGGAGCCAAATGAGAGTGCCAAAGCTTTATTGTTGTTAAATTGATGAAGATGTTTTGATGTAATTTCACATCAGATATCAGCAAGGAACAGCACAGTGGATTTCCAGTGAATTTACCTCTTCTCATGTCAAGGTCAAATCTGACACTTGGACAGAACCCCATTTCTTTCTTCAACCTCAAAGTCAGCTTTGCTAATACTTCTCAGATGATGAGAACAGGTTTCCTAGGGAGGTGGTTGGGGTCCCATCCCTGGGGATATTCAAGCTGAGGCTCGACAGGGCTCTGGGCAACCTGATCTAGTTGAGGATATCCCTGCTGACTGCAGTGGGAGTTGGACTGGATGACCTTTGGAGGTCCCTTCCAACCCAGACCATTCTATGAATCTATTCTATGATTCTATAAGATTTGGTACAAAGTTGTTTTATGCTAGTGAGTTTTGGAGGAGAATTCCTACAACTGGTGTTACAAGATGTATAATTAAGGGTAATACATTTAACTGGTCTGTCCCAAGGGCTCAAACTGTTTGGGATGGGGGCAGCTGACTTTGGCTTCTTGCAAAGGCAACTCAAATCCAATTCACTAAAATACAGGCAGGAAACTAGATAGAAAAAAACAAACAACTAAGATCACAGTATGCTAAGAGCTGACTGGAATCATGTTGATGAGAGCAAGGAAAGCTATGCACTTGCTATCCCAAGGAAAGCTGGGATGGCAGTTGGTAGACCATGATTGATGGCTGCAACCACTTCTGGCTGCTGCTTCACTGCCAGAACAGCAGTGGAAGACTTCAAGAAATGCTGGACAAGGCTTAGAAACACCAGAAGAGAAATGCAACTCAGGCTTTTTTCTTAGATCCAGGGCCAAGCTACATTCAGCCAAGGGGGGGTCTTGAAATAACAAGGGGAGAAAAAACCTTTCAACAGGCAGAAATCCATCTTCTGAGAACTGCTAAGTTCTTCTTGTTTGGTTTTTGGTGGGGTTTTAAAAATATTTTTGAAAGGACTTGGAGTGTTTGTCGAAGAGTTGAATCACTTTGTAAGACTTCTGGGAAATGGACTGGACCCCAGTCTACAACACTAAAAAGCATTCACAGCCTTCCAGATTTTTTTTTCCCCCCTAGCTATACTTCTCTGCATTGTCTGTAATTAGTGTTTCAGTTTGTGAGGGCAGAGAGTTTTGTTTTGTTTTGGATTCCTCCCCTGCTTTTGTCACCAGCTGTTTTTTTGCTGCTTTTTATTCCCCTTCCCCCCTTATTTCTCAGAGACAGTTATTACTCTTTACTCCATCCTGTGAGAATATCTCAGCCCAAAGTTCATTGAGCTGTGCTGAGCTGAGCCAAAGGTTTGCCTAATGCAGCTCTGTGGAAGTCGGTGTCACACCCCTTGATCCGTGTTCTCCAGATTTACTTTAAGAGCTAGGGAAAATTCCTGCATTTCCTCAGCATTGCTCCTTCTGGTCCTTAATTGCTTCAAATCCAAATGCTTCCAAATGAGAATACCTAAAGGTTTCCCTATCTAAGAGGCTCCTGAGGGGAAATTGTGCTTTTTGCAGAAATTCACAGTCTCACAGTGTATCAGAGGTTGGAAGGGAGCTCAAGAGATCATCAGGTCCAAGCCCCCTGCCAGAGCAGCATCACTTAGGGGAGTCTGCACAGGAATGCATCCAGGTGGGGTTGGAAAGTCTCCAGAGAAGGAGACTCCACAACCCCCCTGGGAAGCCTGTTCCAGGGCTCTGTCACCCTCACTGGAAAGAAGTTTCTCCTCATGTTGAGCTGAAATCTTCTCTGTTCAAGTTTGTCTCCATTGTTTCTTGTCTTATCACTGTGCACCACTCAAAAGAGCCTGGCCCCCTCCACTTGACCCCCACCCCTCAGCTATTGATAGACATTGATCAGATCCCCTCTCAGCCTTCTCTTCTCCACACTAAACAGCCCCAGGGCTCTCAGTCTCTCTTCACAGGGGAGATGCTCAAGTCCCCTAAGCATCCTCCTGGCTCTCTGTTGGACTCTCTCCAGCAGGTCTCTGTCTCTCTTGACCTGGGGAGCCCCAAACTGGACACAGTATTGCAGCTGTGGTCTCAGCAGGGCAGAGCAGAGAGGTCTCTTCAGCACCCTTTATTCTGTTGGCTGGTTGTGAAGGTTTGTTTCAGTGTTCTTAAAACAATTATGCATCTTAAAATCAAAGGTTTCTGTTTATCTTGACAATACACACATGCATCACAGCAGGCAGGCATTGGCTAGGGATAGTGAGCTCCCAAGGGGGCAGTTTGTGACCAGGAGCTGAGTGCATTCATTTGCTGAGGTTTTCCTCACAGCAAGCAAGTGTTAATGCTTAAATTATCATGTGCAGGTCTCAATTAGCATCCTTTATTTTGGGAAATAACAAAAAAGGGAAAAGAAGCAGTTTGCTGCTCCAGGTTCCAATTTTGGTTAGCTCACAGATTCAGGTAAATGTTAGTGCTGAATCTTGCCCTTCTGGCCAAGAAGGCTAATGAGATCCTGGGGTGCATTCAGAGGAGTGTGGCCAGCAGATTGAGGGAGGTTCTCCTTGCCCTCTACCCTGCCCTGGTGAGGCCACACCTGGAATACTGCATCCAGCTTTGGGCTCCCCAGTTCAGGAGGGACAGGGATCTGCTGGAGAGAGTCCAAGGGAGGGCTACAAGGATGCTGAAGGGACTGGAGCCCTGCCTGATGAGGAGAGGCTGAGAGACCTGGGGCTGGTTAGTGTGGAGAGGAGAAGACTGAGAGTGGATTTAATCAATGTTTATAAATATCTGAGGGCTGGGTGTCAAGAGGGAGGGGACAGGCTCTGCTCAGTTTCATCCTGTGATAGGACAAGGGGCAATGGATAGAAACTACAGCACAGGAGGTTCCACCTCAACAAGAGGAGGAACTTCTTCACTGTAAGGGTGCCAGAGCACTGGAACAGGCTGCCCAGAGAGGTTGTGGAGTCTCCTTCTCTGGAGCCTTTCCATCCCCATCTGGATGTGTTCCTGTGTGACCTGTGCTGGATTCTATGGCCCTGCTCTGGCAGGGGGCTTGGACTTGATGATCTCCAAAGGTCCCTTCCAACCCCTAACATCCTGTGAGCTTGTGATCTAGGAAGGGCTGGGGTTTTTTCCTCTTTCTGTTCTGAATAATCTAGAAGATGAATAATCTAGAAGGTGTTCTGAATAATCTAGGAGGCTGGCTCTAGCCAGCCTGATGTAGTGTGAGGTGTCCCTGCCCATGGCAGGGGGGTTGGAACTAGATGATCCTTGTGGTCCCTTCCAACCCTGACTGATTCTATGATTAGAAAAGATGAGGAAAGGGTTTGGACAATAGTGAGAAATGCTGCATTCATACATGTGGCCACCAAGGAGGCAATGAAATGAGGATGCAGTTGCTGGTAGCTTGAGAATGTCCAGGGACAGGGCAGTGAGCCTCCCTCAGCCTGGTGGTGACCCAGCTTATGGGTGCTATGCTTGCCCTTCCTAGAGCCAAGTGAAGATTTAATTAGTTCAATAATGCAGACAATTTCTGACAAGGGATTTAGAGTTGGTGACGAAAGACTTTGTATTGGGCTCCCCAGGTCAAGAGAGACAGAGACCTGCTGGAGAGAGTCCAACAGAGAGCCAGGAGGATGCTTAGGGGACTTGAGCATCTCCCCCGTGAAGAGAGCCTGAGAGCCCTGGGGCTGTTTAGTGTGGAGAAGAGAAGGCTGAGAGGGGATCTGATCAATGTCTCTCAATAGCTGAGGGGTGGGGGTCAAGTGGAGGGGGCCAGGCTCTTTTGGGTGGTTCACAGACAAGAAATAATGGATATAAACTTGAGCAGAGAAGGTTTCAGCTCAACATGAGGAGAAACAGTGGGGTGACAGAGCCTTGGAACAGGCTGCCCAGTGGGGTTGTGGAATCTCCTTCTCTGGAGACTTTCCAACCCCACCTGGATGCATTCCTGTGCAGACTACCCTAAGTGATGCTGCTCTGGCAGGGGGGTTGGACCTGATGATCTCTGGAGGTCCCTTTCAACCTCTAATGTACTGTGATACTGTGATACATTAAGTTTAAAGAAGGCCCTTGGTATGAGCCAGGCCAAGCAAATACTCGAGTGTGGGTGTCCTCCACTGATGTGTCCCTCCTCCATCCCAGTCAGGACCAAACAAACTTGCCTACAGCAGCACTGCTGTCAGACCCAGCCTCTTTCTTTGGCAAAGTGTGAATGTGAGGGAAAGCAATCTCTGAACCAAAAACCTTGAAAGATGTCTGTCAGTTCTAATTACTGTTACCAAAGATGTTTCCTTTTTAAATGTGCCTTTAGTTTCTGTGCTGTGGTGTGGAACAGCCCTCAGGGCACCATCCACAGCATCATGGTGCTCCACTGCTTTTAGTTACAAGCTGCCAGGCCCAGAGAATCCTTTTATTGCCTGCAAGAAGTGACCATATCTATCAGTTCCTCAGCATCCTATTGCTTCAAACGTCTCTAGGATGCCACCAGATTTTCTTCTGTTTGTGCCCCCTGGGTTTGAATCACTCTCTTTGCAAGCACAAAGTCTGGCAAGTGCTGCCTCCCTACCAAAGGGTGAGGAGGAGAGCAGGAGGCAACACTGACTGGTTGCATGAGGAAATCTTCAGAGTCTGAGTGGCACAAATCTGGACAAAATCTGTGTGGACTGGGTTTGAATCACTCTTTGCAAACACAAAGCCTGGCAAGTGCTGCCTCCCTACCAAAGGGTGAGGAGGAGAGCAAGAGGCAGCACTGACTGGTTGCATGAGGAAATCTTCAGAGTCTGACTGGCACAAATCTGGGCAAAAGCTGCATGGCCACACAGGCTTTGGCTGTGCCAAATTAATGTCATGTCTTCAAAGCAGAAGAATTCATAGAAATGGGAAATACAGACCTGCAGCAGAGTCTTGTCAATGGATCTGTAGTGCACACTCTTACACCAGCATCCAGGGAATTTTTCAGGCACAAGGCAGGCTTGAATTTAAGATCCTCAGGGCAACCAGGAGGATGTATTCTAAGCTTATGACCCTAGACTTTAGGCATGCAGACTTTGATGGCTTCAGGGATCTGCTGACCAAAGTGTCGTGGGACAAAGCCCTAGAGGGAAGAGGGGCCCAGGACAGCTGGTCAGTATTCAAGGACCACCTCCTCTGTGTCCAGGAGCAATGTATACCAACAAAGAGGAAAGCAGGGAAGAATGCTAGAAAGTCTGCCTGGATGAGCAAGGAGCTCCTGGACATGCTATTGCTTCAAAGGAAGCTCTACAAGGAGTGGAAGAAAATAAAATTAAAAAAAAGTTCCTTCCTGTATCTGAAGGGGACTACAAGAAAGCTGGGGAGGGACTTTTTAGGCTATCAGGTAGTGACAGGACTGGGGGGAATGGAATAAAGCTGGAAGTGGGGAGATTCAGACTGGACATGAGGAGGAAGTTCTTCCCCATGAGAGTGGTGAGAGCCTGGAATGGGTTGTCCAGAGAGGTGGTTGAGGCCTCATCCCTGGAGGTGTTTAAGGCCAGGCTGGATGAGGCTCTGGCCAGCCTGATGTAGTGTGAGGTGTCCCTGCCCATGGCAGGGGGGTTGGAACTGGATGATCCTTGTGGTCCCTTCCAACCCTGACTGATCCTATGATTCTATGGTTCTCAGACACTTGTCTCCAGGAAATGCCTCAGACAAAGACCATTGCTTCCCTGTTTTCAATTTCTAGGTAAATGCCATCAGCCCTGTCGAAATGGAGGCAAATGTACTGGCAGGAACAAGTGCAAGTGCTCCAAAGGCTACCAGGGAGACCTCTGTTCAAAGCGTAAGTACCAACAAGAGCCAACACAAATGAGGAAGGGAGTGGAACATCTTCCTTAGGAGGAGAGCCTGAGGGAGCTGAGGGCTCTGTAGCTTGGAGAGGAGGAGCCTGAGAGGTGACCTCATTCATGGTGATCAAGATGTGCAGGGGGAGTGCCCAGAGGCTGGAGCCAGGCTCTGCTGGGTGATGCCCAATGACAGCACAAGGGGCCATGGGTGGAAGTTGAGGCATAGGAAGTTCCATGGAAACAGGAGGAATAAGTTTTTCCTTCTGAGGGTGACAGAACACTGGGAGAGGCTGCCCAGGGGGGTTGTGGAGTCTCCTTCTCTGGAGATATTCAAGACCTGTGTGGCTGTGTTCCTGTGTGATCTGCTCTAGGTGATCCTGCTCTGGCAGGGGGGTGTCTGGCAGGGGAAGATCTTTCAAAGACCCTTCCAACCCCTAACATTCTGTGATTCTGTGGGCTCTCCATCAGTCCTTGCTGCAGGAGCATCAAGCTGGCTGCACAATGTCTGTTTAAGTTACATCAGTGCTAACTGTTTGCTATCAAATTCACAGAATCCCAGAATGTTAGGGGTTGGAAGAGACCTCAAAAGATCATCCAGTCCAACCCCCCCTGCAGGAGCAGGAGCACCTAATTCAGGTTAATTTACTTTCCAGACATACAGTTTACACCAGACTTAAGGGAATTATGAAACCAGAGCCATTTTTTAATGAAAGCATCCCCAAAGTCTGTTATGTACCCTTGAGTTTCTGTAAACCAGCAGTAAAGTAACAGACAAATACCTAATAAAATGTCAGTGCACTGCAGTGTTAAAAT
Organism: Indicator indicator; assembly: GCF_027791375.1. Lineage (NCBI taxonomy): Eukaryota > Metazoa > Chordata > Aves > Piciformes > Indicatoridae > Indicator > Indicator indicator. The sequence goes on along the minus strand of NC_072012.1, from coordinate 47,172,609 downwards.
CTATTGGGAACACTTTGGGAGAGGGATGCTGGGTGCTACCCTCCTTCTCCTGCTGGTTCTGGCAGACACTCAGCCCTGCTGTTTGTTCTGCTTTGCTCTGCCAAAGACTGAGCCAGACCTTGCAGATGAAGGAGGGGTGAACTGTTTCAGGTGACACAGATTTAGCCTGAGAGCCCCAGGCCATGCCAGGACCAAGCCACTGTGAGGAACAGCAGGGAAAGTAAATATGCAACTCTGTCTTTTCAAGACATCAACCATATGTTGTGGTGGGTTGAAAATTCCAACCCCCCCCTACCCCCCCCCCCCATTAAATTTGCCAGATCAGCTCAGCTGGAAGCAAATGGAAGCTGTATTTACAAGCAAAGCTTCAATCTGCAATGAAATGCAATGAATATGTACAAAATATACAGGATCTGCAATATTTACAGGTAATTAATGAACAGCACAGGAACCCCTTGGTCAAAGACCAGGGAAGCTGCTAATAGCTTCTCCCTCTCTGCCTCCTCCTTACTCCCCTGTGCACAAAGGGACAAGGGAAAGAATAGAGAGACCTTAGAACTTAGCCAAAACAATGCAGCCAAGGTCAAGCAGAGGCCAGCAGAAGCACCAAGTGAGTATCTTCCAGTCCCAGGAAACAAGAAGAGAGAGAAATTGCTTTGGATGAGTCCCTTATCCCTCCAATGGGATTGTTTAGAACTATCTTTATTTTCCTTTTTACACCCAATAGTGATTTGTTTACATTTTACTGCTTTTCTGTTCAAGATCTACGAAAAACATTTTTTAAAGGCATAGCCTAAAGCTGCCACCTGATGTGCTCATTTTCTTAACAGCTGTCTGTGAACCTGGCTGTGGCCTGTATGGCACCTGCACTGAGCCCAACAAATGCCAGTGCAAAGAAGGCTGGCATGGGAGACACTGCAATAAAAGTAAGTGAGAAACAAACCCCCAGAGTCCCTACCAGGGGGGCTTACAACTCCAGTGCTTCAAGAGCCTTGGCAGCATCATGGCACCAAATTGGGTGGCAGTGTTCATCTGCTTAGAAGTAGGAAGGCTCTGCAGAAGGATCTGGACAGGCTGGATTAGTAGGTCAGCATCAGTTGTATGAGGTTGAACAAGGCCAAGTGCTGGGTCCTCAACTTGGGTCACAATAACCCTGTTCAATGCTGCAGGTCTGGGGAAGAGTGACTGGAAAGCTGCCCAGCAAAAAAGAACCTGGGGAATGCTGATTGACAGCTGGCTGGAAATGAGCCAGCAGTGTACCCAGGTGGCCAAGAAAGCCAACAGCATCCTTGCCTGTAGCAGGAATTATGTGGCCAGCAGGAAGTCCAGTTCTGGAGCATCTGTGACAGGAAAGATCTGGAGGTGCTGGAATGTGTCCAGAGAAGGACCTGAGGATGATCAGAGGGCTGGAGCTGCTCTGCTATGAGGACAGACTGAGAGAGTTGGGGTTGTTCAGTCTGGAGAAGAGAAGGCTCCAAGGGGACCTTCTTGTGGCCTTCCAGTATCTGAAGGGGGCTACAAGAAAGCTGGGGAGGGACTGTTTAGGGAGTCAGGTAGTGATAGGACTGGGGAGAATGGAAAAAAAATAGAAGTGGGTAAATTTAGATTGGATGTTAGGAAGAAATTCTTCCCCATGAGGGTGGTGAGACACTGGATCAGGTTGCCCAGGGAGGTGGTGGAAGCCTCATCCCTGGAGGTTTTTAAGGCCAGGCTGGATGTGGCTGTGAGCAACCTGCTGTAGTGTGAGGTGTCCCTGCCCATGGCAGGGGGGCTGGAACTGCATGATCCTTGAGGTCCCTTCCAACCCTGACAATTCTGTGATTCTGTGTCTATACACCTGTGTTGGCTCTGGTGAGACCACACCTCAAATACTGTGTTCAGTTTTGAGCCCCTCATTACGAGAAGGACTTATTGATGCTGGAGCATGTCCAGAGAGGGCAACAAAGGTGGTTAAGGTTCTGAAGAACAAGACTTACTAGAAGCAGATGAGAGTACTGGAATTGTTTAGTCTGGAGAAGTTTCTGAGGGTAGACCTCACTACTTTCTATAGGTACCTGGAAGGAGGCTGTAAGGAGGTCAGTCTCTTTTGTCTAGTATCAAGTGATAAGACAAGAGGCAATGACCTGAAGTTGCACCAGGGAAGGTTTAGATTGGATATTAGGAAAGATTTCCTAATTGGAAAAGTGGCCAGGAACTGGAATAGGCTGCCCAGGGAGGTGGTGGAGTGGTTCCTGGAGGTGATCAAAGACATGTTGACATTGCACTTCAGAACATGGTTTAATGGCCATGGTGGTGTTAAGCTGATGGTTGGAGTTGATGATCTTAGAGATCTTCTCCACTCAACAAAATTCTGGGTTGGAAGGGACCTCCAAAGTCCAACCCCCTCTGCGGTCAGCAGGGACATCCTCAGCCAGATCAGGGTGCCCAGAGTCTTTTGGAGGCTCACCTTGAATATCTCCAGGGATTGGGCCCCAGCCACCTCCCCAGACAACCTGTTCCAGTGTTCCACCACCCTCATAGTAAAGAACCTGTTCCTAACATCCAATCTAAATCTGCTCTTCCCTAGTTTGAAGCCATTGTCCCTTGTCCTGTCCCTGCAGGCCTTTGCAAACAGTCTCTCTCCAGCCTTCTTGTAGCCCCCTTCAGGTACTGGCAGGCTGCTATTACGTCCTCCTGGAGCCTCCTCTTCTCCAGGCTGAACACCCCCAGCTCCCTCAGCCTGTCCTCATAGCAGAGCTGCTCCAACCCCCTGATCATTCTCATGGTCCTCCTCTGGACCCTCTCCATCAGGTCCATGTCCTTCCTGTATTGATGGCTCCAGAGCTGTACACAGTACTGCAGGTGAGGTCTCACCAGAGCAGAGCAAAGTGGCAGAATCACCTCTCTGGATCTTTTGATGCAGCCCAGGATGTGATTTGCCTTCTGGGCTGTGAGCTCACCCTGCCTGCTCATATCCTCCATTTTAAGTGCCCATGGAGGGCTTGAATTGCACTGAATTGCATGCACTGCAGTTCACTCTTTTCAACTAAACCCAAACATATCCTGATCTTGAGAGGAGATTTTTAGTTCATTTGAGAGACTTCCTTCATACTCCTTCAAATGAAGAGCTCCTCAGTAAAAATGTTTTCCTAAAAAGAAGTGGTTAAAATAATTGAGTGGAGGACTCAGATTTTCCAAGTCATTTCCATGAGCTGTAATGAGATGGGGTAAACAAAACTATAAACAGTGACAACATAATACTTTGAATTCCATTTTTGTTGTTTATTTTCCTTTTCCACAGCAAAGCAGCTCTGCTAAGCCTCTTTCAGACTGCTCTTGCCCCCCTTCTATGTGTTTATTGTCACTGCTGTTCTTACTTTTTGCATTCAACCAGAAACCAAAAGCAAAGCTCAGGTAGCAGGCACAGATCCCCCCCAGGGGGGGTGCTCACACCACTCTTTAGAGCTGGTGCTGGTAGATCAGCAGAACTCACCCACCCAGCATGGGCTGTGCACACGTGGAACCCAGGGCTCACTGACAGCCTGGGCGTGCTGATGGACAGACTGAGAGCTGGGCAGAGAGGAACCAGTGAGGTTCAACAAGGATAAGTGCAGATTCTGCAGCTGAGAAGGAAGAATAAACTGCAGCAGTTCACGTTAGGAGGTGATCTGCTGGAGAGCAGCCCTGTGGAGAAGGACCTGGGAGTGCTGGTGGACAACAAGTTCTGCATGGGACAGCAATGTGCACTTGTGGCCAAGAAGGCCAAAGGGATCCTGGGGTGCATTCAGAGGAGTGTGTCCAGCAGAGCCAGGGAGGTTCTTCTCCCCCTCCACTCTGCCCTGGTGACTCCTTGCCTGGAATATTCCATCCAGTTCTGGGCTTCCCAGTTCAAGAGGGACAGGGATCTACTGGAGAGAGTCCAAGGGAGGGCTACAAGGATGATGAAGGGACTGGAGCACTGCCTGGGGAGGAAAGGCTGAGAGCCCTGGGGCTGTCTAGTCTGGAGAGAAGACTGAGAGGGGATCTAATAAATGTCTATAAATATCTGAGGGCTGGGGATCAAGAGGGAGGGAACAGATTCTGCTCAGTTGCACCCTGTGATAGGACAACGGGCAATGGATATAAACTCCAGCACAGGAGGTTCCACCTCAACATGAGGAGGAACTTCTTCACTGTGAGGGTGACAGAGCACTGGAACAGGCTGCCCAGAGAGGTTGTGGAGTCTCCTTCTCTGGAGACTTTCCAGCCCTGTCTGGATGTGTTCCTGTGCGACCTGTGCTGGATTCTATGGCCCTGCTCTGGCAGGGGGTTGGACTGGAAGATCTCCAAAGGTCTCTTCCAACCCCTAACATCCTGTGATCCTGTGAGCCTGTGGGCTCCCTGGCATTGGGAGAGCATCTGTCCTCTTGGCAGCACCTCATCCATCCCGGGGGGTACAGAGGGGCAAGTGCTTGTGTAAGGCAGAGCAAAATCCTTTGTTCAACCAGGAGAGACTGTTTCCACTTGAAATATTAGCCGTGGAGCGTGATCCCACTTCTGTGGTTTCTTTTCTCTTGAACTGGGTAATTTTTCCAGGGTATGGAGCCAGCAGTCTGAGCGCCCTGAGGCCACCAGGCAGCAAGCAGAGGCAGCAGAGCCCTTCCCCGAAAAGGGCCGAGGAGAGGCACGTCCCACCCGAATCCAATTACATCTGGTGAACTCCAGCATCTGAAAGGGGTCGTGTTACACGGAGTTCACAGCCTTCATTAACCTCTCGTGGATTGAATGTTAAACCTCTGCTCGTTACAGTTAGGATTCCTGGCTGAAATGTTACTAGCTGCCTTATAAACCCACCCAGCTGATATTTACTGGTCCCTTGTTGTTGTTGTTTTGAAGTTTTATAAACACTCCTATCTCCTGATTTTATATAGGCTGCTTCTTTCAGTGCTTTCAGTGGTGTTTTGTACTATACTTCATTTAAACTTCCTTTTTCTTTTTCTTTTTTTTTTTTTATTTTTTTATTATAGAGCTGCAAATATTTTGCAAACACTAACAAGAGTCAAGCAGGAAACCTTGTAGCTTCTAACCTGAATCGTTCTGATGGGTACAGATTTCCTTTTTTTCCTAAGACAAAAAGGAAGGTTGTGGTGGGTTGAAATTCCACCCCCATCTCCTCCCCCAACATAAAATTGCCAGACCAGCTCAGCTGAAAGCAGAATGAAGCTGTTGTTTACAAGCACAGCTACAACCTAGAAATATGAAATGCAAGGAATATGTACAAAATATACAATAGTTGCATGCATTTACAATTTATAAACAACACAAGAACCCCCCTGGACAGAACCAGGGGGTTACCAACAGCTTCCTCCTCCCTGCTCCCTTCCCTCTCCCCCATACAAGGTAACAGAGAGAGAAGAGCAGAGGGTAGCTCTTAGCACTTAACCACAACAAAGGAACACAGCCAAGGCCAGCAAGCCAGCAGAAGCACCAGGCAGTATCTGCCAGAGTGAAGGAACTCTGGAAAGAGCTCCTCTGGAAAGAGGAAAGAGAGAAAAAGTCAGTTTGCACAACTAACCTTATGTTAGTTAACTGACCAGTAGGATTATTTAGACCTCATCATTATTTCCCCTTTTACATCCATGGTAATTTATTTACATTCCACCACTTTCTGTTCAATCTGTGGAAAATTTTCCTAGGCACCAGCCTAAAACTACCACAAAGGTGCATTTAGCTTTTTTTTCCTTTTCTTTCTTTTTTTTTTTTTTCCCTTCTGTATTTAGGCTTTTCACTAAGAAAAAAAAAAAAAACAACACAACAACAAATACAAGAAATAAGTTACCTAATTTAAGAGCTGAATAGCTGAATTCAATGGCAGTTTTGGCCTTGCAGTATTGAAAAGTGCTGTGTGTCAAAAAATGCACTTCAAAGGTGCATTTAGCCAGCCTAACATATTGTAAGCAAAGTAAAGCTATTATGTGTGAACCTTCTGCATCAGCTTGAAGCAATATAATATATTGTAAACAAAACAGCTCTTATGGAATAAACTTTTTGTACTGACACTTATGTATAAAATAAAGATGCTGCTGTAGGTTTTATTTTTTTTTCCCAGTGCTGTTCTGTCTGGCCTGCTGCAGCCTCATCAGCACTGGGCTGGAAGGATGGTTTTCTAGAGCACCCTCTAAGGTGGGTTTTTTCCCCTGTTTTCCTGGTTTTAGCCCCACAGCTCTTCGAACAACCTCTTCTTGTGCCTTTGCAAAGAAGGGGATAGCACCAGAGGCCAGGTGCTCCTCTCCCTGTATTTGCCCTCCACCTTCTCCTCCTCTCCCCACCCTGCACTGCCACTCAGCCATGCCAAGCTGGTGTGCCCTCTTCATGGTGCCTCTAGTACCCTGGGTATGCTTCTCTTCTCCAAAGAGCTAATGGTCCAGCTTTGGTGATGTTTTGCTGTTCAAGGATCATGATGCTCCCTTGTTGTGTTGTGTTTGGACTGTGTGGAAGGTTTGGGTGCTGCTGACAAGCCAAGAGCCACACAGTTTGTGATGTGCTGTGGCTAGGAAGCCATGAAGAAGAGTATACACAAATTGTTACTGACCCTTGTTAGACTGCAGTTCTGGGAACCTTGTATCTGTGAGATGAAAAAATAAGTAACACATAAACTGAGGTATAGAATTAATGGGTGAGAGGTTTTCAGTTGCAAGGGGGAAAAGTCAATTTTATTAACCTGACTTCGGTGGTCTCATTGAGCCCATGGACCTGTAGGCCAAATAAAAAGACTTCCTTAGGCCAGAGAGAGGGAGGACAACTTTCTAAGGAGCTGCTTTTACTTTGTCCTTTGTGCTGTGGGACTGCAGATGCTGCCCAGCAAGCCTGATCCAGCAGGAGCCCCAACCCCCTGTTGCCATGCGTGGCTGCAGCCCTCTGGGTGCAGTGCAGGAGAAATGTGGCTGGGGAAGGAGGGGCACAGCTGGGCCAGCTGCCTGTTAAACCTGGGGCAGTAATGAGAAACAGCATGAACAAGGCCATTTGGCCGTTTGCCTGATGCCTTTCACTGGAAGGGCAGTAAAACAACTGAGGTTTGCTGAAGAAAGAGATTTTTTTATCAGGGACCTATAAGTTAAGGCTGGTGAGCTCCAAACTGGTGGTCCCCCACTTCCCTGGCTCATGCTTCTCATGGCATCCCTGGCACCTCTCAAATCTTCTGGGGGACTGGAGGGGTGGTTGGGGCAAAGGTCCCTTGGGTAGCAAAATACCAGCTGCTGGTGTGAGCTGGGCATTTCCCTCCATTGGGGCCAGCAAAGAGGGCTGTGGGGAAGCAAAGGAGCTCAGCCTCCCACTGGTGTCCCAAAAGCACCCTCTTCAAAAGAGGATGAAAAATAGGGAGCCTGAGGCACAGGAGAAGACATTTGGATAATGAAAACCCAAGGGAGGAGTTGAGGAAGGAGGTATTTTTTGAGGTTTTCCTTAAAAGCAACAAAAGAAGGAGATGAATTAAAGACTGAGGTTAAATTTGTCTCTAGTCTGTATTTCCAGGAGTGCCCCAGGGGCTGTTTAGAAATAATTTTGCTAGCTTTTTTGCTCCCTGTAGCAAAGAGGCTTTTGAGTGAGTGGTCAAACACTACAGTAAAAGCAGAGAAATTTCCTATGCAAAGTTCTTCAGATATTTTGGCTGAAGTTTTTCTGCTCCTCTAAATTCCTTACAAAGTGTTCCCTTAAAAATAGCAAGTGCTTGCTTTGATGTCATTTCTCTTGCTACTTGTTCCAGAGACACTAAATGCTGCTGCTGTGTGTTCAGAGTTTCACAGCTGATTTTTTTCTTTTGAAAGATCACTGGCCATCAGAGGAATATGGTTGGAAAGGTTATGAAGGAAAAAAAAAATAATTCCTCAAAGCACACAGTGTAACATAACTCTTTTGCTTAAACTAACATCAACTTTCTACATGCACAATTTCCACCACTTGCCTTTCAGTGCCAGCATGAGCACAAAGTTTCCACTGTAGAAGCAGTCACCCATGTCAGAGGAGGTTTTAAGTCAAAGTCCATGATACCTGACTGCTAAAGAAGAGATTAATTCCTTAGAAGAAGTCCACTAGAAACTTGGAAGCAGTTGTGCTATTGAAAAATAAACTATAGATTTTTTTTCCACACCTTCTCTCTATACAAGACATCATAAATGGGAAAAACCAAAACATATCTGCCATAGGTATGTCTGGGCAATCCCAGGCACTGATATAGGCTGGGCAGTGAGTGGCTTGAGAGCAGCCCTGAAGAAGAAGATTTGGGGGTGCTGGGGGATGAGAAGCTCACCAAGAGTCACCAGTGTCCACTTGCAGCCCAGAAAGCCAATTCTGGAGGCATTTCTCCTGTTCACTGCTTATCATGTCAGGGATGTTCATAAAAATGTGTCATATGAGACACCCCTGTTAGCAAATGGTCTGAGGTGCCTGGAGGAGAGCCAGTCCTGTGAAAACAAGATGAGGCTAATGTTTGCAGAAGGAGCACACATCTGCAGAGCTCAGCTTCTGTTGAACCTCATGTGGTTCAACAAGACCAAGTGCAAGGTCCTGCATCTGGGTCAGGGCAATCCCAAGCACTGATATAGGCTGGGCAGGGACTGGCTTGAGAGCAGCCCTGAAGAAAGGGACTTGGGGGTGCTGGTGGATGAGAAGCTCATCATGAGCCAGCAGTGAGCACTTGCAGCCCAGAAAACCAATTCTGGGTGGCATCAAGAGAAGAGTGGCCAGCAAGTCAAAGGAGGTGATTCTGCCTCTCTGTTCCACTCTGGCGAGACCCCACCTGGAGTACTGTGTCCAGTTCTGGAGCCTCTGTTACAAGAAAGATCTGGAGGTGCTGGAAGGTGTCCAGAGAAGGGCCACCAGGATGATCAGAGGGCTGGAGCTGCTCTCCTGTGAGGACAGACTGAGAGAGTTGGGGTGGTTCAGTCTGGAGAAGAGAAGGCTCTGAGGAGACCTTCTTGTGGCCTTCCAGGATCAGAAAGGGGCTACAAGAAAACTTGGGAGGGACTTTTTAGGGTGTTGGGTAGTTGTAGGACTAGGGAGAATGGGTCCAAGCTAGAGGAGGGGAGACTGAGATTGGATGTTAGGAAGAAGTTCTTCAGCATGAGGGTGGTGAGACACTGGAACAGGTTGCCCAGGGAGGTGGTGGAAGCCTCATCCCTGGAGGTTTTCAAGGCCAGGCTGGATGTGGCTCTGAACAACCTGACCTAGCGGGAAGTGTCCCTGCCCACGGCAGGGAGGTTGGAGTTGTATGATCTTTGAGGTCTCTTCCAACCCTGACAATTCTGTGGTAGATGAAAATCAGTTAAAGAACAAGAAAAGTAAAAACCCCAACCTGCTAAAATGGGTCAGACAGAAACTGCCTTTTCACCAGTGCTTGGAAGGTTTGCAGTTTGCCAAACGTTGTGCTGGTGAGTAGGCAGCTCTGAGGTGATCAAAACAGGGAAAAGAACAAAATGTTAAATCACTGTCTCTCTCCCCCCCCCAGAGATCCCAATTTAAGCAACTGGCAAAATCAGAGCTTTGCAAAGTGCTTGGTAATTTGGATGTCTAATATTCACAGGATCACAGGGGTTGGAAGGCAGCTCTGAAGATCTTCAAGTGCAACCCCCCTGCCAGAGCAGGACCATGGAATAATATTGGCATCCTGCTATGCCCAGGTGTGCACAGCAGTTCAAAGGCCAAATCTGTGAGGCATGGGAAGAAAGCAAAGACAGACACCCTCAGGGCAAACTGCCTTTTTTGTGCCACTGCCATTAGTGAGCTGATCCACATACTGCTTTGCTTTTCATTTTTATTTTAGGTTGGTATTCCCTTAGCTCCATCTAATGCACTGCATGTCAAATATATCACTTACAACACCTCTGCACTTGACTCTTTGGGAGCTGGGGAGAATCTGGGCCTTCTGCTGTTTGTGCTGTGCATTAATTAGCAGCACAACTCCACTACCACCCATCCAGCAAGCTGTGTGCCAGTGCCACTGCTGCCAGCAGCAGGAGGCTGGCAGTGCTGTGCACAGCTGTGGTGGTGATGCTCCCAGGGCCTCTTTCACCCAGAGGCAGTGCTGGCTCCCGGGACCCAGCATGCTTTCCTCTGTGGTGGGAATGCATGGTCCAGTTGTTCTCCTTCCAGCTTCAGATGCATTTCAAGGAATATAAAAGTAAAACCAGACATAATTAAAAAAAAAAAAATTCAAAGCTGTTCCAGATGACTTACTGCCTGCAAGACTCAGACTCCAAAAGCCAGACTCAAAGCTTTGGCCAGACCTACTGCTATTAGTTCAAACACTGAAGCTTTACTTCTGCTGGACAGGTTTGCTACCTTTTGCTCCCTCTGAAGCATCTCTTCTACTCAGTTTGCCCACTGTGGAAAAAAAAAGACAAAATTCTCCTTGCAGATGCTAAGAGAAGAGAAGACTGAGAGGGGATCTGATCAATGTCTATAAACATCTGAGGGGTGGGTGTCAAGTGGAGGGGGCCAGGCTCTTTTCAGTGGTTCACAGTGATAAGCCAAGGAACAATGGGTTCAAACTAGAACATAGAAGACTTCACCTCAACATGAGGAGAAACTTCTTTCCAGTGAGGCTGACAGAGCCCTGGAACAGGCTGCCCAGGGGGGTTGTGGAGTCTCCTTCTCTGGAGACTTTCCAACCCCACCTGGATGCATTCCTGTGTGGACTACCCTAAGTGATCCTGCTCTGGCAGGGGAGTTGGACCTGATGATCTCTTGAGCTCCCTTCCAACCTCTGATACACTGTGAGACTTGCTCACATGCAAGTCAGCATTTCAGTAGCAATAGTTCCACCTCCAAGGCTTGTCCTTAAAAGGAATCAACAGTGTTCAAAATGCAGCTGTAATCCTGATCAGGTTTAACCCTTTCTTCCATCCCCACAACTACCAGAGCTCCTGAGTGGTTCATATGTCAGAAGTTACATTGATCCACTTAACAATGAGAAGCGAAGGTATTCCAGGGAGAGGTTTTCTTTCATTCCTGTGTACCTTTGACAGAAGTGGGAGCAGGAACTTTCCCAAGCCCAGAGGAGCCCCACCAGTTGGTGCTGGTGTTGGTGTAAGTGCAGTGACCCCAGGCCAGGTGGGTGCACTGGCCCTCTGGAAGAAAATGCATCTTTGGTACCACCAAGGAGCTGAAACTGGGATCACCATAAACCCTGTGGGGCTCTGCAGCTGCCCCTGGATGTCTCTCCAATGTATGATTCAGTAATACAGAATCACAGAATGGGTTGGGATGGAAGTGATCCTCAAAAATCATCTAATCCAACCCCTCTGTCGTGGGTATGGAAATCTTTGACTACATCAGGTTTAAAACCCCATCCAGCCTGACCATCAACACTGCCAGGGACAGGGCATCCACAAGTTCTCTGGGCAACCTCTTCCAGTGTCTCACTACCCTCACCAAAACAAATTTCTTCCTTAATATTTAATCTAAACCTACCCTCTTCTATTTTAAAACCATTGTGCCTATTCCTGTCACTACAGGACCCAGGAAAAAGTTCATTTCCATCTTTTCTTTTAGTTTAAAACCATTGCCCCTTGTCCTGTGGCTACAAGACCCAGGAAAAAGTTCCTCTCCATCTTTTTTTTTTTTAGTTCAAAACCATTGCCCCTTGTCCTGTGGCTACAAGACCCAGGAAAAAGTTCCTCTCCATCTTTTTTTTTTTTAGTTCAAAACCATTGCCCCTTGTCCTGTGGCTACAAGACCCAGGAAAAAGTTCCTCTCCATCTTTTTTTTTTTAGTTCAAAACCATTGCCCCTTGTCCTCTTGCTATAGGACCTAGTAAAAAGTTTATTTCCATTTTTTTTCAGTTTAAAACCATTGCCCCTTATCCTGTTTGCTACAGGACCCAGGAAAAAAATTCTTTCCATCTTTTTTTAAGTTTAAAACCATTGCCCCTTGTCCTCTTGCTACAGGACCCAGGAAAAAGTTTCTTTCCATTTTTTTATTCCAGTTTAAAACCATTACCTCTGGTCCTGTCACTACAGGACCCAGAGAAAAAAAGTTTCTTTCCATCTTTCTTATATATATTTCCATCTTTATATACTGGAAAGCCACAATAAGATCCCCATAGAGCCCTCCTTTCTCCAGGCTGAACCCCTCCAACTCTCCCAAGCCTTTCATCAGGTACTCCATAGAGACTTTCCCCCTCTCCTATTCCTCCCTTTCTGTGTTTTGAGTTATGAGTCAGCAACTTCAAGTAAACAAAGAGTCAAACAGACCCCAAGTAACTGAAAATCCACCAGAGCTGCAATTTGCTCACAAGTCCCCACTCCTGGTCTATTTGGAGGGGTCATTCAGTGCTGCAGCAAGACCATGCTGCAAAGTCTGCAGATGTAGTACTGCACCTCATGGACCACCCAGAAGCAAATCCGTCCTGTGGCCAGCAGAATGCCTTGGATGTGGTGTTTCCTTGGGGACTTAGAGGACAATAAGAAAGCAGTTTGTTGGGTGGTATTTTGACTGCAGTAGGTTTTGATCACTCAGACAAGTCTGTTCTGCTTGAAAGAGAGCAGCCTGCTCTGAAGACAAGGAGTAACACAAACCTCTATGTAAAAGGGGTGAGCTGCTAAGTACAAGAATGGAGCTGAACAGAGCCATGAGGGTAGTTAAATATTTAGATTCCTGCTCACTTTTTAAGAGGATTTGGCATAGCCTCTTGCAACAGCTTGGACTACACTGCAGTACTCCAATACCCATTGCAAAGGCTGTGCTGGAAAAGTTTAAGATGAAAGAAAAAGATCTGCTGAGCACAACATCTTGATGGGAAGAAGAATGCAAAATCCCATGTCTCTTTTTGACTCTGCTTCCTCTCCTGGCAAAAGCCATTCCTTTTGTATGTGGCCCCCTTCTCAGCATCCCAGAAAACAGAAAGAGAATAATTATTGGGGGGGGGGGGGAAGGAGGTAAAGTGGCTAATTGGGAGGTATGCTTTGTCGTCTGTTGGAGCCAGCACAAGAAGTGAGGTCCCTAAAAGACAAGCCAAGGAATGTCCCTTGGAAATGAAGAGGGGGAGGGAGAATATTTTCAAAACACTACAAGTGATTAACAGCAATTATAACCTTATGTGTTACTCATGTCACCTTCCTGGCCATTCTCCACTCAGGCTTCCTCCTCTTCCAAAGAGACAGGGATACAGCAGTGTCATTTCGTAGCCCTGGAGCTGTTATGAGAGGCAAATAATTTTGATGTGAAATTGTAGTGATTCTACCACTTTCCTCTGCTCTGGTGAGACCTCACCTGGAGTGCTGTGTACAGGTCTGGAGCCCTCAATACAGGAAGGACATGGAGCTGATGGAGAGGGTCCAGAGGAGGGCCAGGAAAATGCTCAGGGGGTTGGAGCAGCTCTGCTATGAGGACAGGCTGAGGGAGCTGGGGGTGTTCAGCCTGGAGAAGAGGAGGCTCTGGGGAGACCTAATAGCAGCCTGCCAGGACCTGAAGAGGGCTACAAGAAGGATGAAGAGAGTCTTTTTGCAAGGGCCCGCAGTGACAGGATGAGGGGCAGTGGCTTTAAGCTGGAGAAGAGCAGATTGAGATTGGATGTTAGGAACAAATTCTTTATTCTGAGGGTAGTGGAACACTGGAACAGGTTGCCCAGGGAGGTGATTGAGGCCCCACCCCTGGAGATATTCAAGGTGAGGTCTAGCTGGGGGTGTCCCTGCTGACTGCAGGGAGGTTGGACTAGATGACCTTTGGTGGTCCCTTCCAGCTTGGACCATTCTATGATTCTATAAAGTCATCACCTTACTGCTTTGGATGTAATAACACAGCTACAGGCACAAACTTGGCTCTTTTATGGGATATACTTGGAGCCTAGAGCTAACTCCTGCTGAATGCATGAAGGTTTGTTTGACTTTCAGGCCATTCTGGGTCAGCTGTGCTAGCCAAGGCCTGGAGATTGTCCCAGACTCATGGGGCATCTTGAGCTGTTTGATCCTGCCCATTTTTTCCCAGTTTAGCAGAGCTTTCCCAGCAAAGTAGAGAAGGGAGCAGCAAGAAGGAGCTGAGAGAGCTTTCTTCCCTTTCAGGCAGCACTGAATCACTGCTCACATGAAAGGGCAAGAGACAACCTTGCAGTGATGTTGATGTAATGTTCTGTGACAGAATTAAAGATCTTAACCAGATGTTGTTACTAAAGAGGTGTAGGTAGAGTTCCAGGAAAAAAAAAAAAAGAAAAAAGTCTGCTTCTAGTATTCACAATTCAAAAGAAATCTTGGAAAAACTATGAGGACTGAGAAAGAAGTGGAAAGAGCCTTTCAGAATCGTGGAAAATTATATCACAGAGTAAGAGACTTTGAACACAATTCAGGAGGACTGCCTGAGCTGCCTGAACTGCTCCTTTGTGCTAGAAGAGAGATCTTTCCTTCACTCTATGCACCATCCTCACCTGAAAAGAAGCAGCTTTCTGCTGGATGAGTGAGCTCAGATCCCCTCTCAGTCTTCTCTTCTCCAGACTAAACATTGTGCTTTTTGCAGAAAAACTGTGCTTTTTGCAGAAATTCACAGTATCACAGTCTCACAGTATATCAGAGTTGGAAGGGATCTCAAGAGATCATCAGGTCCAACCCCCTGCCAGAGCAGCATCACCCAGGGCAGTCTGCACAGGAATGCATCCAGGTGGGGTTGGAAAGTCTCCAGAGAAGGAGACTCCACAACCCCCCTGGGCAGCCTGTTCCAGGGCTCTGTCACCCTCACTGCAAAGAAGTTTCTCCTCATGTTGAGCTGAAATCTTCTCTGTTCAAGTTTGTCTCCATTGTTCCTTGTCTTATCACTGTGCACCAGCCAAAAGAGCCTGGCCCCCTCCCCTTGACACCCACCCCTCAGCTATTGAGAGACATTGATCAGATCCCCTCTCAGCCTTCTCTTCTCCAGACTAAACAGCCCCAGGGCTCTCAGTCTCTCTTCACAGGGGAGATGCTCAAGTCCCCTAAGCATCCTTGTGGCTCTCCCTTGGACTCTCTCCAGCAGGTCTCTGTTTGCCCAAAACTGGACACAGGATTGCAGGTGTGATCTCAGCAGGGCAGAGCAGAGGGGGAGCAGAACCTCCCCAGCCCTGCTGGCCACACTTTTCTTGCTGCACCCCAGGATCCCATTGGCTCTCTTGGCCACAAGGGCACATTGCTGTCCCATACAGAACTTGCTGTCCCCTAGCACTCCAAGGTCTTTCTCTGTGGAGCTGCTTTCCAGCAGGGCAGCCTCTAACCTGTCCTGGTGCCTGTTTTTATTTCTCCCCAGCTGCAGGACCCTGCACTTGTCCTTATTGCACTCCATGAGGTTTGCCTTCAGCCAGCTCTCAGCCTGCCCAGATCTCGCCGGGTGGCCGCACAGCCTGGCAGGTGTCAGGCAGCCTTTGCAGAGGCAGCTACTCACCATAGCCCCACAGCAGAACACACGTCTCAGTATTTTTACAGATATGGTGGCAGCTGTGTGAGCCTTCACTTTCCTGGGTACCAAGTGTGGGTCACAGAGGGTTGTGTGATTGCTCCTGTGCATCTTGGCACATTGGCTTTGGCCAGACTCCACCCTGGACAAGTGTTGCGTTCATTGCCTGGCAGATCGTGCAAGGGATCTTCTTTGTGCTTGTGACAGCTGAAAAGCATTAAACTGTACAGTAAATCACTTAACTGGAGCCTAGAATGTGTGAACACCAAGCCACAGGCTCTGACAGAAGGAACTCAAGATTTATTTTGTGTTGTGAGGAGTTTTAACACCATCAGTCCAGCTCAACCACATGTAACAGTCATAATCCGTTCAGTTTTCAGCGAGGTCTTCAACTGGATATTGTACACCCCTGGGGTGGCTCCCTCAAAGTGTTTGAGGTTTCTTACTTGGGCATTTTTGTTGTTACAATGAGTTTTATTCTCTTGAAAGGTGGCAGAATGCTAGCTGAGGAAGACAAAGTCTGTCCACACCACAGTTCAGCAGGGGCTGCGGCAAACCTTGCAGCAGATTCCAGGAGTGAAGGATGAAAGAAGACAATTTGGAATGAAAAGCACAAAACTAATCAAGCTCTCTCACATTCATCCTTGAATTCTCCACTTCTTGGGAAAGGTCTACTTCTTTTCTTCTGGAATTTAGTAAGTTCTTCCTTCTAGTAGTTCTATTTATATAAAAATACGCTCTTATGGGGGGAAAAAACGATTTTCACAAATCATCATTTTCTCCAAGAGCCATTTCATCAAACACTCCTCAGTCACTCTACTCAGAAAGTATCCTCATCCACAGAGCTTGGTTTAGTATGAACTCAAAAATGTGAGTCATGTTCTGAAGCCAAAGGGGCCCAAGCCAAGGAAGAAGCCAGAGCCTGAAGGAAAGCATGGTCCAGGCACACAGAACACAGTTGTTAAAGGGAGACCTGCTGAGGCCAGAGATGCAGCTGTGAGTATAGAATCTATAAGTATAGAATCATAGAACTCTTAGGGTTGGAAGGGACCTCAAGGATCATCTAGTTCCAAACCCCTCCCATGGGCAGGGACACCTCACACTACAGCAGGTTGCTCACAGCCACATTCTGCCTGGCCTGGAAAATTTCCAGGAATGATGCTTCCACCACCTCCCTGGGCAACCTCTTCCAATGTCTCACCACCCTCATGGGGAAGAATTTCTTCCTAACATCCAGTCTGAATCTACCCATTTCTAGTTTTGTTCCATTCCCCCCAGTTCTATCACTATCTGATACCCTAAAAAGTCCCTCCCCAGCTTTCTTGTAGCCCCCTTCAGATACTGGAAGGTCTCCTCAGAGCCTTCTCTTCCCCAGACTGCACAACCCCAACTCTCTCAGTCTGTCTCCATAGGAGAGGTGCTGCAGCCCTTTGATCATCCTCGTGGCCCTTCTCTGGACACATTCCAGCACTTACTGATTTCTCCTGGCACTGAAATTCCATTTAGTTGTTACAGCCACTTTGCAGCCAGCTTTACACTCAAGTTCAGCCCAGCTTTTCATTTACACATTCATCAGGGAGAAAGACTTGGCTTGTGGAGACATCAGTATGCTGTAGCCAGCATAGGGGTTGGAAGGAGATGGTGGCTTTGATGCTGGAGCATCCAGGTACCCATTCACCTGCCAAGCAGGGCTCCCCTGGACCTCCATAAGGAGATACTGCACTCACAAATGGCCAGCACTCTGTGGAGGTATCATTTTCCATCCAGGAAATTTGTTCATGGCCATCAGGTTGTCTATCTTCTCTGCTGGCCTTGCCTTCTCCAGCTGTCCATACATTCCTTGGATGCAGCTTCTGAGTAGACAGAGCCTGTTCACAGTCATGAGGGTACCAAACCCTGGGATTAGCAACATTAGGAACCAACTCCCAAACTACAACAAGACCTACAGGTATCATACATCCCCAAGACATCACCTGGGGAGTGAGTGTCACAGACCCAGCAGTGTAACCATGACCCTGCTCCAGGGGCCAACGAGTCTCTGCCATCCCTCACTTTCTCTACCTTATTCTGGAGCCATTAGTGCAGCATGCTAAGCTGATGCCTTGGTTCCACATCACCACTGATTTCACCAGAGCCGGGCTGCACAGGGTGCTGTTCCTTCCAGCATCAACCCTCTCACAGTGCAGATAGTTGGTCCCACTGCACTCCCACAGGATCACAGAAGGTTAGGGGTTGGAAGGGACCTTCGAATATCATCAAGCCCAACCCATCTGCCAGAACAGGACCAAAGAATCCAGCACAGATTGCACAGTAAAGCATCCAGATGGGGCTGGAAAGTCTCCAGAGAAGGAGGCTCCACAACCTCTCTGGGCAGCCTGTTCAGTGCTCTGTGAGCCTCACAGTGAAGAAGTTCCTCCTCATGTTGAGGTGGAACCTCCTGTGCTGTAGTGCTCCCAACACTTACTGGGTGCCAGCTGCAGCAGTGCCACCCACAGCACCCTGCCACCAACTTTCCCTTCATCCTGACCCTTAGGAAAGACACTTCAAGTGCTGCCATGTTGCAAAGCAGATCAGAAGGACTTTCTGCACAAAAAGAAGATTGGCCATTGGAATGGGCTGCCCAGGGAGGTGGGGGACCTGGGGGCACTGGTTGACAGCAGCTGAACATGAGCCAGCAGTGTGCCCAGGTGGCCAAGAAGGCCAATGGCATCCTGGCCTGCATCAGGAAGAGTGTGGCCAGCAGGAGCAGGGAAGTCATTCTGCCCTGTGCTCAGCACTGCTTAGGTCACACCTTGAGTGCTGTGTCCAGTTCTGGGCCCCTCAATTCCAGAAAGATGTTGAGTTGCTTGAACATGCCCAGAGAAGGGCAACAAGGCTGGGGAGGGGTCTGGAGCACAGCCCAGGAGGCTGAGGGAGCTGGGGGTGTTTAGCCTGGAGAAGAGGAGGCTCAGGGGAGACCTCATTGCTCTCTACAACTACCTGAAGGGAGGTTGTAGCCAGGAGGGGGTTTGTCTCTTCTCCCAGGCAACCAGCAACAGAAGGAGAGGACACAGTCTCAAGCTGTGCCAGGGGAGGTTTAGGCTGGATGTTAGGAAGAAATTCTTCACAGGAAGAGAGATTGGCCATGGGAATGTGCTGCTCAGGGAGGTGGTGGAGTCACCATCCCTGGAAGTGTTTAAAATAAGCCTGGCTGAGGCACTTAGTGCCATGGTTTAGTTGATGAGATGGTGTTGGGTGATAGGTTGGACTTGATCATCTCTAAGGTTTTTTCCAACCTGGTTAGTTCTGTGTGATTCTGTGGCTTGGTGCATGTGCATCTGCAGTCCTGTGAGGCACTGCCAGGCTGCTTCACTGCTCTTTGGGCTCCCATCTCTCAGCCTTTTCAACTTGCAGCAGTTTGGATGCCTCCTGCCTTTGAAGCTGCTGGAACCACATCAAAGGGACCCTGAGCGAAGAATGTCGATGAAGGATTTATTCAGCCTGGATAGGAGTGTGGCTGATGGGAGGGAAAGGAACAACAAAGATTTCTCAGCCACCCAATGGTGACCTACCCATTAAAAAAAAATATATATATATATATATAATATATTATAAAAATAAGAAAGGTTCCTTTTACTATCAAAACCCTTTGGCTGAGCATTTTACTGCAGACCCTGAGCAAGTTCCAAATTGCCTGGCTTGCATAAATACCTCTACCACCAGTGAGCCTTTGCAGAAGTGAGAGAAGACTGAGAGGGGATTTAATTAATGTTTATAAATACCTGAGGGCTGGGTGACAGGAGGGGAAAGGCTCTGTTCAGTGTGATAGGACAAGGGGCAATGGATATAAACTACAGCACAGGAGGTTCCACCTCAACATGAGGAGGAATTTCTTCACTGTGAGGGTGACAGAGCACTGGAACAGGCTGCCCAGAGAGGTTGTGGAGTCTCCTTTTCTGGAGACTTTCCATCCCCATCTGGATGTGTTCCTGTGTGACCTGTGCTGGATTCTATGGTCCTGCTCTGGCAGGGGGTTTGGACTCGATGATCTTTGGAGGTTGCTTCCAACCCCTAACATCCTGTGAGCCTGTGCTAATTGGGTACTAAGCCTTAAGAAGTGGCAATCATGAGACACAGCACATATTTTTTTACAAGTAAAGGGAAGGGATAGAGAAGATGGAATCAGACTCTTCTAGGAGGTGCCCAGCAACACAAAAAGAACTGGCAGACAGAAGCTGCAACAAAGAATACTGTATGTTAGGAAGAAATTCTTCACATAAAGAGAGATTGGCAATTGGGATGTGCTGCCCAGGGAGGTGGTGGAGTCACTGTCCCTGGAGATGTTTAAAATCAGCCTGGCTGAGGCACTTAGTGCCATGGTTTAGCTGATTAGAAGTGTTGGGTGATAGGTTGGACTGGATGATCCTGAAGGTCTTTTCCAACCTGGTTAATTCTGTGATTCTGTAATTCAGTAAAAGGGGGGGGAAAGGATTTACCATGGGGATGGACAAACGCTGGGTCAGATGTTCAGTGGCACAGAGTCTGGTCAATGGTACAGACTCTGGCTAGACGTGGGGGGTTGAAATTGCCCCCCAGCTAATTTCAGACAATTACCCCCCCCCCCCCAAATAAAATCCCAGACTGGCTCAGTGGAAGCAAATGAAGCTCTGTTTACAAGCACACCTACAATCCAGAAGTATGAAATGCAATGAATTTGTATAAAATATACAATATTTGCCTACATTTACAATTTATAAACAACCCAAGCACAAAACCAGAGGGGCTACCAATAGCTTCCCCCTCTCTGCTCCCTTCCCCCCAACCCTGTACAAGGGAAAAGAGAGAGAGAAGAGCAGAGAGTAGCTTGTTAGGACTCAGCCACAACAAAGAAACACAGCCAAGATCAGCAACAGCCAAGCAAAAGCCACCAGCTGGTATCTGCTGGAGGGAAGAAGCTGAAAAGAGAGCAAAAGTTAGTTTATACAGCTAACTTTATGTTAGTTATCAGCCCAATGAGGTTATTTAGACCCTATCATTCTTTTTACATCCAGTGGTAATTTATTTACATTCTAGCACTTTCTACTCAATCTGTAGAGAAATTTCCTGGGCACCAGCCTAAAGCTGCCACACAAGAGGTTAACAAATGGTGTAGTCCTGGGCATCAGTACTGGATCCAATCCCATTCTATCTATTCATCAGTGACCTGGATGAAGGAATAGAGTGTACCCTCAGCAAGTGTGCTGATGACATAAAACTGAGAGGGCTGACTGACACATCAGAAAGCTGTGCTGCCATCCAGAGTGACCTGGACAGGCTGGGGTGTTGGCCAGAGGGTAACCTTATGCAATTCAACAAGAGGCAAATGTGGAGTGCTACACCTGGGGAGTAAGAACTCCATGGATCAATGCAGGTTAGAGGCTGACCTGCTGGAAAGCAGCTCTGTGGAAAAAGACCTGGGAGCCCTGGTGGACAATAGGATGACCATGAGCCAGCAGTCATAGAATCATAGAATTGTCAGGGTTGGAAGGGACCTCAAACATCATCCAGCTCCAACCCCCCTGCCATGAGCAGGGACACCTCACACTAGATCAGGTTGCTCAGAGCCACATCCAGCCTGGCCTTCAAACCCTCCAGGGATGAGGCTTCCACCACCTCCCTGGGCAACCTGTTCCAGTGTCTCTCCACCCTCATAGTGAAGAACTTTTTCCTAACATCCAATCTGAATCTACCCACTTCTATTTTTTTTCCATCCCCTGAGTCCTATCCATGTGCCCTTGTTGCCAAGAAGGCCAATGGCATCCTGGGGTGCATCAAGAAGAGTGTGGCAAGCAGGTTGAGGGAGGTTCACCTGCTCCTCTCACGGTGAGCTCTCATGTGGAATACTGTGTCCTATTCTGGCCTCACCAGCTACAGAAGGACAAGGAACTGCCTGAGAAGGTACAGCAAAAGGCTGTGAAGATGATTATGGGTCTAGAAGATGGTTGCTATGAAGAAAGGCTGAGGGACTTGGGGCTTTTTAGCCTAGAGAAGGGAAGACTGAAAGGGCAATTTATTAATGCTTAGAGACACTTAAAGGGTGGTGTCAGGAGGATGGGACCAGACTTCTTTCAGTGCTGCCCACTGACAGGACAAGAATTGATGGGCACAAACCTGGACACAGGAAGTTCCACCTAAACATGAGAACAAACTTCTTTACTTTGAGGGTGGAGAGCACTGTAACAGGCTGTCCAGAGAGATGGTGGAGTCTCCATCTCTGGAGTCATTCCAAACCCACCTGAACACCATCCTGTGCAACCTGCTCTAGCAGGGGGGGTTGGACTAGATGATCTCCAGAGGTCACTTCCAATCCCTATCATTCTGTGGTTATGTGATTCAGAGAAGGAGTGGAGTCTCCATTCTGGGGGTGTTCACACTTGTCCCATGCAGCCTGATGCAGCTTCCAGCTGGCCTTGATCTGAGCAGAGATTTGGACCTGATGATCTTCTCAGGTGCCACTGAGCCTGCAGTGTGAGTCTGTAATGGCCTTTAATGAAGGGACACAGAGAGGCATGTTTGGGATCTGTAGGAAGATCACAGGCAGGTATGCACTGTGTCTGCTCTCTGTGTGCTAGTTTCACACATTGTGAGGAGATAAGTTGAAGACAACAGATAAAACCATCTGTGTCAGACAAGTTCAGCAGGAATGATTCCCCCAGACCTCTTCTGTTCTTTATGAACCTCACAGGTCAGTTCAGTTCTTGGAACTCAGAAGCATGTCATCTTTGTTGGTGCCATGGACAGAGGCATTGAGTGCACCCTCAGCAAGTTTGCTGATGACACCAAGCTGTGTGGTGCAGCAGACAGGCTGGAGGGAAGGGATCCATCCAGAGGGACCTGGACAGGCTGGAGAGGTGGGCACAAGCCAACCTCAGGAGGTTCACAAGACCAAGTGCAAGGTCCTGCAGCTGGGTGGAGGCAATCCCAAGCACAAATCCAGGCTGGAGAGGGACTGGCTTGAGAGCAGCCCTGAGGAGAGGGACTTGGGGGTGCTGGTGGATGAGAAGCTCAACATGAGCCAGCAGTGAGCACTTGCAGCCCAGAAAGCCAACCAGAGCCTGGGCTGCATCAGGAGAAGTGTGGCCAGCAGGGCCAGGGAGGTGATTCTCCCCCTCTGCTCTGCTCTGGTGAGACCACACCTGGAGTACTGTGTCCAGTTCTGGAGCCTCTGATACAAGAGGGATATGGACATGCTGGAAGGTGTCCAGAGAAGGGCCACCAGGATGATCAGAGGGCTGGAGCTCCTCTCCCATGAGGACAGACTGAGAGAGTTGGGGCTGTTCAGTCTGGAGAAGAGAAGGCTCCAAGGTGACCTTCTTGTGACCTTCCAGTATCTGAAGGGGGCTACAAGAAAGCTGGGGAGGGACTTTTTAGGCTATCAGGGAGTGACAGGACTGGGGGGAATGGAATAAAGCTGGAAGTGGGGAGATTCAGACTGGATGTGAGGAAGAAGTTCTTCCCCATGAGAGTGGTGAGAGCCTGGAATGGGTTGTCCAGGGAGGTGGTTGAGGCCCCATCCCTGGAGGTGTTTCAGGCCAGGCTGGATGAGGCTCTGGCCAGCCTGCTGTAGTGTGAGGTGTCCCTGCCCATGGCAGGGGGGTTGGAACTGGATGATCCTTGTGGTCCCTTCCAACCCTGACTGATTCTATGATTCTATGACCTATAGTGCCCAAGCCCAAACTTTTTTCCCCCCATATCTGTACCAGAAGACATCCAGAATTTGAAACAATTTAGTCCCTTGCTGTGCATATCCTTTACTGAACACCTTTGCATTTACAAACAGCTTTGTAAGGCTGGGGCACAACTGGACCATGCTTGGCCTCATTCTGCAACAGTCATAAATGACCTGCCTCACACACAGCCATACTTTTCAAAGGCTGTAAACCTTAGAACCCTCAGGATCACAGAATCACAGAAAGTTAGGGCTTGGAAGGGACCTTGAAAGATCATCCAGTCCAATCCCCCTGACAGAGCAGGGTCATCTTTTGCCATCGTGCATGCTGGACTTTGGGTCAGAACAGGAAAAGGATGAAAGGATGAAAGTGGATGGAGACAAGACCAAGATGAGATAGCAGAGAAAAAAAACAACATTTGCCTAGCAATGTGTGTACCACATTTTTTACATAAAAGGGACAGGTGAAATCAGAGGTTGTTGGGTTGGGAAGGTTTTTTCCCTCAATATGGGAAGAAATTCTTCTCAGTATGGGAAGAAGTTCTTCACAGAAAGAGAGATTGGCCATTGGATTGGGCTGCCCAGGGAGGTGGTGGGGTTGACATCCCTGGAGGTGTATATTCATAGAATTCATAGAATACCAGGCTGGAAGGGACCTCAAGGATCACCTAGGTGTTTAAGAAAAGCCTGGATGAGGCACTTAGTGCCATGGTCTAGTTGATTAGATGAGATTGGGTGATTGGTTGGACTTGATGATCTTGGAGGTCTCTTCCAACCTGGCTGATTCTATGATTCTGTGAAATGCCCAAGCAGGGCTGCCCTTGGAAAGGGAAATGCAACAACAAATGAATGAGAAGACAAACAGGAGTGTGAAACATCACCCCAACCCCTCCTGCCTTTCCCTCTGGCCTGTGGCCACTTACCTTTCATTTCCCCATGCAGCACACAAAGCAAATATCCAAGGCCCCATCCTTGGAGATATTCAAGGTGAGGCTTGACAGGGCTCTGAGCAACCTGATTTAGTTGAGCATGTCCCTGCTTAGTGCAAGAGGGGGGTGGACTGGATGACCTTTGAAGGTCCCTTCCAACCCAGACCATTCTATGATTCTGTGATCCTCTCCTTGCAGCACTTTCTTTCCTCCTGGTGAGAGCCACACTACTGAAATACCTGAGTTTCAGTTAGTATTTTCATGCTGGTTTGGAAACACACCAAGGGGTTTTTGTGTGCATAACATGAACACCTCCCACCCCAATTACTCCCTGCTCCTGGGAGAGGACCAGGCTGCATCAACATTGCCTTTCTGCTCAAGTGCTGCTGGAGTTTCAGCTCATCTTACAAATGTGGCATTGTCTCCTGAAATTACAGTGCTGAGCACAGTTAATGCACCCAAGCCCAGATGAATGCAACTTTGATGTGTGCATCACCCCTACACAATCCCTCTGGCATGCAAATGGCAATTACACAACAGGGCTCAAACACAGCTTGAAAGCAAAAGATCTAAGGCCAATTTATTCAGTGTCCCCCAGACCTAAACGAGGTGCTTATTCCAGTGCCAGGTTGTGATCGACCAAAGTTTGCTCACAAAACATTTCCCACTGCAAATATGACAAAACTGCAATTATTATTAGCCCAGTTGGTTTACAAGAGGAAAAAAAAAATTAAAAGCCTGTGGTTAGCTGCAGTTTTTGGTTGGGCTGCCTGACAGATATCAGCTGCCAACTAGAGCAGCAGAGCAGGCTTGAGGGACTAGGTGTAGGGATAAGAAAACCAGAACAAGACAGGTTTGAGGGGTGGCATGGAATGACAGAGAGGAAAGAAAGTGATGGCATGGAATGACAGAGAGGAAAGAAAGGGGTGGCATGGAATGACAGAGAGGAAAGAAAGGGATGGCATGGAATGACAGAGAGGAAGGAAAGAGAGAGCAGAGGGGAAGAGGGATAATGTAGTTGAAAAGGATAAGGTTAAAAAAAGAGAGAAAACAAATAGAGTTAAAAGGAATATAAGAACCCAGAAAGCAAGCAAAGAGATATGTGAGAGAAAAGAAGGAAATTGAGAAAAAAAAAAAAAAACAGAGTAGACAGGGTAAAAAATAAAATAGAAGGATTAGCCAAAGATAGTTCCCCTTCAACACTTGCCACAGACTAACTTACCAGGGCAAGAGCACAGCCATGTGCTTTCATCTTTTAGACTGAGCCAGTTTAGGCTTCTTCTGCTGCAACCAAGCAGAAGAAATCCCCATTTCTCATATTAAACAGCACCAGGCTTGAGCTGGAGAGCAGAGTTCTCCCCAGCACAGCTAACAAGGAAAGCCCTTGCCACGTGGCACCTAGTCCTAGATGCTTTGTGTGCAAGCTCTGCCACAAAAGCCTGATTGAAAAGGAAAAAAAAAGAGAGAGAGAAAGAAATGTAAGGTCACTAATTTAGCAGCACATTGTGACAGCACTAGAGAGCTCCAAAAAAGGGCAGGCACATGTGATTAACAGGTATAGAACTGTACAGCTGGGGGGGGGGAGCAGTGGGGGGATGGGAATCATCAAAGGAACAGAACTTTTCCACTACACAAAACCTAAGAAAAGTTTTGTTTTGTTTCGTTTTTTTTCCCTTGTACACTTTGGAGTTACAACAGAGCTGTCAGCGAGGAAGAACGTGAGTCATCCCAGACTTCTGGTGGATATATCAGGATAGAGCTGAAGAGGGTACGAAAAACAGACATTTAATTGCAGAAAAAAGGAAAAGGAAAAGGAAAAGGAAAAGGAAAAGGAAAAGGAAAAGGAAAAGGAAAAGGAAAAGGAAAAGGAAAAGGAAAAGGAAAAGGAAAAGGAAAAGGAAAAGGAAAAGGAAAAGGAAAAAGAAAAACAAGAGAAAGAAAAGGAAAGGAAAAGGAAAAGAAAAGAAAAGAAAAAGAAAAAGAAAAAGAAAAAGAAAAAGAAAAAGAAAAAGAAAAAGAAAAAGAAAAAGAAAAGAAAAAGAAAAAGAAAAGAAAAAGAAAAAGAAAAGAAAAAGAAAAAGAAAAGAAAAAGAAAAAGGAAAAGGAAAAGGAAAAGGAAAAGGAAAAGGAAAAGGAAAAGGAAAAGGAAAAGGAAAAGGAAAAGAAAAAGAAAAAGAAAATGAAAAAGAAAAAGAAAAAGAAAAAGAAAAGAAAAAGAAAAAGAAAAGAAAAAGAAAAAGAAAAAGAAAAAGAAAAAGAAAAAGAAAAAGAAAAAGAAAAAGAAAAAAGAAAAAGGAAAAGAAAAAGAAAAAGAAAAAGAAAAAGAAAAAGAAAAAGAAAAAGAAGACAAAGTAATGTGAAATAATTTACAAATGCTTACTCATTGAAGGAGACACCAAAAAAGATTAATTTAGAAGATGCAAATGTGGTCTTGAATCTTTTAAAGAAAAAAAACAAATAGAATCACAGAATTGTCAGGGTTGGAAGGGACCTCAAGGAGCATCCAGTTCCAACCTCACACTACAGCAGGTTGCTCACGGCCACAACCAGCCTGGCTTTAAAAACCTCCAGGGATGAGGTTTCCACCACCTCCCTGGGCAACCTGTGCCAGTGTCTCACAACCCTCATGGGGAAGAACTTCTTCCTAACATCCAATCTGAATCTCCCCATTTCTAGTTTTGCTCCACTCCCCCCAGTCCTATCACTCCCTGACACCCTAAAAAGGCCCTCCCCATCTCTCTTGTAGGCAAAGAAAACCCAAACCAAAACAACAGAATCCAAACCCAAACCAAAACCAATCAACCAACCAAATAAAAACACCCCCCCCACAAAAACAACCACACCCTCCCCCAACCAAAACAAACAACAAACCACCAAAAACCCAAATAAGCAAAGAGGAATTATGTCAGAAAGACTGAAGCAGACAAAACATAACAAATCTGTTTGCCTTCTCATGGAGAGTGATGCAAAGCCAGGACCTTCCCCTTTTAAATCTGGTTTACTCTTTATTTTAATCAAAATCTTTGTTCCATGATTAACATCCACATTTAGACACACCAAGATGAAGTCTGTTGCTCTCACATAAAATACAGCCTTCACCCCTGCGAGTGGGGTTCAACCAACCCTTGATGGAAAGGCACATGTGCCAATTATCATTTGCAGTAAGAACAAGAATGCAAGTAGCACAAAAATCTTGATGAAATTCACAGAGTCACAGAATGTTAGGGGTTGGAAAGGACCTCAAAAGCTCACCCAGTCCAACCCCCTTGCCAGAGCAGGGTCACCTAGAGCAGATCACACAGGAACACATCCAGGTGGGTTTTGAATATCTCCAGAGAGGGAGACTCCACAACCCCCCTGGGCAGCCTGTTCCAGTGTTCTGTCACCCTCACAGGGAAAACATTTTTCCTTCTCCATGTTTCCGTGGATCTTCCTATGCCTCAGCTTCCACCCATAGCCCCTTGTCCTGTCACTGGGCATCACCCAGCAGAGCCTGGCTCCAGCCTCTTGGCACTCACCCTGAGGGATCTTTATAAACATGAATGAGGTCACCCCTTAGTCTCCTCCAAGTCAAAGAGCCCTCAGCTTCCCTCCTCATAAGGAAGATCTTCCACTCCCTTCAGCATTTTTGTGGCTCTGTGCTGGACTGAGGGGCCCAGAACTGGACACAATATTCCAGATGTGGCCTCAGCAGGGCAGAGCAGAGGGGCAGGAGAACCTCTCTCGACCTACTAATCCATCCCAGGATGGCATTGGCCTTCTTGGCCACCAGAGCAAATTGCTGGCTCATGGTCAACCTTCCTCAAGCTGAGGAGAAGCCATTCCAGCAGCAAGTAAATGACATTTTTAAGCAGGAATAAACAGACTAAACTTTAGTAATCCTTCTGAAGACTCATTCTAAGTTTCTCTGCTGAAATCCTGCATAAATATTCAAGGTAATTACTGCATAATCACTGAGTCATGTGGGTCTGATTTCTTTTAAGAGAGGTGAAAAATGTGAATTGTCTCTTCAAGCAGGGCAGGAAACCCTAGGGGAAGGAGTTCAGGTTCTTGTTTAAGTGTATTATTGTTTTCAAGTTAAAGCAGTCTAGTCAAGCTCTCAGAGGAGGTTTGACTGCACAAATCCCTGCTCTCTCTCCATTCTTTGGAGTACCGAGTAAGGTTTCACTATTTCAGCCTTTAGAACATCCTTTTCTTAGAATTGGTTTTTAAAAAAAAACAACAAAAAACCCACCCCAAAACAACAACAACAACAAAAAAACCCCAAACACAAAGAAATTAAAGCAAAAAGGACATAATTGGGATACCTTCATAACAGAATTCCTGAAGTCAAAGGTTTCCTTCTATAAACTTAAGTAGAATTTACAAGATCAAAGAAACCATATACCTTTAAGCCATAATCTTATTAAGGCTTTATAACTGTGGGTCTGTGCTCAGCAGTGCTGTGCATGTAATAATGAGTTTTAAGGGATCCCTTAACTGGTATTATAAGGGATCTGATCAATGTCTATCAATAGATGAGGGGTGGGGGGGCAAGTGGAGGGGGCCAGGCTCTTTTGGGTGGTGCACAGTGGTAAGACAAGGAACAATGGAGACAAACTTGAACAGAGAAGGTTTCAGCTCAACATGAGGAGAAACTTCTTTCCAGTGAGGGTGACAGAGCCCTGGAACAGGCTGCCCAGGGGCGTTGTGGAGTCTCCTTCTCTGGAGACTTTCCAAACCCACCTGGATGCATTCCTGTGCATTCTACCCTAGGTGATCCTGCTTTTGGCAGGGGGGTTGGACTCGATGATCTCCAGAGGTTCCTTAAGTACTGTGTCCAGTTCTTGGCCCCTCAATTCAAGAAAGATGTTGAGTTGCTCAAATGTGTCTGGAGAAGGGCAACAAAGCTGGGGAGGGGTCTGGAGCACAGCCCTGTGAGGAGAGGCTGAGGGAGCTGGGGGTGTTTAGCCTGGAGAAGAGGAGGCTCAGGGCAGACCTCATTGCTGTCTACAACTACCTGAAGGGAGGTTGTAGCCAGGTGGGGGTTGGTCTCTTCTCCCAGGCAACCAGTGACAGAACAAGAGGACACAGTCTCAAGCTGTGCAGGGGGAGGTTTAGGCTTGACCTTAGAAGTTCTTCCCAGAAAGAGAGATTAGCCATTGGGAGGTGGTAGGGTCACTGTCCCTGGAAGTGTTTAAGAAAAGCCTGGCTGAGGCACTTAGTGCCAAGGTCTGATTGATTAGTTAGGGTTGGGTGGTCAGTTGGACTTGATGATCTTGGAGGTCTCTTCCAACCTGGCTGATTCTGTGATTCTGTGATATGATTCCATGATCACAGACATAAGGTAAGTGTCTGTACAACAGACTTTGCCAGCTGAGTCTCCCCTGTATATTTCAAACCCTTTCCACCTTCCATTGCTGTTCTTAAAACCTTACTGAAAAAACTAGCATAGGCTTTTAGCTCACCTTTTTCCCCCCCTGCATGAAGGAAGAGCCACCCTAGAAGTTAATGCAGTGAACTGAGTCCATTATAGCCAAATCAAGCAATGTTGTGCTGCAAATCTTAACTTTGCCACCCACTGAAATTTTAATAAGGACAAGGTGCCTGTGGGGAAGGCATAGAACTGAAGCCCTCTGCTCTTACACAAACTGGGATTGGAAGCTAGGGAAAGGAAATTAACACATCTCCATCTGTAAAATGAGGGTAATAGCTGAATTAAATTTTTCCATCCAGGCCTTGAATGAGCAAATCCTCAAAGCCTGGACTGCTCTGGTGTGAGCTGTCAGGAAGGTATTAGGCAGCTGGAAGGTCAGATTTTGCCTGAAAACTGTTTTGAGAAGCATCTCTCTCCTGAAGCAAGTCACCCAGGACAACAAGACGACATCAACAACACACACTGCCTTCTGTGGTCTTTTCCTGAGCCAAAAGCAAGTGTCCCTGCAAAATATGCAATTAACAAGATGCTAAAATTGTTCTGTGGTGATGAAAGTACTCAGAAGCATTCATTTTTAGCTCTCAAATCATTTGGGTAGGCTTTTCAAGGGACTGCATAAACACAGTCATTGTCAGCCTCAGATTATTGTGCCACCTTCTTCCTCTGGCTGTAAAGCTCTCCAAACATTTAGGTTCCCTCTCATTAGCACTGGCAAAGTGCTGGCAATTTCTCCTGGATTTTAGCTCTTCCTCTAGGGTGAGAAGTCCCCTCTCTGCTCATATGATGAACAGATGGGTGGCTAGGGAAAAGTGCTCAGCTTTCCTTCCTCTTAAATCACCTTTCCCCCCCCCCCCCCCCCCCCCAGTGATCTTTTCACAGAACATAAAGAAGTTTATTTTAATCTCCCTTTCCAAACTCAGATCCAGTGGGATGTTACACAAGAAACAGCTTTGCTAGAAAATTGGTGGAAAGCTTTCTTCTGTAAGCTTTGCACATTGTGCTTTTCTTCCATCTCTCCCTTATCCCTCCCAGTCTCTACCAATTATTCAGTCCTGGGAAATGCCAAGATTTCAGTTGATTGTTCTTGCTTCCCACTGGATCCGGGTCCTGGCAGCTATTTCCTGACAAGTACCTTGCAAAGGGCCACCTGGGCCAGCTGTGGCCAATTGACAACTAATAACCAAGCAGCACTTCCAGCAGCTTGGTGGGAATCATTCATGGCTGCTGTGCTCTACAGCAGGCACAGCTGCATCCAGCATTTTCTGGAACCTGCTCTCCTATGACAAGTGTTTTAGAGTAGGGCTGGTCAGAAGTAAGTAAGTGATCCCTTAGGCACAAAAGCTGGACAGCAGATTCTACCCTCCACTGCCTGCAAGGGTTTTGGATGAAAAAGAGATTGAATATTGGCTCCCTGTGACCATAGGTGACCATAGCCTGGAGAAGAGGAGGCTCAGGGGGGACCTTGTCACACTCTACAGCTGCCTGAAGGGAAGCTGTAGTCAGGTGGGGGTCAGGCTCTGCTCCCAGGCAACTTGGGACAGGACAAGAGGGCATGGCCTGAAGCTGTGCCAGGGGAGGGTTAGGTTGGGTGTTAGGAAGCACTTCCTGATGGAAAGGGGAATTAGAGACTGGGATGGACTGCCGGGAAGGGAAGGGAAGGGAAGGGAAGGGAAGGGAAAGGGAAGGGAAGGGAAGGGAAGGGAAGGGAAGGGAAGGGAAGGGAAGGGAAGGGAAAGGGAAAAGGGAAAGGGAAGGGGAAGGGAGGAAGGGAAGGGGAAGGGGAAGGGGAAGGGAAGGGAAGGGAAGGGGAAGGGGAAGGGAAGGGAAGGGAAGGGAAGGGAAGGGAAGGGAAGGGGAAAGGGAAGGGAAGGGAAGGGAAGGGAAGGGGAAGGGAAGGGAAGGGAAAGGGAAGGGAAGGGAAGGGGAAGGGAAGGGAAGGGAAGGGAAGGGAAGGGAAGGGGAAGGGAAGGGAAGGGAAGGGAAGGGAAGGGGAAGGGAAGGGGAAGTGGGAAGGGAAGGGAAGGGAAGGGAAGGGAAGGGAAGGGAAGGGGAAGGGAAGGGAAGGGAAAGGGAAGGAGAAGGGTAAAGGGAAGGGGAAGGGAAGGGAAGGGAAGGGAAGAGAAAGGACTTCATGCTACAGCCCTAACCTCAGTAATGGAACCTGTGGTTTCCGTACTGTCCCTGACTCATTCATGTGACATCAAGATCATCCACCAAGACTGAAGGAACTACACCACAGACAAAAAACATCTAACTTTGGTGGCCTGGCAGCACTTTTCAGGCTGTTTTTCATCACCTTGTGACCATGACAAGATTCAGGACAATACTACGACTAAATGTAGAAGCAGTAGCCAGGCTAGTCCTCTCTCCTCTGCCCTTTCCTACTTAATGATCATGCTCCCAGCCAATTGTTTCCCAGTGTATTAAAACTATGAATGGAGTTCTAAAAGACATATATGGGGCTTGAGCTGTTCTACTGAATTACAGAATTAACGTAGGCTCTTTATAGCCATGAATATGTATATCAGCAGTATTAAAGTACACAACTGTTCCAAACCACACAGATGAGACCTGTGCTGAGAGTAGATGTGTCAGTGTGTAGTAGTAGTGTGTCAGTGTGTCAGTAGTGTGTCAGTGTGTCAAACCATCACAGTAAAAAAGGACAGCACTGAGAGAATTTTGTATTCATCCATTGAAAAAAATATTTTATTTTATTTTTTGAATCTAGTGGCTCAGGAAAGTCTCTTCTGTATTTTCATAGGATCACAGGATGTTAGAGGTTGGAAGGGACCTCAAGAAATTATCAGGTCCAGCTCCCTGCCACAGCAGGACCATAGAATATAACACAGGTCACACAGGAACACATCCAGGTGGGTCTGGAAAGTCTCCAGAGAAGGAGACTCCATAACCTCTCTGGGCAGCCTGTTCCAGTGCTCCATGATTCTCACAGTGAAGAAGTTCCTCCTCGTGTTGAGGTGGAACCTCTTGTGTTGCAATTTATATCCATTGCCCCTTGTCCTATCACAGGGTGCAACAGAGAAGAGTACTTTACAAGGCTTTAGAAACTTAAGTCTGTTGTTAGGGCAGGAGTCTCCCCTACCAGCTGATACAAATGAATGCTTACAAAATTAACCGAGAGAGATACCTGAATAAGATGAACAAAATCCCACATCAAACAGAACACCTTTTTTCACTTAATTATATTGTCTTCAAACTCATTTGTATCCCTCTGATACAAGCACTATCCTCTGCAGTCTTTCAGTTATGAAATTGCAAAACCCTCAGTGTTGCTCATTGAATAATTTGTGTGCATGAGATGCAGTAGAAACAAGTAAGAAATTTCTTGTATATGAAACAGGCAAATCATTCTCCTGTATGCTGTATGTATGCCTGTCACACACGGTAAAGAAACTTTAGATAATTGTGAAATAGGTCACAGGATCACAGGATATTAGGGGTTGGAAGGGATCATCGAGTCCAACCCCCCCGGCCAGAGCAGGACCATAGAATCCAGCACAGCTCACACAGGAACACAGCCAGATGGGGCTGGAAAGGCTCCAAAGGAAAAGATTCCACAACCTCTCTGGGCAGCCTGTTCCAGTGCTCTGTCACCCTCACAGTGAAGAATTTCCTCCTCATGTTGAGGTGGAACCTCCTGTGCTGTAGTTTATATCCATATATTTCTACTAAACACTCTTTAGTTTTAATTACCCTCCTTTGATCCCAGGATTAATATCTTTTCCAAGTTTTCCATAAAGTGTTCTGGGACTAGGACTATCAGTAGCAGGTTTAGTATTGTGCTTCTCACTGAATATTCAGAAATTGAAGCAGACTCAGCCAACTGAGCACAGAATGAGTCATGAGATCATAGAATTGTAGATTCATAGAATCATTTAGGCTGGAAAAAACCTTGAAGATCATCAAGTCCAACCATTAACCCAACACCCATTTCAAATATTAGTGGTAACCCATAATCAGTCCTTTACCTAGATTGAAGCTAGGTGCCTAAACTTCTGCCTCAGAATATTAGAAGGCATATCAGTCTCCCTATTTATTGATATTAAAACAAATAAATAAAATCATTCTGTCAAGAATATATTATTGGGTAAATGTCAAAATGCAGTAGAAAACATTGGGACAGCAATGTGCCCTTGTGGCCAAGAACGCCAATGGGATCCTGGGGTGCATTAAGAAGAATGTGTCCAGCAGATCCAGGGAGGTTCTTCTTCCCCTCTACTCTGCCCTAGACAGGTATTAGCTGGAATATTGCATCCAGTTTTGGGCTCCCCTGTTCAAGATGGACAGGGATCTGCTGGAGAGAGTCCCACAGAGGGCTACAAGGATGCTTAGGGGACCTGAGCATCTCCCTATGAAGAGAGACTGAGAGCCCTGGGGCTGTTTAGTGTGGAGAAGAGAAGGCTGAGAGGGGATCTGATCAATGTCTATCAATAGCTGAGGGGTGGGGGTCAAGTGGAGGGGGCCAGGCTCTTTTGGGTGGTGCACAGTGGTAAGCCAAGGAACAATGGAGACAGACTTGAACACAGAAGGTTCCAGCTCAACATGAGAGTGACAGTGAGGGTGACAGAGCCCTGGAGCAGGCTGCCCAGAGAGGTTGTGGAGTCATCTTCTCAGGAGACTTTCCAAACCCACCTGGATCCATTCCTGTGCAGACTACCCTAGGTGATCCTACTTTGGCAGGGTGGTTGGACTGGATGATCTCTGGAGGTTCCTACCAACCTGTAACATTCTGTGATTCTGTGAAAGATCCACAGATATTAAGGTCTCATCTCTCTGATTCAGCAGGCTCCCCAAAATGCCTCAGTCTCTCCTGTTCTTTGAGAACAAGGGCCTCTGTCACACTGAAGTCCCACACCAACTGGATGATCTCTGGAGGTCCCTTCCAACCCCTTACATCCTGTGATCCTACGATTCTATGACTGTGCAAATATAATAATTTCATTGCTACCAAAAGAGAGAGTTCTATCCCCCATGCCACTCCATCTGTCTATTTCTTTCCTTCTCTATCCTGTATCTGTGCTTGCAGTCACTTCACCCTGTGATGAATTGGTTTAACTCATAACCTAAATGAAACTAAACTGGAATAAAAATTTTGCTGGGCTGATCAGTTGGACCTGAAGGTCTGATGAATGCCAAGGTGGGAAGCAGTGAGGGTAGGAAGATAAAAACACCCTCCTCCTCCCTAAATTGCTAGAGTTGTTCAGCTACTCCTCACCAAAGTGCTAGATTTGTTCTGTTGCTTCTGGATATCACAACATCATGGCTTCAAACTAGAGGAGAGCAGATTTAGATTAGATGTTAGGAACAGGTTCTTTATTATGAAGGTGGTGGAACACTGGAACAGGTTGCCCAGGGAGGTGGTTGGGGCCCCATCCCTGTAGATATTCAAGGTGAGGCTCAACAGGGCTCTGGGCAGCCTGCTCTAGCTGAGGATGTCCCTGCTGACTGCAGAGGGACTGGATGACCTTCAGAGGTCCCTTCCAACCCAGACCACTCTATGATTCTATGATCCCACAACTGGTATCTCACCTAAGAATGATTTAAGTGTTTCAGAGAATGAGAATTAGATCCCTGTGTCCTTTGCACAAGCAGCACAAAGAGATGCAGCCTGCGCACACAGTCAGAGTGGGACCTGAACCAGAGTCCTGACCTGTGCAGGACTGGCAGAGCTGTTCTCTGTCCAGCACAGCAACACTGACTCAGCTCCTCTGCATTCAAACTACAAAGGCAATCAAGGAACCCAATGCCAATAGTTAGAATGTAATTTCTGTGTACATGATACATGCTGTTAGGCTGCTTCCAAGTACTTCACCAAACTCTTTGAGTCCTGCAGGTTGGTGACTGTGTAGCGGGGAAAGACAGATATGGGAGCCTAGAAATGTTATCTCCAAACACAGAAGGAAAAGGCTGTGGGAGGATTCACAACTCAATCCTTGCTGTTGGTTTTTGAGGATTGTGATAAACTCATGATTTAGTGTCACCATCATTTTTAAGGGGCTATACAGACCTATCTGTTCCCCATTCATTGGTTAATTTTTAGCTTCCTGCCCAGAAAGCCAAGCAGAGCCTGGGCTGCATCAAGAGAAGTGTGGCCAGCAGAGCAAGGGAGGTGATTCTCCCCCTCTGCTCAGCTCTGGTGAGACCACACCTGGAGTACTGCATCCAGTTCTGGAGCCTCTATTACAAGAGGGATCTGGACATGCTGGAAGGTGTCCAGAGAAGGGCCACCAGGATGAGCAGAGGGCTGGAGCTGCTCTGCTATGAGGAGAGACTGAAAGAGTTGGGGCTGTTCAGTCTGGAGAAGAGAAGGCTCCAAGGTGACCTTCTTGTGGCCTTCCAGTATCTGAAGGGGGCTACAAGAAAGCTGGGGAGGGACTTTTTAGGATCTCAGGTAATGATAGGACTGGGGGGAATGGAATAAAGCTGGAAGTGGGGAGATTCAGGCTGGATGCGAGGAAGAAGTTCTTCCCCATGAGGGTGGTGAGAGCCTGGAATGGGTTGTCCAGGGAGGTGGTGGAAGCCTCATCCCTGGATGCTTTTAAGGCCAGGCTGGATGTGGCTGTGAGCAACCTGATGTAGTGTGAGGTGTCCCTGCCCATGGCAGGGGGGTTGGAACTGGATGATCCTTGAGGTCCCTTCCAACCCTGACTGATTCTATGATTCTCTGTAAATCCCTCAGGAGACTGTGGGGTTTTTCCTATTGTTTAGTTGTTTATTATACATTTTTTTTTTCCACAGAGACAGCTGAGTCTTTACAAGGCTGAAATAGACATTCTGTGTTTCTTTCTTCAGTGGCAGTGCAGGTTTAAGCAATTTCCACTCTCAGCCTTTCCTTCCTGTCTCCACACCACCACAGCCACTGTGCCAGCACAGCTGTTTGTGCAGTCTCTGATGAAAATGGGAACCATCTGAAAAAATCCTGGGGCAACAGAGAGGAATGAAAATCAAAAGGAAGCTTATAACAACATGTGAATTAAGATGTATGAGAGACCTAGCACTTGCTGGGACATCAAGGAGGTCTATGGAAGCCTCATTTAAGCTGACACATAGAGGTTCTGAAGTCTGGGGAAGGTTTTACAGTTTCTTATGTAATTCCAAAGCATGCCTCAGGAGCTCTCCTATGTCTAATTCAAAAGCTCTTTCTTTAGTGACTTTCACAGGATGTCAGGGGTTGGAAGGGACCCCTGGAGATCTTCAAGTCCAACCCCCCTGCCAGAGCAGGACCATAGAATCTAGCACAGGTCACACAGGAACATCCAGATGGGACTGGGAAGTCTCCAGAGAAGGAGACTCCACAACCTCTCTGGGCAGCCTGTTCCAGTGCTCTGTCACCCTTACAGTGAAGAAGTTCCTCCTCATGTTGAGGTGGAACCTCCTGTGCTGTAGTTTCTATCCATTGCCCCTTGTCCTATCCCAGGGTGCAACTGAGCAGAGCCTGTCCCCTCCCTCTTGACACCCAGCCCTCAGATATTTATACACATTGATTAATTTTTCTTTTAGCTATTTGCCACTTGTAAGGCTCTTCATGGAAAAATCTCATGGAATAATCTTAAACTTGTTTGAAAATGAATTTTGCTTGAGGAGGAAAGACAGATCCTTAGGTGACAGCTGTTCCATGCCTCTTTTGCTCTCTTCCCAGAAAGCAGTTGAATTGTAGCTAGATATATGTTTATGTATATCCATATGTATATGTAGAGCTCTAGGTAATGTTTATCTATGATGCTTAGATGTTTACTTATGTTGCTTGCAGTTTGACTTCTATATTTTTTGTTGCCTAGAGGAGAACAGCACATTCATGGCTTCTTCATCAAGTACAGCACATGTGTTATTTAACACTTTAAAATTCAAAATATTTTTTACTTGAACACAGCTGAATGCTCAATTTCCATGAAGTGCATCAAGAAAAGTGTGGCCAGTAGGGCTAGGGAGGTTCTTCTCCCACTCTTCTCTGCCCTGCTGAGACCACAGCTGGAATATTGCATCCAGTTTGGGGCTCCCCAGTTCAAGAGAAACAGGGATCTACTGGAGAGGATCCAACAGAGAGCCAGGAGGATGCTTAGGGGACTTGAGCATCTCCCCTGTGAAGAGAGACTGAGAGCCCTGGGGCTGTTTAGTCTGGAGAAGAGAAGGCTGAGAGGGGATCTGATCAATGTCTCTCAATAGCTGAGGGGTGGGGGTCAAGTGGAGGGGGCCAGGCTCTTTTGGGTGGTGCACAGGAATAAGCCCAGGAACAATGGGTTCAAACTTGAACAGGGAAGGTTTCACCTCAACATGAGGAGAAACTTCTTTCCAGTGAGGGTGACAGAGCACTGGAACAGGCTGCCCAGGGAGGTTGTGGAGTCTCCTTCTCTGGAGACTTTCCAAACCCACCTGGATGCATTCCTGTGCAGAATACCCTAAGTGATCCTGCTCTGGCAGGGGGGTTGGACTGGATGATTTCTGGAGGTCCCTTCCAGCCTCTAATGTTCTGTGATTCTGTGAAAGATCCACAGATATTAAGGTCTCATCTCTCTGATTCAGCAGTCTCCCCCAAATGCCTCAGTCTCTCCTGTTCTTTGAGAACAAGGGCCTCTGTCACACTGAAGTCCCACACCAAATGCTGCCCATTTAGATCTGTAATTTTGGAACACTGCCCAGATGTATTACATGTGGGGGGCTGAGTATCTGGTTTCCATTCCAGGGACCAGGCAGTAAAATGTTTATCATTTAGGGGCTTGGAGTTTTTGGCTAATTTCATGGAATAACAGAATTATCAGGGTTGGGAGGGACTTCAAGGATCAGCCAGTTCCAATTTCCCTGCCATGGGCAGGGATATCTCACACTAGATCAGGTTGCTCACAGCCACATCCAGCCTGGCCTTCAAAACCTCCAGGGATGAGGCTTCCACCACCTCCCTGGGCAAACTGTTCCAGTGTCTCAACACCCTCAGGGGAAGAACTTCTTCCTAGCATCCAATCTGTTTGAGAGTAATGATTTGGACTATTCATATCCTCAAAGCCAGGCAGATGCCCAGGAGATTTACAGCAAAGTTAAATCACAGTAACACAGTGGTCTCCAACTCAGAGCTTTTAGTCACATGCTCTCACTTTTCTTCACCTCAT
The DNA here is from genome assembly GCF_027791375.1 of Indicator indicator. Taxonomy (NCBI): domain Eukaryota; kingdom Metazoa; phylum Chordata; class Aves; order Piciformes; family Indicatoridae; genus Indicator; species Indicator indicator. The sequence goes on along the minus strand of NC_072012.1, from coordinate 47,134,092 downwards.
ACACTGTGTATGTTAACTATTTTTGAGTAACTATTTTTCTCCTTAAGCCCTAAATTGATGACACAATTTGCCTGTTATTTCACACTCATAGCTGTGTCTTCATATCAGACAGCTAAAACAAAATAATTGTGGGGAGCTGCAGGTCTTTAACATCTTTCCCTAGTTCCAAAATGCTTTGTGAGAAATAATCAAACCTTTCAGCACCTCAAAGCCACTTAAGTAGTTAGGAGGAAAGGATTCTGACACAGCCCAAGTCTTTCTTTTCAGACCAGGGTTCTCTGTCCTGGTTAATTCCTCCTCTCTGTCTGCCCTCCCCTGCTGACAAAACTTTAACCACCTTTGATTCCTAACTCTCTTTAACCAGCTCTATCTGCCTGGGGGCTATGTCTTCTGAAGGCTTGATTACATCATACTTCACATAGCCACCAAGATCCATTTTCTTTCTGAAGTCCTTTATATTTTTTGTTTTTATGGTCACCTACTACCTCTTCAATTTTCACTTTGTCATTCATTGAGTGAGTCTCTATACTGCAGCATCTTTCTTTTCCTTCTTCCTTCTTTTAATGAGCACCATTACAGTTCCACCCTCTTTTATCAGCCTTTGAATGTCTGTCTTAATTTTTATTCTTTGGATTGCAAACCTGACTCTTTGCATGTATTTCCTTTATGCTTGCATCACAAACATGAAATCCAACTAGAATTGCTTTGAAGAATTCCTTTATTCTTTACATACCCTTTTAATTTTTGCTAATCAGTTCTTCTTTTAGTTAAGAGAATATCACTTGCCCTTGAACTTCTAGTGATGGAAAACACTTTCTTATTTTTATATTTTTTGCCTATTCCACCTATAGAGTTCATGTTGGAAAAGACTCTCAGGAGCACCAAGGCCAACCCAGAACCCTACTCTACAAGGCTCACCCCTAAACCACAGCCCCAAGCACCACAGCCAAACCACCTTGAAACACAGCCAGGCTTGGGGACTCCACCACCTCCCTGCCCAGCACATTCCAATCCCTGACCATTCTTGCTGCGAAAATTTTTTTCCTACTATCCAGCCTAAACCTACCCAGTGGCAGCTTGAGGCCATTCCCTCTTGTTCTATCACTAATGACCTGTGAGAAGAGACCAGCACCAACCTCTCCACAACCTCCTTTCAGGTAGTTGTAGAGAGCCAGGAGGTCTCCCCTCAGCCTCCTCTTTTCCAAACTAATCATCTCCAGCTCCTTCAGTCTCTCTTCATCACATTTATTCCCCAGAGCCTTCCCCACCTTCCTTGCCCTCCTCTGCCCTGGCTCCAGCACCTCCACATCTCTCTTGGATTGAGGTGTCCAAAACTGGACACAACACTCAAGGTGTGGCCTCCCCACAGATGTGTCCCAGGGGACAATCCCCTCCCTGCTCCTGCTGGACACAGCATTCCTAACCCCAGCCAGGATGCCTTTGGCTTTCTTGGCCACCTGGGCACACTGCTTGCTCATATATGTTGTAGCAGCCACAGTACTTTTTAAACACCACCAGATATCACAGTAGTTGCTTTCCTCAGAAGAAGAGTTGCAGACTTGGAGTCACTCCTTCAAACACTGTCCCTTCTCAGTGCTCCTTGTTGCCCTCTCAGCTCCCATCTCCCTCCTTGCAGCTTACAGCATTTACTGATGATGCCAGCCAGAAGCATTTCATATTATTATTAATGTTAGTGTTAATATAATCTGAGATTCCCTTATTCCACTAATTATTTTGCCACATAATCAACTCAGTAATTTAAGAAATTAGAATAGCAAGTAATGTAGTCTCCTTCTCTGGAGACTTTTCAAAACCTTCTTGGATATACTCCTGTGCAGCCTGCCGTAGGGGATCCTGCTTTGGCAGAGGGGTTGGACTCAATCTCTGGAGGTCCCTTCCAACCCCTAACATTCTGTGATTCTGAGAATAAGACATCTGGTGGGGGGGAGGAGGAAAAGCATGTAAGAAAATTACTGATTGCAGAATATTGAACCAAGAAACTTCTCATTGCTCTCAAGACCCAGGGAACTGCTTGAAAGAGTCCAGCACAAACTCACAAAAATGATAAAGGGAGTGGAGCATCTTCCTTACAAGGAGAGCCTGAGGGAGCTGAGGGCTCTGTGGCTTGGAGAGGAGGAGCCTGAGAGGTGACCTCATTCATGGTGATCAAGATGTGCAGGGGGAGTGCCAAGAGGCTGGAGCCAGGCTCTGCTGGGTGATGCCCAATGACAGCACAAGGGGCAACAGTGGAAGCTGAGCCATAGGAAGTTCCGTGGAAACATGGAGAAGGAAAAATGTTTTCCCTGTGAGGGTGACAGAACACTGGAACAGGCTGCCCAGTGTGGAGTCTCCCTCTCTGGAGATATTGATGAACTACCTGGATGTGCTCTAGGTGCTCCTGCTCTGGCAGGGGGTTGGACTGGTTGATCTTTTGAGGTCCCTTCCAGCCCCTAACATTCTGTGATTCTGTGATGCTTGGCTCTGGAATATTGACAGTGTCTTGCTGGTTTTACTTGCATTAAAGTTTCTTGCATGTTTCTTTCTTGGATATTAAAAAAAAAAAAAAGAAAAAAGGGGGAAAAAAAAAAAGCAAGCCCTAAACCAAATATCAATGAAAGCAGCTAAAGATACAGAATATTAGTCAAGTTTTGATTTTGAGCAAGGTCATGATCATTCTGAAAATTTCTCTGATGTGGTAGAGAATAAAAATACATCCGTGGATGGACGTGAGGAAGAAGTTCTTCCCCATGAGAGTGGTGAGAGCCTGGAATGGGTTGTCCAGGGAGGTGGTTGAGGCCCCATCCCTGGAGGTGTTTAAGGCCAGGCTGGATGAGGCTCTGGCCAGCCTGATGTAGTGTGAGGTGTCCCTGCCCATGGCAGGGGGGTTGGAACTGGATGATCCTTGTGATCCCTTCCAACCCTGACTGATTCTATCCTTGTGCCCTTTTGAAAAGCTCCTGGACAAGCCATTATTCCCGACACACATGAAATGTGAGCACCATCCAGTGGCAAAGGAAGCGAATCACAGCTTTTGCTCCTGATTCCCTCTTCCTTTTCCTCAAACCACAGATCTAGCAAGGCAATTTAAATCATAGAATCACAGAAATGTCAGGGTTGGAAGGGACCTCAAGGATCATCTAGTTCTAACCCACCCCCGCTATGGGCAGGGACACCTCACACTACAGCAGGTTGCTCAGAGCCACATCCAGCCTGGCCTTCAAAACCTCCAGGGATGAGGCTTCCACCATCTCCCTGGGCAACCTGTTCCAGTGTCTCACCACCCTCATGCTGAAACACTTCTGCACTTCAGGGTGTTCCATCGTGGTCAAAACCACACTGAACATCTGGCCTAGACAGAACATGCATCCTGGGCTTTCTCAAAGCTGAAAAAAACTGCTCAGAAATGCTAATTTGAGTTATTAGGAAGCAGCTGACTGAGAAGCAGTGGTTGGAATGAGTGGAAATTCTACACACTTGTTAAAAGTGTACGAGGAGAAAGGCAAAAGGGCATAAACAAGGCATAACCCCTACCAGAATCATAGAATCATAGAATCATAGAATCAGTCAGGGTTGGAAGGGACCACAAGGATCATCCAGTTCCAACCCCCCTGCCATGGGAAGGGACAGCTCAAACTACATCAGGCTGGCCAGAGCCTAATCCTTAGAGAATAACCCTCAGCAGGCTGCTTGAGTAGCATTAGTAGCCTTTGTGAGGCTTAAACAGAAGTAGCCATTGCACTTGGAAACTAAGATCTTGTTCACATTCTGCATGCCAGGTCTTGTGGAGCAGTAGACCTTTGGCCATCCATCTCTTGCATAGCTAAAGCAGGCAGGTCAGCCACTACAACAGACCTCTGCACTCCATGGATTAGGCACAGAGGGAGGCATGACAACTATCTTGAGCTGTCACTTACTTTAGTGGCCTGATGTGACAGGATGGTGGAAAGCTGCTGCTGCTCTGCCATAAGGGAAGACCAACTTCAGGACCACCTGAGGAACCTCAGCATACATAAATCTATGGGGCCTGATGAGATGCATCCCAGTTTAAGAAAGGTGTTGAGATGCTGGAAGGTGTCCAGAGAAGGGCAACAAGGCTGGTGAGGGGTCTGGAGCACAGCCCTGTGAGGAGAGGCTGAGGGAGCTGGGGGTGTTTAGCCTGGAGAAGAGGAGGCTCAGGGGAGACCTCATTGCTCTCTACAACTACCTGAAGGGAGGTTGTAGCCAGGTGGGGGTTGGTCTCTTCTCCCAGGCAACCAGCACCAGAACAAGAGGACACAGTCTCAAGCTGTGCCAGGGGAAGTTTAGGCTGGGTGTGAGGAAGAAATTCTTCCCAGCAAGAGAGATTGGCCATTGGAATGTGCTGCCCAGGGAGGTGGTGGAGTCACTGTCCTTGGAAGTGTTTGAAGTAAGCCTGGCTGAGGCACTTAGTGCCATGGTTTAGTTGATGAGATGGTGTTGGGTGATAGGTTGGACTGGATGATCTTGAAGGTCTTTTCCAACCTTAGTCACCTTTCTGTGACTCTCTGAATTGGCTGATGTAACTGCAAAGCCACCCTCTGTAGTATTTGCAAAGTCCTGGCAGTTCAGGTGAAGTCCCTGGAGAATGGAAGAAGGGAAACATTGCACCCATTCGTCAAAAGGGTGAAAAAGAGGACCCTGGAAATCAGCAACCTGCCAGCCTCAGCGCTGTGCCTGGGAAGATCATGGAACAGATTCTCCTGGAAGCAACACTGGCACACATGGAGTACAGGGATGTGATTTGAGACAGCCAGCATGGCTTCACCAAGCCCTGGTCCTGCCTGACCAACCTAGTGGCTCTCCATGGTGGTGTAACTACATGACCAATAGATGTCATCTACCTGGACTTTTGTAAAGCCTTTGGCACAGTCACCCACTACATCCTTCTAAGATGGAGAGATATGGATTTGATGGGTGGAATGTCCAGTGAAAAAGGAATTAGCTGAATGATTGCACCCAAAGAGTAGTGATCAATGGCTTGATAACCTGATTGAGATGGGTGATGAAGACAAATGTCTTCATCAGTGAAGATGGTGAGACTGGGGGACACCATTGGCAAGTGTGCAGATGACACCAAGCTGAGTGGTGCAGTTGACAAGACTGAAGGATAGGATGGGTGCCACCTAGAGAGACCTGGAGAGCAGGGCTGAGAAGAATCTCATGAGGTTCAGTAAGGCGAGGTGCAAGGTCCTGCACCTAAGTTGGGGCAATCCTTGATATCAATACAGACTGGGTGATGATAAAATTGAGAGCAGTCCTGCAGAAAAGAACTTGGGGCTATTGGTGGACAAGAAGCTGGACATGAGCAATGTGCACTTGCAGCCCAGAAGGCAAATCACATCCTGGGTTGCATCAAAAGCAGCATGGCCAGCAGGCCAGGAGGTGATTCTGTCACTCTGCTCTGGTGAGACCTCACTGTGTCCATCTCTGGGACTCCCAACAGAAGAGAGACACAGACCTGCTGGAGTGGGTCCAGAGGAGAGCCACAAAGATGATCAGAGGGCTGGAGCACCTCTCCTGCAAAGACAGGCTGAAAGAATTGGGGCTGTCCAGCTTGGAGAGGTTCTGGGGAGACTTTATGGTAGCATTTCAGTATCTGAAGGGACCTACAGGAAGGCTAGGGAGGGACTGTTTAGAAGGGCTTGTAGCGATAGGATGAGGGGCAATGGTTTGGAAACTGCTGCAGGGTAGACTTAGATTGGACTTAAGGAGGAAGTTCTTTACAATGAGAGTGGTGAAATACTGGAACAGGTTGTCCAGGGGTGTGGTTGAGGCCCTGGCTCCTGAGGGCATTCAAGCTCACACTTGATGTGGCCCGGGGCAGCCTGATCTAAGTTGGAGGTGCCCCTGCTCACTGCAGGAGGGTTGAACAAGATGACCTTTGAGGGTCTCTTCCAACCCAATGCAATCTGTGCATCTGAGAATCATTTGGACATGGGTGCCCTGAGTCCAACAGCAATGCATTACACACATGCTGCAGAGTGAGCAGCTCCCTGCTACATGCTGACATTGCAATTCAGAGAACTGCTCTCAGCCCTGTGTTATGCGCACAACTTCTAACAAATTGAAGATGTCTGATAACTGTACACAGCTTTTTCTCAACTAATGCTACTAATTTGACTTTTTGATGAGTGGAAATTACTTCAAAAGCTCTCAGGTTGGAAATGGAAAATTATCTTGGATTATCCTTCATAGGCAAGAGTTACGCCTGAGAAACTTGGTATCAAGTTGCTAAGATGTTTTGTCTAGGATTTTGCTCCTTTTCGTAGAATCATTAGGGTTGGAAAGGACCTCAAGGATCATCTGGTTCCAACCCCCCCTGCCATGGGCAGGGACACCTCACACTGCATCAGGTTGCTCAGAGCCACATCCAGCCTGGCCTTAAAAACCTCCAGGGATGGGGTTTCCACCACTGCCCTGGGCAACCTGTTGCATTTCATTTGTGTCATAGCTTTCCCACACTCTCCAAATCATACTCTTGAAGCACACACTTTCTAAGACTTGCATTTACCTCAACTGAATTGGTGCTTGGGATCCCATCCCTGGAGATACTCAAAGTGAGGCTTGACAGGGCCCTGGGCAGCCTGATCTAGTTGGGGATGTCTCTGCTGACTGCAGGGGTGGTTGGACTGGATGACCCTTGGAGGTCCCTTCCAGCCAGGACCATTCTGTGAATGTGGTTCTTTGTCTGATGTTGGGACAATGTAACTATGTTCTGCCCTTTGCTTACTAGAGGTAGCAAAGTCAGAATTTACACCTCACTTCAGAGCTTTTTGAAGCTAAGAAATGTATCATGTATTATCTTCCAGAGTGTCATGCCAGTTTAGACTTGTTAGGGGTGGAAGGGACCTCAAGGATCATCCAGTTCCAACCCCCGTGCCACGGGCAGGGACACCTCACACTAGATCAAGTTGCTCAGAGCCACATCCAGCCTGTGTGTACAAAATCCTTATTTAATAGAATGGAATGGTTGGTTAATAGAAGCCCAGGTTGTCTGGGGCTCTGAGGAACCTGCTCTAGTTGCAGAAGTTCCTGCTGACTGCAGGGTGGGGGTTGGACAAGATGACCTTTAAAGGTCCCTTCCAACTTGGTGCATTCTATGACTCTATTTCTATGATTCTAAGATATGGCCTTGGATTTTTGTTTTGTTTTGTTTTGTTTTTTTTTTGCTTGCAGGTTCTCTCAGCATCTCTGTTCAGATGGTAAATGTTGTAATAAGCCAGCTGAGGGCAAAGCAGGCTGTGTTGCAGCTTAAGTGTGTTAGGAAAGCACAGGGGAATGACTTGCCAATCTCTTTATTCATAGGTTAAAATGTAATGCCATACAGCTCTTAACAATTACTGACTGAAGAAAATCATCTGCATAAAACAGAAGCAAATCTAAGGGAGATTAATTAAAAAAAAAAACAAAAAAAAAGCCATTTTGCTTCAGCTTTTGAAATGATTACATACATAACAATATACATATTTACATTACAAGGATATTATATAAATATAATATATATGTAATCTTGTAACCACAATAAATATCAAGATTCCTTTTTATTTTTTAGGCACACAGCATAGAAAAAAATGCAGAATCTGCACAATCCTTAAGATTCTTGGAGTGACTCACTCTAACATTATTTTCACACTGAAAAAAGCAAATTATTTTACACAAAATATACAGCCACAGTTTATGCAGTCCCCAGTGAACAGGGAATCTTGCCTCACCTTCCTGTAAGTCTGCTCCTTGGTTTTTCTAATACTATTGTTCTATACAGCTATTACATAAGAAAATAGTTTGCAGGTTTTTTTTTGTTTGTTTTTTTTTTTTTTTACTCAGCTAATAGCCTAAGTAATTATCAGTGCTAATAAAGTAAGTACAGCATATCTACATAAGGTATGTACATGTGTTTACACAAACAGGGATTTGGTGAACCACTTCTGAGCTCACTTTGAATACTGGGGGGGGCTAACCTGAAAGCAGGAAAACAAAAAACAAAACAGAACAAACCATAATAAGACAGAAGAAGCCAAACCCAAACCAAAACAGGATAAAACAGAACAAACCAAAACAAGCAAAAAACATGACGAAAAGAAAAAAGAAAAAGAAGTGTAGAGAAAAAGGAGAGAGAGAAAAAGGAGAGAGAGAAAAAGGAGAGAGAGAAAAAGGAGAGAGAGAAAAAGGAGAGAGAGAAAAAGGAGAGAGAGAAAAAGGAGAGAGAGAAAAAGGAGAGAGAGAAAAAGGAGAGAGAGAAAAAGGAGAGAGAGAAAAAGGAGAGAGAAAAGGGAGAGAGAAAAAGGAGAGAGAAAAAGAAAATAAAAGAAGAGGAGAGAAAAGGAGAGGAGAGAAAAACACAAGGATTTTCAGTGATATTACCTCAGAAACATTTTATCATTTGAGTGAGAGCTGGGCTTGTCCAGTGGTATTACCTCAGAAACATTTCACCCTTTGGGTAAGACCTGGGCTTCAGAGATAGAAAACTTTAAATTTAGAAATTAATTTAAAAAAAAAAAAAAAAGAAATGTTGGCTATGCTGGCAGGCATAGCCTGCCATGGATTAGTGAATGTGTTCCCTTCAGTGCACATAGAACCCCCAGAGAATTCACCCCCAAGGGAGCTCTCTCAACCTGTACGTACAGTCATGGCGTTATCAAGACTGCCGCGACGGAGCACCTGAGATCACACCCTAGCACGTGAAGCTGACCACTTCTCCTTGGAGGGGCGTAGTCAGCGAGAGAGGAGGAAACAAATGGCATGGTTTGTTTTTTCTTTTCTTCCTGCAGCTACAAATCAGACTCTGGCATATCAGGCATGTCTGCCATCAGGTACCCAATCCCGTACCGTCCGTTGGGAGCGGTGTCCAGAGCTGGTGACCCAGTCTGTTTCCGATATATGTTTTTGCCAAAATTTGGAGAGGGCACTTCGCTTGGACTCTTCCCATGGATCAGACTTGTGTTATCCCCCTCCAGGTTAACAGGTTCCTTTATTATCCGTCCTCTTTTGTAGGACACAGATGCCAAACTCCCAGAGCTGTCATCGACCAGGTTGCAACGGCGCACCAGGAAGACGATCGGGACAGGCAGTATGGCCAACACCATCAGAGATATGCAGACAATCATTCCCCACGTTGGATAGCTGTGGAACTCCTCTGTAGCCTGAGAAACCCAAGAGAGATAGCACTAATACATCTTTACTGAAAAAAAAAGAGCAAACCTGCAGTTCTCACCAAAGCCTGCAGTTTTCAATTGCACCCTCGAGAGCTGGCACCAAGAAAGATGTCAAATCCGAATGGTCATGGAGATGTAGGATTGCTGTCTCTCTGACATGGAGTAGAGTAGGACCTCAATACAAGAGAGATGTGGAGGTGCTGGAGCAGTGCAGAGGAGGGCAAGAAAGCTGGAGAAGGGCCTGGAGAATAAATCTGATGAAGAGAGACTGAAGGAGCTGGGGATGGTTAGTTTGGAAAAGAGGAGGCTGAGGGGAGACCTCCTGGCTCTCTACGACTACCTGAAAGGACACTGCAGAGAGGTTGGTGCTGGTCTCTTCTCACAGGTAATTAGTGATAGAACAAGAGGGAATGGCCTCAAGCTGCCACTGGGTAGGTTTAGATTAAACATTAGGAAAAAAGTGTTCATGGAAAGAGTGGTCATGCATTGGAACATGCTGCCCAGGGAGGTGTTTAAAGGTGGTTTGGATGTGGTGCCTGGGGCTATGGTTTAGGGGTGAACCATGTACAGTAGGGTTCTTGGGTTGGACTTGGTGATGTTCAAACTTGAATACAGAAGATTTCACCTCAACATGAGGAGAAGCTTATTTACAAGTGAGGGTGACAGAGCCCTGGAACAGGCTGCCCAGGGGCGTTGTGGAGTCTTCTCTGGAGACTTTCTAAACCCACCTGGATGCATTCCTGTGCAGACTACCCTAAGTGATGCTGCTCTGGCAGGGGGGTTGGACCTGATGATCTCTGGAGGTCCCTTCCAACCTCTGCTTGATACTGTGAGACTGTGAAAAGCCCACTGAAGTTAACTACTGCAGCGAAACCAGAGAACTGTACAAAGCTTAAATACACAGGCCCCAAAATTTCTCAAGAAAACAGCTTAGAAAAGGCAAATCGATTAGAAACTGATTTTGAAATGCTAGGCAAGGCGTATCTGAGAGCACAGTGCCTTTGATGATGCCAAAGGATAGGCTGCAGCCAGCGTTTGGAGACTTCAGCTCTTGTCGATGGCGCTGGGCAAGAGTACTCCTCGAGCGCCCTCTAGTGGCCAAACTCTGCGATGCAGGCAGACTGAACGACCTGCGATAGCTCCTGGTGCGTTGGAAGTAGAACCGAAAGGTTAAGGCAGAAACAGGGTTTTTTTCACTTAAATACTTTCTTTCTCCCCTCCTTTACAGTGAAGGTGACGGAGCTCTGGAACAGGCTGCCCGGGGGGGGTTGTGGAGTCTCCTTCTCTGGAGACTTTCCAACCCCACCTGGATGCATTCCTGTGCAGACTACCCTAAGTGATCCTGCTCTGGCAGGGGGGTTGGACCTGATGATCTCTGGAGGTCCCTTCCAACCTCTGATATACTGTGATCCTGTGGGTCTTCTCCAACCTGAATGTTTCTGTGATTCTGTGAGACAGGTATTAATTGCAGCTATTACTTACAATGCAATATGAGTTCCCAAAGGGGAAAATGTGTGACATTGACTAAATCTCACTATTTAATGACACATAAAAAACTGATATCTGAAATTACTTATCCAGTGTTATCACCCATTTTCTGAAGTACAACAAGAGATAATAAAACTGAACAACCTCTTCCAACCTTAAGAATTTGTTGAACATACATCCACAAACCAGAAGTCACAAAAAGCATGAAGGGCTCACATCAAGCACTTTAAAATATAAGCAAAACTATTCAAAAACTTAAAAAAGCATTTGTTTTACAGTAATATTACTTGAGATAAAAGACATGTCATTAGTTATACTGATTTTTAATCTCCAATTGCATATCTTCTGCTTTCTCATGTATATGTATGTGCCCCAGCATAAGAGGGACATGGAACTGCTAGAGGGTCCAGACAAGTGCCACAAAGATGATCAGAGGGCTGGAGAACCTCCCCTCTGGGGACAGGCTGAAAGAATTTGGCCTCTTCAGTTTGGAGAAAAGAAGGCTCTGGGGATATCTTAGAGCAGCCTTCTGGTACCTGAAGGGGGCCTGCAAGAAAGCTGGAAAGAGATTTTTCACCAAGGCTTGTTGTCATAAGAGAGAATGGATTAAAGCTTGAGGAGGGCAGATTTAGACTGGATGTCAGGAAGAAATTCTTTCCAGTGAGGGTGGTGAGACACTGGAACAGGTTGCCCAGAGAGACTGTGGATGTCCCCTCCGTGGAAGTGCTCAAGGCCAGGTTGGATGTGACCTCCTTGAGTGACCTGGTCTAGTAGAAGGTGTCCCTGCCCATGGTAGTGGGGTTGGACCTAGATGATCTTTAAGGTCCCTTCCAACCTAAACCATTCTGTGAATCTATGAATCCAAAATACTTCAGACCACAGAATCCCAGAAACATTCAGGTTGGAAAAGACCCTCAGGATCTCCAAGTCCAACCCAGAACCCTACTCTACAAAGGCTCACCCCTAAGCCATATCCCTAAGCACCACATCCAAACCACCTTTAAACACATCCAGGCTTGGGGACTCAGTCACCTCCCTGGGCAGCTCATTTCAATGCCTGACCACTCTTTCATGATGATGATGATGATGATGATGATGATGACTGTGTCTGTGATATACATACCGTGTCTTCAATCCAAGCATTGTAGCCAGGGGGACTTAATCCCATTTGGACAATGCTAGCTACCAGCAAACACAGCAATACCAAAGGTGAAACATACTTCCACATGTAGTAATAATACTGGCTTGGAGAAAACCCAAGCATGTCCTTCAGATCCTCCATAAATCTGTGAAGGGAATGAAAGGTTATTGTTAGTGCAGACACTGGGGCTTCAAGTGCTGTCATGGATACATAGCACCTGATTTGAGGAGACACTGAAAAGATGCAAGGCTAGAAATGGCAGCAATGGACTGAAAAACTGAGCTTGTGTTCCTAGTTCAGAGCTGATGAACAGAAGGTATCACGACACAGCACTGAGACTTAGTACAATGCTTCTTTGGAAGCATTGTGCTGGAAAGACATTTAAACTCACAGAATCATACATGAGGGAGGTGATTCTCCCCCTTCTGTTCTGCTTTCATCAGACCCCACCTGAAGTACTGCATCCAGTTCTGGAGCCCCCAAGGACATGGAGCACTTGGGCCATAAGGATGATCAGAGGGCTGAAGCACCTCCTCTATGAGGAGTCACTTAGTGAACACATTCTGGTGATTTCAGTCACAAGATGTAAAAAAATTAGAGGGTTGCTCTTTTCAGCCATCACTGAGAGAAGGCTACTTACCTTCACTGACAACTGTACTGCTTCCAGCTAAGTTTTGACCCTGCTCTTTAATATCATTTTCTCTTACTTCCTTTCTGACAACTAATTGCTACAACACTCCAAACCAAAGCTAGTTCATAAACTGAAACTTTCTTATTGTCACTGCCATTAAGAGTTTGCTTTCTTCCTTACTCAGGCTGCCTGGAACACTGCAGGGTCTGCTCAGAATACTCATCCTCATGGGCTGCTTAGATCATAGCTATTACTTCCTGAATCCTTTCACTTGCCATCTTACTTCTATATAAATTCCTCATACTTGTACATCCAGCCTCCTTTTTAACTCTCTAATTTTGCCTCTTTTACTGCACCCTCCTCTCTTTTAGTGGAACACTGCAACAGGTTGCCCAGGGAGGTGGTTGAGGCCCCTTCCCTGGAGAGATTCAAGGTGAGGCTTGATGAGGCCCTGGGCATCCTGATCAAGTTGGGGGTGTCCCTGCTGACTGCAGGGAGGTCAGACTGGATGATCTTTGGAGGTCCCTTCTGGCCCAGACCATTCTGTGATTCTGTGACTTTAGATCTGTTGCAATCATGCTTTGGGCTTCAGTGCACTCTCCTGATGCCTTATATCATCTTGCTCCAAAATTTGTCCTTAAAACCAGATTAAATTCACTGACCCACTTTCTACTTACCTCCATTTACATGTACATTTCAAATACTTCAAGCAGTATGATTAAAACAGTCATAATTACTGTTAATATGGACAGATCCACTTCCTTCACTCACTTGTCTATTCCATAAATTCTTGTGACTGCAATGTTCTCCAGAATGACCACAATTAGCAGGGGCAGAGTAGCTGAGTAGTCATCAAACATCGTCACAAAGTAATTCCCAGAGCGCTGCACAAAGATCAGGCCAATGAAAAATGCTACCAAGCAGCAGATGACTGGAACAGAGGACAGAAACCTGGACTGTAAATCATAAAAGCTCCACAGCCAAAGAGGAAATAAAGAGAGCTTGGAACAGCAAAGATACACTTTAATGCATTATTTCATATAATCAAAACTTGAGAACATTTTGCTTTCTAGAAGGGGGGGGGGTCTCGATTTGAAGTGCTTTAGGAATCTTACCCATTCCCTATGCAAGGGAGAAGTGATGAAATAAGAATTACTGGAATTGCCATATTACAGCAGTCCTGATTAAGCAGCAGAGACAACCAGCAAGTGACTATTTCTCATGACCACAAGGCTAAAGTCACCTGAACTGGTAAGCTAAACACCACACATTGCATTATTTGGGTCACTGGATCGCTTTTGAGAGCTTAGAAAAGAACCAAAGTTTCAGACTCTAATTCCAGAAAATATGTAAAGGTTGAACAAACTTTCTCTGAAGATCATTCATGGCATGGAGCTCCACTAGGACAGGCTGAGGGAGCTGGGGTTGTTCAGTCTGGAGAGAGAAGGCTCTGGGGAGACCTAATAGCAACCTTCCAGTACTGAAGGGGGCTACAAAAAAGCTGCAGAGGGACTGGTTACAAAGGCCTGGAGTGATAGGATGAGGGGCAATGGTTTGAAATTGGAGAAGAGCAGATTTAGATTGGATGTTAGGAACAAGTTCTTTACCATGAAGTTGGTCGAACAGTGGAACAGGTTGCCCAGGGAGATAGTTGAAGTACCATCCCTGGAGATATTCATGGTCAGGATCAACAAGGCTCTGAGCAACCTGATCTAGTGGAGGATGTCCCTGCTCTAGTGAGAAGACAGTTCACTCACCAGTAAGAATTTCTTTCCTGACCTTGAAGGTATCAACAATGGGTGTGATGATGCCTTCAATGGTTCCAAACATACTTCCAAGTCCCAAATTTACCAGCATGAGGAAGAACATGACTGACCAGAAAGGAGAAGCAGGGAAATGGGTCATTGCTTCTGTAAAGGCAATAAAAGCTAAACCAGTTCCTTGAACTGCCTGTCAAGAGAAAAAAAAAAAATCCACATTATTGTTCATTAAGAGCAATTTTTTTTGGTAGTTTGGTACCCTGGCTGGGTAAGTATGAATTGTCATTGATTAAATCTTGAAGGTGAAAAGGGATCTTGCTTGCATATCTAATATGTGACTCTTCCAAATCTGCCAACTTATTACTACTGTCTACTGAAATATTGGATTTGGCTGAGAACATGGAAGTTGGTCAACATTAATGACACACTTCTTCCACAGAATCACAGAATACCAGTTTGGAAGGGATCTCAAAAGATCATCTTGTTCCACCTTTCTTGGCAGAAGCATGGTCTAGACAAGATGGCCCAGCACTTCCCTGGGGAGATTATCCAATGTCTGACTGTGAGAAAGTTTCTTCATGAGCACCTCCCCTATGAGGACAGGCTGAGAGAGTTGGGGCTGTTCAGTCTGGAGAAGAGAAGGCTCTGAGGAGACCTTCTTGTGGCCTTCCAGTATCTGAAGGGGGCTACAAGAAAGCTGGGGAGGGACTTTTTGGGGTGTCAGGGAGTGATAGGACTAGGGGGAATGGAACAAAAATAGAAATGGGTAGGTTGAGATTGGATGTTAGGAATTCTTCCCCATGAGGGTGGTGAGACACTGGCACAGGTTGCCCAGGGAGGTGGTGTCAGCCTCATCCCTGGAAGTTTTTAAGGCCAGGCTGGATGTGGCTGTGAGCAACCTGCTGTAGTGTGAGGTGTCCCTGCCCATGGCAGGGAGGTTACAGTAGATGACCTCTGAGGTCCCTTCCAACCTAAGCCATTCTATGATGTGTTACAAATCAGCCAAGACTAAATTAAGGTATGAGACTCAAAAGCCCTCAGGTGAGCTGAAATGCAGCCCTGCACAGAACCATGTTCTCTATGATCACACTGCCCATAGGTACACTGCACTGGTACTCTAAGTGTACTTCACAGTTTACTTCAGGCTTACAAATACTGATCTGCTCAGAATCTCTGCATTTCAGATTCACTTATCACTCTCACCTTGTTAAGTTCATCTTCAATTTGACATGATTTCAGACCAAGAGACTCAAACTCTTCCTCTTTAACTTTCTGAATAATGTCATAAACTAAATTGTAATCTTCTGCTGTAATGCTGGAGAAATTGATATGATGTGGTATCATATCCTGGCTCAGATTGCCTACTTTCAAGAGTTTTAAGATCTTCTCTGAATTTCTGTAAAACACAACAGAAGAGAGAAATAAAACTCAATGATCTGTGGTAACTCCTAACTTAAATATACCATTAAAATTATTTTTTTTTAAAAAAGAAAATGGATATTCATACTGGATAACACATTTTTCATTTATGATATTGGCTTTGAAGCCCAGAACTGCAAACACCACCAAAGTTGCCAGCACAGAAGTGAAAAAATTGATGAAGGACACCAGTACAGCATCAAAATGGCAGTTGTTGTCTCTCTTGTTGTAGCTTGAAAAGGCAATGACTCCACCAAATCCAAGCCCTAAGGCAAAGAACACCTGAGTAGCAGCTTCTCTCCAGACCTTGGGCTCCAGCATTATTTCAAGCTGTTTGAAATTAGATATAATATATGTCAGCTATAAAGTGCATTTATTTCTATTATATGAAAAGACAACAGAAGAAAATAAAACAGGAAGACAACCTACATCATAAAATGCTCGACTACAAACAGTTTCATTATGACAAAAATGAAAGCTGAAGGTGAAACCTAAAATTGAGCAAGCTTATGGCCCAGAATTTCTATTTATTTTTTTGTATTTATATTTTTTTTATATTACAGAATCCTTAAAGAGAAACATGCTACCAAGTATGCTCCCTACAATGAGACACTACTGAAGCTATATCACAATTGAAATAACTGCTAGTTACATCCAGAAATAAGCACAAATATCCATCTTTTTTTTCTCTTTTTTTTTTTTTTTAAATACAGCATTTACTGGCTGTTTTTTTTTTTGTTTTTCACAGTATGGACACTTGCTAGGCTTAAGCTGTATTTTGGGATGGTCAATCCTCACATAAATGCAGTTAACTGTTTTGAAAGTTGCTTTGTTGTTACTTCTCAAAGAGAAGAAGTGAACAGGAGGTACAGGTTCTTACATGGAATTCTATTACATGCAAATAGGTAAAGCAAAACACAACACAGGAGAAAAATGCTGGCCACCACAAGCTGTATAGTCCATGAATCAAATCTCCCTTAATCCAGATGCTTTGAATTTACCCTAAATGGGTCATGGATCTGAAGTACAGCTAAGCTTTCTATCAAAATAACTGAGCTGTGTTGCTCACTGAGATAACCATACTACTAGAAATATCTTTGTTTCAACTTGATGAGTCATCACCTGTCTGCATCTATACAAAAAAAAGAGGTACATGTGAAACTGATCAGGGGACTGGAACACCTCTCCTATGGGATAGGCTGAGGCAGTTGGGATTGTTCAGCCTGGAGAAGAGAAGGCTCTGGGGAGACCTAATAGTTGCTTCCCACTACCTGAAGGAGGCCTACAAGAAGGCTGCAGAGGGTCTGTTTCCAAAGGCCTGAAGTGATAGGATGAGAGGCAATGTTTAGAAACGAGAGAAGAGATTTAGATTAGATGTTAGGAGCAAGTTCTTTAGCATGAGGTTGGTGGAACACTGGAACAGGCTGCCCAGGGACGCAGTCAAGGTCCGATCCCTGGAGATTCTCAAGGTCAGGCTGGACAAGGGTCTGAGCAACCTGATCTAGTAGAGGATGTCCCTGCTGACTGCAGATGAACTTTGTAGGTCCCTTCCAACCCACACCATGCTATGATTCTAAGATTTCTCAATTTGATTCAGGGCCTCCATTTATTTAACAGTAAAAGACCTTACATCTGTGCATGCAATCTGCATTTTTTTTTAAACCTTAGCCTTAACAGAAACAGTAGACATAAAAAGCATCAGCACAGATGTCAGCATCATTAGACTGACTGTCTTGCTCAGCAGAAAAAAAACACCCCAACACTCTGCTATTATTATCATAATATCTTGAAAGATTTTTAGTTTCCCATAAAGGTATAGTATTAGAATAGATAGGTAGCAGATACTTTCTTCATTCACTTATAATAGCTAAAATAGAATATGGGGGGAGGGGGCAGGGGGGAGAAGAAAGAAAGTATTTAAGTGAAAAAAACCCTGTTTCTGCCTTAACCTTTCGGTTCTACTTCCAACGCACCAGGAGCTATCGCAGGTCGTTCAGTCTGCCTGCATCGCAGAGTTTGGCCACTAGAGGGCGCTCGAGGAGTACTCTTGCCCAGCGCCATCGACAAGAGCTGAAGTCTCCAAACGCTGGCTGCAGCCTATCCTTTGGCATCATCAAAGGCACTGTGCTCTCAGATACGCCTTGCCTAGCATTTCAAAATCAGTTTCTAATCGATTTGCCTTTTCTAAGCTGTTTTCTTGAGAAATTTTGGGGCCTGTGTATTTAAGCTTTGTACAGTTCTCTGGTTTCGCTGCAGTAGTTAACTTCAGTGGGCTTTTCACAGTCTCACAGTATCAAGCAGAGGGTGGAAGGGACCTCCAGAGATCATCAGGTCCAACCCCCCTGCCAGAGCAGCATCACTTAGGGTAGTCTGCACAGGAATGCATCCAGGTGGGTTTGGAAAGTCTCCAGAGAAGGAGACTCCACAACGCCCCTGGGCAGCCTGTTCCAGGGCTCTGTCTCCCTCACTGGAAAGAAGTTTCTCCTCATGTTGAGCTGAAATCTTCTATGTTCAAGTTTGTATCCATTCTTCCTTGGCTTATCACTGTGAACCACTGAAAAGAGCCTGGCCCCCTCCACTTGACCCCCACCCCTCAGCTATTGATAGACATTGATCAGATCCCCTTCTCTCCTCAAGACTTTTAAATAGCCCCAGGGCTCTGTCTGTCTTCACAGGGAGCTCAAGTCCCCTAATCATCCACGTGGCTCTCTTTCATAGACCTTTCTTTAGGATTTTCTTTAAGGGCATTATTTGGAATTTCTGCTTTGCTCAGCAAGTGTCTACCAAAAAAGCTCTCCCCTTGTTCATTAGCCCTGTGCTCTCACACCCACCCCTAGGTCTGCCAATCCTCTGCTGTGCTGGCACAACTCCTCTGATGGAATCTGTTGTCATCAGTGTGGTTGTTTGCTGAACTAATCAAGGCTGAAAAGATGTTTCCCCTTCCCCTCTCATGTGTATAATATCCACCTGAATAATTTTCAACCTGTATCAGTTATTCTGCCTGCCCCACATAAACTGCTAACACAATGCAGAGAATGCAAACAACAGGTTGGGGAGACTGAATTTCTTCAGGTAGATTCATACAACCCTGCGAATCCAAATCAGTGCTCAAGTACAGAATCAATCAGAGATTATAATGAAAATACCTCTAAAGGTTTCTATTTGCATTATACATATGGCAGACAGGCCTCCTAATCTCAAATTTAAACTCCAACTTTAATTGTAAGATACAGAACTGGAAACCAGTAGAAGAAATTTAAAACCGTTTTTCTTTCAAGTTTGCTTATGTTGACACTTTAAACAACTGCATAATTAAGTTATAACCTAAAGTAAGCATCAGCTGCAACTTATTGTAAATCTAACTCATGAAAGATGAGATAGCAAAGAGATGTTGGTATAGCAGGGGAGTTTCAGTGTTTACTTTCTTTCAGTCTCTAGTGGTACTTCTCTAAATATAGAGATTATAAACAGGGTGGTTGAGAGACCAAATTACAACTTCAGGAAGTCTGTTTTCCACCTCTGCTATAGACTTCCTCTTCATCACTAACCATCACATTTCTCTGTTTCTCAAACTTCCTAAATTTGTCTGAGCAGCCTGCAAGTTCATGCAGAAGCAGGACTCTCTGAAGAGGAGGCAGTGAGGGAAGCAGATGCAAGGTCACAATGCAAGGTCATTTTAATGGGATGACAATTGTCCACAGACTCAAAACATCTGGAACCAAAAAACTGGCAACATCCTGCCATCTGACATTAGCTACTATGTGAATTGATTTTACCATAGAATTCTAGGTTGCAAGGGACCTCCAAAAGTCATTTAGTCCAACTCCCTCTGCAGTAAGCAGGGACATTCTCAACCAGATCTGGTTGCCCAGAGCCCTGTCCAGCCTCACCTTGAGTATCTCCACAGATGGGGCCCCAGCCACCTCCCTGGGCAACCTGTTCCAGTGTTCCACTACCCTCTTGCTAAAGGACCTGCTCCTAACATCCAATCTAATTCCGCCCTCCTCCAGTTTGAAGCCATTGTCCCTTGTCCTGCCTCTCCTGCAGGCCTCCGCAAACAGTCTCTCTCCATCCTTCCTGTAGCCCCCTTCAGGTACTGGCAGGCTGCTCTTAGGTCTCCCCAGAGCCTCCTCTTCTCCAGGCTGAACACCCCCAGCTCCCTCAGCCTGTCCTCATAGCAGAGGTGCTCCAACCCCCTGAGCATTTTTGTGACCCTCCTCTGGACCTGCTCCATCAGCTCCGTGTCCTTTCTATACTGAAGGCTCTGGAGCTGGACACAGTACTCCAGGTGAGGTCTGACCAGAGCAAAGTGGTAGAATCACCTCTCTGGATCTGCTGGCAATGCATCTTTTGATGCAGCCCAGGAAGCAAGCTCACACTATCTGCTCATGTCCAGCTCCTCTCTTATTATGTGGCTTTCATTTTTGAAATATCACTCTTGTTCTGTTCAACTGTATTATGAAATGGTCTTGTCTGGAAGTCTATTTCATAACACAATATGAAGTCCAGCATTACTCATTCCTGAGTATGGCTCTAACTACACTGTAGTATAGATACAATTACAAGCATTTGAGATGGATGTGGGTAGAATTTCAATCTTCAGTCTAAACAATGACTCATAACATCCCTTCTCATCTCTGTAGTTACAGAATCTAAAGTTCTGTAAGACACGTTACTGGCTAAAAGGTTAAAAGTGAAAAATGTATTCTTGGATGTGCTGCTTTTGGCACAAGAAGAAGAAATATGGCAAGAAAAGCTGAGTGGTGAGTACTTAAGCTAGTATTAAAGACAGGTGTCCTGTACTTTTGGACTACTATGCCAACAGAATTAGTTTATTTCTACAAAGGATCAAATTTGCCCCCTTTTCAAAGGGACAAGTTAACTATGTAAAGCCATGGCAGTGTTCAAGGTATGGCATGTCACTGTGGCACCCTGGAACCAGGCATTTCAGTCCTAGAGAATGGCAAGATTTAAGATTCACTTCTGTTTTCCTTATTTGGACCTCTCCTAACATCCTGAACCCTGTAAACAGCACTTTCAGTTGCTTAGCTTTGTAAAGGCATCCAACTCTGGTAAACCTTAGAATCATAGAATTGTTAAGGTTGGAAGGGACTTCAAGGATCATCCAGTTCAATACCCCCTGCAGGGACACCTCACACTAGATCAGGTTGCTCAGAGCCACATCCAGCCTGGCCTTCAAAACCTCCAGGGATGAGGCTTCCACCACTCCCTGGGCAACCTGTTCCAGTGTCTCACCACCCTCATGGGGAAGGACTTCTTCCTAACATTCAATCTGAATCTACCCACTTCTAGTTTTGTTCCATTCCCCCTGGTCCTATCACTACCTGACAGCCTAAAAAGTCCTTCACCAGCTTTCTTGTAGGCCCCTTTCAGATACTTGGAAGGCCACAAGGTCTCCTCAGAGCCTTCTCTTCTACACACTGAACAGCCCCAACACTCTCAGTCTGTCTCAATAGGAGAGGTGCTCCAGTCCTCTGATCATCCTCATGGCCTTTCACCTAAGGGAGGTGGCAACTACACAGACCCTTGGAACATTTAGACCCTTTTAGGGCTCCGTATTGTGCCACTGAGGTCAACAAACAATTTTGCAAGCGAATCAAACAGAAAAAATGGCCAAATGTCCTATGAAGAAAGCAAGCTTAAATGACAGCATTCACAAATGGTCAAGTTGCAACTGAAGTTTTCAGTACACTGCAAATGCAAACTAAGCACCTACCTTGGGTGTGAACATGTGGCGAATTCCATCCACTGACCCATTAAGGAGCAGTCCTCTGATCAGAAAGCATAAAAGTACCACATAAGGAAAAAGGGAACTAAAATACATGATCTGAAAAACATTAAGAAGAAATTTAACATGATGTCCATGGACTTTATTCTCAGCTGCTTCATGCACTGCTCAGTATCTTTTGGATATATGACTGAATTTGATAATCATAGGCTGTTAACAAATAGGCAGAACACTTCCCAACCCCCTTGGTCTCTGCAGCACAAAGCAAAATCACACAATTCCAAATGAAAATCTGCGTTGTATCAAAGCTATACAGGTGCCAAGGTGCTGAGTAACTGACAACAAACTGCTGGGCTTCAAGGGAAATGCAGTGTGAGTTCAATGAAACCATGCCCAGGACAGAAGCAGACTGGTTTAGAAACGCTTGGCTTCTGTTACAGTTTGAAGGGGGAACTTTAGCCCAGGCCCTGACTGCAAAGACTGAAAGTAAAGTAAATTACCATTGGATAAAAAAGGAAAATAATGATAAGGTCTACAGAAATTTATTGGATTGCTAATGGGAATACAGAGCAGAGGTATAAACAGTTCTTGCTCTCTTCTTCTGTTGCTTCTGTTTGCAAATTCTCTCTCTCTCTCCCGTGGCCTTTCCAGGGCTATCTCTGGTTTGACTACTGTGTGAGGTAACAGGAAGGAGGGAGGGAGTGGGGAAGAGGTGAACAAGTCCCCTGGATCCATCCCAAGGGGGTTCTGAGGAGTTTCTGTGTCATTTATAAATTGCATGTATATATATAGTACATCTATCGTATATTTTGTACATATTCATTGCATTTCAGTTTGCTTGTAAACAGAGCTTCATTTGCTTCCATCCCAAACTGAGCTAGCCTGGCAACTTATTTTGGGGGGGTAATTCTCTCAAATTAGTTATGGGGGTAATTTCAACCCACCACAGCTTTACAACTGCTCTTTGATTCAAGTACACAGTATGGTAGACAGGCAGCATTCCATCTTCAGGAGGGAGAAATGGCAAGAGTCAATGGAAAGTACAGAACCAAAGGATTCAAGTCACTAAGTAATGCTTACTGCCAAAACAAAACAAAATAAAAATCATGATCAAGTATTTCACCTCAGTGCCAAACTTTTTATTAGCAAAGAATTTTTCTATTAGAAGAGATTATTTTTCATCTGTAAATCCCACTGAGATCAACAGAGCTCGCTAATCGTTCACGAGCCAGTCCAGCTGGCTGCAGGTAAAGGAAAGAAGTCAAGGTGACATATTCAGATGCAAAGGGGTGGTTAGACATTAATCAAAAGAAACAATGCAGAACCCTGAAAAAAGCATCTGTGTTAATGACAGAAGCTAGATACCAAGGACAGTAACAATAAACAGGAAAGCATTCTGAGGACCTCACTGCACTACGATCATACATGGAAACCTTAATTCCTTATGCTGCACAATCAAGCTGAGGCACAAGAAGAACTGATTCTTCTTCAGATCTCAATTCCCACTAAATTACTACAATTCCCACTAAAATAACTACAGTTTTGATGCTTAACTACTGAGAGTCCTCATCTTGAGATTATACAGAACACTCGGGTGAGTCACAGCTCCCAACCTGCTCCTACAGATTTCACCAAGAGAGGAAACAAGAGGGTGTGGTGAACAAAACTGCTGCTGAAGGTTTCAAAGCAAAACATTGTCACTTAAGTAAACAGTGTACTCACTTTGCCTGAAGACTGAATGCCTTTGATCATGGCTAGGCATACCATGACCCAGGCAGCCAGCAAGCAGATAGTCATCTTCCAATTTAAACCCCCACTTTCAGACAAAGAGCTAGAAATATTCAGTGCTTCTCTGTACCAGTAATAAGTGGTTGCAGAACTTTTCTCACACTCAGGCTCCACAACTGTCAAGAGATGTTAGCAAGCACAGAATGGGTTCAGGACAAGGAGTAGTTTTCCAACATTTCATAACAACGTTCTGCCAGTTCCCAATGTTTGTAATTGTGTCACCATTTACTGTGGAACTAAATTTACAAGGAGCCTTAAGGCATCATCTAACATAAAAGGTGTCTGATATTTGTGAAAGGCTCTGGGTACAAGTTTTTAAAACACCATTTTGGGTAACTGTTCTTCTGCATATGGTCAATCTGAGTCCTAGGCAGAACTTACTTTTCACTGAAGTGCTAAACATAGGCAGACCTTGTCATAGAATCACAGAAAGGTTTGGATTGCAAGGGACCTCCAAAGGTCATCTAGCCCAAACCCCCTGCAATGAACAGGGATATCCTCCACTACATCAGGTTGCTCAGAGCTTTGTCCAGCCTGATCTGGAATATCTCCAGGGATGGAGCCTCAACTACCTGCCTAGATAACCTGTTCCAGTGTTCCACCACCCTCTGCTCTTGTGAGACCCCACCTCAATTACTGCATCCAGCTCTGGTGTCCCCATCATAAGAAGGACACAGAGCTATTGGAGTGAGTCCAGAGGAGGACCGCAAAGATGATCCAGGGGCTGGAGCACCTCTGCTATGAGGATAGGCTGATGAAGCTGGGGTTGTTCAGCCTAAAGAAGACAAAACTCCAGGGGACCTTACAGCTGCCTTCCAATACCTGAAGGGATCCTGCAGGAAGGTTGGAGAGGGACTTTTCATAAGGGTGTCTTGTGACAGGACAAGGGGGAAAGGTTTTAAGCTGAGGGAGGGTAGGTTCAGATTGGATCTTAGGAAGAGATTCTTCAGTACAAGGGTGATGAGAGTCTGGAACAGGCTGCCCAGAGAGGTTATGGATGCCTCCTCTGTGGGGGTGTTCAAAGCCAGGTTGGGTGAGGCCTTGAGCAGTTGAGTCTCATTGAGAGGTGTCCCTGCCCATGGTGGGGAGGTTGGAGTAGATGATCAAGGAGGTGCTTTCCAACCTAAGCCATTCTATGATTCTGTGATGATAAACTTTCAAAAGTTACAGGATGTTATCAAATGTGATACTTCTCCCTGTTCAAGCTTCGTTCGGATCACCTCTGCTTAAGTTAGGCTGACACACTATGTCTCAATATTTAGCCAGGATAAGAGCATGTAAACAAGGACTGTGACTGGATATGAGCAGGCTGTGTGAGCTTGCAGCCCAGAAGGCAAATCACATCCTGGGCTGCATCAAAAGCAGCACTGCCAGCAGATCCAGAGAGGTGATTCTGCCACTTTGCTCTGCTCTGGTGAGACCTCACCTGGAGTACTGTGTACAGCTCTGGAGCCCTCAATACAGAAAGGACATGGACCTGATGGAGAGGGTCCAGATGAGAGCCAAGAAAATGATCAGGGGTTTGGAGCACCTCTGCTACAAGGATAGTCTGAGGGAGCTGGGGCTGTTCAGCCTGGAGAGGAGGAGGCTCCACGGAGACCTAATAGCAGCCTGCCAGTACCTGAAGGAGGCTACAGGAAGGATGGAGAGAGACTTTACAAAGGCCTGCAGGGACAGGACAAGAGGCAATAGCTTCAAACTAGAGAAGAGCAGAATAAGATTGGGTATCAGGAAGAAGTTCTTTACTATGAGGGTGGTGGAACACTGGAACAGGTTGCCCAGGGAGGTGTTTGAGGCCCCTTCCCTGGAGATATTCAAGGTGAGGCTTGACGAGACCCTGGACAACCTGATCTAGTTGGGGATGTCCCTGCTGACTGCAGGGAGGTCAGACATTTGGAGGTCTCTTCTGGCCTGGACCATTCTAAGATTCTATGATTCTATGACTTGATTAATGAACAATAGCTCATGAAATACAATCAGTTGGACTGTGTGCCAGCATTCACAAATACTGATTATTTCAAACAACTGAAGCAAGCAACTCTTAACAAAGACACTATAGAAGCATTGTACAACTTTTCAAATGTCCCTGGTTATATTCTTCATTAAAGTGGTGAAAAAAAAATCCAAACAAAAAAAAAAATCCAAAAAAAAAAAAACAACCCAACAAACAAACCCCACAACAGATAATTAAGATCTGACATTAAAAGAAATATTTCATCTTTCAATAGTAAGGATAATGCAAAGGATGTAATTATTATAATAAAAAAAAGGAATAAAGAACCTTAATGCTGTTGTATAATGTTTTCATGTCAAACCATCTCATTATAGCAACAAACCTATGATCACTTATCTCATTTCTGTTGCTTTACAAAGCAAACCATGCTTTTATCACATCCATTTAGTTGTTTATAGTTTTCCATTTTCTTTGTTAACAATGCAGTGCTTTCTGTCAGGAAATACCCTACCAACTGCAATGTAGAAATATTCTTTCTTCCACCTTTGTTTTTCAGCAAGTAAGCATGAAAAGCAGTATCAACATCAAAAAAGCAATCAGAAATTTTTGTTCACTCCACTAAGCAGCACTCTTAATTTCATGACACTTTAAAATGCTGTTGGCAGTGATGTTCCTTTCCAAATGCAATATATTCACTTTTGATGAGGTCTCTCTGTTGTATTTTCCCCCAAGTATTATAATGTGACATCCTAACAAGATACAGAACCAGCTTTACATACAACACTTTTCCCCCACAAATATCTCTTTGAATTGTGGTGTTATTTTTCTCTTTTTTTGTTGCTGTTTTTTTTTTTGTTGTTGTTGTTGTTGAAAATCTCAAATTCTATCTACTTGATATTAAATTTTTAAGAACATTAATATAGACTTACAGGTATGAGAAGCATTTTTAACTAAAGGACACTGGTCCCATGGTAATGGATGCTGAAATGACTGGGAAAAGTAAAACAGACTCCATCCAATAATGACATTGTAGTATAGGGCCACAAAGAAACATACCTAAAAAAAAAAACCAAAAAGATGAAAATGTTGCATTTATTAACTACATTTGTAGATTACATTGAAAAAAATAAATGCACTGAACTGCCTATTTCTGCACATCAGCCACTGAACCTAATTTTAACTCAAGCAAGAACTGAATGGCTTGCTCCATTAAACTACCTAAAATTTTCTACCTTTTATATCTAAGCATTCTTTGTTTAATTCATTAAAGAGTGCAGAGTACAAATTAACATCTAAATTAAAGCTCCCTCTTCATTTATTGTATAGTCAACCCTGGCATAGATTAAAAAATTATTTTTGATCCTGTAACAGGGTGGACTGAGTACAACAAGGAAGTTTTGGAGGTCTTCCTTTATTTGTTTCACCCTTAAAAACCACAACAAAAAAAGAGATGTTGATTGTCAAGCAGTGAGAGCTCTCACAACAGGCAACAATTTTTAAACTGTTTTCAAACAAGAGACAAGAAGATGTTATATTCAGACAAGAGGAATTTATTAGCTATCAATAAGAAAAAAAAAAACAACCAAGAAAAAAATTATTCTCATCTGTCTCTCCTGTACACAAATCCAAATAGATCAAGTGTTAAACAAGTGTGAAATTGGGTTACAGAAAATTTAGGGTCACATACTGATACAGAAAAACCTGCTAATCTAAATCTAAATAAATAAATATTTTAAATATTTTCAATTGTAAATATTTTGCTCATCTTGTATTTATTCATGTAACTCCTATACTTTCTGCTTCAAAGAGTCCAGTGCAGAGTCACAAACATGATAAAGAGACTGGAGCATCTCCCTTATGGGGAAAGGCTGAGGGAGCTGAGTCTCTTTAGCTTGGAGAAGAGGAGACTTGAGGGCTGACCTCATTCACGTTAATAAAGATGTGAAGGGAAGTGTCAGGAGGATGGAGCCAGGCTCTGCTCAGTGATGTCCAGTGACAGGACAAGGGGCAGTGGGGGAAAGCTGGAGCAGAGGAGGTTCCATGTGAACATAAGGAAAAACTTTTTCATTGCGAGGGTCAGAGAGCCCTGGAACAGCCTGCCCAGGGGGGTTGTGGAGTCTCCTTTTCTGGAGACACTCAAAACCTGCCTGGATGAGTTCCTGTGTGACCTACTGTAGGTGATCTTGCTCTGGCATGGGGGTTGGAATGGATGACCTTTCAAGGTCCTTCCAAGCCCTAACATTCTGTGATTTTATAGGCAATTTTCCTCCAGAAGGCTACTCTGCTCCTTAATCCCCAATTTCAAACCTTATCACAGAACACAAACTGCCTGGGTTTACTGACACAACTGCATCAACATTTTTTAGTGCCTTAACTAACGTTTGAAGATCTTCTGAAACATGGTTAAGTTGACCTTGATGCCCAGCTACAAATCAGAGGCCTTTTTCTGCATCAAAACAAAGTGTGAATCACACAGACTGAAAGCAAACCATGCAACTGATGTTAAAAACTTACTACACAGCTTGCAAATCCAATTCCTCCAAGCTTGGGGCTGATGTAATTCCACACACCAATACTCCCCCGGCGGATCCTCTGCCCCACAGCAAGCTCCAAGAAAAAGAGTGGAATTCCTATGATTAGTAGCAAGATTAAGTATGGCACAAGATAGGCACCTGTAAAAGGAACACAGTATAGATAAGAGTGGAAGGAGAATTAGAACTTCACACAACAAAGAAGAAATCTTCCAATAGCTTTAAATTTGAATTAGCATCATTCACTGCAGAGCTTGTTTGATCACATGTGGGAAGAGTAATCTTACCTCAATCTTTGCCACACAACTTCTAAGATATGAAAACCCCAGAGCCACTGAATTTCTAAAGCACTGTACCATCGAGGCAAACCTTGTTGAAAGTGAATTACTACCTGAACTAGTTGTTTGCTCCTGTAAAATTTGGGCCATTTGATTTAACATTTTAGCAATAGAACGAGGCATCAGGAGCTGGATTAACATCTCTTAAAAAAACTCCATGTCTTGACTTGGAACAGACAGAAAGACTGAATTCATAAAGTAAATGCAGATAATACTGTGCATAAGATATTCCAAATTTCATTGAATCTTAAGAGGTTTCAGCAGACTGTTGATTGTGTGCACCTCAGGTGCTCAGAAAGGGGAATTTCACAACGTAGAGAACAAGGATTTGGAGTTGCAGGTGGAAATAAGTTTTAACTGGGAAAGAGTGGAAGAAACACACTGCTGCAACAGGACCAGACACACCTTGCATTTTGGGAACTGACTTTCTGAGAGTAAGGTGTTTCAAAAACCCTAAGGCTTTTGGAATAGCAACTGTGGAAATTGATGGAGGAAAACTTAAGGTTGTCTGTTAAGGCATGAACTTTCATATGAATCTGCAGTTGTGGGACAATGTGAGATAGAGGATGTGAAACTGCCAGCTGCCTCTCAAACCGTGCACCACAGGCAAGACAGAACCAACGGTGACTCTTTGGTGCCCATTCATAACTTGATTTGCAGCCTCACAGGATGTTAGGGGTTGGAAGGCACCTTTGGAGATCATCGAGTCCAACCCCCCTGCCAGAGCAGGACCATAGAATCCAGCACAGGTCACACAGAAACACATCCAGATTGGGCTGGAAAGTCTCCAGAGAAGGAGACTCCACAACCTCTCTGGGCAGCCTGTGCTCTGTTAGCCTCACAGTCCTCACGTTGAGATGGAACCTCCTGTGCTGTAGTTTGTATCCATTACCCCTTGTCCTGTCAAGGGAATTCTCTATTCCTATAGCAGAGGAATGCAGGACTCAGTTTGCTTGTCACCTGGAGGGCTGGACTTCACTGCCCTGACTCGATTACCCCAGGCTCCAAACAGAGATCACAGACATGAGGTGGAAATGGAGTACTGTAGATCCAGATCTTGCAGTACTCACTAAATCTACTAAAATACATATTTAAAATGCAACTGTTACTTCACCTTTAGTTTATATATGTATCACAAACAGAATCTCAGAGGATTGTCAGGGTTGGAAAGTATCTCAAGGATCACCTAATTCCAAAACCCCTGCCAGGGGCAGGGACACCTCACACTAGATCAGGTTGCCCTGTGCCACATCCAGTCTGGCTTATAAAAACATCCTGGGATGAGGCTTCCACCATCTCCCTGGGCAACCTGTTCCAGTGTCTCACCACCCTCATGGGGAAGAACTTCTTCCTATTGTCCAATCTAGTTTGGATCCATTCCCCCTAATCCGATCACTATCCAACAATCTACAAAGTCCCTCCCCAGCTTCCTTGTAGATACTGGAAGGCCACAAGAAGGTCTCCTCAGAGCCTTCTCATCTCCAAACTGAACAACCCCAACTTTCTCAGCCTGTCCTCATAGGAGAGGAGCTCCAGCCCCCTGATCATCAACCCAGTGTTGATGTGCTGGAGGGCAGGAAGGCTCTGCAGAGGGGTCTAGACAGGCTGATTCCATGGGCTGAGGCCAGCTGTATAGGCTTCAAGAAGGACAAATGCTGGCTCCTGTGCTTGGGTCACAACAATCCCATGACTGCCCCAGGCCTGGGGCAGAATGGCTGGAAACTGCCCAGCAGAAATACGTATATGAATATATATATATATATTTTTTTAAGGTCTTATTCTCAGGAAATGCTCAAACGAGGAAATGCTCAAAATGAGAAATGCTCATTTCTTTCCGTAAAACTAACTGCAAGCAAATACATCCTTACACTAAACACACTGACAAGTTCAGAGTCCAACTTTCTCCCTGGTGCTACAGAGTATTTAGTACTAGAGCTAACAAAACATTTAGACATCAGCAATTAGCAGCATAGAATCTAATTTTCTAACGCCTGGCTCCCATGCTACAATATAGAGTACTGTGCTGGCCAACTAACTCAAAGAGCTTAGGACTTGTGATTGCAGCCATTGTAAGGCTAAAGAAAAGCACTTGTGGAGAGATGCAGACTGCAGCATGGTGGAGCAAGCTCTATAGCAAAGATCTAAAGGCTGCGAAAGCTTAGACCCAGAGCTATTAAGTTGTATAATCAGTTTATTCATCTCTGATGAGAGAGCAGCTGAGCAAAGTTTGGAAAGCAATTTGGGATTTATCCTCAACTCCAGCGAAGTCCTACTTTTGAAGTTTCTTCATCCAGCATCAACTTTCTAGGGTTTTTTTTAGGAGTCTATTGAAATCCACTGTCATTTCATATCCTTAGCAGGCAGCTGATCTCATGGATTGCAGTTTAGTTTAGAAAAGTTACATTTTCCTAAGCTGTGCCTTAGATTTTCTGGCACTATCCATTCCTATCAATTCCTATCCGTTCCTATCAATTCCTATCCATTCCTGTTTCACTTTTCATGAAATATGTACAAATTGGACATCACCTTCCATTTTAAAGATCTTAAACAGATCCCAAGAATGGAATAACCACAATCCTGACTCTATGAAGAACAGGAAAAAAAAAAGACAAATAAAATCTGAGAAAAACTACTAGTGGACCAGACAAAGAACATTGATCTTATTTGCCTCAGTCTGTAGGCTGCTTTTCTTCTCTATTTTCATATAATGACATGCAACAATGCCATCTGGGGCAAAACCTATGCCAGGCTCTGAACAATCTCTCAGCTTTGAGCCTACAATAGTCTTCTCGAGCTAACCACCACGGTCTGTCTACCCATTTCATCATATTACAAAGTGCCTGCTTAGGTATTGTTTCTACTGAGGTAGCAGCTACAGTCCTTGTGGTAGTTTTAGGCTATGCCTTTAAAAAAATTTCCACGGATCTTGAACAGAAAGTAGTAGAATGTAAATAAATCACTATTGGGTGTAAAAAGGAAAATAATGGTAGTTCTAAACAATCTCATTGGAAGAAATAAGGGACTTAAAGTAGTTGTACCAAAACAATCTCTCTTCTTGCTTCATGGGGCTGAGAGATGCTAACTTTGTGCTTCTGCTGGCTTCTGCTTGACCTTGGCTGCATTGTTTTGACTGCTATGAACTTCTCTGCTTCTCTCTCTTGTCCCTTGTGTACAGGGGGGTAGGGGAGGAGGCAGGGAAGGGAGAAGCTGTTGTAGGTCCCCTGGTCTTTGGCCGGGGCGGGGGTCCACTGTGCTGTTCATTAATTGTAATTACCTGTAAACATTGTAAATCCTGTATATTTTGAACATATTCATTGCATTCCATTGTAGGTTGCTGCTTTGCTTGTAAATACAGCTTTCAGTTGCTTCCAACTGAGCTGGTCTGGCAATTTAATGTTGGGAGGTGGGGGCTGTGGAATTTTCAACCCACCACAATTCCCACTCAGTATTTCTTCTGGTTCCCTTTGCATGTGCATAAAATGGAAAGAACATAAAAGTCTTACTTTTTGCTATGGAGGGACAACAAAACCAGAAGGAAATAAATGTGAGGGAAACTGAAATAGAGTAACCACCACATTCCAGAACAAGGGGAACTGTCTTCAGAATATGCAAGATGAGTAACACCACCAAACCCCCTTGGTTTATCATCAACACTCCCTCAACACTTCTGTTGAGATTTGTATGCTGATAACTCAAATTGCAAACGAGAAACTTTGGCATCACTAACTTAAAAAAAGCTGATCACACAATTAATTGAAAACAGTACACAGTTGTTTTTTGTTTTTTTTTTCATATAGCACTACTGTAAAGGATACCTGAGGTCTCAATTAGACAGGTGTTGCATAGCTGAGCACCTAAACAGCTCAAGAAAATTGGGGCCTAAGTGACTTACCCTGTATCCCACTGGATGAACTGTACTAGAGCAGGAACTGAACCCAGCTCTTCAGTGTCCCAGTCCACAACCTTAATCACAAGGCTGCAAAGTTAAGCACATGTTTAAAGACTGGGCTGAGGTGGGTGTTTTATGGTGCAGTATCAATGCATTTATCAGTTAGATTCAAGTAAATGAGTTAAATAAATGTGGTGTTAAACCTCCACATGACATCACACACGACACAACCCTGGTGTGAGCAGCCAGCAGAGTTCACTTCAATACTGCAGGGCTTGTGCATAGTACCTTAAGCACTGGTCCTCTGATCATTCAAACCTGCTGAGCTCCAATTCTGACCTTGTGACCCTCCACAAAAGAAGGACATAATGGAAAACAGTGTTAAGTTTCAGTGTGATATCATTTGGATATAGATGGATTACACATCTATGCATTATACAGCTGTTAAACACAGCTGCAGAGGGCTTCTGCACTCCAGAGTCCACATGAAACCACGGCATCTCTGAACAAGTATTTTGTTTCAGCCTTCCCTTGAAGCTAGACATATCTCCAAGAACTCTTAAGACATCTTCACCATAAAACAGAATCAGCACAGATACAGCTCAGCAGATCTCTTAATCACCAGTGCACGAGTCCTTGGAGTTACAAAAGTGGGTAATTTTTGAATTTGAAGAATAAATTACACAGGCAGGCATTGAGCACCACCCTACAGTTAGTTATATTGTCTGCCACATCCATCTGCCCATCAGCCTTCTGAATAGTGCAGTTCTGTATAGTTCAGGATCCCCACGTCTCCTTTCCACATTTTCAAAATTCAATTTTTGGGTACATTTTGGTATATCAAAAGTCAATTTTTGGGTACATTTTGGCCTTAAACACTTCTGCATGAAAAAACACACCTCAACTTCAAGAAGGAAAAAAAAAAATCTAGAAAAAATACCTCATGTTTTCTCAGTAGAAGGAAGTAATAAATCTTAATAAATCAGTGCATGGACACTGCTTTGATTGCTACTTTTTAATTTCCTTTTCCTTTTGTTTTTCCCTTTAACCAACCACCATAGTGGGCTAGCTGGTAAATTGTCTCCCTTGGTATTACGATATTTCTACATTTGGCAACATTACTGCTAGAAGTGAAATATAAACAGTGGGTTTGATTTAAGTTGTTGCAAGTATCTGGGGAAAAACAAACAAACCATAAGATGATGTGACTCATAGTGATCAAAGACTTAGAAAATCATACAGTCACAGAATGGTCTGGCCTGGAAGAGACCTCCAAAGGTCATCCAGTCCAACTCCCTCAGCAGTCAGCAGGGACATCCCCAACTAGATCAGGCTGCCCAGAGCCCTCTCCAGCCTCACCTTGAAGATCTCCAGGAATGGGCCCCAACCACCTCCCTGGGCAACCTGTTCCAGTGTTCCACCACCCTCATAGTAAAGAACTCGTTCCTAACATCCGATCTAATTCTGCTCTGCTCTAGTCTGAAGCCATTGCCCCTCATCCTGTCCCTGCAGCCCTTTGCAAACAGTCTCTCTCCATCCTTCTTGTAGCCCCCTTCAGGTACTGGCAGGCTGCTATTAGGTCTCCCCAGAGCCTCCTCTTCTCCAGGCTGAACACCCCCAGCTCCCTCAGCCTGGCCTCATAGCAGAGCTGCTCCAACCCCCTGAGCATTCTCATGGCCCTTCTCTGGACCTGCTCCATCGGGTCCATCTCCTTCCTTCTGAAATAATTTCAGAAGCCATAATGCAAGACAACATAACCATTGCTATCTTGATACTACAGAAGAACTTTTTTTCTCCTAGTCATCCTTAATGCAACCTGTAAAATACAGTAACTTTCTAGATTTGGTTCGACTGCTGCTGTGCTGGCTTTTAATTAAGTTTCCAGTATCTGAATTAATTCTTATTAAATGAAGGTGAGCTTTAGCACTGCCTTGAAGAGACATTCCAGTTATTACAGCTTACTGGACACATGATTAAAAGAAAGCTAGCAAGAAGCTGATATTCAGAGGAAAATCATAGAATCAGTCAGGGTTGGAAGGGACCACCAGGATCATCCAGTTCCAACCCCCCTGCCATGGGCAGGGACACCTCACACTACAGCAGGCTGGCCAGAGCCACATCCAGCCTGGCCTTAAACACCTCCAGGGATGGGGCCTCAACCACCTCCCTGGACAACCCATTCCAGGCTCTCACCACTCTCATGGGGAAGAACTTCTTCCTCACGTCCAGTCTGAATCTCCCCACTTCCAGCTTTATTCCATTCCCCCTAGTCCTGTCACTCCCTGATAGCCTAAAAAGTCCCTCCCCAGCTTTCTTGTAGCCCCCTTCAGATACTGGAAGGCCACAAGAAGGTCACCTCGGAGCCTCCTCTTCTCCAGACTGAACAGCCCCAACTCTCTCAGTCTGTCTCCATAGCAGAGCAGCTCCAGCCCTCTGATCATCCTGGTGGCCTTCTCTGGACACCTTCCAGCATGTCCATAGCCCTCTTGTAATAGAGGCTCCAGAACTGGATGCAGTACTCCAGGTGGGGTCTCAGCAGAGCAGAGCAGAGCAGAGGGGGAGAATCACCTCCCTTGCCCTGCTGGCCACACTTCTCCTGATGCAGCCCAGGCTCTGCTTGGCTTTCTGGGCTGCAAGTGCTCACTGCTGGCTCATGTTGAGCTTCTCACCAGCACCCCCAAGTCTCTATCCTCCGGGCTGCTCCCCAGCCAGTCACTGCCCAGCCTGGATTTCTGCTTGGGATTGTCTCGACCCAGATGCTGGACCCTGCTGAATGGCAAAATTTTCATGGTTATGAGAAGTGGGCAATGAAACACTATTAAGGGTTTTGAGTTTTCAGTCTACTGATGTCCTACAAGAGAAATTATTTACCATGACAAAACACAAACTTTTATTAGAAAAATCCTGCTAAAACTGTTTATGGTTTATCTGTAGGTTTGTAGTCTGTCCTACAAGACTGTGCTTAAAATCCCTTTCACCAATAAATTTTAATGAAAAATTACACTTAGAATAAAAAGGACACTTACAGCACCCTGAAGCGCAATTAAATTTTGAGTCTGATAATAAGCCTTACACCAGAACTTACAAAAGAATCCTGAATTCTAGGAACAGACTACAAATTCTTGAGGAAGAGCTAAATAATGAAGTCAGTGACTCCATACTCAAGTGCTGGAATTCTTGCTTTGCTACCATTCTGCTTGTGTTAGGCAGTCTGTAGCTCTTAATGACTGCTCAGTCTTTAACAGTTGACCTATTATTGCCTTAGAAGTTCTCAGCAATAGCTGCTGTGATTTTTTATAAGACTGCAAGAACTTAACTGTTCAGTCTGCTGGTGTTTCACTATAGAATTCAGGGTACTTAACTCTAAAAACTTCTGATATGACTCCACTCATGTCAATCCTCTCAAAACAGAAGAGCAAGATGATCTGCTACAGGTTTCCCTATGCTGCTCACAGCTTTTATCTGTTTAGCATTGCTTACTAGTTCTTTTGAAGTTTTGTGTTACAGAGATATTAAAGAGGCTGGCCTTAAAAAAAAGAATAACCAACCACCAAACAAAATAGGATCAGGGAAATGAAGTTAATGCTCTGGAAAATGCAACAGAAAATCCCTGGATGTGGATTGTAGACTCCCAATAACAGCTGCAACACTAGAATCATCTCTTAGGTAACTTGTCTTCATAGTAACACTCACTCATATATCACTTTATCCAGCAGAACAGCTGATTCAGCTTGCTTTTGTTACTTCCATTTGTGAAGGTACCATTTTACCTCTGCTCATCATCAAGGGAAATTACAACTAGGCAGAACAAACTTTCAATATGTCCTTTGTTGGAAAAAAACTGAAAGGTATGCAAGTTATTCACTAGATGACTGCAATGAGCAGCAGAAAATATACTTCTATTTGTCACTATTTATTAGCCTCATGGCAAGACTGAGTAGACCTGAGTGGTTTACTGCCAAGGCTATCAATCACAGGAAGATGAGGCAGCTCTGAACCTAATGCATGCTAACACAGGTTATGAAATTGCTATATAGGAACTGCACCTATCTGAAGAAACACACATACTCATCTTCAGCTAGGCAAAGAGTAATGAAGAAACTGTTACAGTGTCAGGATGAGAAATACTGAAATTCTTGAAAGTGCAGTTAGAGCATACCCAGTTCCAATGCAAATACCCTTGGTAAGGCATCAAGGAAGAAAAAAGGTTTTATCTGTGAGGTTGCAATGGATGGAAGAGGTGCCTGAAGCACCAAATGGGCATTGCCTGTGAGGGTTAAGAAGGATCTATGGTGAGGACAGAGGTGAAGGAGGTGAAGATATCCATATGGAGTTCCTCAAAACTTTACTGAACACCTCCAGCCCCTCATTCACAGGGCCTAAAACTCCTTTGCCTCCCCTCTCCCCCTCAACCCAAATAAAGAAAACAAGCACACTGGAGTGTTCTCAGTCTCCTCCCAGCTTCTTTTTTTCTCTTGACACTTCCTGCATTGCAACTACCTCTCCAATGTGAATTGAAGTTCACCCCAGCTCTGTACTGGCCTCTTCTCTCCCCTTTCATGGCGAACATTTCCTGGGAAAGAGCCAATGAAGAGCTACCTAATCTAGCTGTAACCTAGTTGAACATAAAATGTAGTAGAACTTGCCCTAAATATTTTTTTTTAAGTTTATATGAATTAAAGCAATAGGAAAAACTATTAAGGGATCTCAAGAAATAAAGTGGAGGAAATTGGTCTGGTGGTACAGACCAGAGTCGGGAACAGTGATTGGAAAGGAAATTGATTTGGTGGTCCAGACCAGTCAGAAACAGATTGAAAAGATACCTATGGAGGTCCAAGCATCAGTGCAGCATAACAGTGAACAAGACACCTTTAAAGGTGGTATCTCAGAAGCAGTACAGAACTGTGAAGTCAGGAGTGCTGGTGTACCACAGGTCACAGCCCAGTCACAAACCCAATCCCTGTAGAAAACTTGGAGGTAACCAATTTTTTTTCCCCACAAAATCCTCTAATAATCCACATCTATTGGAGCTATCCTGTGTCTTTACTATGTTTATTTTGTTAATTTTGTTGTTCCTGTCAGACAAGCTTAAAAAAAAAAGACAAAAATGAAGATTACTGCATGGTTAGAATTTGCCTTATCTTTTACTGGGAGCTTTGGAACATTAAATGTTGGAAGAAACCTGTGAGGGAAACCAATGAGTAACTATATGTTTACTTATTTTCTGGCTTAAATTCAAAGTATATTTATTCATTTATGACTTCTTAATATACTCTCCTTGCCTGATCAAATGTATTTGCCAGTTATAAGTTCCTTGAACGGAGAAGAGAATGAAAAAATGTTTGGACAAAATGAAGGTGGGGATTTAGCCAAACACTTCACTGAAACAATTCAAATGAAAATCCACAGAAAGGGTCTTCACCTTACACTCACAGACTTCAACAGGTAGTTGTAGGAAAGTGTTCTCAGGAAAAGACTACAGAAGAGTTCTGACTGATATTTAGAATGCTAGAGGGTAGGGAAGCTTTACAGTGGGATCTAGGCAAGTCAGACAGTTGGGATTGTGTGATCTGGAGAGGAGGAGGGTGAGGGGAGACCTCATTACTTTCTGCAACTACCTGAAGGGAGGTTGGAGTGAGGAGGGGGCAGCCTCTTCTTGATGGCAAGCAACAGAACCAGAGGAAATGGTTACCAGCTGCACCAGGGAAGGTTCAGGCTGGATATTAGGAAATATTTCTTCACTGAAAGGGTTCTCAAACGCTGGAATGGTCTGGCCAGGGCGGTGGTGGAGTCACCATCCCTGGAGGTGTTCAAGCAGTATGTGGACCTGGCACCTAGGGACATGGTTTAGTGTTGACCCTTCAGTCCTGGGTCAAAAGTTGGACCAGATGATCCTGAAGGTCTCTTCTAATCAAGTACATTCTGTGATTCTGTGAATAGGTTGCAGAAACCCACTCTAATTTTACCTAGAGGGAAACATAAAGAAATAATGTGTAGCAGAAAACTGTAACCCCATGTAAAATTTGTGTAGGCTTTTTCACCATGCATTTAAACTTTTACCTCCCTTCTCCTATTCTTTATACCCACTCCTAAATATTACCTCTCTATCTGCACAGGCACCAATAGACTTTGCACATTTCAGTGTTTTGTGCCACCCTCTCCATCTTGCATTACAATTAACCTGAAAACCAAGAAAGTGTTAGCTCTAATGACCACTTGCTTTTCTCTGTTGCTCTGAAGGCTGCTGTTTGCTAAAATGGTACAAAATGACTGTTAAAAGCCAAATAAATCTTGTTTCAGCTACGTGCAGAAAACATTGTGCCCACAGACTATGTTACATGTGCAAGTTCCTGCAATGACAGCACAGGACAAAACATTTCATTTCAACCTGAAATGACTCTGTACGTATTTTTTCAAGTTAGATTAATGAAATGCCATAATCCCTGAGGGTTGAAGGGGTTTTGTCTAAACTGTGAAGTAATTAACACATTTATACCTTGTCTGAATTAAATTCACACTCACGGGCACAGTAACTTTAAAAGCACCTAACAACAGGAAACCAGCAGCTTAAGAACACCACCAAGAGATCTTTTCTGTTGCTTCAAAGGAGAATCCAATGGGCTTGCAAAAATTAGTAATACTACACTAAACACAGACTCTTCAAAGCAGATACAACTACACAAAACAAACTTCTGGAATGCTTTATCCTTTGGACCACATCTTGATACCATACTAAGGATGCATTGGTACAGAAACTAAACATTTTAATAGCTATACCTAAGCTATGATGCAGTTTGGTTTAAAAACTGTTAGCTATCAACTGTATTTATGTTTTCCAACTAGCAGGGATACATGATCAAACCTGTATTTTATCTGGTAGACTAGATGAGACTGTCACTCACTGAAAAACCATGTTTTTTGAGAAACTATTCGTTTGCTCAGTTAATACAGTTAAAGATAATTTTAGGTTTCATGCAAATTATTAAATCAACTTTCCAGAACAGAGGAAGGAAAAAAAAAAAAAGTGAAATGAGAGTGAAACCCCAAATTTTACAGTAAGTATATATTTAAGAATTTAGACTTTATCCTGGAGATGGAATATTTGAAAGTATAAACTCGATTTTTAATGCTTGAACTCCCTGAGAGAAAAAAAAAAAAAACCAACAAATAAATTACAGGATTATACTCTGATTATATTCTAGGCTCATTTCTACACTCCTCAATTACATCACTTTTGTCATTCAGTATTTAAAACCCAGCAGGAATGAAAACATTGTTCTTTATTTTCTGCTTTGTAGTACAGATTCTCTTTTTCTACCATTAAAAGTGACAGGTGTGTTTTGATTTCATCTAAGTAATTACATACGATAGGATGTGCATGAATGTAGCATAGTAAGGTACAGTAGAGCAGATCTTTCACCAAGGAAGGAAGGTCTTCAGCCTCCTACTTCATACTACATTCAAGATCATAAATGGAAAGCTAAAAAACTGTTCTAAGAGAAAAGTAACTCATTATTTAGGACAGTAGTTAATTGTATAACAGCACAAAACAGATGCATTTTCTTAATGTAATGACTTCAATTATTCATTATCAGAAAAAAAAAAAAATCCTTTTCACTCCTACATTATTTTGTTCTTCTTCCAGAAAGTAAACTGTGATTAAATAGCCTAGGAGCTAAAAGCAATTGAAAAGTTAAGGTGTAAATAATAACAACTGAAAACTGCTTTGGTATTTAAAAGTGGATTTGGACTTTTAAGTGGATCCAGATTTAATGCCTTGATTTATTGTCCAAGTACTGTAAAGAACACTAACACAGTAATAACCACGTCCTAAATAACTCTGCCTCTTCATAAATGTGTTTTGCTTAGCCACTAGTCAGGGTCATATCAAGAACTTTGTCCCCTAAAATGTGGAAAGGGAATCCTGTAACACTTGCTACTTAAATTGATGTGTCTCTCTAAATAAAAAGAATATGTGGTTTTCCTTCATAAATGTGTTTTGCTTAGCTACTAGTCAGGGTCATATCAAGAATTTTGTCCCTAAAATGTGGAAAGGGAATCTTGTAAGACTTGCTACTTAAAACTGATGTGTCTCTCTAAATAAAAAGAATATGTGGTTTTCCTCATAGGCTCTGGCAGAAATTAAAAGAAAGCCCTGACATGCTGGAGCAGGTTTTCCCATGGTATCTTTCACAGCTAATACAGGACTTACCTCCACCATTTTTCTGACACAGATATGGGAATCGCCACACATTCCCCAATCCCACAGAAAATCCAACTTGTGCCAGAATATACTGGAGTTTGCTGTTCCAAGCAGGTCTTTCATCTTCTACATCTGAGCCTTCTTCAACATCTGTGTCTTTTTCTTCCTGATCATCAACCATCAGTTCACTCTTCTTAAAGGCATCATCTGAAGAGTCTTCATTAGAAAGAAGGTCCTTAACTGACTCGATGACATCATCATCTAGTTCTCTTTTCACTACCTTGCTGTTCTTAGGCATTTGTAATACAAGAAAAACAGTAAGAAGTCAACTTCAGAGATGGACAAGTGCTGAAGAAAACTCTCCCTCTGGCCAAAAATACTGAAGGAATCAACTGAGGATGGTGCCTGATGCGCCTTGGATACCACAGAATCACGAGTAAGGACTTCTGCTTCTAAATGTTTGTTCTACTGAAAGGATCTGTGAAAAAAAAAAATAAAAAGAGCAAATTAAAAAATGTATTACAGCATTGTGCAGAAAAAAAAAATTAGAAATCATATGCTTTAGCTTACCCAGGTCTTCTTATCTCAATGATCTGACAAGAGAAGAAAAAGAATCAGAATGATAG
This sequence comes from Indicator indicator, assembly GCF_027791375.1. Taxonomy (NCBI): domain Eukaryota; kingdom Metazoa; phylum Chordata; class Aves; order Piciformes; family Indicatoridae; genus Indicator; species Indicator indicator. The sequence continues at coordinate 47,093,405 of NC_072012.1, read as the reverse complement.
AATGGCTTGGGTTGGAAGGGATCTCCAAAGGTCATCTAAGCCGACCCCCTCTGCAGTAAGCAGGGACGTCCTCAACTAGATCAGGTTGCCCAGAGTCTTGCCCAGCCTCACCTTGAGTATCTCCAAGCCCTGTGATAGAATAAGGGGCAAAGAATGTAGACTGCAGCACAAGAAGTTCCACCTCAACATGAGGAAGAACTTCTTTACTGTAAGCACTGGAGCAGACTGCCCAGTAATCACAGAGCACTGGAACAGGCTGCCCAGAGAGGTTGTGGAGTCTCCTTCTCTGAAGACTTTCCAGCCCTGTCTGGATGTGTTCCTGTGCGACCTGTGGTAGATTCCATGGTCCTGCTCTAGCAGGGGGGGTGGACTCAAAGACCTCCACAAGTCCCTTCCAATGCCTAGAATCCTGTGATCCTGTGAACTACCTCCCTGGGCAACCCATTCCAGTGTTCCACCACCCTCATGGTAAAGAACTTGTTCCCAATGTCCAATCTAAATCTGCTCTTCTCTAGTTAGAAGAAATGGATGCTAAACCACTTACAAATTGTAGGAATTAAGTTCAGTGTTTGGTCTTAAAAGATTTATGTAGAACATACTTATTTACTTGCTGAGAGTTTTGGGTTGGTTTGGGTAATTTCCTGAAGATTGATAGGCTAATTGCTTGTATTTTGAAGGCATAACAAGATTCATCTTATCAGGCATAATATGGGGTATGTACTTTACATAAAATTTAGGAGCCCAATTACATTTACTTCCTGACTTAACAGCCAGACTTGAATTTATGGAAAATACATTTTAAACAAAGCAGATTAAGTTTTCCTAATCGTTTCAGAAAGCCATGCAGCAGTTAAGATTTATATATATATAGGAGGCACCTAATGCTTCAAAAGCAAGGGTGAATTATTTTCCTGTATTCTTCATCACAGACTATATAACCACAATCCTATTTTCAAAGGTGAGATGCTCACCTCGTAGGAGCTTTGATGTGTTTATTTCCTATTTCTAAGAACCTATCTGAAAAGCTGTAACTAAAACTGCTGTTTCAAACATGTTTCTACAGACACAAAAATGCCTGCACCTGAATACGTGCTTAACACAATGAATCATTTAAAAAGACAGACAGACAGACTTGCTTGCAGCTGCCTTACTAAGGTAACCACAAGATTTTTTGGGGAGGAATGCTTTTTTGAGAAATTCTTCACTAATCACATGGCATCAAACTAGTAGTGCAAAGCCATCTGGACAATTAAGAGTCTTAAGAGGATTTAGATTATGTGTTAAGCTTCATGAAAACCCTAAAGAGGGAAGACAAGAAGGCTAATCAAGAACTGCTAACTGATGGGAATCAGAAATTACTCTGACATACATGAGACCTTTCTGCTTTTGCTTATGGACTTGCTGCAACATCTGGTGCACAGAATGAAGGCTGTACCATGTTCTAATGAACTCACACACAGCTGGGGACTGCAAGTTACTACTGGACTGTTAGCACAGTAACTGAGAGATCCAGCAACTCCTGGCTGCTTCAGTGACAGTCCAGAAGAAAAGAAGTCACTGGAATCCAGCCCACAGCATATCAAAATGAGACTTCACAACAACAGAACTACAACCTCTTGTCACCACAACATTACCACCCTCCTAGCTGACAGGACAATTACCTTTTTCAATAGTTTCCAAGGATTTGGAAGTTGACCTTCACTCTAGTTGTCTACTGAACTCCACTATAAACTCTTTTCATTCACTCCCTAGACTCCTGTCACTGCCTTCTCACCTTCCCTCTCCCTCCTGTTACTGCTTCCTCTCAGCAACTCCAGCTCTGGCAGTCAGCCCACATTTTTTAAGCACGGTAGAGCCTTGGCTTGTGATATGCTTCACTCTCACCACTGTCTCTGGAAGGGCTCAGGGTGCTGTAAACCTTCCTTTGGATACGTGGTAGAACTAGTACCAGGCTTTGTTTTGACTAATACCAGCTCCTTAAAAGGTGCTTCAGCTCTACACAGAACAGCAGAATGTGGAAAAAGAATTAAGACAATAGAGAAATCCTAATACCATATTCCACACACCCAAGGCTAATCATTGTCTAATCAGGTCTCTTTTTATTTATGCTGCCTTTTGGGTCATAAAACCTTCAAAGGTCTACACCCCCTTCTAGTCCATGTACGGTTCTGTAGCTCTCAGCTCTGAGATAATGTAGGTAGAGCCAGAATGCAAATGCCTGTAACATGTGGTTGAAACATTTAAGCAGTCCTAATGTAGCTTTAGGACTACAAGCCACAGCACCTAGTACTTCAACCACTACTTTTAGTCACATCTCAAACTTTTCCTTTTTTTTCCACTGATGTAAATTAGAGCATCTTCTCAGTTAATTAGTAATAAGTTCAGGGACTATATCATAATTAAACAGTTTCTCTCTGTACTTAATATAAGAGCTGCACATGTGAAACTACAACAATTCATCTGTAGGTCTGAAATCTTTCTCTGACTGTAATAAGCAAAAGGTATTTTTGGTCCAAAAAGCACAAGCCATCTATCACTATTAAAATGTTTTAAAAGGTCATACCTGTACTAATCATTTCAGATACAGTAACTTGCAGCACAGCAAGATGATTTATCTGGAACTCTCACAGATGAGTCAATTCCAACAGAAATTGCATCATTCTGTCAAGTCATGCATTAAACATTGCATTATTACACTTCAAAATAAGCTGGGCTTGATACTTTTATTCCTAGCACAGTATCATATTCATTCCCCTTTCATTAACCTTGCATTTAGCAGGGTGTTACCCACAGCACTGTAACTGAACAGACTTGGTAGCAGTTAACGGGACCTGAGAAAACATTGGGGGAATGGTCAGCAGAATGGTGTTGGGTTCCAACTGGACAGACTGCATCTAGGATGCAGGACAGTCCTTCAGGATACATCACAAACCCACAGGTGATCCCCAACTGTCAGAATTAGCAATCTGATCTTGGAAGTAAAGGAGTCAGTACCCAAAAATATAAGGACTCCTACCTCACCAGACACTACCAAAGTGTGGGTCCAGAGGTCCCATGCTCAGCACTTCCAGAACACACTCCAAGATATTCACAGAAGCCTCACTCTTTGATCCAAATGAAACCTGCAGAGAAGGCAGATACCAAGCTACTAAGCCTAAGCTAGGTCTAGATATGAATGCTTCCAAGTGAAGACTGAATAGGGAAACACCTAGTGAACTAACTCACCAGCACAGCTAGGGTAAACACAAAGCACTGAACAAGTTTGGGTTTTTTACTATCACAGTATTAAACTTCAGCACTTCCACGCCTAAAAATGTCATTTTAAGTTCCCACACCATTTGGGTCTAGTTCAGTACTGAAGTTCCTCATTAGCATCTAATAGTAACTAGGAAATACTATGGCAAATTCTGTTAAACTGCTCTTTCAGTTGGTTCATTACTAGCTACCTTTTACAGAGCTTTATGCAGCAATACAGCATTATATGACAGGGCTGCTTCTCTGAGGTATCATTAAAAAGATATCTACTTAACAAACCATCTTTATTAATGGCCTACAGAAATCAGTACTGTAGACTCAGCCATTACTGGAGTAATTTTAACCTCCCAAGTCCTAAATCTTGTAATGTATTTTTTAGATACAACCATCACTTTGGATGAAGAGGTCTAAAATACAACTTAACCTTATTAAAGCTGTTTGTTTGAGGGTTGTGTTTTGTATCGAGTTGGGTTGGGTTTTTTTTTCTTCTTAAAATCTAGATCATGCAATCTGATCAATTGACTTCACTCTGATTTCCAGGCAGCTTCACTCGTCCTTTTCATAATTCAAATGATGTCATGTGTCAGCTGAAGACAATGAAGGGAAATTTTTATTATCACATTTACTGAAGGAAACTTTTCTACAACTGAAATGAACAAATAAAAGATGGTTTCTCCTTTCTTATGTAAAATCTCTTTAAAAAAAAATCTAAAAATTAATCTTAAACTTTTCTACAACTGAAATGAACAAATAAAAGATGGTTTCTCCTTTCTTATGTAAAATCTCTTTAAAAAACAAACAAACAAAAATCTAAAAATTAATCTTAAACTGATCTGAGAAGCATCTGTATTGTTTGAAGGAATTTAACAGAAATTGCTGAACAGTACATGGTACAGTGAGAAGAATATTTAGAAAGTTATTCTGTCACTGAATTACCATTAATCAATAACCTAAGTCTGCATAAACAAACTTTTGGAAAAAAAAATCATTAAATCAAATCAGTTAAGGTTGTTTTACACATTGCTATGTGCTAGAAGGGACCTTAGAAGTCATCCAATCTCAACATGAGTGGGGACCTTTCACCAGATGAGGTTGCTCAGAGCCCCATTCTAACTGGTCTTGACCATTCCTAGGGATGGAACATCCACAGCTTCTCTGGGAAACCTGTTCCAGTGTCTTGCCACTCTCACAGTAAAGAATTTCTTCCTAATATCTAATCTAAACCTACTCTCTTTCCACTTAAAACCATTTGGCCTGTTGCTACAGGTCCTGATAAAGAGTCCCTCTCCACATCTTTCCTATAGTCCCCCTTTAAATACTGGGAGGCTGTTGTAAGGTCCTGCCAGAGCTCTCCCTTCTTTAGGATGAGCATGTCACACCAACTCTTTCAGCCTGTCTTTACAGGAGAGCTTCTCCAGCCCTCTGACCATCATTTTCAAGATGATCAGACATTTTTATGACATCTTACTCATACTGTCCGTGGTATATTAAAGTCTTTCTTACTCATATTGAAAGATAAAACACTGAGCTGTCTTTGACACATCAAGCAAACTGCAGACCCAAAGTTACTTTCTCAGAACGCAGTGGGGAATTTTGTTATTTTCTTCTACAGAAATATAATCAGCCCTTAATGCATCAGCACATGGAAGTAAAGTAACCTGATTAGGCTGCCACATTATTAGCAGATTAAGCAATAATAATCCCTTGCAACAGAGAATTCAGACCCAAATTAGCTCCCTGGGAGATCTAGGCTTGCTATACAACTTTTACCTCAGCTTCAGGCTAGCATTCAGAAATGCTGGCACAAGAGATAAGACCTGTAAAGCCCCCACTGACCAAGCTGCAAGCATTTGCAATAAGACTCAAAGGAACTTCATTATTTGAAACACCAAAAGATACACAGAAAAAAGATTGTTGCATGCCATTTTCTCCCAATCTTTCTTCTACACAATGCCTAGTAAGGTAGTTGGACTAGGTTTGTCCAACGCTGCCTGCTTCCCTTCACAGTTACACTGGTAATGAATTTTATGCCAGGCTCCCCTCTTGCCACATCTCTGTCAGACAGATCTGCACACCAATATACAACCATTTACTAGACAAAAATCATACTTCCAGTTCTCTCAACTGCATAGTTGAACAGTGAACAATGAAGTTATGAGGATGGTGACTCAAGTTACGAGGATGAAGACTGCTGAGAAAAACAGGCACAAAAAAACCTCACTTGCTTATGAATTCGTACATATGATTACAACTGCCCCATGTTCTTTGCAGCTGCAGCAAAAGTCCCTAGAAAAAGCCATTTATAAAGCAATTTCACGTTGCAAACATCCCACAATAACATTGCAACAACTAGATATTAATGAACATTTAGCAATGCTTTTTTGCCAAATTAAAACACAATTATTTTTCACGTTGTATTCCTTCTCAAAACCAACACCGCTTTCTGCAAAGCCCAAGGAAAAAGGCTTTGTTCTGTTACATTAAGTCATAGTCTGAAGTAGCTGGAAACAACATACTAAATCAAGTAGATTTTTGGTAGGAAAAGTCCCTGCATTCTTTTCCAAACCAGTGTCCTTTATTTCTTTTAGTACCTTCCTTTTACACCTGATGAAAACGCAGAGATTTGACAAAACTATCTACATTCAAATTTTAATGCATTCTGTTCTTCAGAACTCCTGCTTTCTTCTCCAGTGAAGCAGTTAACGTACCAACATGCTGCTGTGGGAGTAGCAAAATGCAATATGAAGCTGCAGCCAAGCTCACATTGCTGTAATGTCTGCTTTGAAGGCAGGCTGTGATACCGCAGTGGAGCAGTCCAGCCCCACAAGCTTACATCCTGCGTTCTTGGTTCCTGAAATCTCCACCTTGACTTCCAGTGAAGAAACCAGCATGAGCCAGCAAAGGACTGCTAGACTAGAAGTCATGATTTTCACCATGGCAGATGTTCAGAAATGATCTGGACTGATCTTTATGCCTAAGCTTCCAGTTATATGAAATCACTGGATGACAACTAGAGAAAAAAAGCAGAGAAGAGAACCTTCTGCACCGTGAACAAAACCTGCATCTCTAATACAAGTCTATGAGCTTAGCAGAAGGAGGCATGATGGGAACAACCAATACAGAAAAAAGGAAAAGCAAAATTTTAGAAGCCAAGTATTGCTGTGGGCCTACAAAAAGGAATCAGGCCGCTGGTGCAGAGAGTATGTGGGGGATGGTTACGACCATAACATTTGTGTGAGAAAGACAACTGCAGGAGAACACCAGGGTTTGTGGGAGTGCTGTGACTGTGAGGAATGGCTATCACTGGGGGAATCTGTGTACAGATAATTATTTCAGCAAGAGTTACACTGTGTTACAGTACTCACAGCACAGACTGAATTCCTGCTGCAATGCAGCATTGTGTTCTTTGGCGGAAATAAGAACATGCACCATAGCCTTCTTTTTGCCTAGTCAAGCCCATTTTTATCTGCCTACTGAAGCAGCCCATTACGATGCTGCTCTTTGGTGTGAAGTGCATGATCCAGCATTTTGCCCTAACTGCTTTAATACAGCCAGTCAGTAACAGATACAGATTCAATAGGTACTTAATTCAACTGTAATGAAAGATAATTATGTTCTGTACACTGAAACATCCCTTTCTCTGCATTCTTCAGAGATGTGCTAATGACATCCTAATGCATGTTACACGTATCACAGTATCACAGAATTCTGATACTACATGAAGCTCAGTCTTTGGAACTAATTTTTTCCCCAGGATTTTGCTCCTCCTACCGAAAAACTGGACAAAAATCATAAGGTAAGTAAGTATCAGCTTATCCGATGCCTCTGTTATCACAGTACATTAGAGGTTGGAAGGGACCTCAAGAGATCATCAGGTCCAATCCCCCTGCCAAAGCAGGATCACCCAGAGTACTCTGTACAGGAATGAATCCAACTGGGGCTTGAAAGTCTCCAGAGAAGGAGACTCCACGACCCCCCTGGGCAGCCTGTTCCAGTGCTCTGGCACCCTCACTGGAAAGAAGTTTCTCCTCATGGTGAGGTGAAACCTTCTATGTTGAAGCTTGTACCTATTGTTCCTTGTCTTCTTACTGCGCAACACCTACAAGAGCTTGGCTCCACTTGACACCCACCCCTCAGATCTTGATAGATATTGATCAGATCCCCTCTCAGCCTTCTCTTCTCCACACTAAACAGCCCCAGGGCTCTCAGTCTCTCTTCACAGGGGAGATGCTCAAGTCCCCTAAGCATCCTCCTGGCTCTCTGTTAGATTCTCTCCAGCAGGTCCCTGTGTCTCTTGAGCTGGGAAGCCCAAAACTACACTACATTGCAAAAACCTAAGAGATCTTTGGGCTACAGGAGACTTCAAAGCATTAGAAAAAGTTACTTTTTTTTTTTAAATCTAGTGTCTCTATACAATTAAACTCTTTAGACTATAGCAAAACTATTTAAAAATGCAAGAGTAAATTCACACCTGCTACAAATATGGCTAGTTTATACAGACCTCAGTGACAACTGCATCTCTTTCATATTACTAGAGAATTTTTCTCAGATCCTAAAAAATGTTCTTCCCAGCTTTACCTTACATCAAGACCCAGGAGAGTCTCAAATACAGATAATTTCTCTTCCAAACTAGTCTCCTTACATTTTAGTTACAGGATAATACTTCACACTATTATAAAACAAACAGAAATACTACCTTTTTTTTCTTCTTCTTTTTTTTTTTTTTGGTAAATCGTTATTTCTAAGAATTGTTCATCAACAATAGATTTGATTGTAAGAGTGTGTATGACTTCTTCCAAACCACAAATACCTAAGAAAGTTACAATCTAGAGCTTTTGAATGCCATTTTTTTACCTCTCATTCCATGTAATCTCTAAAGACCTTATTAGTCTTGTCATAGTTTCTCACCTGCTTTCACAGACTTCTCAGTAATTTCTGCTCACAAACCAATATCACTGAAATACTTCATGGACCTACACAATGTACCAACTACAATGTCTTATTCAGATGGAGAAAACGTATCACTTATTCTGCAGTCTTTTCTTGTAGGTACTTCACTGAAGGAACAAATCCTGTAGTTATCACTCTTCCAAGTGAAGTAATCTGGGCAGCTCTGACAATGCTCCACCCTTGACTGGTCAAGCTCAAAAGCTGAAGCTGGTGGCAACTTGAAAGAAAATCTCCAATTTTTGAAGTTCACCACGTAAGCTACAAGAGAACGACGACTTCACCATAGAATCTGATCACGCTTCTGAGAAATGAAAGGATATTAAAGTATGCTTAAGTATTTAATAGAAGTACTGAAATCATTTAAGTTGCAAAATCAGGTACTAAATGTTAAGACATTACCAGTTACTTAGTGGCCCTGAGACCTTAATTCTCTGGCTTCTGTGCTTCTGAATGGATCAGTAAGAAAATCAAATCGTCCTTGGAAAGAATTTGTGTGATTATTCTTTGTCTCTTTTTACACATAATCAGAGAAGCTGAACTGTTCATAGATATATTAGCAGAAATCTTCCTTCTCCTGAAGTGATTATTTCATTGTATCAATCATGCTTTCATGTGTTATGTTACAATAAATCCCTGCCTTTAAAAAGAGTACGATTAACACCAACTGCACTATGGAAACTCTTACCACCATAAACATCCTATTCCAGTTTCTCATCCCTTCTCCATTTTGGCTTAAGAAGAGTGTGCTGAATCACTAGCACTGCAGTGCATGCTTGAAATGCAAAACTAATACTATTTGTCAGCAGCAAAAAAACATATTCTCCCAATGTGGGAAATAAAGACTACTGGAACTGTTCAGATTCGAGGCATTGTTGTTCATAGCATTTAACAGAACCTTTTTCTTTTCTTTCTCCATGGAGAAAATTAGGAACCTTTGAATATTTCTAAGTTGTACTGTTGAAGGTTAAGAATGAAGACCTCTATTTCAGTGTAGGCTTCTGAGAAGCTCAGCACAGTTACTGCCATTGCCTAGAGCAACCATTCTGGCAGTTTCCATTGCTCTTTCACAGTGCTTTGTATGGGCTTGTCAGATATTGCGCATCCAGCTCTTCAGCAGAATAGTGCTCAGTTATAATTTTTAGATTTATTTTTCCCCCCCTTAAATTATTCTGGAATATTTCCTGAGTAGTGGCAAGGCTACTTTTGAATCAAATTTCAAGGAAGAAGAGAACTGCATAAATTTGGAGATACCACCTGCTGATGTATAAAAGTTATTCTGCAATCAACTGAGAATTCAGAGATCTTAATGTCACACAGAAAAGACATAAACTTTATGAGCAAAGGACCCCAAACTGTTCTCCCAAAATCTAGCCATTTTGTTATTTGAGCATGAAAATCAGTCCTTGGTAGGAGTGAAACAGCACAATGGAAAGCAGCTGGGGACACGGGTGGACGTGTCCTTAACATTGTGGACCCTCCTGGTTGTACACTAAAATATTAAAAAAAAAAAAAATCTGTCTTCCCAAAAAAACTCCAACCATAAGTACTCCCAAAGTGATATAATTCCATACCACTTGAGCAACAATTACTCCAATATGTCTCAACAAGGCAATTCACACCAAAAGGAATAGCTGTAATTAGTAGATCGTGGTTCTGAATAACCTATGTGGTCTTTTTTTCAATTTTCTGATAAACGCAACATTTTAGAAGTTTTTTGCATACACACTTTTGCAATATACAGCACAGAAAAGACAGCTGACAAAGCTGTTCAATCTACATGGTTCTCATCTGCACTACTGGTTTCTCATTTGTTTGCCTGCAAGAAGAAAGAAAACTGTAAGGATGATGTTAAAGGTCAACAGGCATCAGCCTGTGCTGCAAAACTAGTTTAAAAATGATTAGCAGTTTCACTTACTCAGTTTTACTGTTGGTGGCACATCTGAACAGCTTTCAAAAGGTTCGGTTTCAAAACCAATATCAGGTTTTGGTTTTGAATCTGAGCTGAGCCTGAAGGGAGTGCTGGATATGCACCAAATGCAGGCTTTAATTCCATCCTTCTCTTGATATGGTCTATGTGTAAACCAGAACCTTATCTATTAGTCAAGGCAGAATTAAGTAATCTTTCCTAAATATTTTTAAAAGTCTCCTTTTTAATGAGATATTGATAATAGGAAGCATACTACTTAAAAAAAAAAAAAAAAAGCATGTTGTCATAATTTTTTAATCTGAGCAAGCTGTTTGCATAATACATCCAGTGCACATGTACATGAGATGACAAAATCATTACTTCATTTATACTTTCTTTGCCGGAAGAAACAAGAGATTTGGATCCACATCCTATAGCATGTCAGTGACATGTTGATGTTGACACACTGCTTAAAAATAATTAGGCTTCTCTCAGAAATCAACACTACGGCAGTGAGCTTATCATGTAGCAATACCTCACAGAAAATAAAATGGCTGATGAGGATGAGGTCTTGATTACACCTTTCACAAATAAAACAAAGCAGTAATTTACTTAAATGGAACCTCTCATGTGGTAGGTCAGTGTCACTGTGCAGGCATATTTCAGTCATCTCATTTACTTCCACCAGAAAAGCATAGAAATTCCAGTTCGATCTAATACTAGCACAACCGGCACAAACCCCAGCCAATATGGGCATGGGAAATAAGAATTGATATGAAAATTGAAGAGAAAAAAAAAACAAACCACACCAAAAAAACACTGGGGGGTAGGGAAACTGTAGGTACAGTCCAGAGAGTCTACCTTGTGGATGTGCCGTAGTACACAGCGGGTTGCACCCAATAAAGAGGAAATAAATCCAAGACGCACAAAGGTTGAGAAAAGGTCCTCATCACCATTCCCACCCAAACATGGCCGACACTAGGGTGCACCCAGCACCCAGCCCACCGAGGCCGCTCCAGCCGGCTTGGGGCGAGGGCTGCGGGTGGCTGCGGTGGCAGCGGTGGGAGGGCGCCGCGCTGGCCCCCGTCGGGCGACGCCCACGCTCCGCAGCAACAATGCGGGGCCCGGGCAGCCGCGGGACTTCCCCACCTACCTCCTGCGCCTCCTCCACCCAGCCATCGAACACGGCGACCGCAGCCCTCGCTCTGCTGCGACTCAGCCTCGCACGCTGCCGCCGTCACCAGGCGGGGATGGGCGCCCGCGGGCCGCTCCCGGCGCAACTGGCGTTATCCCCTTCCCTCCCTCATCTGCCGGAACGACGAGGTTCGTCCCGATCCCTGCCAGCCCGGAGACAGCCGCGCAGGGAAGAGCATCAACACGGTGCTCCCGCGATGGAACCAGCCCTCGGCCCCTCTCCCCGTGAAACATGCGCTGCACATACATTTAACGTTCTTTAGACAACACGCGGGAGATTTTTTTAATGACATTTCTATACCTCATGGTAGCAAAAGGATGTACATTCCCTCCCCCCGCACCTCCCCCGCCCCCGTCATGCCCCCCAATAATTATTCTTAAAACAGCCCCGTACATCCTCTTAACCTACTGCCGAGTTAAAAACATATGGGCGGCTTCCAGCGGGCGCCCGCTATTGTCTTCCGTGGGGCTGGTCCCCTCCCTGCCAGCAAGATGCTGGCGCCGGGGCGAAGGCAGCCTCCCCGAGGCAGGGAGGGACCCCCATGCTCCCCTCAAGAAAGCGTACACAGGGCGGAAAAGGATCCCCCCTCTCTCCTCGCAACCCCTGCCCCTTCCCGCCCGCCTGAACAAGCGAGGCGGCGGGGCCGGCCATGCTCCCCATGCGGCCACTGGTCGCACGGCTGGGCTGGGAACGCGCGGAATCGCGGCGGCGCCCTGCTCGTTCGCCCGCCCTCCGCAGCCGCCGCCTTCCCTTGCCTTACCTCCGCCCGCGGGGCTCGCTAGGCGCCAGCGGCGGGAAGCGAGGGAATGAGGAGCCGGAGGTGGCGAGCGCAGCCGTCCAGGCGCGGGGCTCAGCGGCGAACAGGCGGCGGCAGGCACATGTGCTCAAGCCTCACTGCGACGGCGTTTAAAGACAGACATAAAAGCGGCGGGGGGAGAGGAAAGGGGAGGGCAGCGCCGGGCCCGGGGAACCGCACCTCCTGACGTCAGGAGCAGCGCCCCCCGCCTACAGCAGCATCTCCTCCGCGGGAGGCGGGCGGCGAGGAGGCAGCGGAGGCAGCCGCGGATGGAGGAGGAGGAGGAGGAGGAGGAGGAAGGAGAGGCCCGCCACCGCCGCCGCGACAAACGTCCTGCGGACAAGCTCTGGCACCGCGGGTACCCCGTGCCCTGCCGCATCCCGTACGGACGTGTGACGGTCACCGAGTCCCCAGTCCGATGTGCTGCACACATGGGCTGCGAGCGGCCGGCGGAGCCGCAGCCTTTGGCCTCGTGTTGGCAGCGGAGCAAGGCACAAGCAGAGAGGTGGCCTCGGGGGGTGGCCTGTAGGCGGGAAGTAGGCTCACGGGTGTGAGCTTCCACGGAGAACATGGAGATTTTCCAAAAAGGAATGAGTGGGAGCGAGGGGTGCGGGCCCGAGTGAGGAAGAAGGGTCGGTCGGGAGCAGGGTGACGACCGCGGCACCGAGAACACCTGCGTGCTGGAAGTCAGGAGGCAGCGGCGGGGAGAAGGGATGGAAACTTGGCGAAGGCTCTCCTGGGGACTCAAGGGATGGAGAGAGACCGTGAAGAGCGTGGGAGGGACCACCATCCTTGTAGCCCAGACTTGCTGCTGTAGACGCATAGAGATGGTGGTTCCTTTTAACAACTTTCCCTACACTTTATGTCATTAAGTCTGTCCACTGCCCTTCTAACAGATCTTTTTCCTTGCATTTTTCTTTAAAAAAAGAAAAGCAGATCGATTCTGGTTAGAAGTAGTAAAGACGTTCAAAGGTGCAACAGTGAGACATGAAAGACGTGTTTGCTTGGGAGGAGATAGCCATGGTGGAATGGAGAGTCCAGTAATTGACTGCTCACTCTATAAATAATTGTAACAACTTCAATCTCAATGCATGCCAAATAAAAATATGTAACTTTCTTACACTGCATGAATCAAGGAGCAATTTTTTCCCCCCCAAAGAGTTCTGAAGTTAGTCTGCCTAGCTGATTTGCATTTTCTCCATATTGTAAGAAAGCTGTGGTGCAAAGTTATTTTAATATTTCTACTCCATTATCAGAAGCAATTAGTTGTAGCATTTTGCATTTCTCATTGTTGTTGCTATGTATTTAATTTTGTGTAAAAGCAGTAAACCATAGAGTTTGCACCTAGTGATTGAGCAGCATTTGGACCTTAGTGAAAATGAACTTTACCTTGACTAAGTTACTAGTTGTGGACTAAACTAATTTTATGCCAAATGCTAATGACAGGAAGAATTTACACGTTCTGTTGCTAGATCATGTGTGATAGTTTTATTTAATACACTAATAACATTACCACATAGCTTCATTCCTGGATCCCTTGGAATTGTGTGTACTGTTAATGACGAGTTCAGATCTGTAACTACACTCAATTATTTGATGCCTCTAATTTTGCCATAGGAAAAATACCATTCAGTTTTCACTCTCCACCCAACATATCAGATACTTCCAGCTTTTTACCACTTTGTGAGGAAGTTGCAGTTCCTCAAATTCCATGTAAAAATACCACACTGCTAACCACTCAGCAGCAATCTTTTTAGACTTTCAGCAAACTAGTAAACTACAGGCAAAATAGATGCACCAGGGTACTTTTACTGCAGCTCTTGTAAATGGTAACTTTTACTGCAGTGTTTGTAATCACATTTGTACTCCTTTTTGACTATGTTTATGGGAACTGAAAACAGCCATCCTTATGTTTCACATTAGTTTAATCTTCAAAGTGGATGCATTTCAGGCTTCAAAACTGCAGAAGCAATTCTGCTGCTACCAGTGTAGAAGGATTTCCACTTTTGCTTCTGGGTGAAAATGACAAAAACATAATACAAAAAATAGGTTACTAATTTACACCTTTAAACTCAAGAAACCTCTGATAGACACAAGATTTGTAATTTAGCCATGGTAAGACTGAGCTCTAAGCTGAGTTAGAGGCCAGCACACACAGAAAAAGCCTCACCTGTTAGTTAGTGTCTGTGCTCATGACCTGGGACATTTCAGCACAGAAAGCACCATTCCAGATGGAAAAAAAAAAAAAACAAACACCAGCATGAGAAGAAACATTGACAAAGCTGATGAGGGGTCTGGAGCACAGCCCTATGAGGAGTGGCTGAGGGAGCTGGGGGTGTTTAGCCTGGAGAGGAAGCTCAAGGGAGACCTTATTGCTGTCTACAACTGCCTAAAGATTCATTGTAGCTAGGTGGGGGTTGGTCTCTTCCCCCAGCCAACCAGCGTCAGAAGCAAAAGAGAGTCTCAAGCTGCACAGGGGGAATTTTAGGCTTGACCTTAGAAAGAAGTTCTTCATAGAAAGAGATGGTCCATTGGTTGCCCAGATACACTCTGCACTGGCAGCCAGTCACTAGTGGTATCCTCCAGAGATCAGTGTTGGGCCCCATCCTGTTCAATATCTTTATTGATGATCTGAATGAGGGGATTAAGTCCATCATCAGTAAATTCACAGATGACACCAAGTTGGGAGCAGGTTTTGATCTTTAAGAGTGTAGGAAGGCTTTGCAGAGGGACCTTGACAGATGGGCAGAGTCCAAGGGCATGAGATTTAACACATGTAAGTGCCAGGTTCCACACATTGGCCACAACAACCCCATGCAGTGCTACAGGCTGGGGACAGAGTGGCTGGAGAGCAGCCAGGCAGAGAGGGACCTGGGGGTACTGGTTGACAGTAGCTGAACATGAGCCAGCAGTGTGCCCAGGTGGCCAAGAAGGCCAATGGCATCCTGGCCTGCATCAGGAAGAGTGTGGCCAGCAGGAGCAGGGAAGTCATTCTGCCCTGTACTCAGCACTCGTTAGGTCATAACTTGAGTACTGTGTCCAGTTCTGGGCTCCTCAATTCAATAAAGATGTTGAGATGTTGGAACATGCCCAGAGAAGGGCAACAAAGGTGGTGAGGGGTCTGGAGCACAGCCCTGTGAGGAGAGGCTGAGGGAGCTGGGGGTGTTTAGCCTGGAGAAGAGGAGGCATTGCTGCATGTCTCAGAATCATAGCATGTTAGGGGTTGGAAGGGACCTCTGGAGATCAAGTCCAACCCCCCTGCCAGAGCAGGGCCATAGAATCTTATGCAGGTTGCACAGGAATGCATCCAGATAGGGCTTGAAAGTCTCCAGAAAAGGAGACTCCACAACTTCTCTGGGAAGCCTGTTCCAGTGCTCCATGATCTTTACATTAAAGGATCCTCCTCACACTGAGATGGAACTTCCTGTACTGTAGGTTCATTTCCATCACTCAGACTATTCTGTCCCAAATGATCCGTCCCCAACCTGTGCAGGAAGCATGGGTAAAAATGTTAGAAATGAAAAGAGAGCAGTCTGGGCCCTACAAGGAGACTTGTGACTGAAACCCTCAGCTGTCACTTTAAAGAGATGCTGCAATACAAACCCCAACCCTTCCACCTGTGTTCAAACTCAACTGCAGCTGTGCTTGAAACAAATTTGTAGTGATAAAAACACTTCTTGTATCACAATGCATGTTTCATTTTGACCTCACTGAGAAGAGCTGCTGAAAAGGAAGTAAATTAAGTAATTGTCCTGTATTACATATTTACCTTTATTCCTTTCAGAGGCACAGCTGAATTCCAAGAAGTTGTACATTTACTAAGGCAGCTCAGACCCAAACTTGATTTTTCAGGTGCTATGAAGGCGTGTGAAGGAAATCTTTTTAAATAAAAGACTCAGAAAATTTGAGGTTAGCAGTTGAAATAATCACCTTTAAATTCATAAACTTCTGGAAAAAAATTACGTGAGAAGACAAAAGAGTATTTATTTCCTTCTGTTTCAGTGTGTTTGGAAGCAAAACCAGCTGTTAAAAAAATGCCAGTCTCAGAATCACAGAATCAGGGAGTGGAAAGGACTTCTGAAGATCATCTAGCCCAACTCTCCTGCAATAGCCTTCCTACCCTTTTTCTGAATCAAAATTTGAGTCACCCTGCAAAAATCAGGCATGGATTAGGGAATTTCCTTTCTAGAATGACATATTTTAATATACTGGTAAGACAACTTGTCTTTGAGTTATGAATTTACTGCAGTGTTTCCACTACCTCCACTTCAGACAAAGTCTAACTTTAGCTGAGCAATAGAATTGATCCAGCCCAAACCCTTTCTGCAAATTCAGTGGGGTTTTAAATGGCTAAAATTCTGAAATGCCAAAAACTTTTATTCACTCTTGAATTTCATGTAATGATTTCATTTCTTATGTCAGTGTACAGAAGACCTCATTTTCAAAATAAGGTAGCTTCAATTCCAAAACCCCATCAGTTCATCATAGCTTCCACATTACACTTCAATTTCTATCAACACTTTAAAAAAAATATGCCCTTAAAGATGCTGACTTGGTCAAGTGGAAGGTGTCCCTGCCCATAGCAAGGGGGTTGGAACTAGATCATAGAATCAAGAGAGTTGGAAGTGGCCTCTGAAGGTCATATAGTTTAACCCCTCTTGTCCTGTCCCTGCAGGCCTTTGTAACCAGTCTCCCTCCATCCTTCCTGTAGCCCCTTTTGGGTAGTGGGAGGCTGCTCTTAGGTCTCCCCAGTGCCTTCTCTTCTCCAGGCTGAACACCCCCAGCTCCCTCAGCCTGTCCTCATAGCAGAAGTGCTCCAACCCCCTGAGCATTTTTGTGGCCCTCCTCTGGACCCTCTCCACCAGGTCCATATCCTTCCTACATTGAGGGCTCCAGATCTGTACACAGTACTCCGGGTGAGGTCTCACCAGAGCAGGGTAAAGTGGCAGAATCACCTCTCTGGATCTGCTGGCAACACGATGGTTGGGGGAATCTAATTCAACCCATAACAGTGGTTAAGTAAAAACTGAAAGATGGCCCATTGCTCTTAACACAAGAGTCTGAAGACATGCACATGCATACCCATAGAAACAGTCTTGCTAAACTAAATCATCTCCTGCAGCACAGTCCACTCTTGGGTCTTCCACTAAACGCTGCTTGGAGTGCTGGGTGCTGCTGCTTCTTCATATGCATCATTTCTGCTGATCCTCTGGTGAGGGTGGTACTCATTATGCATGTATGAATCTGGGTGCCAAAATGATACAACAGTCAGAGCCAGGAGGATGCTCAGGGAACTTGAGCATCTTCCCTATGAAGAGAGACTGAGAGCCCTGGGGCTGTTTAGTCTGGAGAAGAGAAGGCTGAGAGGGGATCTGATCAATGTCTCTCAATAGCTGAGAAGTAGGTGTCAAGTGGAGGGCCCAGCCTCTTTTCAGTGGTGCACAGTAATAAGACAGGGAACAAAAGGTACAAACTTGAACATAGAAGATTTCACCTCAACACGAGGAGAAACTTCTTTCCAGTGAGGATGACAGAGCCCTGGAACAGGCTGCCCAGGGGGGTTGTGGAGTTTCCTGCTCTGGAGACTTTCCAAACCCACCTGGATGCATTCCTGTGCAGACTACCCTAAATGATCCTGCTCTAGCAGGGGTGTTGAACTTGATGATCTCTTAAGGTCCCTTCCAACCTCTAATATACTGTGCTACTGTGAAGTTGCCATCATAAAGTATGTAGCAAACTTCATCTTCTCCCCATCTTGCATATTAATGACTTTATTTGTTTGGCAAGAAGCTCTATTCCCTATTTACTTGGTTTCTCCCCCCCCCCTAGATCTTGAAAAAGTCATGAAATCCTTTTGGAAATTCATAGTCCTCTGTAAAACAGTTAAAACTTTAGTTTAATTTAGTAGTATTGGATAAGCATAGCTGTAACTCTCTGCCCCTAATAAGCATGTCCCATAATTAAAGACTACAGTTTGATTGTATGTAATCTGCTTAAAAGAGGTAAAAGAACACTATTAACTTCAAGCTTTTATATTGAGATCCCATAGGAAATCAGTAACATATTTTCACTTGTTACAGTAATATTTATTTGATTAAACTCCACTAGCAGCAGTATGAAGAAGGCAAGGCTTGTTTTGCTGGGACTTGTGGTCCCCCTCTGTCATGTCCATATCAAGACCACTGCATTTTAAAGTGATGGAGGATAAATCTCCTGAAGAACAACTGAAGGAGCTGGAGACATTTAATTTGAAAAAGAGGAGGCTGAGGGGAGACCTCATGGCCCTGTACATCCCTGAAAGGACATCATAGAGACCCCAGCACTGGTCTCTTCACATAAGTAATTAGTGATAAAGCAAGAAGGAATGGCCTCAAGTTATGACTGGGTAGGTTTAGACTGGACATTAGGAAACACTTTTTTCAGGGAAGAAGTGTGGAAATTTTGCCATTGACTTCACTAGCACAGGATCAACCCCTGCTGCCTTACCCCCTAAACTGTGTAAACCAGACAATATTTTAAGAACATCAGAGAGAATTCTCTCTCAGTGTACTCATCAGTGATTGCAGTTCCATAGGATCACAGGCTGTTAAGGGTTGGAAGGGACCTGTGGAGATCATCAAGTCCAATCCCTCTGCCAGAGCAGGATCATAGAATCTCATGCAGGTTGCACAGGAACGCATCCAGATGAGGCTTGAAAGTCTCCAGAAGAGAATCCACAACCTCTCTGGGTAGCCTGTTCCAGTGCTCTGTGATCCTTACAGTAAAGAAATTCTTCCTCACGTTGAGATGAAACTTCCTCTGCTGTAGCTCATTTCCATCACTCAAACTATTCTGTCCCAAATGATCCGTCTTCAACCTGTGCAGAAAGCATGGATAAAAATGTTAGAAATGAAAAGAGAGCAGTCTGGGCCCTACAAGGAGACTTGTGACTGATACCCTCAGCTGTCACTTTAAAGAGATGCTGCAATACAAACCCCAACCCTTCCACCTGTGTTCAAACTCAACTGCAGCTGTGCTTGAAATAAATTTGTAGTGATAAAAACACTTCCTGTATCACAATGCATGTTTCATTGTGACCTCACTGAGAAGAGCTGCTGAAAAGGAAGTAAATTCATTGTCCTGTTTTACATATCTACCTTTATTTCTTATAGAGGCACAGCTGAATTCCAACAAGTTGTTCATTTACTAAGGCAGTTACCATTTTTCCATCTCAGAAGCCAAACTTGATTTTTGAGGTGCTATGAAGGCTTGTGAAAGAAATCTGTTTAAATAAAAGACTCAGAAAATTTGGTGTTAGTTGCTGAAATAAACACCTTTAAATTCACATATATCAGGAAAAAAATTACATCAGTAGACACAAGATTATTTATTTCCATCTATTTCAGTATGTTTGGAAGCAAAACCAGCTATTAAATGTCTGTCACAGAATCAGGGAGAGGTAGGGATTGGAAAGGACCTCTGAAGATCATCTAGCCCAGCTCTCCTGCAGTAGCCTTCCTACCCTTTTTCTCAATCAAAATTTATTAAGTCAGGCTGCAAAATTAGGCATGGATCAGGGAATTTTCTTCCTAGAATGACATATTTCCATATATTGGTAAGACAACTTGTCTTTGAGTTATGAATTGACTTCAGTGTTTCTATGACCTCCACTTCAGACAAAGACTAACTTTGGCTAAGCAACAATTGATACAGCCAAACCCTTTCCATAAATTCAGTGGAATTTTAAACGGTTCTTATGCCAATCATTTCTATTCACTCTTGAATTTCACATAACCATTTCATTTCTTGTGTCAATATACAGAAATCCTTATTTTCACAATAAGGTAGCTTCAAAGCCAAAATTCATCAGTTCATCATAGCTTCCATATTATGCTTTCATTTCTGTGTACAGTAAAAAAGAAAATATGCCCTTAGAGGTGACTTGGCCAAGTGGAAGGTATACCCTGCCTATAGCAAAGGGGTTGGAACTAGATCATAAAATCATAAAACCATAGATTCAGATGAAGAAGTAGCCTCTGAAGATCATCTAGTTTAACCCCCCCAGCCTCACCCACCACCAGCCTTCATCTTCCCAAAGCAGCTCCTGCTCCCTCTGCACTATCCTCCACACAGCCAGCACCCATGGATGCTATGGGAATGGTCACCAATTCTCTTCCTAACTAACCGGGGGACCACCAGGCCCCCCAGCCTTTGTCCACCATCACCAATCACCCAGTGTGCACCATGGGGACTCAGGGGATGGGAGGGGGAGGGGGAGGGGAGGATCCTCAGCCCAGATGGGCTCAGCTTGGGGCTTCTGTCTTTCCTGCAGGGATTATAAAGGGGAGTGGGTGGGGAGGGCAAAGTGGCCACACCTGGGGGGGGAGGAGACTCCAACAGAGCCCAGGTGCTGTGGGATTTGAGGGGGAAAAATGGGGAAAATGAGGTGGGTGGGGTGGAAAATGAGGTGGGTGGGGTGGAAAAGGAGCAGATATGGTGGGAAAGAGGAAGTGGTGGGGAAAGAAGGGGCTTTTAGAATAACTTTGTTCGCCATACGTCTTTCACTATGCACAACTGCAGTTCATGATTTGCTTTGCCTCCATGCAAGAAGAACAAACCCATCAGTACTTCAGACAATAAAGCACAATGGTGGCTGCTACAATGAAGTCTTTCCATGATTATGATTTTGCTTGGCAGGTAAAAAAATCTGTGCTTTTCAGATCAAAATATCAAGTTTTAACAACAATAAAAAAAGCTTTCTCCAAGAGTGATTTTTCTCCCTGGATACCAGCAGACAACTCCAAGTGATTACATCCCACCCCAGGAGGAAAAGCTAAGGTTGCATTAGCATGGACCTTGCTTCCTCACTCTGTCTTTCAGAGGTCAAAGTGTTACTGAAGTGCACATCCTGAGACAGCATGAGGCACAACAGAACCATTCTGACAACCTGGGAACACGTTTTTCTGCAGTGAAACCGAGAGGACTACCAAGCTAGTGACCAAGCCTTTTAAATCACAAGCTCACCCACTTCCCCTTCACCCTTCCACATGCAATCCTCTCTTCCCTCATGTGACCATCCCATTCAGAAAAAATGAGACACTTTATCTCTCCTGAGTCTCTGATGCACTGCTAGCCCTGTGTTTGTGCTTTAAGAGCTTATGCACAGTGTTTTTCTTGGTAATGAATCATATGAAGCTGTCATTTTATTATGCATTAAATATCTTGCTGTGTACCTTCTACTGTGGTTGCTACAGGTCCAAGAGCCCCAGCAGGTCAGGCAGGCTTAGGTTCTATTTATATTTTTCTTTATTTTTACTTTCATATTATTTATTTTTACTTTTTCTTTTTTATTTCTTTTTTCTTTCTTTTTTCTTTTTTCTATTTTTTCTTCTTTTTTCTTCTTTCTTCTTTTTTCTTTTTTTTCTATTTTTTCTTCTTTCTTTTTTCTTCTTTCTTTTTTCTTTTTTCTTCTTTTTTTCTTTTTTTCTTCTTTTTCTTTTTTCTTTTTTTTTTTCTTAATTGGTAAGAGTAGGTTGCCTTCAAGAACCACAGTCTATAGAAAATTAATCTAGTCTTAAGCAGCAAAGAAGAGAAGGCTCCAGACAGACCTGATAGCAGCCTTCCAGTACATGAAGGGAGCTACAGGAAGGATGGAGAGAGACTGTTTGCAAAGGCCTGCAGTGACAGGGACAAGGGGCAATGGCTTCAAACTAGAAAAGGGCAGATTTATATTGGATATCAAGAAGGAGTTCTTCACTATGAGGGTGGTGGAACAATGGAACAGGTTGCCCAGGGAGGTAGTTGAAGCCCCATCCCTGGAGATATTCAAGGTGAGGCTCAATGAAGTCCTGGGCAACCTGATCTAGTTGGGGATGTCCCTGCTGACTGCAGGGAGGTTGGACTGGACGACCTTTGGAGGTCCCTTCTGGCCTGGACCATTTTCTGATTCTATGAAAGGTGTGTGTTTCTGTAATAAGCATCAGATAATATATTGTCCAGTACACCGCTGAGTCTAGCGATCTTCTCATAGTCATCCATCCAGTCTCAATGAATTGATAAAATACTAAAAAGGCAGGATTTATCTATTTTTTTTTTCTTTTTAAAGTTTGCAGAATAGTTCTCTAAAGAATATTACTTTTGCCTATAGAACCACATTCTATACCACGTTTTGCGTATTAGACTCAGGTCCTAGTTCTAAATGGTGTTTTTGTTCAATTCTTGCCTGAAAGTGCACATGATACTCAGAAGTGCTCCTTATGTTTGAGCTAGGTAAACTGTTTTATGTATATGCTTTCACCATGCTGCAATGGGTTTTGTGATCTCATAACGAGGTGAGCCAGAATCAAATCTTAGCCTCATTGAAATCTATTCTAAAATTCATGGATCTAGCCATGGGCTAAGTGTCTGTTAATCTATGCATTGCATGAAGAAAAACAGATTAAAGAAAAGTTGTACAATGTCTGGCTGTCTCAGGAAGATTTCAAAACAGGCCAGTTTGGCAATATTTGTTAACATATGACCTGAAGTTGTAGAATCATAAAATTGTCAGGGTTGGAAGGGACCTCAAGGATCATCTAGTTGCAACCCCCCTGCCATGGGCAGGGACACCTCACACTACATCAGATTTCTCAGAGCCACATCCAGCCTGGCCTTAAAAACCTCCAGGAATGAGGCTTCCACCTGGGCAACCTGTTCCAGTGTTTCACCACCCTCATGGTGTAAAACTTCTTCCTAACATCCCATCTGAATCTACCCACTTCAAGTTTTGCTCACAGGCTTCTGGGCTGAGAAAAATCCACATTTCTTAATCTCAGGACTGGCAAACAAAAGGCTCCACTCCTGTCTGTTAAGCTATCCTATCCTGAACCCAAAACCAGGTAGGCAGTCAGCAAATCCAAGCTAACGATGCCCAAAGGGATAATTCATGTCCCAAGGAATAAAATAAAATCTCCTTCAAAATCCTGGCCAGTTGACGTCTCTTAAAGAAATAAGAGCAGGCAGCATGATGCTGCAACAAATTGGGTCCTGGAGTCTTTAACCACCAAATACCCATTTAAAACCAAAAAAATCAAAGTTAGACTTTGCTGCCTTATTCAAAAGCCCTAAAACTCCATTTATAGTCATATAGAGTATCCAACAGAGAGCCACAAGGATGCTTAGGGGACTTGAGCATCTCCCCTATGAAGAGAGACTGAGAGCCCTGGGGCTGTTTAGTCTGGAGAAGAGAAGACTGAGAGGGGATCTGATCAATGTCTCTCAATAGCCGAGGGGTGGGGGTCAAGTGGAGGCGGCCAGGCTCTTTTGGGTGGTGCACAGTGATAAGACAAGAAATAATTGGTTCAAACTTGAACATAGAAGATTCCACCTCAACATGAGGAGAAACTTCTTTGCAGTGAGGGTGACAGAGCCCTGGAACAGGCTGCCCAGGGGGGTTGTGGAGTCTCCTGCTCTGGAGACTTTCCAAGCCCACCTGGATGCATTCCTGTGCAGACTACCCTAAGTGATCCTGCTCTGGCAAGGGGGTTGGATCTGATGATCTCTTGAGGTCCCTTCCAACCTCTGATATGCTGTGAGACTGTGATATTCCTTCTGGACTAGTGGTCCAGCACTTTTACAACTTTTCCCATGCCTGCTATTTATTCATGGTCTAGCAGTGTAAATCAGGAAGTTTTCTTGGCTGGAAATGAACAGCAGTCAGTGTTTTTTCTTTGTTTGAATCCTTTTCAGTCCACAGTCAGCATGTTAAATCATCATTGTGTCTGAATCTGTTCACTGGGAATGCCTCTTGATTCTCAATTTCTAACCACAAAGACACAACTCTTTTGATGTGGTAGTGAATATCAGACTGCCTCCTCTCTGTTGTACTGAATCTCAGACTCCCTCCTATCTGTTCTGCTCTGGTCTAAGGACTCTTCTACTTTGCAGAGATTCTCAGATTTCCTATGTATCATTCTGTATCAGGAATAGTATGGCCAGCAGGAGCAGGGAAGTCATTCTCCCTCTGTACTCAGCACTGGTTAGACCACATCATGAGTACTGTGCCCAGTTCTGGGCCCCTCAGCTTAAGAAAGATGTTGAGTTGCTCAAATGTGTCCAGAGAAAGGCAACAAAGCTGGGGAGAGGTTTGGAGCACAGCCCAGGAGGCTGAGGGAGCTGGGGGTGTTTAGCCTGGAGAAGAGGAGGCTCAGGGGAGACCTCATTGCTCTCTACAACTACCTGAAGGGAGGTTGTAGCCAGATGGGGGTTGGGCTCTTCTCCCAGGCAACCAGTGACAGAATGAGAGGACACAGTCTCAAGTTGTGCAGGGGGAGGTTGGAGCTGCATGTTAGGCAGAAATTCTTCCCAGAAAGAGAGACTGACCATTGGAACATGCTGCCCAGGGAGGTGATGAGATGGTGCTGGGTGATAGGTTGGACTTGATGATCCTGAAGGTCTTTTCCAACCTGGTTAATTCTGTGATTCTGTCTTTATTTTTCATCTGGTTCTTGACTGTCTCTCCTCTTCCTTAAATTTCACTGCCGAGATGAGCTTCCTTCCCCACGTCTATGCCTTCCTCTCTCTTTGCAGTTTCCAGGAAATTCCAGTACTTCTATCCTCCAAATCATACATTTCTACCCCTTCTATAATATGGTTGACTTTATCACTTTTCTGTGTATCTTTTGAACAGGGATAATAACTTTTTTGCCCTTCCATTTCCCTGTGTTTCACTTAATGTTAATCACACTGGCCATTGTAAAACCACACCAAATAAAGTACTGATTCATATTATGCTAATTAATCAAAGCATTTGGGGTAAAGAATGTCAAAACAAGTTTATATATCCAAAAAGTTGGTTTGATAATTTCACTTTTGTTTCATTATTTCCATTGGCCTACAGAATAATCCTGAAAATAATGTTTTGATTCAGTCGACACTTTTTTTTTTCCTCCTTCAAACTGCTAGAAAAATTCAAGTAGAGTTAAATAGACACATAAAGGATCTGAATTTTGCATTTTATTTATTTAGTCCGGCTATTTTGTCAGCAAGAAGTTACTCTCTAAAGGCTTTTTTTTTTTTTTTTAGTGTGGAAAACCATAAAATTCCTCTGTTGTTCATCTTCCCTTGAAGAAAAGTAGGTGCTACAGCTACACCTTTTTTATGCTTTACTACTTTGTTCAGTTGTTGGCTAGTACTTTATTTCTTTAACAGAAAGATTTACATCCTGCCATCACAAAGGGGAAAAAAAAAAAGAACTTCTCTGAAGACTTTCAAGACCTATCTGAATGCATTCCTGTGTGACCTGTTCTGGATTCTATGGTCCTGCTCTGGCAGGGGGGTTGGACTGGAAGATCTCCAGAGGTCCCTTCCAACCCCTGACATCCTGTGATCCTGTGAACTGATAACATGTTGGAAAATTATTTTGTCATAGTAAATAGGTGCATTTGTTTTAGCTAGTCACAGGTCAGTATGAGTCATGACACTGGAAAATAGTTTTTGCTTTTAAACACTGCTGATTATAATAGCGGTTTGGTTTTTTTTTGTTTTCAGTTTTTGTGAATTACAATTAAAAATATCCCAGGTTTGGTTGTTGTTGGGGTTTTATGGAGGGTTTTGTTTGATTGGTTTTATATATATATCTATATATTTCTTAGTGTTCATTATAATTTTTGTATTTTAAACCAAATTCTAGTTTGCAATGATGCCTTTAAGATCTAGTTTGGACCTAGAAAAACAGTAATTCCTTCAAACATCAAGCATTAGCTCACTCTTGAAAATCAGAGACTTGAAAATCAGGGATTTTCTTTCGGGTGTTTTTGTGTGTGTGTGTTTTTATTATTATTTGTTTTGGGTTTTGTTTTGGTTTGGGTTTTTTGTTTGGTTGGTTTGGGGGTTTTTGTTTGGATTTGTTTGTTTGTGGTTTTGGTTTTGTGGTAGGAAATGCTTCATATATGGGTGTAGGACAATTGCTTCAAAGGCAGGATTTATCTAACACTGTGTCAGCCATCCCAGCATTATGGTGGGATGGGATAAGGTGCCCTCTGCATACCTGTTCAGTCCAGCAACTGAAAGAAGACAAAAGTTTAGCTCAATCCAGGCACCTAACATTGAGGCAGGTGAAAAAAAATCCACCCAGCACCCACACACAGTTTTAAGATCCAAAATCACACAGAATCACAGAATGTCAGGGGTTGGAAGGGATCCTGAAAGCTCATCCAGTCCAACTCCCCTGTCAGAGCAGGGTCACCTAGAGCAGATCACACAGGAACATATCCAGGCAGGTTTCAAATGTCTCCAGAGAACAAGACTCCACAACCACTCTGGGCAGCCCATTCCAGTGTCTTTTCACCCTCACAGTGCAAAAGTTTTTCCCTGTGTTCACATGGAACCTCCTCTGCTCCAGCCTGCAGCCATTGCCCCTTGTCCTATCACTGGACATCACTGAGCAGAGCCTGGCTCCATCCTCCCAACACTGCCCTGCACATCTTTACAAACATGAATGAGGTCAGCCCTCAGGCTCCTCTAAGCTAAAGAGACTCAGCTCCCTCAGCCTGTCCTCAGGAGGGAGATGTTCCACTCCCTTAAGTTAGTCTTGTTGTGACAAAAATATTTTGACACAGCTAGAGATTATCAAACTAAAATGGTTTGGCTGAATCCATATTATGAGAATTTATGAAGAGCAAGGACTGAAGAAAGTGGTGAGGTTAGAGTCACCTCATTTACTGTTAGACTACATAAAAATACCAGTTGAAAAAGAACAGGCTGTAAAAAAATTGGTTGTGTAGACCACTTGGGGTTCTACATATTATTTTGCATTCTATGTATTACTAATATGAATATTATATCAAGGCTGCTATGACTCAATTGTAAAACCTCCTCAAATTATCTTTTTTTTTCTAAATACATGTTTACAAATCATTGCCCAGTGTATGGCTGACAACACAATAAGCACTATTTTCAGTATACAGAAATCAAAATATGCAATATTCATACTAATATTTACACTAATTTCTATACACTCATTTACACTGATTCCTTTACAGAGCTCCCTAATTTGTTTCCCCTTTCCTGCTAGACAGATGAGATATCATCAAGGAATTTATATCAGATATTACCTGGGTAAGACTTTTCCATGAAATGATATCTGAACTTTGAAAAGTCATTCTAGCTATGGAACTAAAGTATCAACATGAGAGACATTCAGTCTCACAGTGTATCAGAGGTTGGAAGGGACCTCAAGAGATCATCAGGTCCAACCCCCCTGCCAGAGCAGCATCACTTAGGGTAGTCTGCACAGGAATGCATCCAGGTGGGTTTGGAAAGTCTCCAGAGAAGGAGACTCCACAACCCCCCTGGGCAGCCTGTTCCAGTGCTCTGTCACCCTCACTGGAAAGAAGTTTCTCCTCATCTTGAGGTGAAATCTTCTATATTCAAGTTTGAACCCGTTGTTCCTTGGTTTATCACTGTGCACCACCCAAAAGAGCCTGGCCCCCTCCACTTGACCTCCAACCCTCAGCTATTGAGAGACATTGATCAGATCCCCTCTCAGTCTTCTCTTCTCCAGACTAAACAGCCCCAGGGCTCTCAGTCTCTCTTCATAGGGGAGATCCTCAAGTCCCCTAAGCATCCTTGTGGCTCTCTGTTGGATACTCTATATGACTATAAATGGAGTTTTAGGGCTTTTGAATAAGGCAGCAAAGTCTAACTTTGATTTTTTTGGTTTTAAATGGGTATTTGGTGGTTAAAGACTCCAGGACCCAATTTGTTGCAGCATCATGCTGCCTGCTCTTATTTCTTTAAGAGACGTCAACTGGCCAGGATTTTGAAGGAGATTTTATTTTATTCCTTGGGACATGAATTATCCCTTTGGGCATCGTTAGCTTGGATTTGCTGACTGCCTACCTGGTTTTGGGTTCAGGATAGGATAGCTTAACAGACAGGAGTGGAGCCTTTTGTTTGCCAGTCCTGAGATTAAGAAATGTGGATTTTTCTCAGCCCAGAAGCCTGTGAGCAAAACTTGAAGCTTGGTAGATTCAGACGGGATGTTAGGAAGAAGTTTTACACCATGAGGGTGGTGAAACACTGGAACAGGTTGCCCAGGTGGAAGCCTCATTCCTGGAGGTTTTTAAGGCCAGGCTGGATGTGGCTCTGAGAAATCTGATGTAGTGTGAGGTGTCCCTGCCCATGGCAGGGGGGTTGCAACTAGATGATCCTTGAGGTCCCTTCCAACCCTGACAATTTTATGATTCTACGACTTCAGGTCATATGTTAACAAATATTGCCAAACTGGCCTGTTTTGAAATCTTCCTGAGACAGCCAGACATTGTACAACTTTTCTTTAATCTGTTTTTCTTCATGCAATGCATAGATTAACAGACACTTAGCCCATGGCTAGATCCATGAATTTTAGAATAGATTTCAATGAGGCTAAGATTTGATTCTGGCTCACCTCGTTATGAGATCACAAAACCCATTGCAGCATGGTGAAAGCATATACATAAAACAGTTTACCTAGCTCAAACATAAGGAGCACTTCTGAGTATCATGTGCACTTTCAGGCAAGAATTGAACAAAAACACCATTTAGAACTAGGACCTGAGTCTAATACGCAAAACGTGGTATAGAATGTGGTTCTATAGGCAAAAGTAATATTCTTTAGAGAACTATTCTGCAAACTTTAAAAAGAAAAAAAAAATAGATAAATCCTGCCTTTTTAGTATTTTATCAATTCATTGAGACTGGATGGATGACTATGAGAAGATCGCTAGACTCAGCGGTGTACTGGACAATATATTATCTGATGCTTATTACAGAAACACACACCTTTCATAGAATCAGAAAATGGTCCAGGCCAGAAGGGACCTCCAAAGGTCGTCCAGTCCAACCTCCCTGCAGTCAGCAGGGACATCCCCAACTAGATCAGGTTGCCCAGGACTTCATTGAGCCTCACCTTGAATATCTCCAGGGATGGGGCTTCAACTACCTCCCTGGGCAACCTGTTCCATTGTTCCACCACCCTCATAGTGAAGAACTCCTTCTTGATATCCAATATAAATCTGCCCTTTTCTAGTTTGAAGCCATTGCCCCTTGTCCCTGTCACTGCAGGCCTTTGCAAACAGTCTCTCTCCATCCTTCCTGTAGCTCCCTTCATGTACTGGAAGGCTGCTATCAGGTCTATCTGGAGCCTTCTCTTCTTTGCTGCTTAAGACTAGATTAATTTTCTATAGACTGTGGTTCTTGAAGGCAACCTACTCTTACCAATTAAGAAAAAAAAAAGAAAAAAGAAAAAGAAGAAAAAAGAAAAAAGAAGAAAAAAGAAAAAAGAAAAAAGAAAAAAGAAAAAAGAAAAAAGAAAGAAGAAAAAATAGAAAAAAATAGAAAAAAGAAAAAAGAAAGAAAAAAGAAATAAAAAAGAAAAAATAAAAATAAATAATATGAAAGTAAAAATAAAGAAAAATATAAATAGAACCTAAGCCTGCCTGACCTGCTGGGACTCTTGGACCTGTAGCAACCACAGTAGAAGGTATACAGCAAGATATTTAATGCATAATAAAATGACAGCTTCATATGATTCATTACCAAGAAAAACACTGTGCATAAGCTCTTAAAGCACAAACACAGGGCTAGCAGTGCATCAGAGACTCAGGAGAGATAAAGTGTCTCATTTTTTCTGAATGGGATGGTCACATGAGGGAAGAGAGGATTGCATGTGGAAGGGTGAAGGGGAAGTGGGTGAGCTTGTGATTTAAAAGGCTTGGTCACTAGCTTGGTAGTCCTCTCGGTTTCACTGCAGAAAAACGTGTTCCCAGGTTGTCAGAATGGTTCTGTTGTGCCTCATGCTGTCTCAGGATGTGCACTTCAGTAACACTTTGACCTCTGAAAGACAGAGTGAGGAAGCAAGGTCCATGCTAATGCAACCTTAGCTTTTCCTCCTGGGGTGGGATGTAATCACTTGGAGTTGTCTGCTGGTATCCAGGGAGAAAAATCACTCTTGGAGAAAGTTTTTTTTATTGTTGTTAAAACTTGATATTTTGATCTGAAAAGCACAGATTTTTTTACCTGCCAAGCAAAATCATAATCATGGAAAGACTTCATTGTAGCAGCCACCATTGTGCTTTATTGTCTGAAGTACTGATGGGTTTGTTCTTCTTGCATGGAGGCAAAGCAAATCATGAACTGCAGTTGTGCATAGTGAAAGACGTATGGCGAACAAAGTTATTCTAAAAGCCCCTTCTTTCCCCACCACTTCCTCTTTCCCACCATATCTGCTCCTTTTCCACCCCACCCACCTCATTTTCCCCCTTTTTCCCCCTCAAATCCCACAGCACCTGGGCTCTGTTGGAGTCTCCTCCCCCCCCAGGTGTGGCCACTTTGCCCTCCCCACCCACTCCCCTTTATAATCCCTGCAGGCAAGGCAGAAGCCCCAAGCTGAGCCCATCTGGGCTGAGGATCCTCCTCTCCTCTCCTCTCCTCCCTGGTGAGTCCCCATGGTGCACACTGGGTGATTGGTGATGGTGGACAAAGGCTGGGGGGCCTGGTGGCCCCCCGGTTAGTTAGGAAGAGAATTGATGACCATTCCCATAGCATCCATGGGTGCTGGCTGTGTGGAGGATAGTGCAGAAGGAGCAGGAGCTGCTTTGGGAAGATGAAGGCTGGTGGTGGGTGAGGCTGGGGGGGTTAACCTAGATGATCTTCAGAGGCTGCTTCTTCATCTGAATCTATGGTTTTATGATTTTATGATCTAGTTCCAACCCCTTTGCTATAGGCAGGGTATACCTTCCACTTGGCCAAGTCACCTCTAAGGGCATATTTTCTTTTTTACTGTACACAGAAATGAAAGCATAATATGGAAGCTATGATGAACTGATGAATTTTGGCTTTGAAGCTACCTTATTGTGAAAATAAGGATTTCTGTATATTGACACAAGAAATGAAATGGTTATGTGAAATTCAAGAGTGAATAGAAATGATTGGCATAAGAACCGTTTAAAATTCCACTGAATTTATGGAAAGGGTTTGGCTGTATCAATTGTTGCTTAGCCAAAGTTAGTCTTTGTCTGAAGTGGAGGTCATAGAAACACTGAAGTCAATTCATAACTCAAAGACAAGTTGTCTTACCAATATATGGAAATATGTCATTCTAGGAAGAAAATTCCCTGATCCATGCCTAATTTTGCAGCCTGACTTAATAAATTTTGATTGAGAAAAAGGGTAGGAAGGCTACTGCAGGAGAGCTGGGCTAGATGATCTTCAGAGGTCCTTTCCAATCCCTACCTCTCCCTGATTCTGTGACAGACATTTAATAGCTGGTTTTGCTTCCAAACATACTGAAATAGATGGAAATAAATACTCTTGTGTCTACTGATGTAATTTTTTCCTGATATATGTGAATTTAAAGGTGTTTATTTCAGCAACTAACACCAAATTTTCTGAGTCTTTTATTTAAACAGATTTCTTTCACAAGCCTTCATAGCACCTCAAAAATCAAGTTTGGCTTCTGAGATGGAAAAATGGTAACTGCCTTAGTAAATGAACAACTTGTTGGAATTCAGCTGTGCCTCTATAAGAAATAAAGGTAGATATGTATAACAGGACAATGAATTTACTTCCTTTTCAGCAGCTCTTCTCAGTGAGGTCACAATGAAACATGCATTGTGATACAGGAAGTGTTTTTATCACTACAAATTTATTTCAAGCACAGCTGCAGTTGAGTTTGAACACAGGTGGAAGGGTTGGGGTTTGTATTGCAGCATCTCTTTAAAGTGACAGCTGAGGGTATCAGTCACAAGTCTCCTTGTAGGGCCCAGACTGCTCTCTTTTCATTTCTAACATTTTTATCCATGCTTTCTGCACAGGTTGAAGACAGATCATTTGGGACAGAATAGTTTGAGTGATGGAAATGAGCTACAGCAGAGGAAGTTTCATCTCAACGTGAGGAAGAATTTCTTTACTGTAAGGATCACAGAGCACTGGAACAGGCTACCCAGAGAGGTTGTGGATTCTCTTCTGGAGACTTTCAAGATCCATCTGGATGCATTCCTGTGCAACCTGCATGAGATTCTATGATCCTGCTCTGGCAGGGGGATTGGACTTGATGATCTCCACAGGTCCCTTCCAACCCTTAACTGCCTGTGATCCTATGGAACTGCATTCACTAACTGATGAGTACACTGAGAGAGAATTGTCTCTGATGTACTTGTTCTTAAAATATTGCCTGGTTTACACAGTTTAGGGGGTAAGGCAGCAGGGGTTGATCCTGTGCTAGTGAAGTCAATGGCAAAATTTCCACACTAAGTAACAAAATCTCAAGATCCTTCACAATGTAAGTACATGTGAACAAAAGCTTTACTTTGCTGCAGGTATGAACTAGCAAGAAATCCCTCCCCAGAGTAAGAGAAGTAGGCAGGAATGTGTGCTGCAGAGATGTGTGCCCCAGGCAGGCAGTCACAGTACTGGTGAGTGCTGCTGCTGCTTTATGCATCAGGCTTGCTTCAAATTAAAATCTCTAAGGAAGTCAGTACACAGAACCAAGCAAGCTTGGTTTGGCAGGCTTGGTATCTTTGTTCAGGTGAAGTGTGTGACTAAACAGACAGAAAGCTTCTTTACAAATACATGTTTTATTCACTAAAATAAAAATCTTCAAAGCAAGATTGAATCTATTGTGAAGATATAGAAAGAGAGAATTAATGCTGGATTCATATGAATGATCAGTTAGAAAACTGATTTTCCTAATCACAGAAACATTCAGGTTGGAGAAGACCCTCAGGATCACCAAGTCCAACCCTGAACCCTACCGGACGAAGTTCTCATCTATACTATATCCCCAAGTACCACATCCAAACCACCTTGAAACACATCCAGGCTTGGTGACTCCCTGCTTCCCTGGGCAGCACATTCCAATGCCTGATCACTTTTTCCCTGAAAAAAGTGTTTCCTAATGCCCAGCCTAAACCTACCCAGTCATTACTTGAGGCCATTCCTTCTTGCTTTATCACTAATTACTTATGTGAAGAGACCAGTGCTGGGGTCTCTATGATGTCCTTTCAGGGATGTACAGGGCCATGAGGTCTCCCCTCAGCCTCCTCTTTTTCAAAATAAATGTCTCCAGCTCCTTCAGTTGTTCTTCAGGAGATTTATCCTCCATCACTTTAAAATGCAGTGGTCTTGATATGGACATGACAGAGGGGGACCACAAGTCCCAGCAAAACAAGCCTTGCCTTCTTCATACTGCTGCTAGTGGAGTTTAATCAAATAAATATTACAGTAACAAGTGAAAATATGTTACTGATTTCCTATGGGTTCTCAATATAAAAGCTTGAAGTTAATAGTGTTCTTTTACCTCTTTTAAGCAGATTACATACAATCAAACTGTAGTCTTTAATTATGGGACATGCTTATTAGGGGCAGAGAGTTACAGCTATGCTTATCCAATACTACTAAATTAAACTAAAGTTTTAACTGTTTTACAGAGGACTATAAATTTCCAAAAGGATTTCATGACTTTTTCAAGATCTAGGGGGGGGGGGGGAGAAACCAAGTAAATAGGGAATAGAGCTTCTTGCCAAACAAATAAAGTCATTAATATGCAAGATGGGGAGAAGATGAAGTTTGCTACATACTTTATGATGGCAACTTCACAGCAGCACAGTATATTAGAGGTTGGAAGGGACCTTAAGAGATCATCAAGTTCAACACCCCTGCTAGAGCAGGATCATTTAGGGTAGTCTGCACAGGAATGCATCCAGGTGGGTTTGGAAAGTCTCCAGAGCAGGAAACTCCACAACCCCCCTGGGCAGCCTGTTCCAGGGCTCTGTCATCCTCACTGGGAAGAAGTTTCTCCTCGTGTTGAGGTGAAATCTTCTATGTTCAAGTTTGTACCTTTTGTTCCCTGTCTTATTACTGTGCACCACTGAAAAGAGGCTGGGCCCTCCACTTGACACCTACTTCTCAGCTATTGAGAGACATTGATCAGATCCCCTCTCAGCCTTCTCTTCTCCAGACTAAACAGCCCCAGGGCTCTCAGTCTCTCTTCATAGGGAAGATGCTCAAGTTCCCTGAGCATCCTCCTGGCTCTGACTGTTGTATCATTTTGGCACCCAGATTCATACATGCATAAGGAGTACCACCCTCACCAGAGGATCAGCAGAAATGATGCATATGAAGAAGCAGCAGCACCCAGCACTCCAAGCAGCGTTTAGTGGAAGACCCAAGAGTGGACTGTGCTGCAGGAGATGATTTAGTTTAGCAAGACTGTTTCTATGGGTATGCATGTGCATGTCTTCAGACTCTTGTGTTAAGAGCAATGGGCCATCTTTCAGTTTTTACTTAACCACTGTTATGGGTTGAATTAGATTCCCCCAACCATCGTGTTGCCAGCAGATCCAGAGAGGTGATTCTGCCACTTTACCCTGCTCTGGTGAGACCTCACCTGGAGTACTGTGTACAGATCTGGAGCCCTCAATGTAGGAAGGATATGGACCTGGTGGAGAGGGTCCAGAGGAGGGCCACAAAAATGCTCAGGGGGTTGGAGCACCTCTGCTATGAGGACAGGCTGAGGGAGCTGGGGGTGTTCAGCCTGGAGAAGAGAAGGCACTGGGGAGACCTAAGAGCAGCCTTCCACTACCCAAAAGGGGCTACAGGAAGGATGGAGGGAGACTGGTTACAAAGGCCTGCAGGGACAGGACAAGAGGCAATGGCTTCAAACTAGATAAGAGCAGATTTAGATTGGATGTTAGGAACAGGTTCTTTACCACGAGGGTGGTGGAACAGGTTGCTCTGGGAGGTGGTTGAGGATCTTTCCCTGGAGATATTCAAGATGAGTCTCAACGAGGCCCTGGGCAACCTGATCCAGTTGGGGATGTCCCTGCTGACTGCAGGGAGGTTGGACTGCACGACCTTTGGAGGTCCCTTCCAGCCTGGACCATTCTATGACTCATTCTATGATTTATCTTTTGGTAAATGTGCCCCAGAAAGCAAACACACCACACTCAAAATCTCGAAGTAGAAATGGAATTGTATTTACAAAAGAAACTAAATATAACAGTATAAAATGGAATATACAAGTACAAAATGTATTTATATATATATATACACACACACACCCCGTTTTACAGCTTGCGCAAGTTGCCCTTGCTCCCCTTCCCAAACCCTTAGGGCCAGAGGGCCCCACTCCCCCTTTTTGTACATATTCATTGCATTTCTTATTTCTGTATTTTATTCTGCTTGAAATATAGCTTTACTTGCTTTCAACTGAGCTGCTCTGGCAACTTTATATTGGGGGATAATTTCAACCCACCACACGCTTGTACCTCTTACAGAACCAAAGAGAAGAGGCCCAAGGTCAGAAGGAAGACATCACAGCCCAAATCCCACAAGTGAAGCAGCCAAGAGATCCAGCAGCCAAGAGAGCACAAATGCAACTCTGCTGCAAGACAGAACGTTTTCAGTACTCCAATGGAATCATTTTAACCTATCTATTCACAGAATCACAAAATTATTGAGGCTGGAGTAGTCCTCTGAGATCATCAAGTCCAGCCTATGACCTAACACCATCACACTGACCACACCATGGCACTAAGTGCCACATCCAATCTTGCCTTAAACACCTCCAGTGATGGTGACTCCACCACCTCCCTGGGCAGTCCATCCCAGTGTCTAATCAGCCTTTCTGTTGGGAATTGCTTCCTAATATCCAACTTAAACCTGGCACGGCTTCAGGCCATGCCTTCTTGTCCTGTGCCAAGTTGCCTGGGAGCAGAGCCTGACCCCCACCTGACTACAACTTCCCTTCAGGTACTTGTAGAGTGTGCTAAGGTCCCCCCTGAGTCTCCCCTTCTCCAGGCTGAACACCCCCAGCTCCCTCAGCCTCTCCTCATCACTTCCCCTCCAGTCCCTTCCCCACTCTCATTGCTCTCCTCTGGACCTGCTCCAGCCCCTCAAGATCTCTCTTGCAGTGAGTGCCCAGAGCTGCACACAGTGCTGGAGGTGAGGCCTCCCCAGTGCCCAGGACAGGGCAGAATTCCATCCCTGGTGCTGCTGGCCACACTATTCCTGATCCAAACCAAGATGTGAGGTGTCCCTGCCCATGGCAGGGGGGTTGGAACTAGATGATCCTTGTGGTCCCTTCCAACCCTGACTGATTCTATGATTCTATGCCATTGGCCTTCCGTGACCCCTGGGCACACTGCTGGCTCCTGTTCAGCTGTTGTCCCCCAGCACTGCCAGGTCCCTCTGTGCCAGGCTGCTCTCCAGCCACTCACCCCCAGTCTGTAGCATAATTGTTGTTATTTTTTAGAGCAATGGGATCAGATGGAGGTATCATCACTATAATGTAAACTCTGAGCTGTCCACCCCTCTCCAATTGTCTGAAACCTCAGGAAAAATTCTGTTTACAACTAAATTTTAGTTTCAAACAGTAACCACCACAGAAAGTAATGTGCTCTTGTGGGGATTTTCATAAACTTGAGAGAATCTTCCAGTCATTGCAATTTCTCTAATTATTTTCCTTATCTCAAGCTACTTTAATAATTATAAAACTGCTTTGGGTAACAGGATTACAGACATTTAATACATAAAAAAGATGATTGCTCAAAACAAAAGAAAATTAAAGGCAAAGCTTTAAAAAAAGTAGAGAATTTGAATCTCTCCCACTACTGTAGCCTAATTATTTTCAGTAAGAGTAGAATAATTATGTCTTGAAAAAGTTAGCCTTTTATTTCAAAAGAGCAAATAATCTGTTATATGAATTCACTACACCAACCCTTTGGTTTTTGCAGTTTGAACTTAACTGGATAGTTCAGACTTAAGGACATGGCCTTTTAAGTTAAAAAATGGAGTGGATTTAGAGGAGGGAAAGGTGATTTTAACCCTTTTAGCTCTGTTTATGTAGAAAGTTTATGAAGAAACAAACCAGCCAATACCTCAGATGTTCTTATTGTCTCTTTACAGTGCTTTACCAGATTTTATATTTGATTTCTTCTTTAGAATGTTCTCTGTCACATCTGAACTATAACACTGTGATTTTTTTTCTATCCCATCTCCTTTGCTGTGAGAAATACAAGGATTACAAATCACAGAATTCCTGCAAACAGAATCTATCAAGTCCCTTGGGGAAAATATTAAATTAATTTCAAAGTGAAATCCAAACTCAAAGAGCTTGTTGCTCTAAGAGGAAAAAAGAAGGAGATCTTACTACCTCACACCAGCCAAAAGGTGATAGCTTTTGTGAGCAGTATGCCAGATGTGAAAGATTCAGCTATAGTTTTTAAACTGATTAGCAGGTAAAGGGAAAAATAAAGGGAAACTGAATAGATAGGAATTCATAATCACAGAATGTTAGGACTTGGAAGGGATCTCGAAAGGTCATCCAGTCCAAACCCACTGCCAGAGCAGGGTCACCTAGAGTAGGTCACACAGGAACACATCCAAGTAGCTTTTGAATTTCTCCAGAGAGGAAGACTCCACAACCGCTCTGGGCAGCCTGTTCCAGGGCTCTGTCACCCTCACAGGAAAAAAGTTTTTCCTTATGTTCATGTGGAGCCTCCTATGCTCCAACTTGTATCCATTGCCCCTTGTCCCATCATTGGACATCAATGAGCAGAGCCTGACACTGCCCTGAAAATCTTTATCAACATGAATGAGGTCAGCCCTCAGTCTCCTCTTCTCCAAGATAAAGAGCCCTAGCTCCCTCAGCCTTTCCTCAGAAGGGAGATGTTGCACTCCCTTAGCATCTTTGTGGGTCTGTGCTGGACTCTTCCAAGTAGTTGCCTGAGGTCCTTCTTGCACTCAGAGGATAATTCATAATGTGGGAGGCTGGCAGAAAGAAATACTGACTGTACATACAAAAGAAAGGTTATCGTTTGACAAATGCATTTTTAAAATTAATATCTTTGAAAATTATGAACTGTATTTAATGGAATTAAGTCTTTGAATAAATAAATATTGTTATGAAATGCTTCTGTATAAAGTAAAGTGCTGTGGCTCCAAACCAATTCATTGAAAACTTGGTAGCATGTAGTGTTTTAATTTGCCAAATGGACTTGGTTTGTTTGTGATGGGTAAAACCAGGTTTTGACTGCACATTTGAGATACTTAAATGACTGGTGATTATATTATTTATCATCATACCACTTGCTTCTTACTCTTCATTGCAAGTCTGGTGGGGATCACATCAGTCATCCCATAAATGATGAACTAGCATGAAAAAAAAGCTCCAACTGTTAACTCGTGTTGGCTGGCAGGTGTTCTTATTGGAAAATACCTCTAATATGATGGCTTTTTACTGGATATAAGTATTCTGTCTGTATAGAAATAAGTATATAAACTCTTCATATATCCATTTGCATATATATGTGTGTGCCTGGGTATCTGTGTGTGCGTATACATATGTACACTCACCTATATTCTTGAGAAGAGAAGACTGAGAGGGGATCTGATCAATGTCTCTCAATAGCTGAGGGGTGGGGGTCAAGTGGAGGGGGCCAGGCTCTTTTGGGTGGTGCACAGTGATAAGCCAAGGAACAATGGAGACAAACTTGAACAGAGAAGATTTCAGCTCAACATGAGGAGAAACTTCTTTGCAGTGAGGGTGACAGAGCCCTGGAACAGGCTGCCCAGGGGGGTTGTGGAGTCTCCTTCTCTGGAGACTTTCCAAACCCACCTGGATACGTTGCTGTGTGGACTACCTTAAGTGATCCTGCTCTGGCAGGGGGGGGTTGGACCTGA
The DNA here is from genome assembly GCF_027791375.1 of Indicator indicator. Lineage (NCBI taxonomy): Eukaryota > Metazoa > Chordata > Aves > Piciformes > Indicatoridae > Indicator > Indicator indicator. The sequence goes on along the minus strand of NC_072012.1, from coordinate 47,054,624 downwards.
GATCTCTTGAGGTCCCTTCCAACCTCTGGTATACTGTGATAAATCATATGTCACAGACAGAGAGAAAAAAGGAGAGACAACTGTGTGTCCATATGTCAGGTCCACCAACACTCACAACTCTTGGAGTATCTTCTCTTTGCAGACTAGGACTGACAAGATGTTTTCCCTAATCACAATGGAGATCTGTCTCAGGAACTGCATGGTGACATTGGGTGGCCAGGAGATCAGCCAGGGCTAACAGCGTGGTCAGTAAAGAGAATTAGTCCTAGGGTGGCTGCAAATTTGGAACTCTGTGTCTTTTGCTGGAAAAGCTTCTTTCTGTCCATAAGTAGAGAATCCCTGGAGAGACTGTGCCATCAGAATAAAGGCATTAGAATAAAGGGCATCAGAATAAAGCAGAGTCTTGCTCATTCTGCAGGGCAGAAGTGCTGTACACCTTCAGTGCCTGTCTGAGTGGATTCTCATATGACTTAAAAACAGGTCAAAGTAGAGTGATGGAGAAACAGCATGGGGAAAATCTACTTAACTGATATATTGCTTCCTTTATTGCTTAAGTGAGCAGCTAATGCCAGCTTCTGGGGTATATATTGCACAACATTGTCTGTTGTATATAATCAGGAGAGTGATATCCTGCCAGCTTCCCAGTGGTGAGCCATAAACGTTGTCCTCTGGCTACACAAGACTCAAGTACAAAATGTTGTCGTAACTTGCAAATATGCAGAAATTATTGACTTTCTGCATCTCGTTAGGCTAAGCATAAACTCTACCATTTATTGTTTTATCACTCACTCATTTCTTTTCCTGTGGAGCAGAAGAAAATATTCCTGAGAGCTATTCACATTGAGCCGTGGTGCCAAAGGAAATCTGGAATAAAATTGTCCCAAATGAGCAGTGTAGTTGTACATTCCTCTGGCATGTTTTGGTGTGTAGATTGTAATCATGTCCCTTAGGATATAATCCTATTCTCCTGACAGTAGGTATTTGCTTCTGGCTGTGATTTTTCAGAAGCACATAATTTACTTCAAAGCATGATTTTTATCAATGCAGAATGGATCTCTGCCTCTGAATTATGGAGATAGTTTAAAATTGCTTTCCTTTCACTTTAGTAAAGTGAACTCAGATTCTCTAATGCAAGAACCATTTCTGTGTATGAGAAAATGTATATTTTTTTTTTTTTTGCTACTACATATTCATAGAATCATAGAATCAGTCAGGGTTGGAAGGGACCACAAGGATCATCCAGTTCCAACCCCCCAGCCATGGGCAGGGACACCTCACACTACATCAGGCTGGCCAGAGCCTCATCCAGCCTGGCCTGAAACACCTCCAGGGATGGAGCCTCAACCACTTCCCTGGACAACCCATTCCAGGCTCTCACCACTCTCATGGGGAAGAACTTCTTCCTCATATCCAGTCTGAATCTCCCCACTTCCAGCTTTATTCCATTCCCCCCAGTCCTATCATTACCTGAGATCCTAAAAAGTCCCTCCCCAGCTTTCTTGTAGCCCCCTTCACATACTGGAAGGCCACAAGAAGGTCTCCTTGGAGCCTTCTCTTCTCCAGACTGAACAGCCCCAACTCTTTCAGTCTGTCCCATAGCAGAGGAGCTCCAGCCCTCTGCTCATCCTGGTGGCCCTTCTCTGGACACCTTCCAGCATGTCCATATCTCTCTTGTAATAGGGGCTCCAGAACTGGACACAGTATTCCAGGTGGGGTCTCACCAGAGCGGAGCAGAGGGGGAGAATCACCTCCCTTGCCCTGCTGGCCACACTTCTATTGCTGCAGCCCAGGCTCTGGTTGGCTTTCTGGGCTGCAAGTGCTCACTGCTGGCTCCTGTTGAGCTTCTCATCCACCAGCACCCCCAAGTCCCTCTCCTCAGGGCTGCTCTCCAGCCAATCCCTGCCCAGCCTGGATTTCTGCTTGGCATTGCCTCGACCCAGCTGCAGGACCCTGCACTTGGTCTTGTTGAACCTCCTGAGTTTGGCTTGTGCCCACCTCTCCAGCCTGTCCAGGTCCCTCTGGATGGATCCCTTCCCTCCAGCCTGTCTGCTGCACCACACAGCTTGGTGTGATCAGGAACTTGCTGAGGGTGCACTCAATGCCTCTGTCCATGGCACTGACAAAGATGTTGAACAGGACTGGTCCCAGGACTGAGCCCTGAGGGACTCCACTTGTCCCTGGCCTCCACTGGGACATGGAGCCATTGACAGCCACTCTTTGGGTGCAGCCATCAAGCCAGTTCTTTATCCATCTCGTGGTCCACCCATCAAACCCATGTGTCACCAGTTTGGAGACCAGGAGGTGGTGTGGGACAGTGTGGAAGGCTTTGCTCAGGTCCAGGTCAATGACATCAGTTGCTCTCCCCTCATCTATTAATGTTGTGACCTTGTTCATAGAAGGCCACCAGGTTTGTCAGGCAGGATTTGCCCTTGGTAAACCCATGCTGACTGTACCCAATCACCTCTTCACTATTCTCTCTCAGTAGTGCCTCCAGGAGGATCTGCTCCATGATCTTACCAGGCACATCTTTGCTCTATAATCTGAGAAACAATTTTTTTTTTTTTGGCTGATGTGTCATTTTAGGATAATGTCATAGAGATTATTCCCACTCTTTTAATATTTAAAGTTTAAAAAAAAATTGATTGTGCTAATACAGAACAAAACCCAAGTTTGAAATTTGAAAGTTGATGTGAAAAATAATATCTCAGAGAGTACTCCAATTCTTTTTGTAGTAAGAGTTCAAAATAAAAAATTGGGTTGTGCAAATGCAGAACAAAACCAATGTTTGAGACCTTGAAAGTTGCTGTGAAAAATAATTTCTCTCCTGTGTGCTCCAGAAAGGAATTGATTCTCTGGTTAGGTGATTTCAAACATATTTCCCTGTGACAAGGACACCTGCAGGCAAAATGCAAAACATGCACTAAACAAACAAGCAAACAAACAAAAATATTGGTTAGAAATTTTTAGCTACTCAGAACTTTTCACAAAACAATATTTCTTTAAATAATATCAATCCACAAGCAGAAAACTGAAATACATCCATTTCCAAGTGCATTGTAGGATCAGAGAGACTTACACTTCATCAGCAGGCACAAATTTTTTGGATTCAGGCCTAACTAAGCCTGAAAACAGAATAGAAAACAGTAATCAGAAAGTGTTGGCCAAAAGGTAGCCAAAATTTAAAGTCAGAGTGTGTATATTTTTTCCCTCAAAACCCCACTGATACTCAAACATGAGCAAAGGCAGAGAGAAAAAAAAAACAACTTATGTCATGGATGTGTGTGCAGATAACAATGAGAAGTGGAGATAATTGAATCCATTACCAGATGGTTGCTGCTATAACAGAGATGGCAAAATTAAATACCCTTTCAGGTATTAATGAACATGCTGAGAAAGAGTATCTCTTAAAAAGGGAGGAGAAGAAACAACAGCAAAAGATGAAAGCAATAATGTGGACTCAAACCTCGATTCACAGAAATGTGTGAGCTAAAGCAAATATTTCATGAAAGCTGTAATTCAGTGAAATACATCACATCAAGTTCAGCAATTTTAAACTTAGGGGGGAAAATCTCAGCATCTGAATTAATATTTCATTTAGCTTTGGATTTTTGAAATTTTTTCTTCCTGCTTTAACATCTTGTGAGGAATATTTCATTATGTTCAAAGTTCAGGGCAACATCACATGTTGTTCTACATGTTGTAGCCTGAATGAAAGAGCTTTTTGTATTTGCATTTTTTCCCTCCCAACCCATTAATTCAGTTCAGCCTTAAGCTCCTCCTTTCCATAACTGGAGGTTTGTTTATATTTGGCTGAGGCTGTGCATTTTGGTAGCAAGAGTAAACTGGTTTCTGATACAGCTCCATTAGTTCCAGCAGAAAACCAAATAGTTGCCTAATCCTCCTATCTCATCCTCCTCTCCTTTATTCTCTTTTGTCTGCTTATTATACAATTTGTTTTTCAAAGGCTTATGCTGACGTTCAACCTCTTCTCTAACTTGTAACTAGTAAAAGTCAAATCAGAATGATTACTGAGAGCATTTTCTCATGACTGCAGGATTCTGAATGTGTACTGAAGAACAATTCCCAAAAAAAGTTGCTAGAATTAAATTTGCAGGTTTTAATGGCTTAAAGAGAGCAAGAGATCTGAGATCTAGGAAAAAAAAAAAACCCAACACATCAACCTGAAGTTTTTCACTGGTTTAACAGTACAGAAATTCTACTTTGTTAGCATAGTAAGATTCTAAAGATGCTAACCAGCTATATGCAGTTACTACATACACACAGGTATAAGGTACTACAATGTTCTCCATCAAAAACAGAGTTTTGCAACCAGAAATAGATTCTTTAGGCCTTTATTTCAAACTATTTTGAGCAGTGAAGAGCAATCAAAAGTAAATTATGAGTATGCTATCCTCTTTATTGTCATTGTTGCTACTACTTGGTATAATTTTGTGAATCATAAAGGTTTGCTTTGGAGGAGTATCACAGTACATTAGTGGTTGGAAGAGCCCTCCAGAGATCATTGAGTCCAACCCCCCTGCCAAAGCAGGATCACCGAGTGTAGTCTGCACAGGAATGCATCCAGGTGGGTTTTGAAAGTCTCCAGAGGAGACTCCACAACCTCTCTGGGCAGCCTGTTCCAGTGCTCTGTCACCCTCACTGGAAAGAAGTTTCTCCTCATCTTGAGGTGGAACCTTCTGGGTTCCAGCTGTACCTGTTATTCCTTATCCTGTCACTGGGGCACCACCACAAACAGCCTGGGACCTTCATCTTGACCCCCAACCCTCAGATATTAATAGACATTGATACTGATCCCCTCTCAGCCTTCTCTTCTCCACACTAAACAGCCCCAGGGCTCTCAGTCTCTCTTCACAGGGGAGATGCTCAAGTCCCCTAAGCATCCTCCTGGCTCTCTGTTGGACTCTCTCCAGCATGACTCTGTCTCTCTTGAACTGGGGAGCCCAAAACTGGACACAGTATTGCAGATGAGAGTAAGAATATATCATGTAAAATGCAGATAAAGTAAACCTTGTAGCAAAGAACTTATAACCTAAATGCTTACCTTTTACATACAGAAAGCATGCATCCTTGGGTTGGAGAAGCAGCAGACTTTTCTGCCTCATGGCTTTGCATGGATTTGCATATTGCACCATGACTCGCGGCAGTGCAGCGCTTTGTGTGAACAGCAGGCACCCACAGCATGATACCTGCAGGCTATCATGCTGGTAATGAGTGGAGCAATTGTTGTGACTCATCTGCCTCCAGCAAGGAGACTGCTGTTGTGGTCTGCTCCTCTGTTTGCACATGAGTTGACAGAAGCACCTCTGTTCTTACTCGGACAGATTTCCCTACTAAGATGATGCTGGTAAGTATGAAACCCAAGCATCAGTCTGCAACCTAATGTGTGCCACTTCTAGCCCATTTACAACATGCCAGTACTCACTCCAAGTGGTTTTGCTTAGCAGTGAAGGGAAGCAACTGAAGAGAAACCTCAAAGGATAATTAAGAAGTAGCACAGGCTTTGTCTTTAGTTTTCCTTGACATATTTTCTTGACAAGTCTCCATTCAGCTTTAATTAAGTTTTACTTTGAGTTTCTGAACCTGGAGCAGTGGATTTTTTCCCCTTGCAATGTAAATTTTTCCCTGTAGATTAAAAAAAAAAAGGCAGTCAGAGAGGTGTAATCAGTAGATCACATAAAGAAAAAATTATGGGTTTTATACTGGCTAAAACTAATCTTTGAATTTATTATCTTTTTAGAAGTTTCACATAAATATGAAATACCAAATGAATAAGGCCTTATTCCATTCACATTTGATCACAGAAATGTTCATGTTGGGAAAGACCCTCAGGATCACCAAGGCCAACCCAGAAATCTACAAGGGTCACCCCTAAACCATAGCCCCAAGCACCACAGCCAAACCACCTTCAAACACAGCCAGGCTTGGGGACTCCACCACCTCCCTGCCCAGCACATTCCAATGCCTGACCACTCTTGCCATGAATTTTTTTTTCCTAATGCCCAGTCTAAACCTACCCAGTGGCAGCTTGAGGCCATTCCCTCTTCTTCTATCACTAATGACCTGGGAGAAGAGACCAGCACCAACCTCTCCACAACCTCCATTCAGGGAGTTGTAGAGAGCCAGGAGGTCTCCTCTCAGCTTCCTCTTTTTCAAACTAACCATCCCCAGCTCCTTCAGTCACTCTCCATCAGATTTATTCTCCAGGCCCTTCACAGCTTCCTTGCCCTCCTCTGCACTGCCTCCAGCACCTCCACATCTCTCTTGGACTGAGGTGCCCAAAACTGAACACAACACTCAAGGTGTGGCCTCCCCAGAGCTGAGTCCCAGGGGACAATCCCCTCCCTAATCCTGCTGGACACAGCATTTCTAATCCCAGACAGGATGTCATTGGCTTTCTTGGCCACCTGGGCACACTGCTTGCTCATATCCAGCTGCCTGTTGATTAGAACCCCCAGGTTGGGTCCCTTTCTGCCAGACAGCTTTCCACCCACAATGCCCCAAGCCTGTAGCATTGCTTGGGGTTGTTTTGAGCCAAGTACAGGACCTGGCATTAGGCTGTGATGAAGCTCATCCTGTTAACGTTGGCCATGGATCCAATCTATCCAAGTCCCTCTGTAGAGCCTCCCTACCCCACTGCACATCAACACTGCCCCCTAAGTTGGTGTCATCTGAGAACTTACTGCTGGCACACTCTATATCTTCATCAAGGCCATCAACAAAGATGTTAAACAGAAGTGGCCCCAAAACTGAGCCCTGAGGAACATCACTTGTGACTGGCTGCCAGTCCAGGAGTTTTAACATATGCCTGAATAAGATGAATAAAATTCCACATCAAACAGAACACCTTTTTTCACTGAATTATATTGTCTTCAAACTCATTTGTATCCCTCTGACACTAGCACTATCCTCTGCAGTCTTTCAGTTATAGAACTGCAAAGCCCTCAGTGTTGCTCATTGAATAATTTGTGTGCATGAGATGCAGTAGAAACAAGTAAGAAATTTCTTGTATATGAAACAGGCAAATCATTCTCCTGTATGCTGTATGTATGCCTGTCACACACGGTAAAGAAACTTTAGATAATTGTGAAATAGGTCACAGGATCACAGGATATTAGGGGTTGGAAGAGATCTGTGGAGATCTTCCAGTCCAACCCCCCTGCCGGTGCAGGACCATAGAATCCAGCACAGCTCACACAGGAACACATCCAGATGGGGATGGAAAGTCTCCAGAGAAGGAGACTCCACAACCTCTCTGGGGAGCCTGTTCCAGGACTCTGTGACCCTCACAGTGAAGAAGTTCCTCCTCATGATGATATGGAACCTCCTGTGCTGTAGTTTCCATCCATTTCCCCTTGTCCTGTCACAGGGTGCAGCTGAGCAGAGCCTGTCCCCCTCCCTCTTGACCCCCAGCCCTCAGATATTTATAAACATTTATTAAATCCCCTCTCAGTCTTCTCTTCTCTAGACTAAAAAGCCCCAGGGCTCTTAGCCTCTCCTCACAGGGCACATGCACATTGTTAAGCATTTCTACAGACTTTTATGTTTCTGAGTCATGATAATATTCAGAACATGTTACTTCTTTGTTCTCACAAAGCAGGTCCGAGCTGCCAACAATTGCAGAGGATTCAGCCTAGGTATGAGAACCAGAGCCAAAGGTTTCATTGTCCAAAGAATAATCTATTCTACATACCTCTGCTAAAAAATGTAAACAGGGGAATATTTCACAGTACATGGTCAAAAACTCAAACTGATATTGTAGTTTCTGTGTTCCAGGTACTAGAGATGGCTTTGCCATGTAATTTCTAGAACATCTAATATCCCAGTAGCATCCTGATACTAAAACAAAGAAACAGGGACAGATATTGAGCATGGCAACAAAATGCAAAGCCAAAAGACTAAATAGTTACATCCAGGGGTGCAAAAATGTGTGAGTCAACACTAAGTTTATGGTTGGGCTTAATGACCTTAAAGGTCTTTTCCAACCTCAACGATTCTCTGATTCTATGAAATTCCAAAGAATCTATTTTTTCATCTCTGTAGCTGAGACTTACACCACATGCCCTAATAACTGCAGTAAGAAAGAGAGAGGGAAATACTAATTTGAGATCAACTCATGTCTGGAACAGTGCTCTGAAAGGTAAAAAAAAAACAATTATAAGAGAAAGGAAAGAACACAACCCAAATTTGTGTTTATAGATTGCACTAGCAGACCAGTATAGTTTTAATTTCATGTTGTAACCTTAGGTCTGAGATGGAATTTGTTCAGGAATGACAACGCCAACTTAACTTCATACCCTTGTGATCTGTTGCTCATGAACTTGGCTTTGTTCCCTACCATGTCAATTATTTTTTTTTTTCCCCTGGGCAGCAGCTTGTAACACCTTCCTGTATAAGAGTGTGGTGGGTTGAAATTACCTCCAAAATGAAAATTGCCAGACTAGCTCAGAAGGTTTTGGAAGCAAAGGAAGCTCTATTTACAAGCAGACTACAATCTAGAAATATGAACTGCAATGAATATCTACAAAATATGCAATATATGTACTTTATTTGTATATTTATATGTATATATGTATATGTATATGTATATGTATATTTATATTTATATTTATATTTATATTTATATTTATATTTATATTTATATTTATATTGGTGGGCCCATGACAGCCTCATCTGGTTCAACAAGACCAAATGCAAGGTCCTGCATCTGGGTTGGGGCAATCCCATGCACCGATACTGTCTGGGCAGGGACTGGTTTGTGAGCAGCCCTGAAGAAAAGGACTTGGGGGTGCTGGTGGATGAGAAGCTCAACATGAGCCAGCAGTGAGCACTTGCAGCCCAGAAAGCCAACCAGAGCCTGGGCTGCAGCAAGAGAAGCATAATCAGCAGGTCAAGGGAGGTGATTCTCCCCCTCTGCTCTGCTCCTGGAGTACTGTGTCCAGTTCTGGAGCCTCTGTTACAAGAGGGATATGGACATGCTGGAAGGTGTCCAGAGAAGGGCCACGAGGATCATCAGAGGGATGGAGCACCTCTGCTATGAGGACAGGCTGAGAGAGTTGGGGTTGTGCAGTCTGGAGAAGGCTCCAAGGAGACTTTATTGTGGCCTTCCAGTATCTGAATGGGGCTACAAGAAAGCTGGGGAGGGACTTTTTAGGGTGTCAGGTAGTGATAGGACTGGGGGGAATGGAGCAAAACTAGATGTAAGTAGATTCAAATTAGGAAGAAGTTCTTCTCCATGAGGGTGGTGAGACACTGGAACAGGTTGCCCAGGGAGGTGGTGGAAGCCTCATCCCTGGACTTTTTTAAGGCCAGGCTGGATGTGGCTGTGGGCAACCTGATGTAGTGTGAGGTGTCCCTGCCCATGATGATCCTTGAGGTCCCTTCCAACCCTAAAAATTCTATGATTCTAGGATTTATAATTTATAAAGAACACAGAAACTCCTCAGACGCCCCTGGATGGCTCCAGGGGACCCATTCACCTCCTCCCCCACTCCCTCCCTCCTCTCTGTTACCTCACACTGTAGTCAAAACAGAGAGACCCCTGGCAAGGCCACAGGAGAGAGAGAGAGAGAAGTTGCAAGCAGAAGCAACAGGAGAAGAAAAGCAAGAACTGTTTGTGCCTCCGCTCTATATTCCCATGAGCAATCCAATGAATTGTATAGACCTCAGTATTATTTTCCTTTTACATCCAATGGTAATTTATTTTACTTTCAGTCTTTGCAGTCAGGGACTAGGCTAAAGTTCCTTCTTGAAACTGTGACAAAGAGGAAGGTATTGTCACATTATTTTAAAACTACCGGAGCCTGTGGAGCAACATAAAAATAAGCAACAAAAAAAGTCAAATACAGGTTCACAGAAATGGAGGAATCCCTCAATAAAGCAATGTTTTATCTAATCAGCTAGAGAGAGATTTCAGAATCATATTGACAGTTTAAAGAGGCTTATTTTAATGGATATAACTACAAGCTATTTTTGGAACTATTAAAAACTATTTTGTAGTTGAGTTCAGATGAATATTCAGCTATTCACTAGTTAACATTTTTTTTTCTCTGTGAAGTTCAATATTTGTTCTGGTGCTACCTCTGTTTAACAAAGTGATCTTCCTCTTCATTCACTCTTCCTATCTGGTTCAGCTTCCTTATCTGACTGTGGGAACTTGCTCTGATCTAAACATTAGAATAAGCCCCATTTTGAGTCAGGGAAGCCTCTTGTTTTGATCAGTACAAGGCAATGACACTTTTTTACTTTTCCTCAGTTTGTATTTTGACATCTGAGTATTTTACTTTTTAAAGAAAATTTAGAATCCACAGGTTTTAGACTTTGTTTGTGAAGCCACTTGCTTTCTAATTACAAGCTGCAGATGTATTAGACTGAAGGAAAAATAATCCTCTCTCCATCAATATGACTAAAACCTTGATCATCATATCTTTTTTTTTTTACAAGGTAATTTCCATTCCAAGTAGCAAAAGCCAGCAACATCTCTCACCACATTATATCAGTATAGTAATGCCAAGCAAACATCATGATGTGATAAATCAGCACTTTTTAATACAGATTTCTTCATCATAGCCCATACTTTCCTCTTAATAAAACATGAGGCACAATATGCTATATGCTGTTTGGCTTGATGAGGACACCATATGGAGCTGGGAAGCCACTAACATAGCTCCAAACAGGAGGAAACAGAAGGAAGAATTATTTCACTGTGAGGGTGACAGAACACTGGAACAGACTGCCCAGGGGTGTTGTGGAGTCTCCCTCTCTGGAGATATTCAAGACCTGCCTGGAGGTGTTCCTGTGTGATCTGCTCTAGGTGATCCTGCTCTGGCAGGGAGGTTGGACTGGATGATATCTCAGGGTCCCTTCCTGCCCCTAACATTCTGTAATTCCAAATACCTTCTTGCCCTCCTTCAGGATGCTACTGATCAGGTCTATCTGGCTAAGTGGATCACTGGAATGCAAAAACCCAGTTTTGTTTGGAGCAGGAGAAATGCTGCAGTAGAGGAAGGGATAAATATATTTGGCTATGGAGCTGGACGTTTTGGAGGCCTGAAGTCTGTGACAGAAAATCTTCTCTTGCATGAATTCTTTCTTCTCTCCGAAGTCTTCATTAGAAGCTGCCTAACTAAGCTCAGCTGTAGTGACAAGCAAACATTCCTATCTGGAGATTTGGGAAGTCCTCGTGGGAAACAGAGCTATAGAGGTCATCATTCATCACAGAATCACAGAATCAGCCAGATTGGGAGAGACCTCCAAGCTCATCAAGTCCAACTGATCACCCAACACTAACTAATCAACCAGACCATGGCACTCAGTGCCTCATCCAGGCTGTTCCTAAACACCTCCAGGGATGTCGACCTCACCACCTCCCTGGGCAGCACATTCCCATGGCCAATCTCTCTTGCTGGGAAGAACTTCTTTCTATGATCAAGCCTAAACTTCCCCCTGCACAGCTTGAGACTGTGTCCTCTTGTTCTGGTGCTGGTTGCCTGGGAGAAGAGCCCAGCCCCCACCTGGCTACAACCTCCCTCCAGGTAGTTGTAGACAGCAATGAGGTCTGCCCTGAGCCTCCTCTTCTCCAGGCTAAACACCCCCAGCTCCCTCAGCCTCTCCTCACAGGGCTGTGCTCCAGACCCCTCACCAGCCTTGTTGCCCTTCTCTGGGCATGGTCCAGCAACTCAACATCCTTCTGGAATTGAGTGGCCCAGAACTGGACACAGTACTCAAGGTGTGGCCTGACCAGTGCTGAGTACAGGGCAAAATGACTTCCCTGCTCCTGCTGGCCACACCACCTAGGAGGTCTTTTCTCAGATGGAATTTAGGATCATTTTGAGATTTCTTTGCAGTGCTTTGCTAGTGCTTTATCAAGTTTACCTTCTTTTAGTTCAGGTGTATTTATAAATATTTCCAATGATTCACTTGCTATAGTGGCCATCACTGGAAGATGCTAAGCCATTTCTGACTCACAGGAAGGTAAAAGAAACTATAAATACTGTAATTATAATGGACTTTTTAGGACATGCTGTCTTGTGGAACATACTGTGAGATCCTATTGAACAGAAATGATCGAAATTTTAAAACTGTTGTAGTCTGTGTAAAAAGTAGCAACAGAGCCATGCATTGGTAACTTGCCTGCCATACAACAGACTCCTTTTCTTTTTGGCTGCTTTGGAAGTGCAAATTGTGGAAGAAAATTCGTGTACCTAAGAAGAGAACTTTATTCCTTCTGGCCAAGAGAGCCAATGGGATCCTGGGATGTATCAAGAAAGGTGTGTCCAGCAGGTCTAGGGAAGTTTTTCTGCCTCTCTACTCTGCCCTGGTGAGACCACACCTGGAATCCTGTGTCCAGTTTGGGGCTCCCCAGTTCAAGAGAGACAGAGACCTGCTGGAAAGAGTCCAAGGGAGAGCCAGGAGGATGCTTAGGAGACTTGAGCATCTCCCCTGTGAAGAGAGACTGAGAGCCCTGGGGCTGTTTAGTGTGGAGAAGAGAAGGCTGAGAGGGGATCTGATCAATGTCTATCAATATCTGAGGGGTGGGTGTCAGGAGGAGGGGGCCAGGCTCTTTTGGGTGGTACACAGTGATAGGACAAGGAACAATGGGTTCAAACTTGAACAGAGAAGATTTCACCTCAACATGAGGAGAAACTTCTTTCCAGTGAGGGTGACAGAGCACTGGAACAGGCTGCCCAGGGGGGTTGTGGAGTCTCCTTCTCTGGAGACTTTCCAACCCCACCTGGATGCATTCCTGTGCAGACTTCCCTAAGTGATCCTGCTCTGGCAGGGGGGTTGGACCTGATGATCTCTTGAGGTCCCTTGCAACCTCTGTGATGTACTGTGAGAATGTTATACGGTGATTTCTCTGCTGCTCAGAGCAGTTTATGTAAGTAATCTGTCAGTTATCTTACAGGTACCTAATTTTATACAGCTCTACAAACATTAGCACTTTGCCTGTTGTTGCAAATCAATTTTTTTCAGCAGTATGTGTTGATTAGTAAGGGGAGGCTCAGGAAAGATGAGCTGGAATTGAAGGAAAACCACAGAGCTCATAGTGCTCATATACTTGATAAATAGTAGGGTATAAGACTGTAGGCTTGGATAAAAAAAAAAAAAAAAGAGAAGGAATTAAGTACCTCACAATATACTTAGAAAAAGTTTGATTCTGGTCCTGCTTTTGGCTCATACACAGTCTGGGCTGAAGCAAAATGTTCATTTTTCACTGACTCACTTCCCATCATTTGCAAGTTCTGATTATTTAAGTTCACAGGATCACAGGAAAAAACAAGCAAGCAAACAAACAAAATAGAAGCCAAACAGTTTCTTATTGTTATATTCCCTATATTCCAACCCAAATTTATAGTAGCTAAAATAATGCATACATTAACAATACTGTCTTTAAATTTGGGCTCCCCAGTTTAGGAGGGACAGGGACCTGCTGGAGACGGTCCAGCTGAGGGCTACGAGGATGATTAGGGAACGGGAACACTGCCTGGTGAGGAGAGGCTGAGGGACCTGGGGCTGGATAAGAGAAGACTTAGGGGGGATTTAATAAATGTTTATAAATATCTGAGGGCTGGGGATCATGAGGGAGGGGACAGGCTCTTCTCACTTGCTCCCTGTGACAGGACAGGGAGCAATGGATGTAAGCGGCAGCACAGGAGGTTCCACCTCAACATGAGGAGGAACTTCTTCACTGTGAGGGTCAAAGAGCACTGGAACAGGCTGCGCAGAGAGGTTGTGGAGTCTCTTTCTCTGGAGAGTTTCAAGGCCTGTCTGGATGTGTTCCTGTGTGACCTGTGCTGGATTCTATGGTCCTGCTCTGGTAGGGGGGTTGGACTTGATGATCTATTTGGGTCCTTCCAACCCCTGACATTCTGTGTGTGTGTGTGATTGAAATGTGGATTGAGATGCATGCATAAATGGACTGTCTTTACCTATGACTATTTTTCTGCAGAGGAAGCTGAAGCAAAGAGAGACATGAGAGAGGGATAGTGACTCTGGAAGCTTCTGTCTTGATCTTTTTTCCATGTTTTCCACTCAGCAGACATACCAGACCAGAACTACAGGGGCTAGGTGTGTTTTGGTGCTGCACAGAGATTTTCCAGGTTCCTCAGACATAGGTAGTCTTGGCTTCTCATTAAGAGCAGAAAGATTTGTGCTGCACTTCTTTGCAAGAATATCACCTCCTGACCTTCCAAAATTTAATTTTAGTTCACAGAAAGCCTAGCTAGAATCTTCATTTCTCAATTCAAGACTTCTTGATTTATAGAATGCCTCTCTGTTTTAGTGTGGATACTATTGACAGGATCACACAGACAGCCTGGGGATGTACCTTTTCACTCCACTTAGTTTTTCCTCCTTCCCATATACAGGAAAACAGTGCTTGGTGCCTGTATCAGATAACCAGATCAAGTTCATTCTGAAATTCTGAGAACATCTTTTTATATCTGAGGGGAAAAAAAAAAACACATGAACTGAAAGTGGCATTGCTAAACCTGTATTGTAAGAAAAGAGGAGAGACTGGAAATGCTTATTTCAAGTTCATAATATATTTACCCATCCTTACCACTTAGCTCAGTGTCTTTGTCCAGCTCCTCCCTCCCTGTCTGGCTCTGTTTTCACTTCACAGAATCACAGAATCACAGAATCACAGAATCACAGAATCACAGAATCACAGAATGTGAGGTGTTGGAAGGGACCTCAAAAGCTCATCCAGTCCAATCCCCCTGCCAGAGCAGGAGCACCTACAGCAGGTCACACAGGAACACATCCAGGCAGGTTTTGAATATCTCCAGAGAGGGAGACTCCTCACCCCCCCTGGGCAGCCCCTTCCAGTGTTCTGTCACCCTCACAGGGAAAACATTTTTCTTCCTGTTTCCATGGAACTTCCTATGCCTTGGCTTCCACCATTGCCCCTTGTGCTGTCACTGGGCATCACCCAGCAGAGCCTGGCTCCAGCCTCTGGGCACTCACCCCTTACATATTTATCAATATGTATGAGGTCACCTCTCAGTCTCCTCCTCTCCAAGATAAAGAGCCCTCAGCTCCCTCAGTCTCTCCTCATAAGGAGAGACTTGGTGAGATCCTGGGTCAAAAGCACTGAATCTTACAAACTCCAAGCCAATATCCATATCAGCATCTGAGGAAGGCCAAACTCTATTTCCCTTTCTTCATTCATAGTCATTGCTCCAAAGGGCAAAAATATTTGCTCAATAACCCTGCTATCCTTTTATTTATGTACTTGGCAGTTCACAGCTTCCTCTCAAACATGCTGCAAAGGTTGTGTGTGTGTAAAGTGGAATGGAGATTTGGAGACGATGATAAAACTGTTTTACAAAATTACAGCAGATGTTTATCTTGCTACAAAGATATAAAGTTTGGTGTTTTGTTTTTGGTTTGTTGCTTTTCTTTTTTCCTAGCCAATTAAGATTAATATTAATCATCAGAATGTGACATCAAACAGTACAAAGGAATACGACTTTCTACACAGAGATGAAAAGACACTGTTTTTTGTTTTTTTTTAAATATGTGTTCTAGCAAAGAAAAGATGAGTTATTTTATTAACAGTCTCTCTTGTCTTTTTAGAAGGTTTTTATTATTACAAATTATTTATATTCTAAGTCAGTAGTATCTCTCAGGATCACAGGATGTTAGGGGTTGGAAGGGACCCAAAGAGATCATCTAGTCCAACCCCCTGCCAGAACAGGAACATAGAATCCAGCACAGGTCACACAGGGACACATCCAGACAGGCACTGAAAGTCTCCAGAGAAGGAGACTCCACCACCTCTTTGGGCAGCCTGTTCAGTGCTCTGGGACCCTCACAGTGAAGAAGTTCCTCCTCATGCTGAGGTGGAACCTCCTGTGCTGCAGTTTGCATCCATTGTCCCTTATCCTATCACAGGGTGCAACTGAGCAGAGCCTGTCCCCTCCCTCTTGACCCCCAGCCCTCAGATATTGATAAATATTTATTAAATCCCCTCTCAGTCCTCTCTTCTCTAGACTAAAAAAAACCCAGGGCTCTCAACCTCTCTATGAGACCACTTCACACTGCCAGAGTATGTAGGAGCAAGACTGCATTTCTTCAGCCAAGCAAGTGCAAGCCACACTCTTGAAGATATTTCAGGTGCAAGGCAGAGTGCAGGTTTGACCAGTTCTGTGTGGTTTTGAAGGTTCTGTCTTTCTCAGTAGGATATTCCTCCTACAACAGTTGACCTCTTCATATTTGCACATTTCACATAGTCCTAGTAACAGATTCATATTTTTTATACAGTTTCGAGGAGACTAATAAAGATTGATGCAGAGGTGCTTAGATTTCTCACCAAGGACCTAAATACGTAAGGTTTTACTTGTGTAAAACAAGAATGGAAATTCCATTCTGAAACTAGACATGCAGCCTGGAAATAAAGAAAACTGAGATTAGAGAAGAAAACAGAAGCTAGAAGGTTTATACACCCATCTCCTTCTGCCAGCTGTGTTCCTGAAGGTCAATTCTTGTTCTCTGTCCCTTGGTGATTTTCTGAGAGATGTGACCTTTGATGTGCTCCCTGGGAAGCACTTTCTGGCAAGACTGAGGTCTGTGTGTTCCTTGCTACCCACTGCAGTCTCTTTAGTCTTTATGTGACACTAAGCAGCTCCTGCTGTTGCCTTTTACTTCCTCTGTTTCCCCTAGGAAACAAAGAACCTCCTTCCAGACAATCCACCTGATCTCATCTTGTCAAGTACACATAAGCTTTCTCAAAACAAAGAGCAAGCAGCAAATACTTTGTCTCAAAGAAAGTGAAGAGTTTCCCTTACTTCTTTTGGAGGCAGATGACAATGATCTCTGTCCAAACAGGCAGGTTGTGAGCCAGATCCTCAGCTATGTGGCTTCCGTGTCAGTGCAGGCTTGCACCTGACTTGCTCAGAGTCAGGCAGTGCCCATTCATTCACGTCAGTTTGCAAAAGACCATGGAGATAATACTCCAAAACAAACACCAGGTATGTCAGCAGACATTATCAAAAACATGAACACAGGGCTTATTCAGAGCTTAGTCAAGTTTCATTGTATACATGTGTGCATGTTAGGGCAGCCTGTAGTTACTAATTGTCTGTATTTACCATTCATTTTTATTTTGTTAACGCTTCAAAACAAGTCTGGGCCTCATTGTACTAGGCACTGGATGAACATAATTGATGAGAAAGTCTGTCCCTAAAAGCTTTTGGTCTAGAGGATAAGACATAGATGCTAGACCAAACAATCAAATCAACTGGATAAACTTCAGAGAAAGCATGCTGAAAAGAAATAAATCCATAGTTTAATGTGTTCTGCATTACAGTCACAATTTTTTCAGCTGTTTCTGAGTGATAAGGGGGCCAGAACACCTCTGCTAAGAGGACAGGCTGAGGGAGCTGGGGGTGTTCAGCTTGGAGAAGAGAAGGCTCTGGGGAGACCTAATAGCAGTACCTGAAGGGGATCTACAAGAAGGCTGCAGAGGAACTGTTTCCAAAGGTTGGCAGTGATAGGACAAGGGGCAATGGTTTGAAAGCAGAGAAGAGCAGATTTAGATTGGATGCTAGGAACAGGTTCTTTATCATGGGGGTGGTAGAACACTGGAACAGGTTGCCCAGGGAGGTAGCTAAGGCCCCATCCCTGGAGATATTCAAGATCAGGCTGGTCAAGGCCCTGCACAACCTGATCAAGTGGAGGATGTCCCTGTTCAGTGCAGTGAGGTTGGGCTGGATGACCTTTGGAGGTCCCTTCTAACCCAGCTCATTCTATGAGTGGTACCATTTTCCCTGTTACTGCTTTATTTAGTAAAATCTTATGTTCAAAAAAAAACCCCAAACCAACCAACCGAACCTTTTGTCTCTCTGTGGGGCATAGGTGGAATGAGTATGAGTGAATATAACTCTTTAGAGTTCTCAGCCTTCCAAATACACCCAAAGGAAGGCAAATGCAGTAAGCATAGAATTATAGAATCATCTGGGCCAGAAGGGACCTCCAAAGGTCGTCCAGTCCAACCTCCCTGCAATCAGCAGGGACATCCCCAACTAGATCAGGCTGACCAGGGCCTCTTTGAGCCTCATCTTGAATATCTCCAGGGAAGGGGCCTCAAACACCTCCCTGGGCAACCTGTTTCAGTGTTCCACCACCCTCATAGTGAAGAACTTCTTCCTGATATCCAATCTAAATCTGCTCTTCTCTACTTTGAAGCCATTGTCCCTCATCTTGTCACTGCAGGCCCTTGCAAACAGTCTCTTTCCATCCTTCTTGTAGCCCCCTTCAGGTACTGGCAGGCTGCTATTAGGTCTCCCCAGAGCCTCCTCTTCTCCAGGCTGAACACTCCCAGCTGCCTCAGCCTGTCCTCATAGCAGAGGTGCTCCAACACCCTGAGCATTTTCGTGGCTCTCCTCTGGACCCTCTCCATCAGGTCCATGTCCTTCCTATATTGAGGACTCCAGACCTGTACACAGCAGGTGCTCTCACCAGAGCAGAGCAAAGTGGCAGAATCACCTCTCTGGCTCTGCTGGCCACACATCTTTGGATGCAGCCCAGGCTGGGATTTGCCTTCTGTGCTGCAAGCTCACACTGCCTGCTCCTGTCCAGCTTCTCATCCTTCAGCACCCCCAAGTCCTTTTCCTCAGGGCTGCTTTCTATCCCCTCCTCCCCCAGTCTGTATTGATAGTGAGGATTGTTGCAGCCCAGGTGCAGAACCCTGCCCTTGCTCTTGTTGAACCTCCTGAGATTGCTTACTGTCATAGACTGTCAGTAGAACTGGTGGCTGTAGTAACAGGCAACTCAAAGAAACCAACTACATCCCAGTCCTTCACCCTTTCTGTGTGTAATTTCACCAAAGTCCAGAGTTGTACAGGATTGGATTCAGCCATAAAATGCTTCAAATTACAGTCATTTCAGGAAATGAATATAAAGAAACTCAAGTAGTGAGAAAAGAGAGCTTTCTCTTTTGCTTAAATTTTCAGAGGCAGGAAAAAATCTTCTATTAAAAGGTGCTACCCAGCAAAGGTAAATCTAAATAGTTTTGCTTAGAATAGGTAAATGCATGTTACATTCACAACCTTTTTATCTAAATCTAAATAGTTTTGCCTAGAATAGGTAAATGCATGTTACATTCACAACCTTTTTATCTAAATCTAAATAGTTTTGCCTAGAATAGGTAAATGCATGTTACATTGACAGCCTTTTCATCTAAATCTAAATAGCTTTGCTTAGAATAGGTAAATGCATGTTACATTCACAACCCTTTTATCAGTCTTGTAATAAATTGCCCTAATATTTTGTGTGTAGAAGCCAGAGGCTTATGTCCGTTGTAGTTATGATTTGCCATAATTGTGTTGTCTTACAGAATTTCCCCCAAAATTTCAAAGGATCCCAAGCTAATAGAAAAATTAAAGGCCTCATTTCTGTATTTACTCACCCTAGAAAAAAAACTTAGTGTTTGATGTGGTCACTGATGGGTTGGTATTAATTACCCTTTCATATCTAATGTACTGAAAACTATTGTTCTAATTTCTTTTTTTTTTTTTTTGTTTTGTTTGTTTTTCTGGGCATTGTTCACTTTGGTTCAAGGTGTAGACAAAGCATATTCCTGCTAATATTTGTCAAAATTCATTGTGCCTTAAAATGTATTCATCTACCATCATTTCACTTAGTGCTTTTTCACTGAGGGTAACGTTTGGCAGCCTAGATAATTTTCTCTCTGAGATATCTTACATTTTAGGTTTATGTCCTATAAAGGTTTATACCCTACAAAGGATGAGATATTGGAACTTTATATATGTGTTTTTTTTAGCTTCCTAAGCAATATTTAAAGGGTTAGCTGTATCTACCAAACTAATTCCTCACTGATTTTTGCTTCTGCCATGTAGCTTAGTGATTTTTTTTTTCCTGATGAAAATTGTCTGTCAGCTGTTCAGTTTGACCAGGTGTCTCATCCAAAACATAATTAGGGAGCAAGCCTGTCATCCTGTGTTATGGATATGAGGACTTCTAAGGCAGAGGCAGAGTCACAGGCATCTGGGGCAAGTGGTGTTTACTAGGTGAGGCTTTGTCCATGGACAGTTGCCCTATGCCTCAGGTTGCTGCAGCTGAACTTCTCCCTTTCCCTCAAGAAGTTCATGTAGAGGTAGATTGAACTAGTTTGAGCTCCTCCATCACACCTTGTGATCCATACCATAGAATCATAGACTGGTCCAGGCCAGAAGGGACCTCCAAAGGTCATCCAGTCTGACCTCCCCACAGTCAGCAGGGACATCCCCAACTAGATCAGGTTGCCCAGGGCTTCATTGAGTCTCACCTTGAATATCTCCAGGAAAGGGGACTCAACCACCTCCCTTGGCAACCTGTTCCAGTGTTCCACCACCCTCATAGTAAAGAACTTGTTCCTGATATCCAACCTAAATCTGGCCTTCTCTAGTCTGAAGCCCTTGCCCCTTGTCCCTGTGACTTTAGACCTTTGTAAGCAGTCTCTCTCCTTCTTGCAGCCCCTTTCAGGTATTGGAAGGCTGCTATTGGGTCTCCCCAAAGCCTCCTCTCCTCCAGGCTGAACACCCCCAGCTTCCTCAGCCTTTGTAGCAGAGGTGCTCCAACCCCCTGATCATTTTTGTGGCCCTCCTCTGGACCCTCTCCACCAGGTCCATATCCTTCCTATATTGAGGACTCCAGACCTGCACACAGTACCCCAGGTGAGGTCTCACCAGAGCAGAGCAAAGTGGCAGAATCACCTCTCCTCTCTGGATCTGATGGCAGTGCTGCTTTTGATGAAGCCCAAGATGTGATTTGCCTTCTGCCTGCTCATGTTCAGCTTCTCATCCATCAGCACCCCCAAGTCCTTCTCCACAGGGCTGCTTTCTATCACCTCCTCCCCCAGTCTGTATTGATAGTGAGGATTGTTCTGGTCCAGGTGTCATAGTGCATTGCACTATATTTAGGTATACTAATTTATCTACATCTCAGAAGACTGGGTTGCTTTCATAGGTGACAGAAAAGATGTAATCCTCTGTAATAATTAATTAAAAAGCTAGCATAAACTTTCTGGCTGCATTTTGAGGTGTCTTCATTTTTGCTTTCTTTTCTCTGATATGATCAATATTCTTCTATTTGCCACTCAGGCCATATCCTACTTGGCTGTTAATTTAGAAACTTCCCGAAATAGAAATTTTCACCTTTAGTTTTCTATTTAACACATTCCAAGCCTGACTTCTCAGGTAGCACAAAAGCTATATTGTTGTTATCATCACAAGAAAAAAAAAAATTCTGGCTATTTTAAAAAATTATTTTCAAAGGGTGGAAGTAGCCTGCAGTAGACTGGTTGGTTTGGGTTCTACATTTTTGGGGTTGTTTTCTGGAAGCCCCAACAGCCCCAAGCTGTTGAGACAAACTGATTTTGAGAGATTACTTTGAAGTCTTATGTTTCCTTAATATTCTTTAACCTAGAGACTTAGCTTACTCATTAACCTACTGAACAGCATAAGCTACACTGAGAGGACAGAGATGGAAAAATGATGCCCTTTGCTTCATCTACTTTGGGTTTGCTTTTGAATATTGGCTTAAAGAAGACAAAGCTTTCTGACATTACACAAAGCTCAGGCTTTGGAACTAATTTTTTTTTCCAAGAATTTGCTCTTCCTACCAGAAAAACTGGACAAAAATCATAAGGTAAATAAATATCAGGTAATCTGATGCCACTATTTTCATAGTATCACAGTATCACAGTACATTAGAGACTGGAAGGGACATCCAGAGATCATAGGGTCCAATCCCCCACCTAAGCAGGATCACCTAGGGTTGTCCACCCAGGAAGGCATCCAGGTGGGTTTTGAATGTGACCAGAGAAGGAGACTTCACAATATCTCTGGGCAGCCTGTTCCAGTGCTCTGTCACCCTCACTGTAAAGAAGTTTCTCCTCATGTTGAGCTGAAACCTTCTATGTTCAAGTTGTACCTTTTGTTCCCTGTCTTATTAGAGTGCACCACTGAAAAGAGCCTGGCCCCCTCCACTTGATACCTCCCCCTCAGCTGTTCATAAACATTGATCAGATCCCCTCTCAGTCTCTCTTCATATGGGAGATGCTCAAGTCTCCTACTCATCCTCATGGCTCTCAGTCAGATTCTCTCCAGCAGGTCTCTGTCCCTCTTGAACTGGGGAGCCCAAAACTGGACACAGTATTGCAGGTGTGGTCTCATAGAATCATCATAGAATCATAGAATCAAGAAGGCTGGAAGAGACCTCAAAGATCATTGAGTCCAACCTGTCACCCTAAACCTCAGCAGGGCAGAGTAGAGGGGAAGAAGAACCTCCCTAGACCTGCTGGCCACACTTTTCTTGCTGCACCCCAGGATCCCATTGGCTCTTTTGGCCACAAGGGCACATTGCTGTCCCATACAGAACTTGCTGTCCACCAGCACTCCAAGGTCTTTCTCCGTGGAGCTGTTTTCCAGCAGGGCAGCCTCTAACCTGTCCTGGTGCCTGCTGTTATTCCTCCATCGATGCAGGACCCTGCACTTGTCCTTATTGAACTTTGTGAGGTTTGCCTGCACCCAGCTCTCAGCCTGTCCAGATCTCACTGAATGGCTGCACAGCCTGATGTGGGGTGTCAGCCAGGCTCCCCAGTTTTGCACCATCAGCGAACTTGCTGAGGGTACACTCGCAGTATAACATTATACATCATAAATATATTCTTTCAACATGTATTCTCTACTTGATATTTTAAACTAGGACTTCCTTTTCCAGTTATTCTGAAGGGTCACAAGTGCATTCTCAGACTATCTATAGAAACTCAAAGACAAAAACTTTCTGTTTTTCTAGCTGAAGTACAGATGAACTAAGAAATGTTTGTTAGTATTTTATGAGAAAAGACATAATAATAGATGTAAAAGGAATAGAAGGAAAGGATAAATAGGACCTGCAAAAGCGAGCTAAGACACTACAAGAAGAAAATAATAATACAATAATAAAATTCCCTTGCAACTTCGGGCTTAAATTTTCTTGGAGGCAGAGACTGACTTCATATACTGCTCCAAATATAATCAATTATACATCTCAGATAAGAGTCTCAGCAGAAAATGACATTTTCATGAACCATTTCACACACAAATATGCATTTCCAATTCAATGTGGACCTTAAATTTTTGAGTGGTTCCCTAATCTTGCAGGATCTTAAACAGAGGTTCACATTTAAACACACAATGAAATTGTGTTTTGTTTCATGTGTGCTTGAGCCCTTATTATTTTAGTGGATTTAATTGTGTTACTAAAAATCTTTTAGTTCATGATTCCTCATAATGAGGAATAAAGGAAACAAATCATTGAGAGATGATCAGCATTTGCATTCACACCTCTGTATCTTTTTGTCCTATAGGTTTACATGGAAATTGATAAGTCATTTATGCCTATAAATCACACCCTACTTTGAACAACACCAAACTGTAAGCAAAAGGAATTCTGATGGGTTGTTTTAAATATTTTGCACTTTCTTTCAAGGCAAAGGATTGTGGAATTTTATTTGACATTAAATTGTTGTATTAAACCTTAATGGACTCTTTATTCCTGCTAGTAGTCATAATCCTCTTTAAAAATATACATGGGAATGTTGCACACAGTAAACAATGTCCCTTTCACTGCAACATACACTGAAGCCAAAATCAACAACCCCATATTGTGAAGGAAAGTTAATAGCTGTAACTGGCAGCAATATCCCAGGCTCTTTCCAGCTTATAGCTGATAAAATATTAATTCTTATGCCTGTCACAGAAAACTGAGCTACTGCAGTTACCAAGCATTATCAACTACTAAATATTTCATCAGAAATGATGTAGCAAATCAGTGCTGTTATGTATTTTTGAGGGGTATGTATCTGGGCAGCCTGATCTGATTGAGGATGTCTCTGCTCACTGCAGAGGGGCTTGGACTGGATGACCTTTGGAGGTCCCTTCCAACCCAGACCATTCTCTGATTCTATGATTCTGTTATTCTCTGACTCTCTTTACCTGTCAGCACTGCCTAAAAAAGCCAAGAAGCTCCACACTGGGACTTGTGCATCCCACAGCACATTGCCAGTTAACCCTGGGTATGGGTGCCTTGCAGGGCTCAGTGGGGCAGAGTGCATCAAGCTGCTCAGGCAACTGATTTCAATTGCCATAACAGTTTAACACACTGCAAAAAAAATAAATTGGTGGTGGTTCTCCTTAACCTGACAGGGTGTAAACTGCTGTGGTTCATTACTTCAGAAGCATCTGAGCAGCCCCAGCAGCTGGCTGGGAACAGACAGGAGTTTGTATAGGCAGGTCAAGCCCAAAGCCTTTGACACAGGAGACAAAGGCCCAAATAATAGAATCATAGAATCTTAGAATCACTAAGTCTGGAAAAGATCTTTAAGATCATTGAGTCCAACCATTACCAGGCTACCATGACCACTGAACTATATCCTGAAGCACCACATCTACACACTTCTTGAACACCTCCAGGGATGGTGACTCCATCATCTCCCTAGACAGCCTATCCCAATGCCTCACAACTCTCTCTTTTCCTAATGTCCAGTCTAAACCTTCCTTGGCACAACTTAAACTCATTCCATCTCATCCTATTGCTGGTTACTTGGGAGAAAAGGCCATCACCATCCTCACTCCAACCTCCTTACAGGTATTTGTAGAGAGCAATAAGATCTCCCCTATGCCTTCTCTTCTCCAGAAGCTGTGAAAATGGCTGGGACTTCCACACTTTTCTGGGGATGTATAAGCTGCCTGAGTCCTTTCACCCTTCCCACTTTTAGCTGCTCTTGGAGGGAAGGTACTCCTCATTGTTGAGAACAAGGTCCAGCAGAGCACCTTGGGCACTATAACAATGCATCTGTTCCCACTAAGTACTGCAGACATAGAGTTAACATTAAAGTTGATTCTTACAGACTGAAAAACAGAGGAATTGAGTGTTTCTGTGATTTGGACACTTTGATGTTCCAATTAGAGTCCTTGTAACTATTGCTTTCATTCTGACCATAACATGGGTCACATAGCTCCCTGGTCTGTCACTGTTTCTTTAAGTTCTGATATTCACAGCATCACAGAGTTGGCAGGATTGGAAGGGATAGGCAGCAAAGATGATCCAGTTCCAACCCCCCTGCCATGGGCAGGGACACCTCACACTACAGCAGGTTGCTCAAAGCCACATCCAGCCTGTCCTTAAAAACTTCCAGGGATGAGGTTTCCACCACCTCCCTGGGCAACCTGTGCCAGTGTCTCACCACCCTTGTGGTGAAGAACTTTTCCCTAACACCCAGTCTGAATCTACCCACTTCTAGTTTTGCTCTATTGTGTGTAGTCCTATCACTATCCAACACCCTAAAAAGTCGCTCCCCAGCTTTCTTGGAGGCCCCTTCAGATACTGGAAGGCCCCAAGAAGGTCTCTGCTAATTCCATTCTTCCTCCCTGCAAGCTGTCATTTCTTCATCATAACTCAGATGGTGTCAGTGACTTTCATACAGTGATTACCTGAATTAGTTGGTGATTGGAAACATGGTCTTATTCTGTTATCTTTCACTTTACTTTAGCCTGCAACCTGCCCAAGAAAGGTATCTGTGTTCAGTGAACCACACATGTGGTGCACATGGTGGTCTCTGAAAATCTGTTCAAGTAGAACTGAATCTGTGAGGAATTTTTAATCTCCTCCTCAGCTGCAAAATATTTTTTGGATTAAGGTAGTCATTGCTGGATGTTTGTAATGATTCTTGTGACGGCCTCATTTTCCAGAGGTGACCAGTATTCTGCAGTTTTAGCATTTTTAGAAGGTTATTACAAAGTTTCTGATTATTAAAAACTGATGAGCAATTAGTCAGCGAAAACCAGATGCCTTTGAAAATTTCAATCCATCTCTATTAGTTTCTTTTAATAGCTTTGCATCTTGAGAAGTCATGAGAAAAATAAGCATTCTCTGGCAAGCCCTGTGTGAAGTAACATTTCTTTTGGCAAAGAGAAGCTTAGGCATGCATAATTTATTTACTTCCTATCTGTCACATGTGCCTTTTTTTCCCACATTTAATCCCACAACAACTACAGAGATCCCTACGAAGCAGATAGCTGGAAAGACCCTTTTAAAGGCTATTCCTGATTCTTTAATTAATAAGCAGCCTGCAAACCCTACAGGGTGTTTGTAGACATGTGCCTGTTACTTGAATATTGCAAAAGCACTGCTTTTTATGTATGTATGTATGTATGTATGTATTTATTTTACAGAATCACGGAAACGTTCAGGTTGGGAAAGCCCCTCAGGATCACCAAGTCCAACCCAGAACCCCACTCTACAAGGCTCACTCCTAAACCACAGCCCCAAGCACCACATCCAAATCACCTTCAAACACATCCAGGCTTTGGGAACTCCACCACCTCCCTGGGCAGCACATTCCAATGCCTGAACACTCCTTCCATGAAAAACTTTTCCTAATGTCCAGTCTAAACCTACCCAGTGGCAGCTTGAGGCCATTCCCTCTTCTATCACTGATTACCTGTGAGAAGAGACCAGCACCAACCTCTCCACAACATCTTTTCAGGTAGCTGTAGAGAGCCAGGAGGTCTCCCCTCAGCCTCCTCTTTTTCAAACTAACCATCCCCAGCTCCTTCAGTTGCTGTAATAATATTTATTTTCCATGCCCTTTCCAACCTTCTTTGCCCTCCTCTGCACTGACTCCAGCACCCCCACATCTCTCTTGTATTGAGGTGCCCAAAACTGAACACAATAGTCAAGGTGTGGTGTCACCAGAGCTGAGTACCAGGGGACAGAGTACCCTAAACCTACTGGACACAACATTTCTAATCCCAACCAGGATGTTATTGGCTTTCTTGGCCACCTGGGCACACTGCTTGCTCATATCCATGTGTTATTTTGTGTATCCATAAAATACACATGATGCTTGCCTGTGTTTTAAACATATTTAGCTAAACACTGACATAAATCCTATGTTGTATTTGATTCCAATATTTGATTGATTGATTTGTAGTTTTCACACCAGCATGTTTCAAGACAAGACTTGTTTCAACCACCTGCCTGTCATACAAAACAACCTGACCCTAACAGCTTTCAGGAGTATGTTCCATGACTATAAAATTGAGCAGCTCCTTTTGGACAGCCTTCTGCTAAAATAATATAGGAGCTCAAAATGGAGGTTTTATGCTTGAAAATGGATAATGATAGAGCTCTTGAGAGACACAGGCAATTTTGAAGTGCAAGTCCCTTTACCTCAGGACAAGGTCAGCTGCTCCTGAGATGCCCCAGTTTCTCCCCATCAATTACAAGGGGGCTATGGATGAACTAGAGGAGATGTGTACATTCAGCAAGAAAATCCCTTGCCCTTGGTTTCTATATTCATTTAACTATTCATTGATGAGAACTATTATTTTTCACTCACTGCATGGGTCACTTCACCATCAAATCATAGAATCATAGAATCAGTCAGGGTTGGAAGGGACCACAAGGATCATCCAGCTCCAACCCCCCTGCCATGGGCAGGGACACCTCACACTACATCAGGCTGGCCAGAGCCTCATCCAGCCTGGCTGCAAACACCTCCAGGGATGGGGCCTCAACCACCTCCCTGGACAACCCATTCCAGGCTCTCACCACTCTCATGGGGAAGAACTTCTTCCTCATGTCCAGTCTGAATCTCCCCACTTCCAGCTTTATTCCATTCCCCCTAGTCCTGTCACTCCCTGATAGCCTAAAAAGTCCTTCCCCAGCTTTCTTGTAGCCCCCTTCAGATACTGGAAGGCCACAAGAAGGTCACCTCAGAGCCTTCTCTTCTCCAGACTGAACATCCCCAACTCTTGCAGTCTCTCCTCATAGCAGAGCAGCTCCAGCCCTCTGATCATCCTGGTGGCCCTTCTCTGGACACCTTCCAGCATGTCCATATCCCTCTTGTAACAGAGGCTCCAGACCTGGATGCAGTACTCCAGGTGGGGTCTCACCAGAGCAAAGCAGAGGGGGAGAATCACCTCCCTTGCCCTGCTGGCCACACTTCTCCTGATGCAGCCCAGGCTCTGGTTGGCTTTCTGGGCTGCAAGTGCTCACTGCTGGCTCATGTTGAGTTTCTCATCCCCCAGCACCCCCAAGTCCCTCTCCTCAGGGCTGCTCTCCAGCCAGTCCCTGCCCAGCCTGGATTTGTGCTTGGGATTGCCTCAACCCAGCTGCAGGACCCTGCCCTTGGTCTTGTTGCACCTCCTGAGGTTGGCTTGTGCCCACCTCTCCAGCCTGTCAAGGTCCCTCTGGAATGCTGTTCATGATCTCTTTGAGCTCCCTTCCAACCTCTGATAAACTGTGATACTGTGACTAGCAGGTGTTTTCAACTCGTTCTGATCCCTCAAAGAACTCAGGATCACTTTAGGATTGGTGTGCAACAGTTCTACTACAGCATTGTTAATAGTCCACAGGGATCAGTGTGTCAGTTGGAGGCTTCTTCAGGCATTTACCCTGGGCACCAACATTCTATGCTAGACTGACATGTGAGTAAGGAAAAATTGCATACATCAATTCTATTTCAGCTCCACTTTCCTTAATTTCTCTTCCTTCAGCTTAACTTCAGCTTTCTGTACAAATGGCTTTAGGGTACCTTCTATCACCAAAAAAGAATTAAGAAATGCAGGATTTGCATAAGCTTTTTTGTATGGTTGCCATGCCAGAAAAAAAAGAGGCCAAGAATGACATTCAGTCTATATGAATATAAAATACAAAACACTTAAAACAATTGAGAACTAAAAGCGTGCAGCTGAAGATATGAAATTGGTATCTTTGAAGAAATAAAAGGGTTATAATTTCACCTTTAAAATTTTATAGGAGAATGTTTATTTTCAAGGGATGAAATAAAGATAACTGTACAGAGACTGAACAGGGATATGATTAGGATCTTTTCCTGGTTATTTTAGCTGTCTCAGCATGATTCTTTAGACTCATAGCTTCTTTGTCTGTTAGAAAAATGACTTTTCTGTTCCTCACCTTACTCCAGTTCTCACAGACTTTATCAGTAAATAAGTGCATACAGATAGTTTTCTTATGGTCTGTATATTACACATTTCACAGAATCACAGAATTGTTAGGGTTGGAAGGGACCTCAAGGATCATCTAGTCCCAACCCCCCTGCCATGGGCAGGGACCCTTTCCACTAGATCAGGTTGCCCAGAGCCACATCCAGCCTGGCCTTAAAAACCTCCAGGGATGAGGCTTCTACCACCTCCCTGTTCCAGTATCTCACCACCCTCATGGGGAAGAACTTCTTCCTGACATCTAATCTAATTCTCCCCTCCTCTAGCTTGGATTCATTCCCCTTATCACTACCTGATACCCTCAAAAGTCCCTCCCCAGCTTCCTTGTAGCCCCCTTCAGATACTGGAAGGCCACAAGAAGGTCTCCTTGGAGCCTTCTCTTCTCCAAACTGAACAGCCCCAACTCTCTCAGCCTGTCCTGATTTGCTGCAGTTCTTCCAAGCCAGAGGTGCTTCTATGCCATGACAACATTTGGTTTTAATTGAAGAGTGCCTTTGCCTGACGAGGACACAGGAAACCATAATCCCAAACAGTTTTACCCAGAGGATTTTAATTACCTTACCCTCTTATCTGTAGGCTAACAATTGTCAATATTCTTATGTAAATGCCATTTTAATTTCATCTTACATAACAGGGAAGTGTATCTGAGCATTTTGAATGAGAACAGAATAAACATTGTCATCATTCATCCATGAAATGTTTATTCCTTTGTTATGTCTCTGTGACTCATGCTGAATTGTACATAACCCCTCAATGAGCTCTATGGGGGCCCTCTGGCAGTTTGTAGAAAGAACCAATTTAAAGATAGAAAAAAGAAAAAAAAAACAAAAACAAAAAAACCCCAAACAGTTGGAAATATCTACAGTTCTGATTTTCTTAAAGTTTATACCGAAATGGATGCAGTTTACAAGCTAAGAGGTGGAGTGGCCTGGCAAGGAATATGCCAGAAGTTTCTCTTAATTCGTTCTGCTTATAGGTCATTGTCTTGGGTTGAGAGGACAGAAAGCTGTTTTACCCCTCCCCAAAGGAGTAACATAAAAATGCTCCACAGAATTGGAAATTTAAGTGGAAATACTATTCACAAGAAAATGCAAAATACACAAATTCATCTTCAGGCAGGTGGTAGAAGCCTCATCCCTGGAGGTTTTTAAGGTCAGGCTGGATGTGGCTCTGAGCAACCTGATGTAGTGTGAGGTGTCCCTGTCCCTGCCCTTCCAACCCTGACAGTTCTGTGATTCTGTAAACTTGTCTTTACAGAGAGCACCACAGGCATTCTATCCAATTTTAGGGAAAGTTTGGAAATGGAGTTGTGGTGACTGCTGGTTTCATGTTGTGGGTTTTGTTTTGATTTTTCCATTGCTGATTTGTATTAGGAGGGATAGTATTTATATTAGGGAGCAGTTCTGAGAGCAAGCCATGTTCATATCTACAGGAAAACAGCAGGGGCAGGCACAGCTGGCTGAAGTGTACAGCAAAGGTATCAGTTGTGCTCCAAGATCTCTTGCACTTCACTTTGCCACTTTTTTTCCTCAGCACCATTTTTTCAAGAGTTTTGGATTCTTACTCTTTTGTGTTTTGGTGCAGAGGTATGAATCAAGGTAACAGGAATTAGGCTTTTCTAACCCACTCACTTATGGAAACTTACAAGTCCTGGCCAGGTTGATGCTGTCCTGGTGTGCAGCAGTACTCCACAAAGTCCACTTTCCAAAGTAGTGGTAGAACAGCTACAGGCAGTGTGGCATGCTAGAGGCAGGTCGAAACAGGCAGCTCAGTGATTTCAGAATTTGGTTTAACTTAACCTGGCTAAATTCCTCCTCATAATCCTGGGCTTGTTGAATTGTTTAATTGTTGGGTCTACTGTAAGAACTCTTCAGTGCCAATATTTGTTACCGTAGCTGCAGTTTTCTCTGACTTTATTACCTTTTCCTTGCCCAAAATGCAATGTGATGTTCATACGCCGCTCACTTGCCATAGAAGATGTCTACTAAATGATTTCTCTAAAACATTTACACAGATATGTGGCCCAACATGTGGATTAAAGGCACAAAAGATAATTGAGATTAATTACAATGCATTATTGCTACATGAAGCTACCCGTCCAGAAAAATTTGCCTGCCAAAATAATTAAATACTTCTGCTGTGATGCATTTCTAATTGAGTATAATTTTCAATATCTTAATGTGTCTACAGCTCTTGACAAGTTGCAGCTGGACTTGTACTTCTAGCACAGAAAAATATTACTGCTTTAGAACTAGCTCAGCATTATGGTAGACATCTTATTCCATTGTCAGATTCCTTGAGGTCAAGATGGCAAGAAGCTGAGCTTTTTTATTCCTAAATACTCTGAGTACCTTAAAAAACCCAAAAATCTTACAGATGAATCTCTCTCATCACACTTCCTCTTAAAAAACATGAAATCCATCCAAGCACTGAAACAACTGAATGCAGGAGATAACCTAATCCTCTCATTGCAAACTTAAAAGATAATCTTACCCTGGTGACCTGGTGAGCAAGAACACGTAACTTTCAAGGATAGAAAAAATTCTTTTTATGCTGACAATCCATCAACAGTGCCCATTTTATCAAACTCTTTCTTCCTCCATTCAGAAACAAGACACAAAAGGCTTGTATGGTCTCAAGCTGGGGTAGGAAAGAAAAGTCAGTTGCTTGGCTTTTTTTCAGGGAGGGGATGTCTTTTATAAAAAAACTGAGAATAGAGGGAGGTTCTCCTCCCCCTCTACTCTGCCCTAGTGAGGCCACACCTGGAAAATTTCATCTAGTTCTGGGCTCCCCAGTTCAAGAGGGACAGGGATCTACTGCAGAGAGTCCAATGGAGGGCTACAAGGATGATGAAGGGACTGGAGCACTGCCTGATGAGGAGAGGCTGAGAGCCCTGGGGCTGGTTAGTCTGGAGAAGAGAAAACTGAGAGAGGATTTAATAAATACTTATAAATATCTGAGGGCTGGGGGTCAAGAGGGAGGGGACAGCTTCTGCTTACTTGCACCCTGCAATATGACTAGGGGCAATGGATGTAAACTACAGCACAGGAGGTTCTACCTCAACATGAGGAGGAATTTCTTCACTGTGAAGGCCAGAGTGCTGGAACAGGCTACCCAGAGAGGTTGTGGAGTCTCCTTCTCTCCTTCTCTAGAGACTTTCCAGCCCCATCTGGATGCATTCCTATGTGACCTATGCTAGATTCTATGTTCCTGCTCTGGCAGGGAAGTTGGACTCAATGATCTCCAGTCATTGCTTCCAACCCCTGTGATCCTGTGATCTGTGAGCAGTCATGGTTTAAACAAGTTTTCAGCTGCACAGCATATGTCATTTTGGGAATTGTTATAATTACAGCAGAAAAGGTGTGGGGTGTTTTGTTGCTGCAGTGTAGCTCTCATGTCCATTCCACACATCACTGCATTTAGTTGTATTATGCAGGTATAGATGATAAATTGAAGACTATATCTAGAGAGCTGCCCCAGTGAGGCTGCTTCAATGAAGCAGTCTTTCCCTCACAGTTTCAGTGGCTGTCCTATGGAATTAGCAGACTGAACAGCACCTATGCACTAGAGGAGGAAACAGAAGAAACCCTGTGAAGTTCACTGGAGGCAGATGTCTTGCTATGCTGGGCACAACCTTCGTGCCCTGAGGAAATCACTGTAGGTAGCAGGACATTTTAGACACTTGGGATCCTGTTTGCCAGGAGAGAAGCACAATTGGAAGGCATATGGTAACTATATCTACCTTGTAGCTCAGCAATCAAGAAGTTAGATCACTGCCTGGCTCACAGACCCCACACAACCTCCAAGTGAATCAAGTGACACCTTCCACCTGGCAGATAATTCAGTAGTCCATGAGGTATCTTTGGTATGAATGCTGCAGGGTACTGTGCAGCTGGGTGTGTCAAGGGTGATGCTCCCCAACTAAGCAACAAGAGCAAGTTTCTGAGCTGCCATCCTGGTTCCCTGATCTTTCAGTCATCATCTGTACAATAAAAAACCCCCCAAACGGATTATTCTTTCTTGTCATTCCAAGCTCTTTAGCCACTATCGATTGGCTAGCTAAATTATTGGGCAAGCAAAACCTATCATATACTGAAAATCTCCTGAGAAAAAAGAATTAATATCCCACCCACACTGCACTCAGCTGCCACAGGGGTGCACTGCCAGGGGTGCCTCAGCCAGCCAGATTCAACCAGAGACAAAGCCACACTTAGAGCAAACCTCTGTGCTGTTTTGTTCAAGGTTAGACTGAAATACCTCAGCTGGTGTTGCAGTCGTGTAAAACCAGGTCTGTCTAGCACTGTGGCAGTTTTAGGCTGTGCCTAGGAAAATTTTCCACAGATTGAGTGGGAAAGTGACAGAATGTAAATAAATTACCATTGGTAATTTGTATTTTCCTTTCTTTCCTGTGCAATACAATGACTAATGATTCTCAGAGAGTACGACTACAGAATAAAATATAATTATTTAGGAGATTTTTAAAGTGTTTTCTTAAGTTCATATTGATAATTCTTCATCTGCAGTGTGGACATTCCTCTGAGAGACCACACTTTAAGCTCTCTCATTTGTTCCTCTCTGGCCTTGTGAAATATTTATCTTGTACAGTCATAGAGGAAGGCTTACCATATGTGATATTTTAGTCATCTCAGGAGAATGAATAACTAAATTCCTACTCTGCTGAACTGTATTTGGAAGATGTAGAGCAAAATCTGCAACTATTCTAGTATCTGAAGGGGGCTACAAGAAAGCTGGGGAGGGACTTTTTAGGCTATCAGGTAGTGACAGGACTGGGGGGAATGGAATAAAGCTGGAAGTGAGGAGATTCAGACTGGGTGTGAGGTAGAAGTTCTTCCTCGTGAGAGTGGTGAGAGCCTGGAATGGGTTGTCCAGGGAGGTGGTTGAGGCCCCATCCCTGGAGGTGTTTCAGGCCAGGCTGGATGAGGCTCTGGCCAGCCTGCTGTAGTGTGAGGTGTCCCTGCCCATGGCAGGGGGGTTGGAACTGGATGATCCTTGTGGTCCCTTCCAACCCTGACTGATTCTATGATTTTATTTGTAGTAAATACAGAAATCACAGTATCACAGAATGTTAGAGGTTGGAAGGGACCTCCAGAGATCACCAAGACTAAAACCCCTGCCAAAGCAGGATCACTTAGGGTAGTCTGCACAGGAATGCATCCAGGCAGGTATTGAATGTCTCAGAGAAGGAGACTCCACAACCTCCCTGGGCAGCCTGTTCCAGTGCTCTGTCACCCTTACTGTAAAGTTTCTTCTCATGTTGAGGTGAAATCTTCTATGTTCAAGCTTATACCTGTTGTTTCTTGTCTTATTAGTGTGTACCACCCAAAAGAGCCTGGCCCCCTCCACTTGACCCCCACCCCTCAGCTGTTGATAGACATTGATCAGATCCCCTCTCAGCCTTCTCTTCTCCAGACTAAACAGCCCCAGGGCTCTCAGTCTCTCTCTTAGGGGAGATGCTCAAGTCTCCTACTCATCCTCCTGGCTCTCTGTTGGACTCTCTCCATCAGGTCTCTGTCTCTCTTGAACTGGGGAACCCAAAACTGGACCCAGTATTGCAGGTGTGGTCGCAGCAGGGAGAGTAGATGGGGAAAAGAACCTCCCTAGACCTGTTTTTATATTCTTGAGAATCTTCATAACTGAACACTATTCTTCTAAATTCTGCTGCTGCACTAACCATCCAGGGACATGGCCCAAGGAGGGATACCCAACAGCAGGATATGATTGCTCAACCTAGAAATAAGTCATTGGGATTGCATTCTGGACAAAGGAGAAGCTTCCTCCTGTGTATGGGAGATAGTCTGCTTCTGCAACTGGTGATCAGTTGCCACATGAAATAAACATAACAAAGACATACTCTAAAAAGTAAATAGGAGATGTGATAAGCATATGCAGACAGTCTTTCTTTGGTAACAAAAATTCATACTTTCTAAGATATTTTAAACTACTTCCTTTAAGAAGAGATCATCAGGTAGTGAAAATGAAATCTAGCTGTATCACAAGGTTTATTCTTAATACTTGGCTAATATAAACTATTTCTGTCAGGTCTCTTTGTACAGCCTGAGCAGCTCAGACATAACCACAAAAAAAAAAAAAAAAATCCTTTTGGAGACTAAGTTATAATCTGGTCTGGTGTGGTCATATGCATCTGTCAAAGGATATTTGTCACCTGATTACCAGGTTTCAGCTATAGACTGAGTCAGGTGTTCAGTTCTGTCTTGAAAGTTCCAGACATATTTATTTCCCAGCATCATTTTTGTTAGAAACTTTCTAAATTATGAAAAGGGAAAAAAAGCCAACCAAACAAACAACCAAGAAAACAAACATCAAGGCAGGAGTTAATGGTGGTCTAACATTTAAAAGGAAGATGATAGAACATCAAGTGATTTTGGCAGCAGCAATAGGTTTTTCTAACTGGACAATCACGCAGCAGCTTAGGAAACAGAATTTCACCAGTTCAGAAATGAGGGACCATGATGAGGACATATATTCCATGGTAAAGATTTGTAAAGGAAACATGGAAGGGCAGGAAGAGGAGCAGTTATGGAAATTTAGACTGAATCCCCCTTCTCAGCTCCAACAAGTTTCTTTAGTGATTTCCATCCTTTCATAGCTGGAGCACTGCATCCAGCTCTGGAGCCCTGAATACAGGAAGGACATGGACCTGTTGGAGCAGGTCCAGAGGAGGGCCACAAAAATGAGCAGGGGTTTGGAGCACCCCTCCTACAAAGACAGGCTGAGGGAACTGGGGTTGTTCAGCCTGGAGGAGAGGAGGCTCCAGACCTAACAGCAGCCTTCCAGTATCTGAACGGGGCTACAGGAAGGATGGAAAGAGACTGTAAAGGGTGAGTGCCAAGAAGATTCTGGGTTCTTCTGGGTGATGCCCAATGACAGGGCAAGGGGCAGTGCGTGGAAGTTGGGGCATAGGAAGTTCCATGGAAATAGGAGGAAAAATGTTTTCCATTATGAGGGTGACAGAACACTGGAAGAGGCTGCCCAGGGGGGTTGTGGAGTCTCCCTCTCTGGAGATATTCAAACCTGCCTGGATGAGTTCCTGTGTGATCTGCTCCAGGTGATCCTGCTCTGGCAGGGGGGTTGGACTGGATGAGCTTTCAAAGACCCTTCCAGACCCTAACATTCTGTGATTCTGTAATGCCTATAGGTTGCTACTAGTTGACACTGAAAGCAACAGTTGAAGGCAACAGGAATGTTTCTATCCCAAAACTCAACTATTAAGTGAATCCACTTGAGTCAACAAGGATTTTTTCTTCATTGCAGTTGTCAGAGCAAATAAATGAAATCTATTGGAATCTTATATTCACAAGGGACTTAAGTCTTACTCTCAAATTTAAACTCTCAGTGTTCATATAAGTTAGAATTTAGGGTGTGGGGAACTGTTCTTTCATTCCCTGGCTATAGGATTTTCTTGAGAATCTGTGTCTTTCCTGTTAAAACATCCACATGCAAGCCTCATTTTTCTTCTGGAAGTGGAAATAGCAGAAGGAATAATGAATAATAATCTGATCAGAGTCTGCCATGAAGCTTGGACTTCATGAGGCTTTCATACAGAGATTAGGAATTTTGACTCTTTCCTTTGATCTTTAGTCTTGCCCTTGACAGTTGAAACATTGCCAAATGGACCTTGACAACACTTCATGTCCACTCTGTACTCATATGCTGAGGCTTCTGTGAAACTGTGCCATGATTAAATCTGCCTCAATTCTTATAGGAGATTTGCTTAGTCTGTGGGGTAGCCTCTAGTCCATTTATATAATGGCCATGGACTGAAATTAAAAGTCTCAAGGGTGTGCCTATCCTTTTCTTGTAGAGAATCTTAGATTTGCCATCAAATGAAACAGATTATAATGGATACTAATAAAAATTAATACAACAGCAACAAACAAAAAGGAATATGCAGAAAATTAGGGTCAAATCTTACTTCTGCTAGAGTTCAGAAGCAAAACATCCAGGTATTTCACAACTGAGTTAGTTGTGATTAAAATAGTGGGAGTGAAAATCCACTTTGTAAATCTTTACCTTTGTAAATTATCTTTTTATTTGATTGCAGATGTTTGTGATGATTTTTCTTGAAATGAACCGCCACAAAGATGATGAAGGGAGTGGAACATCTTCCTTATGAGGAGAGACTGAGGGAGCTGAGGCTCTAGCTTGGAGAGGAGGAGGCTGAGGGGTGATCTCATGAATGTCTATAAATATGTTAAAGGGTAAAAATGGTAAGTGCCAAGAGGATGGAGCCAGGCTCTTCTTGGTGACGCCCAATGCCAGGACAAGGAGCAATGGGTGGAAGTTGAGGCACAGGAAGTTCCATGGAAACAGGAGGAAAAATGTTTTCCATGTGAGGGTAACAGGAGACTGGAACAGGCTGCCCAGAGAGGTTGTGGAGTCTCCCTCTCTGGAGATACTCAAAACCTGCCTGGATGTGTTCCTATGTGACCTGCTCTAGGTGATCCTGCTCTGGCAAGGGGGTTGGACTGGATGATCTTTTGAGGTTCCTTCCAGCCCCTAACATTCTGTGATTCTGTGAAAAGATTGGTAAATTCCTTAAGGAAAAATCCTAGAGATTTTGTTCCATGAAAGACATTGAAACGTGTCAGCTCTTACAGTGTTTTAGTCTTTCACCATGCATCTTACTCTGCCATTAAGTTTACTTCTCATTTCCCTGCAGCTGATATTGGCAATATAAGCAAAATTATGTAGGATGAGAAATTAATATCCTAGTGGAATAAATAGAAATTGGAACTTGCCATCTTTCCTGCATCACCTGGAGCCTAAATAATTTCTTTCCCTGGCTTATAGAAGTTACATTCCAAGGGCATCAGAAAACATTAAACTCATTTCTCCTTCGAAAGAGCATCTTGATAAGGAAATAGATTAACTTCTGTAAAATCAAACATAAGAATTCTGAAAAGAAGCTAGATTTCTGGCAACACAAAGTTCATTGTGGGTGGTTAATTGTGGGCATTGGGCTTTCTTTCTACATTGTGTTCTCTTTTTTTATTGGAAGCTTTGCGAGCGAATTGTAAATATCATAAAGAGAAATGGCTTTCATGTGCCTCAGCATGCAGTAGGAATGATTAAAAAGACACAAATTTAACCCACAGAGATTCTGTGTTTTGGAAAGAGCAGTGATTTTAATTGGTGCTGTTTGTTTGTTTGTTTTCCCTATCTGGGTTATGGCATAATTTAGAGATTATGGAACTATATTGAACATTTTCCCACATTCATCTTGAAGTGAAAGAAAGGTCCTCTCTCTGTTTTCTCTTAGAATCATAGAATTATCAGAGTTGGAAGGGACCTCGAGGATCATCCAGTTCCACCTCCTGCCATGGGCAGAGACACCTCACACTAGATCAGGTTGCTCACAGCCACATCCATCCTGGCTTAAACATCTCCAGCGATGAGGCTTCCACCACCTCCCTGGGCAACCTGCTCCAGTGTCTCACCACCCTCATGGGGAAGAACTTCTTCCTAACATTCAGTCTTCCCCTTGGATAAGTATACATATCCTGAGGAATTCAGCTAGAGAAAGAAAAGATGAGATATGTCTTTTAAAAGGTGTGAAATGAGATGAGTGTAACATTTCAGTGTGGAGAATGAGTCCTCTTATCTTCCTGCCACAGGCACAGATATCCCATCCATTCTTACCTCTAGCCACATACAGACCCCACTGCATATTGCAGTTTCAACCCAGGTAGTTTGAAAAGACAGAGCTTAATAATCCAGAGTGTAAAGGACTATTTTATGAAGACTACTAGGTCATCATAATGATAAATTGTGATGAGCTGACATGATAAGCACCATTTCTGGAAAAACAGAATTTCACATTCAGAATTTCACACTCAGAATCACAAAATGTCAGGGGCTGGAAGGGACCTCAAGAGATCATCCAGTCCAACCCCCCTGCCAGAGCAGGATCACCTAGAGCAGATCACACAGGAACGCATCCAGGTGGGTTTTGAACACCTCCAGAGAGGGAGACTCCACAACCCCCCTAGGCAGCCTGTTCCAGTGTTCTCTCACAGTGAAAAACTTTTTCCTCATGTTTGCATGGAACTTCCTATGCTTCTGTTTCTAGAAATTCCAGTAAAACTAAAAATATTCAGTATTCACCCCCAAAAAACCCCAACTAACCAAACATAATCAAAAACCCAACCAACCAACCAACCAACCAAAAAAACCCAACCAACCAAAAAACCCCCAACCAGCCAACCAACCAACCAAAGAAACCCAACCAACCAACGAACCAAAGAACAACAAAAAACTAAACCCAGAAAACCCAAACATCTGGTTCCTGCCTTGTTTTGCAGGTTTCTGTCATTCTGGACTCTATGTTTAGTCTCCTAAAGCCCACAAAAGCAGCTACCAGCAGCCCAAATCATCCCCAATCTGGGTTAGAGCTTTTATTGTTTTTTGCTGTAGCTTAGGAAAGCCATTTCTCCTTGGACTATCATACCTCTTTGAGTGGCAATAGATTTGCTGAAAGCTGATGAACCTGAAGATATGTTAAGTAAAACCTTTCCAGTAAGACAGTTTGAACAAATGAAACATTTTTTGTTTAAGAAAACCTTTAACCAGCTCAAGCAGTTAAAATTCATTTATTGCTATCTACCAAGTTGCTGGGTTTTACTTATATACTTATTCCTGGTGTAGAAAGCAAGAATGCAAACCTGAAAGATTTTTCCCCCCTCTCTCCCCTAGTGATACTCACTGTAATTTTCATGGTAGTGACAGAAGTTCATTTTAAAACCGGGTCTTGTATTTCTGCCAAGGCACAGCACGCTTGACCTGCAATGCCCTTGCTATTCCAGTCCTAAGCCTCCCCTGAGCAAACTCTGACAGCCATGCAAACCATGGCAATGAAGATCTGCAGCCAGTTAACAGGAAAGTCAGGGCAAGAAATTAATTTCCTCTTGTGACCTGAAGCAGTTTTGCAGATAAGATATCTCAGAGATGTAACCTCCACGTTCCCCAACCTCTGCCATCGTTGCCCAGTGTCTGGTGTTCACCTGGCTTTATTGGCTGTCATTTTGAAGGGAATACTCCAAAAATATAATTTGCTGATAAACCCAAGGCTAAGATATCTTCACCACCTGCATAAATAGTCAAAATAAGGCAATCAGGTTTGATTATCTGCTTAACCCTTTGTTTTAGAGGGGAAAGCCAAGAGTTTGATGCTATGCAAGTCTATTACAGCAACAAAGAAAAAGTCTGCTTTAGTTTTGGCTGGCTCTAGCACAGACCTTGGAAGATCATAGGATTTTAACATCAGCTTAAGCAACTGAAGGAAAAGTTGTCTAAAGCCATGGTCTGGTAGAGCTTACCATGTGATGTAGAGGGACCAGGTCTCAGCCCCTGTACTGTTGCCAGTAGCAACAGGGAGGCATGTGATGGCTCTGGGGTGTTACAGCCACCCAGCAACACTGAGAGCTCAGATTTAAATGAGAAGGTTGGAAATATTGATTTGGACAGCTGGAGTTTCCCAGTGCCTTGCAGTGATAATGCAGATGGATAATTCCGGTGGAAAAGTGGACAGGTATCAAAAAAAACCCAACACCCTTGTATTGGTAGAAGTGCCAATTAATTTTGTAAGATGTGTTTCCAAGAATTGTTTATACCAAGAAATAAAACAACAACAAACCCAAACAAAAACCCCACAAAACAAACAAACAAATGAAAAAAAAAAAAAAGAAAGAAAGAAAAAGGAATGGGAAAAACCACCAAAAATTAAAAAAGTTAAAAAGAAGATAAAACGAAAAAAGAAAAAAGAAAGAAAAAGAAAAAAGAAAGAAAAGGAAAAAAAGAAAGAAAAGAAAAAAGGAAAAAGGAAAAGGGAAAGAAAAAGAAAAATACATTATAAAGAAAGTGGGAAAAAAAAGAAAATAAAAACAAATAAAAGAAAAAAAGAAAAAAGAGAGAAAAAGAAGAAGCAGAAGCAGGTGCACTTAGCATTAAAA
Organism: Indicator indicator; assembly: GCF_027791375.1. Classification (NCBI taxonomy): domain Eukaryota; kingdom Metazoa; phylum Chordata; class Aves; order Piciformes; family Indicatoridae; genus Indicator; species Indicator indicator. The sequence continues at coordinate 47,013,598 of NC_072012.1, read as the reverse complement.
ACACCAGCTTGGGTTTTTTTTTCATTATTGTCTTACTATACCATAATGAAAAAAAAAGAATGGCCAAGACATGAACAGACATTCCAGTGTTAATATCATGTATTCAACAAGTAAAATGCATATTAAAATCATATATTCAGTAGGTAAAATTAAACATAAAGTAGAATGTATAAAGCTTTAAGAGGAAAAGCCAAATTTATTCATTTTTTTAATCTCCCTTTATCCCCAGGAATTGAAATAATGATTTTAAAAAAAGCTGGGAAATAGTGCTCATAGAATTCAATCCTGCTTTTGGCAGGGGGCTTGGACTCAATGATCTCTGGAGGTCACTTCCAACCTCTAACATTCTGCTGTTCTGTGATATGCAGATATTAGATTTACATTAGCCTTACACATGCCATACTTTTAGGCATACACATGCCATACTTTTGCAGCTTGACAGAATGGCATGCTCCTGGCATATAGAAATTCAAAGCCACTAGTTTCAGTTTTAATTCATCTGAATTCCAGTACACATCTAGAAGCATTTATGTGTAAATACAACTAAAAAAAAACCTCCAAGAAGAGCATCAGAAAATGCTTACAGAATCACAGAATTGTCAGAGTTGGAAGGGACCTCAAGGATCATCCAGTTCCAACCTCCCTGCCATGGGCAGGGACACCTCACACTACAGTAGGTTCCTCAGAGCCACATCCAGCCTGGCCTTAAAAACCTCCAGGGATGAGGCTTTCACCACCTTCCTGGACAACCTGTTCCAGTGTCTCACCACCCTCATGGGGAAGAACTTCTTCCTAACATCTAAATAACTTCTTTCCCTGGCTTATAAAAGTTACGTTCCAAGAGCTTTGGAAAATATTAAACTCATTTCTTTATCAACAGAGCATCTTGATAAGGAAATAGATTAACTTCTGTAAAATCAAACATAAGGAATTCTGAAAAGTAGCTAGAGTTCTGACAATACAGAGTTCATTGTGGGTGGTAAATTGTGGGTGGTTAATTGTGGGCATTGGGCTTTCTTTCTACATTGTGTTCTTTTTTTATTGGAAGCTTGCAGAGTGACATCTAATTTAAATCTCCTCTCCTCTAGCTTGGATCCATTCCCCCTAATCCTATCCCTGACTGACACCCTGAAAAGTTCCTCACCAGCTTTCTTGTACTTTTTTTCTTTTTTTTTATTTCCCTTCTCTCCACCCCCTAACCCTAACAGCGCCCCCCGCCCCCCAAAATTTCTTCTTGCAAGAACAGAATTATGTGCAAATCATAGAAACCTTTAACACCTGATCATCACATTACTCAAGTATTCAACAGCCTAATTCAATCTGCCACAGGATCTGTCTATTAGATGTAGAGGAAGACCTAAGTTGTACTTAGGCAGATTCAAGATGCCTAAAACAAACCAAAAAATCCCCTTGCACTCCCACTCAGTGGTGGTAACATTGAAGCCTGAAGGCTCTTAAGATCAGTTGGTTCCTCCCTCTTTAATTTTAAAGTTCCCTATAAACTTTTAACATTTTGTTTCAGTGCATGCCCAGGGCTTCCCCAGCCCCAGGTGATACTTATCTCCTGTCTAAGCCTGATTAAGATCCAGAAACAAAGTGTTTCTCTGCCAGGCTCCTCCAGGGTATGATTCAGGCTGACAGGACCTCCCTTGCTTTCCAGTTGCAGCTGAGGAAGGAGATAGTAGCCGCAGAGATTCAGGAATTGAACCAGGAAACAGGCAATCTGGATTGAGTTCTCTCCTTCACCTGGGGGATTCAAACATTCATCACCTGCATCCCAGGACAGTCATGTAGGAACCAAGCTGCAGGTTATTTGAGGGAACAGAAGCAGAGCAATTATGCATATTCTGCCTGAATTTTAGCACTGCAGGTTGAAAACAGAAGCCAGGTGGATTTATGGGTTCTTAGCTGGGCTTCCACCTGAACATAAAGAGCCTGTGTCATGTTGGGTTTAAAGTACAGAAAAGAGTCTTTGCAAAATAAACCCAGAAAATCCTCCAGCACTGTTCAAGTCCTGGCCATCAGCTTATGGCATGAAGCCCCTTTTTTACTTGCCTTAAGAATTTCACTGCTGGCACAGGAGAAGGACAGTGAAACGAGATCTAGCCACACACAGCAATCATCATTCAGTGAATGTGTGGCCTTGCTGCCATATAATGAAACTTTATGACTTCAAACCTCTCTTACTAAGGATAATTTTGAACCCGAGCAGGGCACGCTTTCTAACAGAGGTGTAAAAGACAAGTAACTCCTCCATCTCTATTCTTTGTCTTTCTTTCCCTACCTCTATTAGAATCATAGAATGGTCTGGATTGGAAAGGACCTCTGAATGTCATCCATCCCAACCCCCTCTGCAGTCAGCAGGGACATCCTCAGCTAGATCAGGTTGCCCAGAGCCCTGTCGAGCCTCACCTTGAATATCTCCAGGGATGGGATCCCAAGCAGCTCCCTGAGCAACCTGTTCCAGTGTTCCACCACCCCCATAGTAAAGAACCTACTCCTAGCATCCAATCTAAATCTGCTCTTTGCCCCTCATCCTACCACTGCAGGCCTTTCTCTTGCTTTCTCAGAGTAAGCCTGGCAGCCACATGAAAGAATGAATAGAAGTGTCTGCCATAGTTTGTATTTACTCACCTGGTCCTTTGGAAAATCTGCCCTCCTGCAGCTGTTGCTCTTCATTTCCAAATAACTATTTCAAATGCACTGTTCCTTAGTGTGCAGTGCAGGCTGTCCCTTTCCCAGTGTCTCCTTCTGGATTCTATTTTGGAACAAGTAATTCTTCTCTTCCTGTTTGTCAGAAGCACAACTACCTCACTGAAACCTTACCTACCACCAGGAAAAGCATGTCTAAAACGTAATTAAAGATATATATATTTTTATACATTACACATAATTCTTCATTAAATGCAGGGATTCAAGAAACGGAAAGAACCTGGATTAATGCCAAAGCATTTAAAGTAATTAGAAAACCCCCTAAAATATTATTTCATATCTAAGCTAAGTATTTGTGATGTGAAGAGCTTTACATTACTCCTTAAATTAGATAATTTCCTCATTGGCTTTCTTGGTGCCATTATTACTGGAAATCATTTGTAAGAGAAATCTGGATCCTGCAAATCCAGCCAGTTATACACACAGTGTCTCACCACCCTTATGATGAAGAACTTCCTCCTAACATCTGAATCTCCTCTTCTCTAGCTTGGATCCATTCCCCCAAGTCCTGTCACCACCCAACATCCTAAAAAGTCCCCCTCCAGATTTCATGTAGCCCCTTTCAGACACTGGAATGCCACAAGAAGGTCTCCTTGGAGCCTTCTCTTCTCCAGACTGAACAACCCCAACTCTCTCACTCTGTCTCCATAGCAGAGACAGCTCCAGCCCTCTGATCATCCTCATGGCCCTTCTCTGGACAAGTTCCATCACTTCCATGTCTTTCCTGTCATAGGGGCTCCAAGAGCTGGACACAGTACTCCAGGTGGGGTCTCACCAGAGTCGAGTAGAGAGGGAATTCTCACCTCCCTCAACCTGCTGGTCATGCTTCTCCTGATGCAGCCCAGGCTCTGGTTGGCTTTCTGGGCTGCAAGTACACACTGCTGGCTCATGTTGAGCTTCTCATCCACCAGCACTCCCAAGTCCTTTTCTTCATATATCTCTTATTGAGATTACTCTCTTGATTGTTTGCAGAGCAGAGATTTCAGAGCAGCAAAGAGAGTCTGAAGTAGTGCTTTGATTTAAATATACCACCACCACTTTTGTTAATATTTTGGCTGCTTCATGGTATCATGTAGTTAGAAAAGTCATTAAAGAAGGTAAAAAAGCATCTGATTGTAAAACAATCCAGTAGGTATAAAAGTTCTATATGGTTTAGCACCAGCAGGCTGAAGTGTGGAAGTGTGGCTGGAAAGCTGCTGGCAGAAAGGGACCTGGGGGTTCTAATCAACAAGCAACTGAATAGGAGCCAGCAGTGTGTCCAGGTGGACAAGAAAGCCAATGGCATCCTGGCTGGGATTAGAAATGCTGTGTCCAGCAGGTGTAGGGAGGTGATTGTCCCCTTGGACTCAGCTCTGGGGAGGCCACACCTTGAGTATTGTGTTCAGTTTTGGGCACCTCAGTACAAGAGAGATGTGGAGGTGCTGGAGCCAGGGCAGAGGAGGGCAAAGAAGCTAGAGAAGGGCCTGGATAACAAATCTGATGACGAGCAACTGAAGGAGCTGGGGATGGTTAGTTTGAGAAAGAAGAGGCTGAGGGGAGACCTCCTGGCTCTCTACAACTACCTGAAAGGAGGTTGTGGAGAGGTTGGTGCTGGTCTCTTCTCCCAGGTATTTAGTGATAGAACAAGAGGGAATGGCCTCAAGCTGACACTGGTGCTTGGGGTTGTGGTTCAGGGTTGAACCTTGTTGAGTAGGGTTCTGGGTTGGCCTTGGTGATCCTGAGGGTCTTTTCCAACCTGAACGTTTCTGGGATTCTGTGAATTAATTTCAACACTACAATATTACAATGGACAACACCATGTGCATGCTCAGATATACACAAATATGAATGAAAAGCTATCTAAGCTACTCCATACAGAGAAATCAAGCAAGAGGATGGTGATAAATACACTTAAATTTACTTGCCTCCTCCCTGGGTATGTTCAAGGCCAGGATGGATAAGGCCTTGATCAGCTGAGTCTAGTTGAGAGGTGTCCCTGCCCATGGTGGGGAGGTTGGAGTAGGTGATCTCTAAGGTTACTTCTAACTTAAGCCATTCTATGATACATAGAATGCATCATAGAATGGCTTTTTTCCTTCATGCACTTCTTGTTTCTTTATCTTTATATCCTTAAATGAGGTCTGAACAGTTCATTTCATATAGACAACATTTTGGTTAACCCCCAAATCCATAAAGAATCTTCACTTTGGGCTTACCTTGTGTACCTTTGGATAGTTGTTTCACTGATACACATTTCCAATGAATGAACAATAACCAAAAGCATTTGAGGAGTCTACTGCTAGGCAGAATGATATGGTTAAATCCCCTATTGCTTAGCCTATTTTATTGGAAAGCCTATAAATGTAGTAATTTACAAGAAGAAAAGCTGAACGTTCCCTGACATGCATTCTGAATTTGTTTCTCATAGCTTAGGAATTTTAAGCTGCAGGGGATCCTGGCCAAACAACAGAACACAATTGTGATTTGTATTTATACACATAAAATGCAAGCTAGTAGATTTGAAGACTATAATCATAACAGCTGCTCTCTAGGAGCAACCCATGCCAAATGTTTGCCGACTGGATTTATAGGCAAGTATGGGTTAATAAAGAAAAAAAATAAAAATCAGAAAAGAATATGACACTCAGAATTGTGATTTCTGTTCATTGCTTCTACATCATCTTTAGATACACAAGTATCTTAAGGGGGCCTACAAGAAAACTGGGGAGGGACTTTTTAGGGTGTCAGGTAGTGATAGGACTAGGGGGAATGAAACAACATAGAAATGAGTAGATTCAGATTGGATGTTAGGAAGAAATTCTTCCCCATGAGGGTGGTGAGACACTGGAAGAGGTTGCCCAGGGAGGTGGTGGAAGCCTCATCCCTGGAGGTTTTGAAGGCCAGGCTGGATGTGGCTCTGGGCAACCTGCTGTAGTGTGAGGTGTCCCTGCCCATGGCAGGGGCTTGGAACTAGATGATCCTTGAGGTCCCTTCCAACCCTAACAATTCTATGATTAAGTATCAAAAGTCTTGATTTTGTTTCCACTTCTACAAATTATTTGCAAATAAAATGTTAGAAACTGCCAAAATGTAGGGAAAATATTATTTCCCTTTAGTTGGCCTGTTAAAATTTCAGTGTCCCCTAAAATTCACTAAGGTTTCCTGGAGATGCATCAGAGATTCCCTGGCTGAGAAGGGACGGTTAAAGCACTTCCAAACACCTGGCAAGTGGTCACATGTGGGGTCTCCCAGGGATCAATACTGTCCCCCAAACTGTCCAACGAGTTCCTAAATGATCTGGACCATGGGATTGAAAGTATCCCATCATTAAACTTAGTGATGATGATAACTTAAGTGGTATCTTCATTGATTAAAGAAGTTCCATTTCTTGTAGTACAGATTCTCTAGAGTACTTTTGATGTTGTCTTTATGTCCAGCCACACTGTTTTACTCCATCACTACTAAGAAGTAGAGATGCTACCCACACTTAGTCTTCATTAACTGTCTGATTTTGATGTTGTATGCACTCTGCTCAGGGGTGGTGAAGAAAGGAAGGAACAAAGTGAGCAGCCCTGTTGGATTTTTTTCTTCCAAGACTGATGACCTTGTGCTAGGGCTTAGTATTTTAGCTGAATTCTTGCTTTTCTTATGTGTTCGCATGATGGATTCTTCGGTGTTTAGCGAGGAGTGAGAGCAGAGTTTTGGAGACTTTTCCCTGTGTGAGCTGTATATTTTCAGGAAACTTGGATTTCTATGAACAGTTTTGAGGCTTCTGTTTCTTTTTCATATTTGAGATTTATGACTGGATTCAAAAGAAGGGAATATGCCTCCACAAGCACTCATGCATTTCTTGAGGAAGCTGAAATCCCATTCTCTCATTGTTTGGAGTGAGAAAAGAAGAAACACTTCTAATTAAAAATGAAACATTTTATATATATATATATATATATATATATATATATATATATACACATAGCTAAATATATCTTCTCAAGCAGATAGCTTTTTAAAACATAGTTTATCCATAAATGTTGCCAGAAGTCAAATTCAAGTTTTCAGAAAGGTGTTAGGTCTGATTAGAAATGTGTGCTACAGAAGAAGCTGATTTATTTAACTTTATGGATAACCTGGAGAGTTCACCTACTGCGAATCACTTCTCACCAGGCAAGAGCTGCAAATTGTATTTGAAATTAATATTTCTGATTAAAACTGGCACTTCTGAGCCTCCTGCTGACTAACCCCAGTTTGCTTAAGCGGTAACCTCACTTCAGCTGAGAATTTCATTTCAGCACAAGCACTTCCAGTTCTGTACTCACTCTTTGTTTTTACAGGAATAATCTCAAGCACTTATCCCAGACAGAGCTACCAGTGTGTGGAGGTGCTGTGGGTATTTTCCCTGCCATATTTGCAACTGCTGTGCTGAAATAGTAGGCAGGGTAGCAGCTGAATATTTCTGCTTCCCTCTCAGTTGGTGTCCCTTACAGTTCTTCTGATCACCTGCTGTTCTACTGCTGCCTTGTCCTCGCTGGCCATCTGGACTTCCCAGTACCAGCCCTACTGTTTTATCTTGTGACACCATTCTGATACATTTCTACTTTTGCCCAGATGTGTTTCAAGACCCTGGGCAGAGAGCCATACTTTTCATTCTGTGGATATAAACTCATTTATATCCCAAGCACAACTGAATACTCAAAATTAAAACATAGAAGCAAAAAGACTTCCCTCCTCATCCTCCATTGCCTCACCCCCCCCCAAAAAAAAAAGGGGGGGAAGGGGTAATTAATATTTTTTTTATTTTTTTTTAATTTGCCTTTTTTTTTTTTTAAGTTTGAACATCTGCATCCAGCTTCAAAATGGTGATATTTTGACTGGGAAAATTAACATTTTCACTTTTGGAAAAGCTGAAATATTCCTTTGCAAAATGCTTTGTATACCTCCAGAAAGTAAAGCAAGTTAATATTTCTTCCTTTTTTACACAGAAGTAATCACTCCTCTGAATTGAAAAATGTAAAAAGTATTTTGCAAGTTTGGGAATTTTGCCTGTTTCAGATTTTATTTGTTTAATCTTTACTACATTTTGTTTCACTGTGAGAACTGTAGCTGACCTCATACCAAAGCATCTCAGAATCATAGAATTGTCAGGGCTGGAAAGGACCTCAAGGATCATTTAGTTCCAACCTCCCTGACATGGACAGGGACACCTCACACTACATCAGGTTGCCAAGAGCCACATCCAGCCTGGTTTTGACAACCTCCAGGGATGAGGCTTCCACCACCTCCCTGGGCAACCTGTTCCAGTGTCTCACCACCCTCATGGTGGAGAACTTCTTCCTAACATCCAAACTGAATCTACCATTTCTATGGTTGCTCCATTCCCCCTAGTCCTATCACTACCTGACACACCATAGAAAGTCCCTCCCCAGCTTTCTTGTAGCCCACTTCAGATAGTGGAAGGCCACAAGAAGGTCTCCTCAGAGCCTTCTCCAGACTGAATAACCCAAACTCTCCCAGCCTGTCTCCATAGGAGAGGAGCTCCAGCCCTCTGATCATCCTCATGGCCCTTCTCTGGACAAGTTCCACCACATCCTGGTGTTTCCTGTAATAGGGGCTCCAGAACTGGATGCAAAAGTCCAGGTGGGGTCTCACCAGAGTGGAGCAGAGGGGGAGAATCACCTCATAATATCCTCTCAGAAACACTTTCAGTATTATCATTTTCTGGCCTGACACAGTGATAGAATTTTCATTGTGATTCTAAAGCAACACTGCCCTTTAATCAACATGCTTGGCACCATCTGGAAAAGGAGAGAACTAATACTTCTAGAAGCTTATTAAGTGATCTAGCTGTGGATAACATTATTCTCCAAAAGACAAAAGAACAGAGCTTGGCTAGAATATGATTCTGCAAGAGGACAAAACAATACTAGCCCCATAGGATCTGCTTCTACTACTTTAGTACAGAGGTTAAAATTAAGTAGCTTCATGAAACCTATTTCCATGACAGTTTTCCAAAACCCCAATGGAAGTAAGCCATGGAGATCAGTAGTAACTTAGATGATAATTGGTTGGCTGCAGTATGAGGTTGGTGAGACTCTGGGATAGGTTGCTCAGGGAGGTTGTGGCTGTCTCCTCCCTGGTTCATCCAAGGCCAGGTTGGAGGATGCTTTGAACACTTGAGCCTAGTTGAGAGGCATCCCTGCCCATGGTGGGGAGGTTGGAGTGGATGATCTCTGAGGTCCCTTCCAAACTAAGCCGTTCTATGTTTTAATATGATGTAATATAATATTCATATTATATCTCTATTTATTACACATAGATATGTTTATTTATATATTAGCAGTATACAGTTCTAATCCTACCATGCATCGAAAAAAGATGGAGTATCTAACCTTTGTGTAGTCTGAAGACTCAGAAATCATAAATCAAAAGCAAATTAAAACTGTTTCTTTCTTTTTTTTTTTCCTTTATTAATTTTTTTTTTTTTTTTAATCCTGTGAGCATCGAGTCAGGCAAATGGCATTTCCAGGCTTTACTCATGATTCTCACATGCTTGGAGACAGTAAAATTAACCTCTCCTTGCTACCCACCCACTTCCTGACCAGCTGCATCAGCAGAACAAGGAAGACACAGGTACACTGCTACCATTACCTCCAGGACTCATGTTGCCTTGCAGGGCCAACAGGAGGTTGAACTTCTTGTTGTGATCTCAAGTGTGTACAGATATCCTAAAATAGAAGTTACCTTCAAAACCTCATCAGAGACAGGGAAAACAATTTAGCAGCAGATTCTGTTTCAAACTATTAAACAGTACTGCCTTCTTATCTTTACAGAAACAGCTCCTGCCTCAGAACCTACATAAGTCTGTGTGATACTTTCTTAGTCAATATTGGCTCTTCCTCAGATACACTTGACAGGTAAAACTCTGGGGCAAAGCTAAAATCTGGTCCTGTGACTCAATGTGATATGTAAGGGTGAAATCATAGAATTGTCAGGTTTGGAAGGGACCTCAAGGATCATCCAGTTCCAACCCCCCCTGCCATGGGCAGGGACACCTCACACTACATCAGGTTGCTCACAGCCACATCCAGCCTGGCCTTAAAAACCTCCAGGGATGAGGCTTCTACAACCTCCCTGGGCAACCTGTTCCAGTGTCTCACCACCCTCATGGTGAAGAATTTCTTCCTAACATCCAATCTGAATCTACCCATTTCTAGTTTTGCTCCATTCCCCCTGGTCCTATCATTCCCTGACAGCCTAAAAAGTCCCTCCCCAGCCTTCTTGTAGCCCCCTTCAGATAGTGGAAGGCCACAAGAAGGTCTCCTTGGAGCCTTCTCTTCTCCAGACTGAACAACCCCAACTCCCTCAGCCTGTCTTCATAGGAGAGGAGCTCCAGCCCTCTGATCATCCTCATGGCCCTTCTCTGTATACAGCAATCCAATCAATGTCTGAAGGGACTGAACACCTAAATGTACATAAAATTGCTCATTGCATCTAATTATGAAACCCACAGAAAGCCCTTTGAGAAACACTTCATGAAGAGACCTGAAGAGCTCTGGTTTAGTGTTATTTGTCAGAAAAAAATAAATTGCTGGCATGAATATGATAGTTGAGCATTAAGGGCTATGCAGATGTCATTTTATTGCTTACTTTACTTCTGTCAAGAAAACCTCTGTCTTATAAACATTCATTGGCTGGAGAGAAAAGAGATTCCAAGAGATTACCGTTACTGGAATGATTTAATTTGCCATGTCAGTATAGAAAACAAAGAAGCAAACAAACTTTTTCACCTGAATAAATTTCTCCATGTTCTCTCTTTTATATATTGATAAATAACTAAATCTAAACTGAGTTCTGGGACATAAAAACCTGCTTCATTCACACACATCCTGGAAGTGATGACAGTACGAAACTAAGAGGCTTAGCTGATACCTATGAAGGCTCTGCAGCCATTCAGCAAGACTTGGACAAACTGAGAGCTGGGCAAAGAGGAACCTGATGAGGTTCGAAGAGGATAAGTGCAGAGTCCTGCACCTGGGAAGGAAGAATAAATGGCACCAGTACAGGTCAGGAGGTGATCTGCTGGAGAGCAGCATTGTGGAGAAGGACCTGGGAGTCCTGCTGGACAATCCTGGGATGCATTAAGAGGAGTGTGTCCAGCAGATCCAGGGAGGTTCTCTTCCCCCTCTACTCTGCCCTAGTAAGACCTCACCTGGAATACTGCATCCAGTTTTGGGTTCCCCAGACAGGGATCTACTGGAGAGAGTCCAAGAGAGGGCTAAAAGGATGATGAAGGGACTCTGAGAACTGCCTGATGAGGAAAGACTGAGAGACCTGGGGCTGTTCAGTCTGGAGAGGAGAGGACTGAGAGGGCATTTGATAAATATCTATAAATATCTGAGGGCTGGGGGTCAGGAAGGAAGGGACAGCCTCTGCTCACCTGTGCACTGTGATAGGACAAGGGGCAATGGATGGAAACTACAGCACAGGAGGTTCCACCTCAACACGAAGGACTTCTTTACTGTAAGGGTCACAGAGCACTGGAACAGGCTTCCCAGAGAGGTTGTGGAGTCTCCTTCTCTGGAGACTTTCCAGCCCTGTCTGGATGTGTTCCTGTGTGACCTGCGCTGGATTCAATGGTCCTGCTCTGGCAGGGGGATTTGACTCGATGATCTCCAGAGGTCCCAACCATCCCCTGACATCCTGTGACTCTCTGATATGATTAAGGCAAAGTATTGGGCACTTAAAGATGTGTGGTAAAAGCTGACATCTGCTGAATTCAAAGAAAGCTTTACAACTGGTTTCTAGGGCTCAGGTTTTCACTCCAAAATGTATCTGCTCTGCCAGAGCCTCCTGTTACAGAGGTCATTTACATATTTGGTTAACTTAAATGCATGAGAATTCTACGTGGGCTTTCTGAATCTCATTTTTCCCTATCTCAGTGATAAGTGTGAAAAACATTTGTCAAGGCAATGAAGATGACTTGAAGCAAAATGAAATCTGCAGTCTGCATACAGAAAGCAGTCTGAAGCTTTATCATTGCTATGCCTCTAAGGAATCTGTTTTGATGTCTTACAATACTGGTCCTCCCATGTTAGAGACACAACCTCTGAGGCTAGTTTTCATAATGTGTTACTATCAAGCTTGTATGACATGAGTGAAGAATAAATCACTCCAGATCTAAACAGAGGTGCAGGTTCTCAGCCCAGTGCCAGGATACATTTTTGAGCCCCTCACAGTTCAGTCTCGAAATCACCATGCAGGAAAGTGAAATGGCCAAAGGTAGGAGACTGAGTGGCTAAGGTTTACATCTTATTTAACTTTGTCTGAATGCACTTTCTTCCTCTTGGGAGACAGAACTCCTAAATCCTTTCCTGCAGGTAATTACCTCTGCCCTCCTTTCAAAAATGGAACAGAGATTGTTCCTTCCTCCCAAATTCCATCTGTAGATGGTGGTAATTCAGTGGTTAGAGCACTTACACTCACTTGCCTGAGGGCTGTCTCACAATCTACCAATCCTCCAGCTGCATCTGAGGCCCTGCCCACCACTCTTTAAGCTTCCAAGGGACTGTGTGAGAGGGCAAACTTCTCCTCTGCCTTTGGAATAGCAATGCTCTGAAAGAAAATAATGCCAGATTCAGTGGAGCACAAAGAGGCGAGGAGTGAAAGCTCAACTTTCTCATCCAGTGAGTGAGAAATGAGCTGGTTCCTAAAGGGCTGTGAAACCTCCTCAGGTACTTCTACCTACTGCTGCCTCTGAAGGTGTTCAAACATCTTCACTTGAGGTTGATTATCGTTTTTACTCTTCTCTTCCCCTATTGGAATTCTGTCACCCTTGGCCTGCATGTCCCTGTGAAGAGAGACTGAGAGCCCTGGGGCTGTTTAGTCTGGAGAAGAGAAGACTGAGAGGGGATCTGATCAATATCTATTAATAGCTGAGGGTTGGGTGTCAAGTGGAGGGGGCCAGGCTCTTTTGGGTGGTTCACAGTGATAAGCCAAGGAGCAATGGGTTCAAACTTGAACATAGAAGATTTCAGCTCAGCATGAGGAGAAACTTCTTTCCAGTGAGGGAGACAGAGCCCTGGAACAGGCTGCCCAGGGGGGTTGTGGAGTCTCCTTCTCTGGAGACTTTCCAACCCCACCTGGATGCATTCCTGTGCAGACTACCCTAAGTGATCCTGCTTTGGCAGGGGGTTTGGACTCAACGATGTCTTGAGGTCCCTTCCAACCTCTAATGTACTGTGATACCTCTGACTTCAGTCTGGGATTATTCCTTCTCTTCCCTTTCAGATGCAGATCTGTCATGGTTAAAAGCAGAGATAAAATGGAGAAAGGAGAAACAAACCCCTGACACAAAACAAACCCGTGACTCCCCTACTTTTCTCTGTCCCACTCTGCAGATCTCCACTCCCTGGTCCTGTCTGCACCATATGCACTTTGCAATCACCCACAAGTCCTCCACATGCTGAATGAGCATGCAGTTGCACCCACAGAATTGCTGGAGGTGGAGCCCCACATGAGGAGTGAGCTCTGAGAACAGTGGCTGTGTTGAGCCCCTGAATGGACAACACCTAGCTGTTGAATTCTGGTCAGGCTTGCAGGCAAGCAATGATCTGACCTTTGGTTAGTGTGGTGGATTGGAATGACCACCCAAAATAAAATTGCCAGACTAGCTCAGATGGAAAGCAAATGAAGCTATATTTAGAAGCACACTAAAATCTAGAAATATGGGATGCAATGAATATGTACAAAATATACAATGGTTACCTATATTTACAATTTATAAAGAGCACAAGGACCCCCCTGGACAAAACCAGGGGGTTAGCAACAGCTTCCACCTCCCTGCTCCCTTCCTTCACCCCATACAAGGGAAAAGACAGAGAGAGAAGAGCAGAGAGTAGCTTGTTGGTACTTAGCCACAAGAAGAATGCAGCCAAGGTCAGCAACAGCCAAGCAAAATCATCCAGCTAGGATCTGCTAGTGTGAGGAAGCCAAAAAAAAAAAAAGAAAAAGTTAATTTATATAACTAACTTTATATTAATTATCAGACCAATGGGAATATTTAGACCTTATTTTCCCTTTTCCATCCAATGGTAATTTATTTACATTCTACCACTTTCTACTCGATCTGTGGAAAGTTTTCCTAGGCATCAGCCCAAAACTGCCACAGTTAGAAAAAGGGATTATCCTCATAAGATACAGTTAGAAGAAAGTGAGAAAAATCTGATGATTTTTCAGACCCATGGCTTTTCTTTTCTATAGTGTCTATGCTTGCCTGCTATTAATTGATCTTTTTAATTAACTGATTATCAGCTTTTTTGATATTAACTTCAGTTATAGATTCTTTTATTTGTTTAAAAGTTTGGATTGTGATGTGGTTAACCTGAGGGCACTCAGCTCATCCTGTAAGCTTGGTTATTGCCTAATCTGTTCAAAAAACAGAAGGCTTTTCTTGTACTTGCAAGTGTTATCCTTGTCAAATTTTCACTGAAATGGGTAGAATTGAATGAAATGGGTAGATTCAGACTGGATGTTAGGAAGAAGTTCTTCACCATGAAGGTGGTGAGACACTGGAAGAGGTTGCCCAGGGAGGTGGTGGAAGCCTCATCCCTGGAGGATTTAAAGCCAGGCTGGATGTGGCTCTGAGCAGCCTGCTGTAGTGTGAGGTGTCCCTGCCCATGGCAGAGGGGTTGGAACTGGATGATCCTTGAGGTCCTTTCCAACCCTGACAATTCCATGATTCTATGATATGCTGAAGTATTGTGAAGCAATGTGTCTCATGACACATCTCTCAGGGAGCATACTGAACTGGGTCAGTTCTTTCTGTTTTCTACAAATAAATTGCATTTCCTAGTCCTTTATAACTGTAACCATTTGAATGACAATTAAGCCTCCTCAAGCTCCTACAAGCGTAGCTGTGAAGAGGTTACACAACACCCTCTATAAAAGAGCAGAAAGTGCACTGAGAAAAAAAGATTTGTGATGTCATTTATTCTTTGAAGCACATGAATAAAATTGGCTAGGCAAGCTATGAGTTCCCTCTTTGACATTCTGAATTCAAAGCTGATATTTGTTGCAAACATCTCAATCACTTGGAAAGAAATTGGAGGTGGAATTTAGAGAAGTAGGATAGGGGAGGACAAGGTGATTGTAGCTGTTTTCATGATTTTGTTTTTAGTTTTATTTCTCAGGATTTTTCTCTCTTAATTTCTGTTTTTCTTACTTGTAAGAAAATTGTAATTTCTTGTAAAACTTCGTAATTTCTGTTTTTTTTCCGCTTGTTTCAGCTCCATTTAAAATAGATAGCTTTACTGAAATCAAAAGCAGAACTCTCTCCTGAACAAGTAAGGGCTGTGATTTTCCCCTCAGCTAATTATGGCTTTACCTTTTAGGTTTCTAAGTAAGCACAATTTTTCAGCTTTTCCTCCTAAAGGATGAGGAAGTTTGTTCTTGACCCCTGATGGTGAATGGAGCCCAGGACTGTGGTGGAAGGATCCATACATATCTGATTTCAAACGTGTTTTACAAACACCTGAGGGTTTGTTAGAACATCTGGGACTCACTGTTAGAAATATAACTTATTTTTTCCATATTTTAGGAATCTTGAAGATTTAAAAATTTTCAGCAAATCATAGAATGGCTCAGGTTGGAAGAGACCTTAGAGATCATCTACTCCAACCTCCCTGCCATGGGCAGGGGCACCTCTCAGCTAGACATGGCTGGTCAAGGTCTCATCCAACTTGGCCTTGAGTACCTCCAGGGAGGAGGCTTCCACAACCTCCCTGTGTAGACCTACCAGCCTCATACTGAAGAACTTCTTTCTAAGATCAGGTCCATACATACTCTGCCTCAGCTTCAAACCATTCCCCTTTGTCCTATTGCTAGACACTGCTATGAAAAGTCCCTCTGCAGCCTTCCTGTAGGATCCATTCAGGTATTGGAAGGCAGCTCTGAGCTCCCCCAAGAGTCTTCACTTCTCAAAGCTGAACAACCCCAGCTCCCTCAGCCTATCCTTATAGCATGTGGAATATCAGGAAGTTAATGGCAGTTTCTGGAACGGAAATCTTGCTTACTGTCAACAGATCTTTCCATCAGTCATTTTAAAATGTCAAGACCCAAGGGCCTTACTGCACCACAGGATGGATGAGCCACATACTCAGGTTCAACAAAATGTAGCAGAGGAGAGAGACAGTGCAAATTCACAGTATCACAGTACATTAGAGGTTGGAAGGGACCTCCAGAGATCATCCAGTCAAACCCTCCTGCCAGAGCAGCATCACCTAGAGTAGTCCATGCAGGAATGCATCCAGGTGGGTTATGTGTCCAGAGGAGGAGACTTCACAACCTCTCTGGGCAGCCTGTTCCAGTGGTCTGTCACCCTCACTATCAATACAAACTGGGGGATGAGGTGTTAGAAAGCAGCCCTGAGGAAATGAATTGGGGCTGCTCACAGGTGAGAAGCTGGGCATGAGCAGGCAGTGTGACCTTGCAACCCAGAAGGCAAATCAAAGTTTCTCCTCATGTTGAGGTGAAATCTTCTCTGTTCAAGTTTGTCTCCTTTTTTCCCCTGTCTTATTCCTGTGCACCACCCAAAAGAGCCTGGCCCCCTCCACTTGACCCCCACCCCTCAGCTATTGATAGACATTGATCAGATCCCCTCTCAGCCTTCTCTTCTCCACACTAAACAGCCCCAGGGCTCTCAGGCTCTCTCTTAGGGGAGATGCTCAAGTCCCTCAATCATCCTTGTGGCTCTCTGTTGGATTTCCTCCATTTCAAATTCATTTCAAAGTAATTTCTAGCAAAACTTAAAATTCTTAATGGTGACTATAATGGCAAAGAATCCAACAATACTGTGGCAAGTTTGCCTCATGAGTAAAAATCAAGGGGGAATTCTGTACCCCTGCATGACTGACAGCAGAAGAAAGACTATGTCCTCTTTTGGAAAATGACTTGAAGTTAGAGTGGAAAGATATAGATGCTTTTCTGGTAAGCATTTAGCCTGGGCTGAATGTGGCTTATCTATTTCAGTGGAGCTGACCTTCCCATCTTAAAGTTTGAATTTTATTATTTTTTCTTTTTCCCTGTAGCTGCTGATGCAAGAAAAACGTTGGGAGCTGCTGTTAGTCAGCTGCCCTGAAGGCTCGTTCATAATTATTGAAGACAATTACAAGAGATGTTAAACTATTATGTGATGTTATTTGGACAGGTTAAAACTCATTAGAAACCACATAAAAACTTTTTTCATTAATGCCATGAAACACTCCAGTATGTCTTTTGGGTTTGTTTTTTTTTGTTGGTTTTTTTTTGGGGGGGGGTCATAAGCAAATTTCTCTGCAAACACATCCCCTCATGTCCTGAAATCATGGCCAAGTGGATTAAGTGTAAATTTAAAATCATTAAATTTAGGCTATAATTCCTTTCACTGCCATTAAGGTATAGGTGAGGGAACAACCTCTTAGTAAGGATGGCCCAAATCTCTCTTTTGCTTCTTCACTCCCTGTTCAGACCTGCTTGCCCTGCTGCTGCTGCCACGTTGCATGCTCTGCTCTGCCAGCTGCATAGACTCTTGCATAATGTGTGCTTGTGGCCTGAGCCTCTGTGTGTGATCTGACAGAAATCATTTAGCCTTTCTGAACAACAGCTCATAGTCATCAAGGAGGGCAGGGAAAGTTGTTGTTATGTTTGTT
This sequence comes from Indicator indicator, assembly GCF_027791375.1. Taxonomy (NCBI): domain Eukaryota; kingdom Metazoa; phylum Chordata; class Aves; order Piciformes; family Indicatoridae; genus Indicator; species Indicator indicator. Next base: position 46,996,226 of record NC_072012.1, on the reverse strand, counting down.
TACCATTTGTCTGCAAGACAGCTCTTTGTAGATGACTATTGAGTGTTTAGCTGGGTTGACCCTCTTCTACAACTCAATAAACTGTCCTGGTAGTTTAGTTGCTGACTGCTGGCTTTCCTCATCTGTTTCATACAGATTTAACAGATGTTTCCTTCCAGTTTTCATGAAGGAAAAGTTTGAGCATTCTACACTTTCCTGGTTTCAGCTGGGATAGAGTTTTCCTCCTAATAACTGGTACAGTGCTATGCTTTGGATTAAATATGACAGTCATGGTGACAACACACTGAAGATTCACTTGTTCCTAAGTAGTGTCTATATGAAGTAAAGGACTTTTCTCTTTCCCTTGCTCTGCCAGTGAGGAGGTACACAAGAAAACTGGGAGGGAGCACTGCCAGGACAGCTGATGCAAAGTAGCCATTAGGACACCATACTCAATATAAAAACTGGGAAGAGTGGCTGGGATTGGTGGATCACTGCTCATGGACTGGCTGGGCAGTGGACAGCAGGTGATAAGCAATTGCATTGTGCATCACTTTGTCTTTTTAGGATCTGTTTCTCTCTCTTTTCTGTTATCTTCTTTTTCATTATTGTTATTGTTGTTGCTGTTATTAGTATTACTATTATTATCAAGGTTCTGCACCTGGACCAGAACAATCCTCACTATCAATACAGACTGGGGGATGAGGTGTTAGAAAGCAGCCCTGGGGCTGCTCACAGGTGAGAAGCTGGACATGAGCAAGTAGTGTGAGCTTGCAGCCCGGAAGGCAAATCACATCCTGGGCTGCATCAAAAGATGCATTGCCAGCAGGTCCAGAGAGGTGATTCTGACACTTTTTTTTTTTTTACTCTGCTCTGGTGAGACTTCAGCTGGAGTACTGTGTGCAGGTCTGGAGCTCTCAGTATAGGAAGGACATGGACCTGATGGAAAGGGTCCAGAGGAGGGCCATGAAAATGCTCAGGGGGTTGGAGCACCTTTGCTGCAAAGACAGGCTGAGGGAGCTGGGGGTGTTCAGCCTGGAGAGGAGGAGGCTCTGGTGAGACCTAATAGCAGCCTGCCAGTACCTGAAGAGGGCTACAGGAAAGATGAAGAGAGACTGTTTGCAAAGGCCTGTGGTGAAAGGGTTTGAGGCAATGGCTTCAAACTAGAGAAGGGCAGATTTAGATTGGATATCAGGAGCAAGTTCTATACTATGAGGGTGGAGGAACACTGCAAAGGGTTGCCCAGGGAGGTGGCTGAGGGCACTTCCCTGGAGATATTCAAGGTGAGGCTCAAAGAGTCCCTGGGCAACCTGATCTAGTTGGGGATGTCCCTGCTGGCTGCAGGGAGGTCAGACTGGATGACCTTTGGAGGTCCCTTCCAGCCTGGACCATTTTATGATTCTGTGATTACCATTATCATTATTAATTCTATGAAATAGCTAGCCTAAATATCAAAAGGCAAACCTCAGATTTTTAGGTGTAAAAATTAAAAATCATGTCTCTGTTTCTTAAGTAGTAGTATTAAAAAAAAATAAACAACAACAACAACCAACCAGTCCTGTCATGAATTACAGTGAAGAACTTGAAACTACAGAGCTAGAAAATAGAACACTAAAATACCTTTGATTTGGGGAGTATTTGTCCTGACTTGCTACACAAGTAAGAGAGACAAAAACTATGCAAGCTTGCAGCACTCCATTGGATACACAAATCTTGGATGTGAGATTATAGCAATAAGCAGATTCCAACAATAAAACTCCAACAGGGTAACAGTTCCTATTTCTCATACTTTGCTTGCTTTACCTTTACCTTGGATCAGGTAAGTAGAAATAAAAAAAGATGTGTTGGTGATTTCTGTCTCTGAACTGGTAGAGCCGAGCTGTAGGTTTCCATTTGCTTTATGGAACAGGAGTAGAACAAGAGGAAAACTGAGAAGTTAACTGTTGGTGTGAGGGTCCCTTTGAGACAATGCACTTTTCTGGCTGTGGAGAAAAATAAATCTCTTTAGAGCTAAGAAAAACACTCCAGCTAAATTGGAAGACGGGGTCAAAGCTTTTCTGGTTTGAACTGAATCTGGCCACTGTAAATGGAATCATCCTAACAGCATTAGCTGATATAGAAAAAGGATCACCTAGAGTAGTCCACACAGGAATGCATCCAGGTGGGTTTTGTAAGTCTCCAGAGAAGGAGACTCCACAACCTCTCTGGGCAGCCTGGCCAGAGTTCTATGACTGTAAAGAAGTTTCTCCTTATGTTGAGGTGGAACCTTCTGTGTACTATTCCTCTGGAGAAACTCCACTAAGCATGAAGGCATTAGAAGTACTGTGAGGTACAGAAAAAAAAATGGCCCTCCTCTTTCTGAAGAAGTCCTCTTTGGCTTTTACAGCTCTACAGGACACCAGGAAACGTGTGCAACACAAAGAAGCCAGTTGCAGGATTATTTGAAAGGGAGACATAGACTCATTTTGTACTTAAAATCAATATGTCTTTGAGGGGGAGGAAATTGAAAAGGCTATAAATAAAGATGGAGAAATATTCCAGTGGCCTTTCCCCTCTTCCTGTTTGCAGAGCAATGCCAACATTCTAAATGCCTTTGCTCTTAGATTTTTCATCTGGTTTTATTACTTCTGCAAAACGCAGTAAGTCTGTGTAGGAAAGAAAATAAAATCACTACCTAGAGGTTTTGAGCTGGTGAAAAGAAGAAAGAATCACTGAAATATCCATGCTCTTGAGCAGCAACATGACACAGCATAGCAGGGACTCTGCTGTTCCCTTTTTTTGTTTTGCTTTGCAGGTCTAGGGAAGTTCTTCTACCTCTCTACTCTGCCTTGCTGAGACCACACCTGCAATCCTGTGTCCAGTTTGGGGCTCCCCACTTCAAGAGAGACAGAGACCTGCTGGAGAGAATCCAACAGAGAGCCAGGAGGATGCTTAGGGGACTTGAGCATCTCCCCTGTGAAGAGAGCCTGAGAGCCCTGGGGCTGTTTAGTCTGGAGAGGAGAAGGCTGAGAGGGGATCTGATCAATGTCTAATAATATGTGAGGGGTGGGGGGCAAGTGGAGGGGGCCAGGCTCTTTTGGGTGGGGCACAGTGATAAGACAAGGAGCAATGGGTTCAAACTTGAACAGAGAAGGTTTCACCTCAACATGAGGAGAAACTTCTTTCCAGTGAAGGTGACAGAGCACTGGAACAGGCTGCCCACAGAGGTTGTGGAGTCTGGTTCTCTGGAGACTTTCCAAACCCACCTGGATGCATTCCTGTGCAGACTACCCTAAGTGATCCTCCTCTGGCAGGGGGTTGGACCTGCTGATCTCTGGAGGTCCCTTCCAACCTCCGATACACTGTGGTACTGTGATACTGGGAACTGCCTTCGTTGCATTTAGTTTAGTTTCTCTAAACCATAACTACTTTCTGATCTGTGGATCAGACCCTTAGCTGGTGTGAATTCCCACAGATGATTGAACTTCCTGGATTTATGTTGAGGATCTGAAAATTTTTAGGGTACACCCCTCTCTGTGTGTAATGGTAATAGTGAAACAGAATGCTTTCCTTTCCAGCAAAGGGAAATATTGCTGGCATTTCAGGCTATTTACACACAGCCCTAATCTGGTGTAATGAGTTTGGAGTTCATGTTCTGCAGAGTTCTAGGGCAGCAGATTTATGTAGTGTGCTTGCAATCTAACTTACCACTGGCATTTCACAGGAGAAGGAGGCATGATTGCATAGTCATGCAGCAACAGCGTACTTGTGTAAGTGCACATGGGTACAAGTGTGCCTTCAGGGATATGCAGACACATCCTTCCCTGACTGCCCATCTGCCATTCCTTTCCCATACCTTTCACATCTGTGGCCACTCTCGAGCAGCTTTGCCAGTGGAAGATGCAAAGGTATAAAAACCCCTTAAAGTTCCTACTATAGTAATGAAAACAGATAACTGAGGATAGGAGGAAACCTGTTAGAAGAAGGGCTGCTGGTGATGGGTTGAAATTATCCCCCAATCGTTTGAGAGAACTACCCCCCAAAATAAAATTGCCTGACCAGCCCAGCTGGAAAGAAATTGAAGCTCTATTTACAAGCACACTACAATCTAGAAATGTGAAATGCAATGAATATGTAGAAATCCACAATATTTACATGTATTTACAAGTTATAAACAACACAAGAAGCCCCCTGGACAAAACCAATAGCTTCCTCCTCTCCCCTTCCTCTTCCCCCCATGTACAAGGGAAAAGAGAGAGAAAAGCAGAGTAGCTTGTTAGTAGTTAGCCACAACAAGAACACAGCCAAGGTCAGAAACAGCCAAGCAAAAGCCACCAACTAGTGTCTGCTAGAGTGAGGAAGCCAAAAAGAGAGCAAAAGTTAACTTTATGTTAGTTATCAGACCAATGGGATTATTTAGACCTCATAATTATTTTTCTTTTGCATCCAGTGGTAATTTATTTACATTCTACCATGTTCTAATTGAGATATGTGGAAAATTTTGTGGGCATCAGCCTAAAACTGCCACACTGCTACGTAAACATACCCTTGATTAGTCACATAAAACATTGCACTGGAAAAAAAATGACAAAAATGTCTAAACACAAGAAAAGATCCAACAAGGGCTCACTTAAGAGTAGCAAAGTGCATGTTAGATGAAAGCTAGAGACTTCTAAATTGTCCTTCCTGTTTCCTTTACTTTTTGTGGTGCCTATATGGATGTTAACCCCAAGTTTCTACTCCATTCCTTTGAGCTGCTCAATGAATGGCATGTCTTTGTGTCTGCATTAGCAAAGGAAGCAAGATGGTTTCACAGAAACATCAAAAATTGAATCGAATCTTCCCTCAGCCATATGAAACATCACTGAAGATAGTGATTGATGAATGGAGTTACTCATAAGGAAGAGCAAGATGGATGTGACACGTGAGCAGCCCAGGAGTACAGGAGATGAAGATTGGTGGGGTTTGCATCATCAAATAATTCAGCACTGAATGCTAGTCCAGACTCAAGTGCCTTTGGGAAATGTTTCATTTACATTCTGCACAATATTTTGTTTCCGGAAACTATAGCTAGTAAATGAAAGTGGGCTTTGCTGAGCAGTGCTGCAGGCTTTGAAGAACCACAGACAGTTTCAAAGTAGCCATTCAGGAGTAGGGATGTTGCCACAGTCAAAGCACAGAGCGACCTTGTCCAAAACATACACTTACTGTCAGTTCACAGACAATAGGTGCCCTGTCGAGTGTTGCAACAAGGAGCCGGCTTCTGCCTGCAGAATATTCAGATGGGAACCCAAACAGTTATAGGAATTTCAAACAGCTGCAGCTAGAGCAGATCCCCAAGATGTGTAGTATTGCCAACTCCATCCAAGCCAAGTGCCCACAGCATGTGAGATTTGATCAATTTTTAAAAGCTGATTTTAACAAAAATAAAAGTTGTCTGTAGCTCTATTCCCTTAAAGCCTTCCCCCCCACCCCCCTTTATTGTTACTTAATGATCACAGAATTGTCAGGGTTGGAAGGGACCTCAAGGATCATCCAGTTCCAACCCCCCTGCCATGGGCAGGGACACCTCACACTACAGCAGGTTGCTCAGAGCCACATCCAGCCTGGCCTTAAAAACCTCCAGGGATGAGGCTTCCACCACCTCCCTGGGCAACCTGTGCCAGTGTCTCACCACCCTTGTGGTAAAGAATTTCTTCTTAACATCCAATCTGATTCTACCCATTTCTATTTTTGCTCCGTTCCCCCTAGTCCTATCACTATCTGACACCCTCAAAAGTCCCTCCCCAGCTTTCTTGTAGCCCCCTTCAGATACTGGAAGGCCACAAGAAGGTCTCCTTGGAGCCTTCTCTTCTCCAGACTGAACGATCCCAACTCTCTCAATCTGTATATTTCATTGCAAGCTTTTCTTTTCATCCAAGCAGGCTACACATGAACTTTAAATGAAACCCACTATTCTCACATGAGGTTCTAGAACTACAAGAAATAAATCAAGTCTTATCCTACATTTAACAAACCCTGAGCATTTACCATGCCATTAAAAGCTTCAATTAAATTAAAGCCAAAGTGTAAAATATGTTTACATACAAGACAACACCTTACTGAAAGCTAATTTCGTAACTCCTCTCAAGCAGCTGAAGCTTTTGAAGCTGCCAATGCATGAGAACACTGATTTTTATTTGCAGGCAGAGGTATTTTAAGAGATTGTTTAAGGAACCTCAAATTCTACTAATTTGCAAAGGGGGCTAGGGTGGAGTGGGGGATGGTGGGGTGGGGGGGGGGTGGGAATTGTGTCTTTGCAGGATACTGAAATGCTTTATCCTGTTGATCTGGAGTAAAACATTGATTCTTTGTCATTGGAAACTCTTTATTTAAGTCAATAATAAACAAATGGGGGAGGAAGTGAAATATGTATTATTTCTAAGGGAAAACACAATATGGGAATGTAGTTGGGAAGCTTTGTTTTATGAAACATGGCCTGCACAGATCATTCTAATCATCTTATTGTCATAAGGCATAAATTCCACAAGCTGTGTGATCAAAGCATCCTGCAGGACTGTACTGCTTAAGAGTGTTCTTTAAAGAAAGAAAGGTCACCTTTCATTCTGAAATATCATTAGATCATGGGGATCATATGATAATGTCACCACATCTGGTAGAGCAAAAAGGATATTATTTATTGTACTCTTTTATTATTTATTGTATTCTTAATTTTTTTTTTTTTAAAGAATGAAGAACAGGAGCTAGGCTACTGACTATCCACTAACTCACTCTAAAAACCAGATGTTCACATCTTACTCCTTTTACATTGTCAGGCTAGGTGTTCCATTTGTTGGTGGATGACAGTGTCCTAGCTGCTAGTCCCCTTCTAGTAAAAAGTAGTTTCCAGTTTTCCTTACAAAGAGCTGTTCATAACATTCTGTGACTCTGTGGTTCTGTGATCTGAGACAAATTATCTCTTTGATCTGTCCTGTGCTTTCGAGTTTGGATCTCTTACAGTTTGAAGGGGGAACTTTACCCAGGGCCCTGACTGTAAAGACTGAAAGTAAAATAAATTACCATTGGATGCAAAAGGAAAATAATCAATAAGTTCTCTAGAATTCATTGGATTGCTAATGGGAATATAGAGCAGAGGCATAAACAGTTCTTGCTCTTTTCTTCTTCTGTCTCTTCTGCTTGCAGCTTCTCTCTCTCTTCTGTGGCCTTGCCAGAGGTATCTCTGTTTTGACTACAGTGTGAGGTAATAGGAAGGAGGGAGGGAGTGGGGAAGAGGTGAACAAGTCCCCTGGATCTGTGCAAGGGTGTTCTGAGGAGTTTCTGTGTAGTTTATGAATTGTAACTATGAATATATAGTACATATATTGAATATTTTGTACACTTTCATTGCATTCCATATTTCTAGATTTTATTTTGCTTGTAAATAGAGCTTCATTTGCTTCTAAAACCTTCTGAGCTAGTCTGGCCATTTTATTTTGAGGGGGTAGTTTCTCCAAATCAGTTGGGGGGTAGTTTCAACCCACCACAGGATCCTCAAATTGATGGAGGTCATACCCAAAATTATCCTGTCTTTTCTAGCCCCAACTAACTTTTAAAATATACTAACCCATTCCCCAGGACTTTTGTACTGGAGTAGCTTTATCTAGTGAATGAGAGCTTCCCATTCAGAACACACACATGACATTCACAGAAGAAGATTAAACTCACTTTAGATAACTACCAAACACAAATTGCAAATGTCCAGTGGGAACTGCAGATTCTGTTCCCTTTGGACCTGAACAGTTTGGTGATATAAAATCATAGAATGATTTAGGTTGGAAGGGACCTCCAAGGGCCACCTAGTCCAACCCCCTGCAGTCAGCAGGGGCATCCTCTACAAGATCAGGTTGCTCAGAGCCTAGTCAAGCTTAACCTTGAGTGTCTCCAGGGATGGGGCCCAAACTACTTCCCTGAGTTCCAGTGTTCCACACACTCAGGGTAAAGAACTTGTTCCTAACATCCAATCTGAATCTATTCTTCTCTCATTTCAACCCATTGCCCCTCGACATGTCACTGCAGGCCTTTGTAAACAGTCTCTCTCCATCCTTCTTGTAGTCCCCTTCAGGTATTGGAAGGCTGCTACTAGGTCTCCCTGGAGCCTTCTCTTCTCCAGGCTGAACAACCCCAGCTCCCTCAGCCTGTCCTCATAGCAGAGATGTTTCAGCCCCTGATCATCTCTGTGGCCCTCTTCTGGACCCTCTCCATCATGTCCATTTCCTTCCTGTGTGAGGGGCTCCAGAGCTGGATGCAGTACTGCAGATGAGGTCTTACCTCAAATCAAATTGCTATGATGTCCCTTTCTTTCAGAATTTGAAAGCAAACTAACCAGGTGGCATTCACAAGAGTGCTTTTCTAGGACTGCTTAGCCATGTAGGCAGGCATGTTGCAGTTGTGCCTCCCTACCTTGCCCAAAAATTTTCTGGGAGCTTCAGTCAGTATGGAGTTTCAAAGTGCCTGTTTCTTAGTGCATGGAATCCAGCTTGTACCTGAAGCTCCACAGCAGTTCAAGTCTAAACTGAGCAGTGTAAGATTTATTGAGAGCCACCTGGACTCTCCTTAAGCCCAAACATTTGTCACAGTGAACATAGTGACTGTTTGATTGATTTAATACTGACATCAATTCCATCCTCTTACACTAATTAGTGTTGTAATAATTAGAGAGCTGACTACTGAGGTAAGAAACCTCATGTTTCAATCTCATTCTTCTCAAAGAAAAGAGCATGAAGTCATGAGACATTGTCAGTGAGAGCACTCAGTGTCCTTTTACTGAAGCTTAACCATTGTGCATCCAGGAACATAATCACAGTCTCACAGTCTCACAGCATATCAGAGGTTGAAAGGAACCTCAAGAGATCATCAGGTCCAACCCCCCTGCCAGAGCAGGATCACTTAGGGTAGTCTGCACAGGAATGCATCCAGGTGGGTTTGGAAAGTCTCCAGAGAAGGAGACTCCACAACCCCTCTGGGGAGCCTGTTCCAGCGCTCTGTCACCCTCACTGTAAGGAAGTTCCTCCTCATGTTGACCTCATGTTGACACGAAATCATCTATGTTCTAGTTTGAACCCATTCCTTGTCTTATCACTGTGAACCATTGAAAAGAGCCTGGCCCCCTCCCCTTGACACCCACCCCTCAGCTATTGATAGACATTGATCAGATCCCCTCTCAGTCTTCTCTTCTCCAGACAGCTCCAGGGCTCTCAGTCTCTCTTCATAGGGGAGATGCTCAAGTCCCCTAATCATCCTCATGGCTCTCCCTTGGACTCTCTCCAGCAGGTCTCTGTCTCTCTTCAACTGGGGAGCCCAAAACTGGACACAGTATTGCAGGTGTGGTCTCAGCAGGGCAGAGTAGTGAGGCAGAAGAACTTCCCTAGCCCTGCTGGACACACCTTTCTTGATGCACCCCAGGATCCCATTGGCTCTCTTGGCCACAAGGGCACATTGTTGTTCCATGGGGAACTTGCTGTCTACCAGCACTCCAAGGGCTTTCTCTGTGGAGCTGCTTTCCAGCAGGGCAGCCTCTAACCTGTCCTGGTGCCTGCTGTTATTCCTCCCCAGATGCAGGACCCTGCACTTGTCCTTATTAACCTTCATGAGGTTTGCCTGCACCCAGCTCTCAGCCTGTCCAGGTCACGTTGGATGGTGCACAGCCTGAGGGGTGTCAGCCAACCCCCCCAGTTCTGTATCCTCAGGAACTTGCTGAGGGTACTCTCAATGCCCTCAGCCAGGTCATTGATAAAGATACTGAACAAAACTGGACCCAGTACTGATCCCTGGGGCACACCACTGGCCACAGGCCTCCAAGCTGACTCTGTGCCACTGATGACGACCCTCTGAACTCTGTTGTGGAGCCAGTTTTCAACCCACCTCATAATGATGTGGTAGATGCTAAGAAAGCAAAAGAGAGCCTTATTTTCACATAAAAGTTAGGGCACTCTCTATACAGAGAGGCAGAATGAAACTTTCAACCCTTGAAATGGTGTAGGTATGTGTTTTATACACTGGACAAGTATTGACCAAAAAACTCACAACAAACAATCAACCAAAACAAATACCAAAGATAAACAAAACAAACACCAAAGATAAACCAAACAGACCAACAAAAAAACCCAAACAAAAACCAAACCCCAGACCAAACAAACAAACAAAAAAAAAAAAACAACTGAACCACCTCCCTCCCCAAAACAACATTCCACAAAACAAACCCCAAAACCTAAACATTTTTTTGGGGGGTAGAATTCTTTTTTAGATCTTTCAGGGCCTTGGAGCAGTTGCCTCCACAGCTGCATGTGTACTGGTGCCAGTTACCAGACAGGGATGAAGAACAAAGCTAAGAAGATGAAGAGAGTGGGGCAACAGCAGACTGCTTTTAGGCCACATGAAAGCTCCTTGAAAGCAGTCTCTGTTTCTTCTCCATACTGATTTGTATAGGGAATTTATGCAGTTATGATTTCTCCCTGAACTTTCACACCAATAATCAGTTTTAGGGAGACCTCCTAAGTTTGGTAATACACCTTCTAAATTAGCTGGACTGGAAGAACTCATAACCTTACTGAGCTTCAACACAGCTACTGTAAGGTGTTTCCCATGACATTCCTTTGAAGCACACCATCTCTGAACATCATTTTCTCTGCCACTCTAGTGCCACAGGGCTATCACTTTCAGACTTTAAAGGGTAGACTTTGTATGAGGTGTGTATGTTATGGCTCTGGGGAGACCTTATTGGAGCCTTCCAGTATCTGAAGGGGGCCTACAAGAAAGCCTGGAAAGGACTTTTTACAAGGGTTTGCAGTGATAGGATGAAAGGGAATGGATTGAAGCTTGAGGAGGGTAGGTTTAGGCTGGATATTAGGAAGAAATTCTTTACAGTGAGGATGGGGAGACACTGGAACAGGTTGCTCATGGAGGTTGTGAATGCTTTGTCCCTGGAAGTGTTCAAGACCAGGCTGGATGAGGCTTTGAGTGACCTGGTGCAGTGGAAGGTGTCCCTGCTCAAGGCAGAGGGGCTGGAACTCAATGATCTTTCAGGTCCCTTCCAATCTAAACTATTCTGTGAATGTATGAATCCATGGCATTCTGCAAAACTCCTTCACTTCTCTGTCTTCTGTACTATTCCTAAGGTCCCTGTGTCCTCTAGTGTCTACCTATCAGAACTGCACAAACTGGCAAACATGCTTTCATTTTCTTACATCAGAACATTTTTTTTTTTTTAATAACATTCCATCCTACAAATTTTCTCCTCTCCTGTTTCCTGTTTTTTTGTTGTTGTTTTGGGGTTTGTTTTGTTTTCTTTTCTTTTCTTTACTGTTCAACATCTTCATCAATGAAATTGGTGAGTGGACAGAGTGTCTGGTCAGCAGGTTTGCTGATGACACCAAACTGAGAGGCTTGGCTGAGACACCTGAAGGCTGTGTGGCCATTCAGTGAGACTTGGACAGACTGAGAGCTGGGCAGAGAGAAACCTAATGAGGATCAACAAGGGTAAGGGCAGAGTCCTGCACCTGGGAAGGAAGAATAAACTGCACCAGCACAGGTTAGGAGGGGATCTGCTGGAGAGCAGCCCCAAGGAGAAGGACCTGGGAGTGCTGGTGGACAACAAGTTCTGCATGGGACAGCAATGTGCCCTGGTAGCCAAGAAGGCCAAAGGGATCCTGGGGTGCATTCAGAGGAGTGTGTCCAGCAGAGCCAGGGAGGTTCTCCTCCCCCTCTACTCTGCCCCAGTGAGACCTCACCTGGAATATTTTGTCCAGTTTTGGGGTCCCCCATTCAAGAAGGACAGGGATCTACTGGAGAGAGTCCAACAGAGAGCCATGAGGATGATGAAGGGACTGGCGCACTCTGTGATGAGGAGGGGCTGAGAGCCCTGGGGCTGGTTAATCTAGAGAGGAGAAGACTGAGAGGGGAACTGATCAATGTCTATAAACAGATGAGGGCTGAGTGTCAGGAGGGAGAGGACAGCCTCTGCTCACTTGCTTCTGGGATAGGACAAGAGGCAATGGATAGAAACTACAACGCAGGAGGTTCCACCTCAACATGAGGAGAAATTTCTTTACAGTGAGGGTGACAGAGCCCTGGAACAGGCTGCCCACAGAGGTTGTGGAGTCTCCTTCTCTGGAGCCTTTCCAAACCCACCTGGATTCATTCCTGTGTGGACTACCCTGGGTGATCCTGCTCTGGCAGGGGTGTTGAACCTGATGATCTCTTGAGGTCCATTCCAACCTCTGATATACTGTGAGACTGTGATCCTGTGATGTTAGGAACAAATTCTTTACTATGAGGATAGTGGAACACTGTAATGTGTTTGAGGGGCAGTGGCTTTAAGCTGGAGAAGAGCAGATTTAGACTGGATGTTAGGAACAAGTTCTTTACTATGAGAGTGGTGGAACCCTGGAACAGGTTGCCCAGGGAGGTGGATGAGGTCCCATCCCTGGAGATATTCAAGGTGAGGTTTGACGAGGCCCTGGGCAGCCTGATCTAGTTGAGGATGTCCCTGCTGACTGCAGGGAGGTTGGACTGGATGACCTTTGGAGGTCCCTTCTGGTCCAGATCATTCTATGATTCTGTCTTGAAGAAGAGCTGGAAAGAGTCCAATATTTTTAAGTCTCAGTGAAATTTTTGGAGTTTAAATTGCACAGCAGACAAGGTCAAAAGAGAAGGATGGGAAGGAGAGGTAAAGAGGTATCAGCAGTGTTTAGTAAATGGTTTTCTCAACTGAACCTGATAAAAGGTTCCTTCTGTTTCAAAGTGCAGTGTACTATACAGTAATATTTAACAACACCCTGAACAACTTGTTCCAGACACTCAGGAAAACAATAGTCAGCCTATCAGGAAATTTTATTAACCAGCTAGTAAATGGCATAATACTTCAGGTTTTGTAGCACACTACCACATCCATAGCCAGGAATAATAAACAAGCATAGCAAAGACCAGGTGGTAATAAGACAGTGATTCCAATATGTAAAGCCTGAATTAAATTGGGTGGAAGCATTTTTGTTGACTGCCACTGGAAGGGATCTGATCATTCCTACACCACAGCAATGCTCAGAAGAATTCAGGATTCATTTGGCCAGATGTTGTTCTTTCTGGTGTTTCTAAGCAGCTGACTAGTTAGTTTGATCAAAAAGATCTGAGAAAGGAAAAAAAGACTGAGTTAGACATGACAAAGATAGTGCTGATACTCATTCACAACTGAGCCAATCTGACTGCTAACCTCTTTCTTATAAACAACAAAGAGGAAGAGATACAAAGGAGAATGGTCAGGATATGTGCCTGAAGATACAAGCTGAATTCTTTGCTCTGGCACTGGCTTGCTCTGTGACCTCCAGCAAATCACTTGGGCCCAATTCCACAGAAGCTTCTTGGAAATCTCTTCCAAATGGCTCATGATTCAGCTCAGTGTTTCTGGGCCCTATGAATCTAAAGATGGTTGGACTTGACGATCTTAAAGGTCTTTTCCAGTCTAAACGATTCTATGGTTTTTGGTCTTGCCCTCTTAAATCAGGATAATAACTCTTTCCCACCTGACAGGAAGGTGTCAATGACAATACATACAAGATTGTGAGACACTCACAGAATCACAGAACTGTCAGGGTTGGAAGGGACCCCAAGGATCATCTAGTTCCAACCCCCCTGCCATGGGCAGGGACACCTCACACTAGATCATGTGCTGTGCTAGTGAGGATCAGGTGAGTATGAATAAGAAACATTTTCATTACTGAACTGGCCCACTCTATTAGCCAGAATGTTTCCACTCCATACTTTTACAGGAAGGTTCTCCATATGGAAGACAGAAAATAGGTCATGCTTTTAATTCTCTGAGTAAAAATTAAGTACCTTCATTTTCAATCTCACAATTTTAGGTGTGATCAAAAATCCTTCTGCCTGCCTGTTAGTTCTCAAACTTTAGGATGTCCATGGAATAAATCAATAAATAATCAAATAAATAATCAATTCTTGCTGCCCTTACCCATATTCTTTTGTTTTGATATTGAAAGGTTTATTCCTTTTTTATCCAATAACGTTTTCTTGTACATATATGGTAAGGAGGGGGTTCATGATTCTGTATTGTTTGATTTATCAAATTCATGGCCTAGGTTCTGTGCTAATAAAGGACTGATGGGGTCTTTTGCTCCATAGATTTCACACTCCCTTTAACTCCTTTCTGTCTTTGCAATGTTGTTAGCTTTCACAAGTCAGGTTCAAACATTTCACTCAACAAACATTGGACACCAGCACCTGTGATGGTACTTGAATGTACAAGAGTCTGTGGCTAAACAATGCTTGTTCTTACTTCTAATTAAACTTGGTGGAAAGCTTTACAAAATTATGGCTTCCATGCCACAGCCAACTGGCACTAAGCCCATTCCCCCACCCCCAGCAGAATATCAATATTTGGTGGAGGGTTTTTTTTGCTTAAAAGTACACTTACCTGTGTAAAAGGCAGGCTGAGAGTAATTGCTGTCAAGATCAGAACATTGTTTTCAAACCATACATTCAAATATTCTTCACATCCCTAAGGAAGTACAGAAGAACAGATTTCAGGAAAAAAAATCATTTCACCTTCTGAATTCATATTTCAGCTTCTGTATTCATATTGCAGCTCTACAAGAAAACACTTCCAAATGTAGCTCTAGAATTTTTTTTGCAGGTTATGATGAGTTCTGATATTTACTTGCCAGAAAGTAAATGCATCTGTAATGTGCACTGCAGTGAGCTAGCATTCTTTTTTTTTTACATTGTTTGAACTAAACAGATGGTTCTGAAGTAAATCTGAGAGTATTCTGCGTGGAAATGTTCCAGAGCTAGTGACTTCATCAAAAGGGAATTTGCTTTACTGTGAATATAACTGAGATATTACCTTACAAGTAATCACTGGGGTGCATTAAGAGGAGTGTGTCCAGCAGATCCAGGGAGGTTCTCCTCCCCCTCTACTCTGCCCCAGTGAGACCTCACCTGGAATACTGTGCCCATTCCTGGGCTCCCCAGTTCAAGAAGGACAGGGATCTACTGGGGAGAGTCCAACAGAGGGCTAAAAGGATGGTGAAGGGACTGGAGCACTGCCTGATGAGGAAAGGCTGAGAGCCCTGGGGCTGTTTAGTCTGGAGAGGAGAAGACTGAGAGGGGATTTAATCAATGTTTATCAATATCTGAGGGATGAGTGTCAGGAGGGAGGGGACAGGCTCTGCTCACTAGCACCCTGTGATAGGACAAGGGGCAATGGATATAAACTACAGCACAGGAGGTTCCAGCTCAACATGAGGAGGAACTTCTTCATTGTGAGGGTGACAGAGCCCTGGAACAGGCTGCCCAGAGAGGTTGTGGAGTCTCCTTCTCTGGAGCCTTTCCAGCCCAATCTGGATGCATTCCTGTGTGTCCTGTCTAGATCCTGTGGTCCTGCTCTGGCAGGGGGGTTGGACTCGATGATGTCCAGAGGTCCATTCCAATCCCTGACATCCTGTGAATATTTTCAGTTTTTCACTGATTTTCATGCATTGTGCGCCCTGCAATGGATGTTCAGATTTTCCAGATCACACCCTATGTTTACTATATTGCCTTTTAAAATAAACTATAAAATATTGCATAGCTTTAAACATATATACATAAAAATTATATATACATATATAATAAAGCATATAAATAAATGCTTTCTATCCTTTGATGTGCTCTTTAAACAATGGCAAGGGTTTGTAGAAACAGGGAGCCATTTCAAACAGCTGAGAGAAGGAAGATAAAACCAGATGCCATTTGAAAACATCCTTTCTGGTGTTTACTGCTCCGCATTGTCAAGAAAAAAACCTTTGACTGGTGAGTTCTTGTTCTCATCAGGTAGTTCTATTGGTACTGGAGGGTTTATAAAGAGAGAATGATAGGTACCACTTTCTTCCAGGACAGGTGATGATATCTAAGAATCTTATGCAAACTGGTCCCTTGATAATAAGACATGCTAAATGTAAATGTTAACATGAACTGGTCTCAGGAAACACATCACAGAATCACACTATCACAGTACATTAGAGGTTGGAAGGGACATCCAGAGATTGTTGAATCCAACCCCCTGCCAAAGCAGCATCACTTAGGATAGTCTGCCAGGAGTGCATCCAGGCAGGTTTTGAATGTGTCCAGAGAAGGAGAGTCCACAACCTCTCTGGGAAGCCTGTTCCAGGGCTCTGTCACCCTCACTGCAAAGAAGTTTCTCCTCATGTTGAGATGAAAACTTCTAGGTTCAAGTTTGTATCCATTGTTCCTTGGCTTATTACTGTGCACCACTGAAAAGAGCCTGGCCCCCTCCACTTGACACCCACCCCTCAGATATTTATTGATCAGATTCCCTTTCAGTCTCTCTTCACAGGGGAGATGCTCAAGTCCACTAATCATCCTCCTGGCTCTCAACTGGACTCTCTCCAGCAGGTCTCTGTCTCTCTTGAACTAGGCAGCCCAAAACAGGACCCAGTATTGCAGGTGTGGTCTCACCAGGGCAGAGTAGATGGGGAGAGCAACCTCTCTAGACCTGCTGGACACACTTTTCTTGATGCACCCCAGGATACCATTTGCTCTCTTGGCCACATCTCTTATTTCAATGCCTTGCTCATTTCTCTTATCTTGTAAAGTATTGGAGATCTCTGGAAACACATAATACAAACAGGTGGAGACACTGCTGACATTCTGCAAGTGATGAATAGCAACTGCAAGTGGAAAATGTATCATGTATCTTTTTTTTTCTATACTGTACCTTTCCATTGTCTTCATTGATTTGCTACAGCATGGATTCCTCTATCCATGGTGCTTACTACTTCTTAAACCACTGCTAAATATCCTTCTGATATTGATCAGGCATGACTCATGTTTTCTTGAAGTATCCTTAATTTAGAGTTGCTTACAGGACTGACAGCTAAGGAGTGAAAGCTAAGGCTTCAGAGTGACCAAGACAAAATAATGAATATTTTAAATGCTAATGCATTTGTCAGACAATTTGTAGTGGAGGACATGGTTTGCATTTTTTTTCCCAAAGTCCATTCAATAGAAAAACTTCCATTCCTCAAGGTAAATTTTTTATTTCTTACCATAGTGTATATTAAATCCCTTGGGACATCACAAAACCATTTCTTCAGCTGGGATCTTGTGCATGAACATGGGATCTGAGTACTATTTTCCTTGTTTTGATTGCTTTCCCACTGTGTGACATTGTATCTTCCACAGCATTCCATCTAGAATATAAATGCTTCAATTGGTAACTCCAATACCTATCAAGGCTGTCACACAGTGGAATTTTTCCCCCAACAAGTATCACACTCTCACAGTATATCAGAGGTTGGAAGGGACCTCCAGAGATCATTAGGTCCAACACCCCTGCCAGAGCAGGGTCACTTAGGGTAGTCTGCACAGGAATGCATCCAGGTGGGTTTGGAAAGTCTCCAGAGCAGGAGACCCCACAACCCCCTGGGCAGCCTGTTCCAGGGCTCTGTCACTCTCACTGAAAAGAAGTTTCTCCTTGTGGTGAGGTAAAATCTTCTGTGCTCTAATTTGACCCCATTGTTCCTTGTCTTATCATTTTGAATCACCCACCCCTCAGCTATTGATAGACATTGATCAGATCCCCTCTCAGTCTTCTCCACACTAAACAGCCCCAGGGCTCTCAGGCTCTCTTCACAGGGAGATGCTCAAGTCCCCTAAGCATCCTCCTGGCTCTCTGTTGGATTCTCTCCAGCAGGTCTCTGTCTCTCTTGAAGTGGGGAGCCCCAAACTGGACACAGGATTGCAGCTGTGGTCTCAGCAGGGCAGAGTAGAGAGGTAGAAGAACTTCTCTCAACCTGCTGGACACACCTTTCTTGATGCTCCCCAGGATCCCATTTGCTCTCTTGGCCACAAGAGAGAGCCTTAGAAAATCTTCCTAATTCAACTTGTGTTTTAGCAGCAGTTGAGCTCTTATGAAAAGATAGCACAAAACAAATACTTTGTCCTGTTTAAATGAATTATCGGCTAGCTCTTCTTTTTCTTCTTTTTTCCCCAATACTAAACCAAACCATCAGTTTGGAGAATGGAATTCTTGCCATGTAGGAAATTCCAGCAGTTTTTCCTTCTGAATCAGGGTGAAACTTCAGCAAAGTTTGAACAGTTTTGTGGGATGAGAAGTCTGCTGTATTTTTAGCTCAGTGATGCTAATTAAAAGCATCTCGTTTTTGTCTTTGGAAGAGTGATACCAAGATACACCGCTTCTAAATTTGCAGGACTTAGTTAACCCAGCCAAAACTGTCCTTTCCCTGGAAAAACACACAATTGCAACAACTCTGTAAGTTCAGTTAAAAAAATTCACCAGCTTTAAGCAGGACTTTATTAACTATTACCGAGAAATACACCAAGAATATAAGAATAAAGTTCTCCTCTAATACTGTTCATGATTTTAGGCTTTTCACTATTCCAATGGCAGAGGCTGACAATATTGTAAATAGCTGGAAGCATGTGACAGAAGATTTGGAGACAGCAGTTTTTCATTTGTTAAGTGTCACTGCAGTTCACCTTGGCTTGGGTATCAACAGCAAAATATGGACAGGACTTTGAGATGTGACAAAACTTGCACAAGACCATCAGAATCACAGAATCGCAGAGTTAACCAGGTTGGAAAAGACCTTGAAGATCATCAAGTCCAACTAATCACCCAACACCATCTCATCAACTAAACCATGGCACTAAGTGCCTCATCCAGGCCTATTTTAAACACTTCCAGGGAAGGTGACTCCACCACTTCCCTGGGCATCCCATTCCAATGGCCAATCTCTCTTCCTGTGAAGAATTTCTTCCTAACATCCAGCCTAAACCTCCCCTGGTGCAGCTTGAGACTGTGTCCTCTCCTTCTGTTGCTGGTTGTCTGGGGGAAGAGACCAATCCCCAACACCAGGTAGTTGTAGAGAGGAATGAGGTCTCCCCTGAGCCTCTTCTCCTCCAGGCTAAACACCCCCAGCTCCCTCAGCCTCTCCTCACAGGGCTGTGCTCCAGACCCCTCCCCAGCTTTGTTGCCCTTCTCTGGGCACGTTCAAGCAACTCAACATCTTTTTGAACTGAGGAGCCCAGAACTGGACACAGCACTCAAGGTGTGGTCTAACCAGTGCTGAGCACAGGGCAGAATGACTTCCCTGCTCCTGCTGGCCACACTCTTCCTGATGCAGGCCAGGATGCCATTGGCCTTCTTGGCCACCTAGGCACACTGCTGGCTCAAAATCAGCTGCTATCAACCAGTACCCCCAGGTCCCTTTCTGCCTGGCTGCTCTCCAGCCACTCTGTCCCCAGCCTGTAGTGCTGCATGGGGTTGTTGTGGCCAACGTATAGAACCTGGCACTTAGATGTGTTAAATCTCATCAGGGCAGGTGGTAGCTAGGTAGCCTTGCTGAAATCTGTGCTCCCACAACAGTTTAACAAAACTGATCTCAAGCCTACCAGCACCATTGACATAATGGTGTCACCACTAACCCATCACTAGAGAAACCACAAATGCAATGATAGAGGACTGGATTTTCAAAGAACAGATTTTAAATATACATTACAAATGCATGTTTCATCTTGAATGCTTTGTGAATTAGCTGGAATCATAAATTAACATTGACCTTCCTGAAGAACTATGAAACTCACTTGTGCCAGGAGACATGTTAAAGGACTCACAGCTGGTCTACAGAAGCATCTTAAAAGACATTAAACTGGTAAGATACAATGTTTAGGATTAGAAACTCATGACTCAGAATTAGTTTAAAGGGTGGAGAGCAGTCCAGTGGTAAAAAATGCTGCTAACAACTTCCAAAACAATTGATCCCATACAAAGGGTTTGAAGGACTGTTCTGAAAAAAAAAAAGAAACAAATTCCATATTGCCCAGCCCCAAAAAATATTGGGATTAATAATTAAGTGTGCTGAAAGTATTGATTTGTAAGCTCATTTGAGGATGCAAATATTCTTTCTGAGAGAGTCTCAGTGCAATACCTGTTCAAATGCTCTCACACTAGGAGCTTAGATTTGGATTCAGAACATCTCTGCTTGTAAATGGTTCAGGTCAGTCTTAAGACCTAAGCAGATCAAGTGTTTCCTGATGTCTAGCACTGCCAAAGACATTAGGACACTACTGTTTTTTAAAGCTGCTGTACACTTCACTGACCAGAACTGTCTGCCCCTGCATACATTGAGAAGTCTCTCAAAAGCCTAATCTCATCCATAATACTCCACATAACAGCCAGGAATCTGGCCACTCCTACTAGATAGTATCAGTCCATTTGAAAAATGAATTCTTTGCTAGAAGAGGCAGATTTTTAAGGTAAGTTCTGTTTGATGCAGTACTTTTGGTGGTGATATTTTGTGAGGTTTGTTCCTTACCTTGTGCTGTACAGCATTCAAAATGTGCCACACAGGTTCCTGCTCAGCCAGACTCTCATTCCCGTAAGCAGAAATAACTTCATCAATTCTGTTGTTCCATTCATTGTGGACCTGTTCATAAATGTTTATAGCAATTGATACATGAATATTGATAAGAGTGTGGATGGAAAGTACAAGCCTTGATCTTTTATTGATATTCAGGTTTCTTCAAAGGTACCTTGCAAGCAGCAGCATTCTAACCAATTTGCCAAGCATGATCTATGTCATATCACAGCTGTTACACTAATGGGAAAGTTGAAAGCAAAAGGGAAAGATAAAGAAGTGACCCCAATCACATACATAGCACAGGCAGACAAGGTGATTAGTCCAAATGAAGCCAGAAGAGCCAGGGAACATAATTTAGATGAACCTGATATGTCCTGAAGAACTACATCCTACCTCTCATACTTCTTTTTGATAAGCACAGAATCAAAACTGATTCTACATTTAAGGTGATCCTGACTTGCATAAGCAAAATTTTTTTTTACATACCTCTTCTTTCTTCACAAATATCAGCACTGATATTACCATCTGGGTAGCAAACACCAGGATGTGAAAAGTCATATACTGAAAAAAAAAAAAAAAATCCCCAAATTACGTACAAACATTGAAGTAGTGAGCAACTCAACAACAACAAAAAAAGTTCCAGAAGCCCATGTATTCCCGACTACTATTTAGAGTCATTCCAACAAAAGTAAGAAGCATTTTTTTACCTGGAAACTTTCAGAAAGTGGCATCACAGTCTAAGAGGCAGGCTTCAGGCAAAGCACAACTCACTGTTTTGGGCTTAAAAATGAAGTCATAACATTTTTTTTTTTTAATTGACTGTGTCGGTGTGAGCTGAAATTCCCCCCCCCCCCCAGCAATAACCAGGCTAGCCCAGTCTGGAAGCAAATGAAAAGCTGTATTTACAAGCAGAGTCTAAAATCTACAATGAAATGCAATGAATATGTACAAATATACAAAATTCACAACATTCACAAATATATACAATCAACAGAAAAAAGCACAACCAATCTTCTTTTGCTTCCCCCCAAGGGGACCCTCCCAAAGGGGCCTCTCTCTCTCCCAGGAGCTTCCCCCCACACCCCTCTGGACAGAGAAGCAGAGTTAGTTAAGCAGAAAGTTGTTAACTTAGCTGCCAAGGTCAGTGTGTTATCTTCAGCCAGAAGAGAAGAAGAAACAGCAGCCAGACAGCCCAGCAACTGCCCCCACTGCCGAACGCAGAATGTGCCGAATGCCTACTTTGTTTTGGGTAATAGTTCTTAAACATTTCTATCTATCCAGTGGAAGTGTTTAGAACAATCATGATTTTGCTTTCTTACACCCAATAGTGACTTATTTACATTCTTTCACTTTCTCTGTTCTGAACTTTGCAAGGAAAAATTAAAAAGACAGTTTCAAACCATCACAGTGACGAACAAAAGTTATTTAGAATCAGCTGTGCTCCACTGAAGAAAACCCTGATTTCATTATTTCCTGTTTGAATTACCACATTACCTAAGTCTCATGCCTAGTCAAGGGCTCCTTTGTACTATAAGATGCACAGACAACATTAAAAAAAAAAAGAAGTTGATTTTTGTCAGTTTTCAGTGAGGCAAAATTTTCACCCACAGTATCCAGATATTGTGGGATTAGATACTTTCATGGAAACTGGAAATGAGACACTTCTTCCTCTTTCAACCCCTAATGAATTGTGAGGTAAACACCACATGCCTAGGACAGCAGCAGGAAGAGTCATGGTTATAGCACTTAGGTTCTTCTCACTGCTGTGCTGATTGATGTTGGCAGTGCCTAGCAAATGAATCAGTAGAATAGCTGTCTGCTTCAGCCTTCAGAGAGCCTAAAGCAGATTGTTCAAACAAAAGGGTGAAAATAAATAAAAGATGAAGGGAAAATATAATCAAGGGTAATTTTTCAGAAATCAAAGTTTTCTTCCCTTTAAAAATCAGGGATTGCATATAAATATGGAGCATCCAGGTAGGTCTACCTAGGTAGCACCTTTTTTAATAATTTTTTTAATCATTTTTTAATCAATTTTTAATCATTTTAATCATTTTTTATACTCTAGCTACACCTGTGCCTTCAACCTGCAGTAATTTGAGGCAAGGGTTTTCTTTATTTTTTTTCAGCACATACTAAGAGATAGTCACTCAGCATACTTTCAATGCTAAATTAATTTATAAACATGCAAGTCAATAAATACAGGAGTTCAAATCATTGCTGCATCAAACTGTCACTGAAAACATTCGTGCAGTGATGTGGAAGGATCCTCAGTTTTGTTCAGATTTCATCAGAGCCAAGACTTTATCTAAAAATATCTTTCCATCAGCAGATTTGGGAAGCACTGAGCGTGGAAACCACAACATCAAGACAGGATCAGAGTTATCATGCACACAAAACTCCCATATTTACAAAAAAAGGGTAGAGTCTGATTTACACTTACTATATCTAGCAGACATTTGATTTCCATAATGCTTCCAAGGAATCCCATGGCTGATATAAAAGTAATAGCAGATCCAGTTCCAAGTAATAGACATGAAAGATACACCACAAGCTGGTTCCTGCCTGAAGAAACTGTAACACAGTGCATTCATACTGTCACTTTTTTTTAATTTACTTTTCAGAATTCCACTTTAAAAACCTTATTCCACAAAAGAAGAAAAACAACACCCACAAATAATTAAATCTTTGCAATACTTTGCAATACTTTGCAATGCCATTACTGAAAGGATGAAAACAGTAGAATGATACAAAGGCATTATTATTATTAATTATGCTGCCTACAGTCACAGAAAGAAAAACTATGTATTTTCAGGAGATCAGAGAATGGTAACAACATATGAGATGTAAACAGAAAGTAATTGCAAAATGTGAACCACTCACAATGAAATCAGAGAGCAATTCCAAGCTTACAGATCTTTTCTGTTTGCCAAAAATTAGTAGCACATTTACAAACCCTGTGTGGACATTGATACAGTTCTCATTAAATCCAGGCTCAGTTTCAATGCTATCTTCCCTCTCTGTCGCTGATGACTTTTCCCCTTTCCACATTAACCAACTTTGCTTAGATATGGAAAGTAGCAGAGGCTTTGAAGGCTTTGATTGCTTCCGTCCCAAGTGCTTCCTCCTTGAATTACTGTCTTGGACAGCTCCTATCCCATCAGCTGAGAATTGATGCCCTTTGGCATAGCCAAGGCAGACAACTCTTTAAGATCACAGCTGTTGATGACCCAAAACTTAACTTCCCTTTGAAACAATTTGATAGGCAGTCTGGAAAAAAAGGAATATCTATATGGAGAGGCCCAAGCTCCAACTTGTGTTCATTCTACCCAAATACCCTCCTAAATGATCTATAATCTTGTCAAATGCGGGCCAGATGCAGCCTGGTGAATTATATAAGTGATCAATAGAACTGATTTATATTTCATCTAGAAGTCATAGATGGAGAGAGATAAATTGTATAAACTACAACCATCTATAAATGGTAGCTATATTGGTATATTTCCCCCTGTTTTGATAATCGTATTGTCTAACCTGAACATAAGGAAAGACCTTTTCACTCTAAGAGTGACAGAGCACTGGCACAGGCTGCCCAGAGAGGTTGTGGAGTCTCCTTCTCTGGAGACATTCAAAATCCTCCTGGATGTGCTCCTGTGTGACCTGCTCTAGGTGATTCTGCTCTGGTGTTGGGGTTGGACTTGATGATCTTTCAAGGTCCCTTCCAATCCTTCACATTCTGTTATTCTGTGTAATGAGGTAAAATACAACAGAAACAAAAATACCTAATAACCTCTGCATTTCAATCCAATACTGCCACCTTGTGAAGGAAAAAAATATGAATCACTGTTTGTTGATTTATCCTGCAATCACTGGAAACAAAAGACAATTTCTATTTATACTCACATAAGACACTGAATAAATTGTTTCTGTCAAATAAAAGCCACAAGCCAAATGTCAAAATCATAAGACCCAGAGCCTGGGGGAAAAAATAAAATAAAAATAAAAAGAAGGATTATTGGTCTGATTCAAAACATTACCAAAAAAAAAAAAAAACACAAACATATTTTGAAACTGCTAAATAACAAACCCAGAACTTTTACCAGGAAAATTCCATTGAAGACATTTAAGTAGTACTTCTGTACTAGTATTTTATCTCTTACTTTCATTCTGTTTTCAGTTTTGCATCATAGCTGAAAAATAGAAAAGCACACATTCAGTCCAGTATGAAACAGATGTAACAAAACCTGTAAATTACAATGGGATTTAGTCATTCAGATAATGCTTTACAAATTTGAACAGTCATGGAATCATAGAATCATAGAATTGTCAGGGCTGGAAGGGACCTCAAGGACCATCTAGTTCCAACCCCCCTGCCACGGGCAGGGACACCTCACACTAGATCAGGTTGCTCAGAGCCACATCCAGCCTGGCCTTAAAAACCTCCAGGGATGAGGCTTCCACCTCCTCTCTGGGCAACAATACAATTATAGCTATAATTATATTTATAATTATAAATATAACATCATTGTAATAAGTATAAGCATAGATATAAAATCTATGTGTACATAACTATATAAAGTGAAGCTTAAATTCTTACCTAATCATATCAGTTTGGAGCAAATACCATGAAGTTTGCAATGAGGCAAACCCTCATGGTGTAAGACTTCTTCCTAACATCCAATCTGAATCTACCCACTTCCAGTTTTGCTCCATTCCCCCTAGTCCTATCACTATCTGACACCCTAAAATGTCCTTCCCCAGCCTTCTTATAGGCCCCCTTGAGATACTGGAAGGTCACAATAAGGTCTCCTAGGAGCCTTCTCTTCTCTAGACTGAATAGTCACCTCATACACTGACCAAAAAGCCAATACCATTAGAAACATCAAGGTGGTGCCTGGTTTCAATTGCCCCTGGTGTACTGTACATAGGTATTTTTAGGTTGCTTTTTTCCTTAAAGACATTTGGAGGCAGCATGTATGAAGGCAGATTCACATTGCAGAGATGGCAAGAGTTACAGACCCTGGACATATCCTTGTCCATGGTAAGAGTTACAGAGCATAGGCATAGTGATCATAGAATCCAGGGCACCAGGGCAGAGTAGAGAGGTAGAAGAACTTCCCTAGACCTGCTGGACACACCTTTCTTGATGCATCCCAGGATCCCATTGGCTCTCTTGGCCACAAGAGCATAATGTTGTTCCCTGGAGAACTTGCTGTCCACCAGCACTCCAAGGTCTTTCTCTGTAGAGCTGCTTTCCAGCAGGGCAGCCTCTAACCTGTACAGGTGCCTGGTCCTTTTCCTCTCTTCAGCTACAGACCCATAGTTCATTAGGTTTTGTTTTCCAGCTTGCTTGCTCCCCTCCAGTCTTTAACATATTGCAGATATCTACCATAAGATTTGGCTCCCAAAACAATATCTCTCTTCTGGCTTCTTCACTCAGGGAGACACTAACTGACTTTGCTGACCTTGGCTGCGTAGCTTTTATTTTGGCTAAGTCTAATATCTCCACTTTCTGTCTCTTGTCCCTTGTGTACAGGGGTGTAAGGGGAGAAGGCAGGGAAGGGAGAAGTTGTTGCAGCTCCCCTGGTCTTTGACCAGGGCAGGTGCCCTTGTGCTGTTCATCAATTGCAAATATTTGTGAACATTGTAAATCCTGTATATTTTTTACATCTTTATTGCATTCCATTGTAGATTGTAGTTTTGCTTGTAAATACAGCTTTCATTTTACTTCTATTGAGCTGGTCTGGCAAAGTTAATGTGGGGGGGGGGTGGGGGGGGAGGGGAATTTTCAACCCACCACAATATTATTACTAATATCATCATTGTCAGATACAGTATCTTCCGAGCCCACCAAGATTTTTATGCACAGTGAAACTCCTTAATTTTTTTCCCCCTCCTCATGTTCACTTCAATCTAATTTGCCTGTTCTGGCATTTTGTTCTGCCTGGTTTTGTGGTGCAACCAGAGAGGAGTGCAAAAGCAGCAGGGTTAGAAGATGGTTCCTGCGACAGCAGCCAGCTGCCCTTGTCCCACACTTCTCACGGGTAAAGCAGCAGGCACACACACATGCACAGACACTAACCAGCACAGGCATACTCTTCCTGAAGTATTTTCTTATGCAAAGGGATTTGTTTGAAAGGAATTGTTCTTGTTGCTTGTCAGAATCACTGCAGATTGATTACAATAAGAAGTCATGCTTTCTGTTGTTTGTAAAACAGAGGAGGAAGGGGAAATGACAAGGATGAAGCTTCTGTGGTCACAAAAAACATCCTCTGTTAACAAGAGATTTTACATACAAAACATATGTTACATATGTATCAAATTTGTTGATTAGAAGAAAAGATTGAGCATACACAAGCTCACAAGATCCCCACTGCTTGGATTATAAAACTTCTGTTACTGAATCACAGAATGAGGAAAGCTCCAACTTCTCACCCCAGCTCTGCAATGGATTTGGGTTGATAATGCACCACATAAACTCATGGACTTGAATTAGATAAATGGCTTTGCATTTCCCTGACGAAAATTCACTACCATGAAGAGTAATTAAACAGAATTTTCAAACCCAGAATGCATTAAAACACTAGTGCAATGCATTGCTCTTGTAAAACCCCCTGAACAGTTAGATATTTAACTTGAAAACTGGCATCTGCAATAATTTTGTTGTTGTAACTATGTGGTTTCAATGCTTTTTTTTTTTGAGCCAGTCTAATAATAACTCTGTTTAACTTAAACCTGAAATATTATTTTAATGAAATTATGTACATTTTATAATACATTATTTCCCAAGAAAGTCCCAAGAAAGCTCTCAGTGTTTCCATCCTACCTTAAAGAGCACAGCCTCATAAAAATACATTTCTTCCTGAAGTCAAGCTTAACCACAACCTTATCACAGGGCAGTTTTGTCCTGTTGATCAGCCCTGGCTTCCTGGTTACAGGCAACAGGCCTACAGAAATGTCTTTTTTTATTGGCAAAGTTGTTTGCTAAATGCATGACACAGTGGCTGTGGTCTTCAGTCACCATGATCACAGTGAAACTCATGTTACACAACATGTCTCAAGTGCCCATTCAAATCAGCATTTCAGGACTTAGCCACATTGAAAAATTCAGGCCATATTGTACTCTGTAAAGTACAAAACATTGCAAGGTGGGTGTCACATAGAGGCATTTCCCTTGGTTTAAGATTTAAATGTCTTATCCATAACACCAGTGAGAAAATACAAGCAGTTGGCCTTGAATCCAATATTTTGCAGTTAGCATCTGTAAGTCTTTCAAAAAGGCACTCAGTTTATTTGAAAGACAATGGGGAAAAAACCTACTGTCCTTGGGAGATCCTTTTCCCTTGCTTACAAAAGTGCTCAATTTCTGTGTAAAAACTGTATTTAACTTTTAGCTCTTTTTTTTTTTTTCCTCTTATACGTGTCTTTGCACCTTTGTATTCCTAATCAGACTTTAGGGACAGATACATTCCCCGTAAATACCATTACACATGAAAATTACATTGTCTGGACCTTCCCTGCCCCCTAGGTGTTCAAAAAAAGATTGGATGTGACACTTGGAGCCATGGTTTAGTTGTCAGGAGGTGTTAGGTATTAGGTAATAGGTTGGACTTGATGATCTCTGAGGTCTTTTTCAACCTGGTTGACTCTGATATTATCTTTGGTAGATGGAATTGTGTGGAGCCTTTAATTCTTCGACAGGGTGTTTCTCCAGCTCTGAAGTAATTTATATGTGAACTTTTCTGATCTTTTTTTGGAATTTTTAACCACTATTTTTTGTTCCCTGCAATCCTCTATATCAGTACAGGCTGGGGGATGAAAGGATTTGAGAGAGGACCTGTCAAGAAGCACTTGGGGCAATGTGTGCTCACAGCCCAGAAGACCAACCAGACCCTGGGTTGCATCAAAAGCAGTGTAGCAAATGGGTAGAGGGAGGTGATTCTACTGCTTTATTCCTCTGGTGAGACCTCACCTGGAGTATTGTTTCCAGCTCTGCAGTCCTCAGTGCTGGAAAGACCTGGACCTGTTACAGCTGCAAAAAATGCTCTGAGGGCTGAACACCTCTCTTATGAAGAAAGGCTCAAAGAGTTGGGGTTGTTCAGCTTGGAGAAGGCTCCAGGAAAATCATATTGCACCCAGAAAAAAAAAAAAAAAAAAAAAAGAGACAATCTTTTTAGAAGGGTCAGTTGCAACAGGACAAGGAGTAATGGTTTTAAACTAAAAGACAGTTGACTTATACTAGATATAAGGAAGAAATTTTTTACAGCGGGGTTGGTGAGGCACTGGCACAGGATGCCCAGAAAGGTGGATGTGAGGGCGATCTGGCTGAGACATCTGTCACCCCATTGATCGCCAGGGTTGATTCGGCTGATCTGGCTGGCTAGGTGGGTGTCCCCTTCCTCCCTCACCGCTCCATGTGCGTCCCTCCCGAAGCTGCGCGCTCGGTCGAAGAGGACGACCTTCCCCGATAGAGACGGTACCGTTCATCGGTCAAGGGTATACAGTAGCTGCGCTCCCCTGCTAGAAACTCCAAACAAGCTCAAGGTCCATTTGTAGGAGAACGTAGGGTAGTCAAGCTTCCAAGACTGCAGACACATCCAAGTGAGGCACTGCATGGGGCAGTCTGCCATTGTTTGCTGGAGGGCTGAGCCCAGAGAGTGGTGGTGAATGGTGCCACATCCAGCTGGCAGCCTGTCACTAGTGGTGTCCCCCAGGGATCAGTGCTGGGCCCCATCCTGTTTAATATCTTTATTGATGATCTGGATGAGGGGATTGAGCCCATCATCAGTAAATTTGCAGATGACACCAAGCTGGGAGCAGGTGTTGATCTGTTAGAAGGTAGAAGGGCTCTGCAGAGGGACCTTGACAGGCTGGACAGATGGGCAGAGTCCAACAGGATGGCATTCAACAAGTCCAAATGCCAGGTGCTGCACTTCGGCCACAACAACCCCATGCAGAGCTACAGGCTGGGGTCAGAGTGGCTGAGAACAGCCAGGTGGAAAGGGACCTGGGGGTACTGGTTGACAGGCGCCTGAACATGAGCCAGCAGTGTGCCCAGGTGGCCAAGAGAGCCAATGGCATCCTGGCCTGCATCAGGCATAGTTTGGCCAGCAGGAGCAGGGAGGTCATTGTACCCCTGTACACAGCACTGGTTAGGCCACACCTTGAGTACTGTGTCCAGTTCTGGGCCCCTCAGTTTAGGAAAGATGTTGAATTGCTGGAGCATGTCCAGAGAAGGGCAACGAGGCTGGTGAGAGGCCTTGAGCACAAGCCCTATGAGAGAGGCTGAGGGAGCTGGGACTGTTTAGCCTGGAGAAGAGAAGGCTCAGGGGAGACCTCATTGCTGTCTACAATTACCTGAAGGGAGGTTGTAGCCAGGAGGGGTTTGGTCTCTTCTCCCAGGCAACCAGCACCAGAACAAGAGGACACAGTCTCAAGCTGCGCCAGGGGAGGTTTAGGCTGGAGGTGAGGAGAAAGTTCTTCACAGAGAGAGTGGTTGGCCATTGGAATGTGCTGCCCAGGGAGGTGGTGGAGTCACCATCCCTGGAGGTGTTCAAGAGGGGATTGGACGTGGCACTTGGTGCCATGGTTTAGATAGGCATGAGGTGTAGGGTGACAGGTTGGACTCGATGATCCTTGAGGTTTCTTCCAACCTTCTTGATTCTTGATTCTTGATTCCTTGGAAACTTGCAAAGTCAGGCTGGGTGGGGCTCTGAGCAACCTGCTCTAATTAAAGATGTTCCCAATTAATTGCGAATGCCAGTTTATTCTGAACGCTGAGTATCGGTCCATTACTTAAAAGAATATAAAATAAATTTTAAAACTGCCCGAAAACAAAGGGGCTGCGAAGTACTTTGTCCCACGCTGACACCTGACGCGAAACGCGGACTGCTTGCGAAGTTTGGATCCTCCCGCTTGCCGTCCAAGCCACCGCTTCTCGTTGCCATGGTGACGCTCCTGGTTTAACAGAGCGGTGGCGATGCTCTCCTCGTCCCCACGGAGAGTCTGACCAGGGGCCGTTGGGGCCTGCGGGGTTTCAGGGCGGAGGGGCGATCGGTCTCCGGAAGGAGTCAGGAAGGAGGGGGCTCCCGTAGGAGTTCGGCTGAAGGAGAAGTGAGTAGCTATTTGGACATCGCAGGGTCTGAGTGCCTTCAGAAGCGGACTACACGTCCCGGCGTGCAGAGTGGTGGCTCCGCGGTCCCTCCGGGAAATGACAGTGGGCGAGAGGCCTCCCCAGCGCGGTGCCTCCAGGGGGGTGTAGTTTCTCTTAGTGAAGGATTGCTTCTCGCTGTCACGGCTGAGATGCTCTTCAGCGTGTCCTTCCTCCTGCTCCAGGAGCGGGTGAGGGACGAGAAGCTGCTGACTGGGTCTGGAGTGCTTCCCCTGTTCCCTGTTTAGGGCTAGCGGTGACGAAAGGGGTGGGGATGGTGAAGGATCCCTTCCACTCCTGCCTGAATCATTGTACAAGTCTTATACTTCTGTGCATTATGCCATTTGTCACTGCTTTCTCTGTATCAATACAATTTTATCCAGTGTTTTCTGGATTCTTATTCATATGCTGTTTGGGTTTTTTTGTTTGTTTGGTTGGTTTGGTTTGGTTTTGGGGTTTTTTTTGTTGTCGTTGGGGTTTTTTGGGTGGTTTTCATTTTTTGTGTGGTTTTTGTTTGTTTGTTTTTAATATGCATTCATTGTTTCAAGCTTTTGTTTGTTTGTTTCTTTTCAGTTATATGCATGGGGAGAAAAAACCTTGTGAGGCTTTGGTTGTAGCACAGATTCTGTCCACAAGGATTAGAAAGCAGGCAGAGGTTTTTGATACTCAAATTTTGTCACATTTGCAAAATACAGGGGGGGTAAACTAAGGGGAGATTCTGTTATCATAAACTTTTTTTTTTTTTTTTTTTTTTTTTTTTTTTTTTTTTTTTTGCTTGCTGGTATGGAATAAGATGTTCAGAACAAACTTCTGGTTTTCCTTTTCATGTTTTAAGCCAACTGTTCAATAAACACATCTGAATAAACTTAGATTAAATGATCACATGCAATGCTGAAAATATTTTCATTGTGTAGCTTTGAAACAGATTAGACACTATGGAAAGTAGAACATCAGAAGACATTGAAGAAATTGAAAAAGAAATAGAAACTGAGCTAAGCAGAATCAGTGTTTCTTCCTGTGAGGCAGATGATCCAGACACAGAGGTAGCAGATGAAGCTTTGAGTGACAGCGAGGCAGTAAGTATTCAGTGGGCTAAAACTGCATCTATTTCTGCTCAAAAGTAGTGCAAGCATTGGAAATCTTATCTGATGAATGAACTTTTTCTGACATATCTACCCTGAAGATTTCTTCTGAAAAGTAGTCTCAGTGGTATTGCTTCATAAAAAATGCAACTTCCAGTGGTGACAATAAAAGATATTAATGCCAGTATACTGCTTTAATAAGAAAATCAAGGCAGTAGATAATGATTTGGTTTAAAATCCTCTGAAGATAGAAAATTTTATTAAAGCTAATGAGGTAGATTAAATCTGAATGAATAAACCAATGATTCTTCCTTTATCTCTGTATTTAAATCTTACAGAAGACTGTCTTGTGTTTGAAGACTTCCTAATATTAATTTTATATAAACTGGTGTTTCAAGTCCTCATTTTTGGATGATTTCTTACTTTGGGGATAGATTTTCCTCTGAGATCCTAACAGTTATTTTGGTCCTCTTCAGACTTCTAGCAAAGAGATTGATCTATGGAATATTACAGTAGATGATATTAGTCATGTGTGACTGTAAATCATGTTTGACAGGAAATAAAGATAAGCAAAGACATCAGTGATAATTATTTATACACTCAATTGTTGAATGCTGTTAATGGTTGCTTCAGTTTACACATCTGAGAGAAGAGAGACCATTTTCCACAATCCTTAGAATAAAAGACAGTCTTTTTTTGAGTAAAAAATACGTAGTATAGGAAACTGAAGTCTCAGATTTACATACATACTTTAAACACTTGGTAAAAATTCATTTCTGTACCTTTTTAAGAAAAAGATTCTGTGCATCATAGGTATTTGTAATTTTTTGTCTTAAAGTTTCCTTTACTCTCTTGGTCCAAGACACTTACAAGAAAATGTTAATTGAAACATGTTTCCAAAGACAGGGGATAAGTTGTTGGTAAAATGTGCTCCAGTATGTAATTAGAATGTAATTAAAAATTAGAATTATTGATTCTTCAGTGGGTGATAAGACAATGGGAAGAGTGCAGGAATTGGGAACAGATTTGGTAGCAATTGCTACTAAGACTTCATCAGTGCTTTTGAAGTGAAGCCAAAATGAGTCTTTATTCTTGGATGCCAAGTATTTACCTCTGGTCATAGCTGTGAGATGAAAATGTAGAATTTATGTCAAATGTTTGTGTTTTTTCTAGATTTCAGATGACTTGCCAGAGTCAGTTCTCTCCTATTTAAACTTTATAAAGAGCAGAAATCAAGATGCTGAAAAACTCATACTTCAAGACTTAGAAGATGAAGAAACTACAAGTAAGCAAGGATCACGGTTGAAATATTTGTGTACCTTACATTGTCAGTGGAAATTAGACTAAAAATAAAAATCCTCAGTAAAACAATGCAAACTTTTGAGCAGGGCAAGCAGCCAAATGAATTCATGCTGAAAATCTCTAGGAATAATAACATACAGTGCTGTCCTCCATGATTAATATCTGATTATGAATTGAACTTTCTAAAAATTCACCTGATGGCTAAACCATAGATGAAGACACATTGCAGGATAGTCTCAGAAACAGGACCTAGGCCAGACTCTTCATGAAGGTCTAAAATCAAGTCACTAGCCAAGGTTAACAGTTCAAGATACAATTGAATCCCATGGGATATATTTAAAGTCTGTCTTTAGAAATGCCTGGGCTAGCATTAAATGCAATTGCCTTGTAATTGGGAATGATACTGTTGTGCCAGCTGTGTGACTGAAGCAAGCTTATAGTTTATATGCCAGAGAGCTGCCATTGTCTGTTCCATTCTAGTTTATCACATCATTTTGGGGTTCGTACTCATTTAGTGTAACTGATTTTGTGAACAAAGGTTTAATATTTTCGATAGACCTTGATATTTGTCAGTTTTTGGCTCATCTAAATACAAGTTCTATGGTATTTTTCTACACAGAAGATGTTCTGCTGTGTTCTGTGCTGTGGAGTTCTCTTTCATGTTTGCTGTCACTGAATTCTTACAATGTCATTGTGTACCACTTATGCATATTTGCTGCTTTTAGTGTAGAAAATGTTTCCCACATATAGAATGGGCTGGGTTGGAAAGGATCTCCAAAAGTCACCCAGTCCAACCCCCTCTGCAGTCAGCAGGGGCATCCCCAACTAGATCAGGTTGCCCAGAGCTCTGTGGCATCTCACCTTGAATATCTCCATGCATGGCGCCCCAACCACCTCCCTGGGCAACCTGTTCCAGTGTTCCACTACCCTCATGGTAAAGAACTTGTTCCTAACATACTATCTAAATCTACTCTTCTCTAGACTTGAGTAAAACTTGGGGAGGGGGAGCTGGGGAAAGGGACAGGGAAAGTGTTAAGAGTTTTAAAGGGAAAATAAACCAAGAAACCTTCATTTTATTTAAGACAATATAGTTGCTGAGCAGTATAGAGCAGAACCGAGTTCTGTGATTCTGTGACTAGCAAGGGATTTCCTCTCTGTGTACTAAGTTATATATTTATTTCTTCCTTAGGTAATGTTCATGGAGTAGCTTCTTGCCATGCTTCAGATTACTTGTCAGAATTGGCTTCTGAAGATAATGAAAATCCAGAGCAATTGAAGGAAAGGGTATTCTTTCTTTAAGCAATATTTACAGTGAATAAAATTCTATTAAGTAATCTAGATCACTTGCTCTTGCTTTGCTGGCATCCTATGGAGACCTATAGATATGTTCCATTTGTTTCTTCCAGACTATCCAGAAGGCACTAAGATAAGTTTGTATATGGTGTTCTTTGGAACTGGGACATCAGCTGTAGTGTCTCTAAGTTTTAACATTTGGAATAAATTCTCTGTTTCAGTAGTTGAGATGCTGGGCACAAAAATCCAAACCAAATAATCCTTTGTTGTTAAATTATTGGCAGAATATTATCTCAGTAGTATGATAAGATTTTTAAACTTCTCTGTCTGAGAATGATGATCAGGAGGATGTGCTCCTATTAATCTTACTCCTAATATATTCCATTATTATATAGAAAATGTGAACCTAATAATCTCTGCAACTTTCAAATGCAGAGGATTTTACTGAATAACTTGCTGAAGTTGTTAGGAAAATACAAACCTGCATTTAATTCAATAACTTTTTGTTTATTGCCTGGCTTTTATTAGTGAGCACTTTTGCAAACATGGTTGGTTGGGGTTTTTGTGTTCTCAGAGGACCATTGTTTAGAACAGCACAATTACTTTGTGACTTTAGCTGCATTGCAGATACTAATATATGCTCTGAGCATGTGATGAAGAGATGCTCACTGAGCAGGAATTCTTGCCAATAAAGAACAATGAAAGAAATATAGCAATCTTCACGCCCATAGCATTATTTTCAAACAGACTTCTTCAGAATTTACTCTGTAACTTGTCCTTCCCCTCTGTACATAACAGTATTAATGTATATAGTGCTTAGTTCTACAGAATGTAAAACAACTCCCAAGTGCAAACCATGCATTTTTCCAAGGCAAAATGTGAAATGTGTTTTTAAAAGATCCAGAGAAGTATTATGTATTTGGGAAAATACTTCAGTATTTATTACACTAGAAAACATCCTTTTGACTGATATGTTTGCATTGTTCAATGTCTGAAGATTCTAGGCTGTAGTATGTTTTGTATTGTTGTACTTGTCATATGATGAAAAAAGTGGTCTTTGTTCTGGAAAATTTTTATCATGTTCTGCTTTAAAATTTTGTTTCCTGTTTCTTAATGCCAATGTTAGGTACTGTTTGAAATTGAAAATGAAGACCTCCAGATTGCTACAACACCTAGTTGTGATGGGAATGATAATGAGGTCACTGATGACCATTTTCTTACAGGTAAGCAAATACATTAGTCATTTGGTTGAGTTGATCTTTAGCATCATAACCCTATTTTCTGTTTTCATGAGCATCATGGCAGTCTTTGTAAAGAATTAGATGGTACAGTATGCAGTAGATTTTGATACTTTATGAATCGGACATGAGTAAATGCCTGTGCTTTTATCTCATTTCAGGATCACAAAATTATCCTTGTATTTGATGTCTTGATAGAAATTTGTTTTAAAAGATGCTACTCAAAAAGTGATTTAAATTGTTCTGAGCACAAAGGGAAGCCAGATTGGTGGTACTAAGCATGTTATGCTTTTAGCTTTTTTCAGTTGTATAGGCTGGGAACATTTCCCTTTGACACAGCCTTTGAGTGTTTTGAGGTGGAGTACATCGTTTATAAAATCCCTGCTGATAGCCACAGAAGAAAATTCATCCTGAAGCCTAAGTGTAATCCTGAACTATGTATTGGTAGAACAAGCATGGCTGTAGCAGAGTCAGTAAATGTGCATCATGATAATATGACATCTCTGACAGAAAACACTCACATTGTAGTTCTAATTTCTTGGTGAAATTTCTTGGTGAATATTTTCTGGCTGCACCATCACCGAATCCTTTTCTTGTCAATATTTTTAGACTGTTTAATGTCTCCCAGTGATTATAATGAAATTAAAAGGTTTGCTTGTTGGATTATAAATTTGTAGCTGATCCTGGAATGAGCATAAGCCTTACTCATCGAGAAGCAGAAGAGAAGTCTAGACAAGAATTAGAGCAGTGGAAGAAAAGACAAAAGGAGCTTGAAGATGAGAAAAAGAAAAAGTGGAAAGCTGAGAGAGAAGCACAGGAAAAACGGAATGAAGAGGAGCATGCAAGAAGGGTGCAACGTCAGGAGGAATTTGAGGCTGAAAGAATAAAGTTAGAGCTGCTTCGTAAGGTAATCAATGATATTGAAGCCAATCTGTTCCCATCTAGACTATACACATTCAAGATCCAGTGTGAAAAGGAAAGTACTATCCCAGACTGTCCTAAACTCTGTCTACTTGTGATACCAAATTGAGATGTAGGACATATTTAAGTACAGTCTGTTGGGGTTTGTGTATTTACTGCTTTGATCAACAGTGAATGAGTTTGCTATGCCAAACATTAAATTATTCTCTTGGCAATATTATTAGTAACACAGCAGTACAATTAAAGGGAGATTGCTCATGCTACTTTCAGAGTGTGCTTCTATTATCTACCTATACTTTCAATGGTTATTTTGCAAATGCAGTTTTCATAAAATCATAGAATAGTTTGGGTTGGAAGGGACCTCCAAAGGTCACCTAGACCCCTGCAGTCAGCAGAGACATCCTCCACTAGATCAGGTCGCTCAGAGCCTTGTCCAGCCTGACTTTGAAGATCTCGAGGGATGGGGGCTCAGCTGTCTCCCTGTTCCAGTGCTCCCCCACCCTCATGCTAAAGAACTTCTTCCTAAAACCCAATCTCAATCTGTTCTTCTCTGATTTCAAACCACTGCCCCTCATTCTATCACTGCAAGCCTTTGTAAACAGTCCCTCTGCCGCCTTCTTGTAGGCCCCCTTCAGATACTGGAAGGCATCTGTCGGGTCTCCCTGGAGCCTTCTTTTCTCCAGGCTGAACCACCCCACCTCCCTCAGCCTGTCCTTGTAGGTGGTGTTCAAGCCCCCCCTCATCTTTAATAGTAGAAGTACAGAATTTGGAGAGGAAGGTGGTAGATGTTTGGGTCATTACTGAGATGCTGACTCCCTGAAGGTGTGGATTTTTCAGTACAGATGCCCAAATCTGATGGAAGTGTGCAGACGTTTATTTTGTTCCACACACACCTGAGTCTCTCATTTTAATTCAGGCATTCACAAAAGTAAACAGCTGGTAAGTCAAAAAGATGGGAGAGATTGGAGAAAAGGTGTTTTGTGATGTTCTAGGCTTTGTACAATATTTATTTAAGTTAACCTTTTTGTGCAGAAACACCAAGCATCAATAGAAGATGAGTTACAGAAGGAGAAGAAAGCTTGGAGAGACAAAATTATGCAACATGAGGTAAGGTTGTACAGTGATCTTTTTGAGACCAAATGTTATTCTGGAGCAATTAATACAGCAGATTCTGTATATTAATGATAAATATGTGACATCACCTGTCCTATTTTAAAAGTAGTTGAAGTCTATCCCAATTGTTCTGGCCTAGGAATTGATCATGAAGCTGCAGCTGCAAATGGAAGAGGAGAAAAAGGCCTTGGAAGAGCAAAAAGCAAAAGAAAGACAACACCTGGCAGAACAACAAAGGACAGCAGCTGTGAAAATCCAAGCCACATTTAGATCATTTTTAGTTCATAAAAAGTATGCTCCCATCTTAAATGAATGGAAAGATGAAATAAAAAAAAAGCAGAAAATACTAGGAGAAATAGAGAAAGAAATGAAAGAAAAAGAAGAAAAATTAAAGAGGCGAATGGAAGAAAATAGGCAACAGAAAGAAGAGTTGAAGAAGAAACAAGAAGAATTGGAAAGACAGGAATATTTGGAACAGATGAGGAGACGTGAAGAATATGAGAAAAAGAAAGCAAGCCTGAGACCTGAACGAGAAAAACAGCTGCAAATAAGAAGAGATGAACAGAGGAGACTAGGAGAAAAAAGTGTGAAAACTGTCATGAGCAAAAGTGAAGAAAATAACCAAGAAAACACAAAAGAGGATAAGCCAATAGAAAACACAGAAGTAGTAGAGCAGAAGAAGGAACTGAATATGCAAACAGAGGAAGAAAAAGAGAAACAGACTGAAGTGATGGATGAAACAAATAGTTGGATGCTTCCAGCAGGAAGAAATTTGACACCAAGACCAAATGAACTAGACTCTGAGAAGGAGGAACACGCTTCTCAAGTAAATAATGAGAGCATGTATACGAATTCAGTAACACATGTAGAAGAAAATTACTTACAAACTAGAGACCTTAATAAAGCTCCAAGTAGTCCTGCTTCAAAGGATGAATCTGTTAATTTTGGAGCCAGTGACATGGTAGAAAATAAGGCAAACAATATGTGCAGCAGCCCCCCAAATATCAAGCCAGATGCTAGTTGTAGCAAAATCAAAGACCAATTTTCTCAGTCTGAAACAAGGAAGAATGCTGTGTTTCTAGTGGAAGATGCTAATGAAGAAGTCAGAGAGACCTGGGACATAATTCAAGATGTAGAGGAGTGTTCCAGCAGAATAATTCTTCCTGATGATATTGAAAAGAAGAGAATAAACTGGATGAACACATGTAAATCTTGGTCTAAAATACAGGAAGAAAACCAAAGAAAGCAAGTAACTAAAAAGAAACGACCAAGGAAAAGTTCAGGACACAAGATGCCCCCATTAAGTACACAAAAGATAATTCATAGTGGCCCTTGGAGTACTCTGCAGCAGGTAACCACATACAAAATCACAGAAACATTCAGGTTGGAAAAGACCCTCAGGATCACCAAGTCTGACCCAGAGCCCTACTCTGCAGGGGTCACCCCCAAACCATAGCCCCAAGCACCACATCCAAACCACCTTGAAACACATCCAGGCTTGGGGACTCCACCACTTCCCTGGGCAGCACATTCCAATCCCTGACCACTCTTGATGTGATGTCCAATGTCCAGTCTAAACCTACCCAGTCGTAGCTTGAGGCCATTCCCTCTTGTTCTATCACTAATTATCTGTGAGAAGAGACCAGCAGCAGCCTCTCCACATCAATGTCCTTTCAGGTAGTTGTAGAGAGCAATGAGGTCTCCCCTCAGCCTCCTCTTTTCCAAACTAACCATCCCCAGCTCCTTCAGTCTCTCTTCATCAGATTTATTCTCCAGGCCCTTCCCCAACCTTGTTGCCCTCCTCTGCACTCACTCCAGCAGAAGATTTAGGATGTAGTGTGAAACCATACCATCACTTCTTCTTTTGAATTTGTTATGTCAGGAGAATGCTGGAAGAGAAGGGGAGTGTCACTGATAATACATGCTTACTGTGTGTGTTCTATGGAACTCAGAATTTTCTCTGCACCAGTGCAGAGTAAGGCAATGAGAATGACTTTTGAATTCCTGTCAGCATTGTGGAGCAGACTGGTGGGATTATTAGTGTTCAGATGATTAATAGCATCTTAAGCCTGTAAAAGACAAGAGCTCCTAACTCCTATTTTCTGCTAAATTAACATGGTTTTGCCTTGATATCAGGGTCCTCATTTCATCCCCTGCTCATCTAGCCACTTAGTTTTGAGAAGACCAGTCTCTTCCAGAACCAAGGCATTGCTCCTCAACTTATAGATGATGTTTTGCCATAAAGAACCTCTCTTGGTTGTTATTTATGATAGTGTGATGGGAAGCAATTCAAATATTATTGCTTGCTTTGCTTATTGTTAATCTTCCACATGTTCAAATTCAATTTCACTAGCACAGCATCAGTTTTATTTATTTTAGAGTGGTTTTTAGAATCAGATTGTTTCCATAATACTTCTTCAATAATATCCTGCTTAATGCTGTCCTGCACTGCAATTTGGAATTACCTGTTAAAAGCCTCACCATTTGGCAAATTTTATTTCAGGTTACAAATATTTGTTTTTTATCTGAAATAACAATCCTACAGGAAAAAGATAACTTTGTAGTTCAACATAGTTAGAGAGAGGCAGGAGATACAAATACAACAAGCAAGTATATTTGTTCCTATCTGTAAATTATTCCTGATCTGTTAATTATTGCAGTGCTTTGAATATGAAAAAATATTACAAAAAAAAAAAAACCACCTTTGTGAGAGCTAATTGTGGGATGGGATTTTTTTAGGTTTTTGTTGTTGTGTGGTGGTTTTAAGGCTAGTCTGGTATGGTTAATGTGGGAGGGAAATTTTAACCCACCACATGTTGTTGTTTGCTTTCTGCAAGCTATGTTTTTTTAAAGTTAGAGGCTCTGAAACTTCTTTCCAGTGAGAGTGACAGAGCACTGGAACAAGCTGCCCAGAGAGGTTGTGGAGTCTCCTTCTCTGGAGACTTTCAAACCCCACCTGGATGCATTCCTGTGCAGACTACTCTAAGGGATCCTGCTCTGGCAGGGGGGGTTGGAACCAATGATCTCTTGAGGTCCCTTCCAACCTCTGATATGCTGTGATACTGTGATAATAACCTTCTCCCATTTAACAGATGAAACTCACCATTGCCCTCTCTTTCTCTATGAAAGGGTTAGGATCATTTGCTTGCATTTTCTAAAGATTTAGTAGAATGTAACTTTGATCTCTTCCCTTTAAAAGAAAATAACCACAATGTGCCATTATACAGTGAATGTTCAATATACAAACAGTTAAATTTATGTATCAATATATGCATTTAGGTGACAACACTTACACTTGAAGATTTACCAGCTTGTAGTCTCTCAACATTATCTCAGTGTTCAAGTCTTCAAGTTTTGACTCTGAGGCGCTGTGGACTTGTAGCACTGGAAGGACTAAGTAACTGCAAAGACCTGAAGTATATCAATGTGGAGGTATCAGGCATATATGATTTTTTTATTATAACCTGGGGGGGAATTACCAGTATTGCTGCTTAAGTGCTTATGCAGTTGTGTCCAACTGAATATATAACTTTTAGTGTCTTGGGAGCAAAGGAATATCCAAAGGAAACCTGCAGGCATCTCTGCCCACAGCTGAAGGTAGCAACTCAGCGTAGTCATCCTGTTAATTCATGAACAGGAATTAGACTCTTTGGCTTAATTGCTTTGTTACAAAGATAGGGAATTTAATTTCTTATGTTTGAATGTCTGCAGGTGGAAAACAGAAGAAAACAGCAGGGGTAGCAAATAGTGAAATGAAAATCTGGGGAAGCATGATTAAAATGATCTGGGAAGGGGATGTTGAAAGAGCAGGATCATTTGGGCAAGGAACATAAGCTGAGGACAGTGTTAATGCTTCTGACCAAAATATCTCTAAAATGTAGATTTTAATTGTTAGTAAACAGGATTCCAGCAAAGTCATAGCTCTCTTAATTAGTGTCTGGTAAATATGATTTCTATGCATTTTTTGTTTCGGTTCAGTCTCCCAGGATTTGGGAAGGTAGGAAAGCATATATGGAAAAGACTACTCTGTCCTTACCTTCTCCTTACACTTCTCATTTGAACTTCTGGATGTTTTCAGAGTCAAAATGGGGTTCAAAATATATTTTTGGTCTATCCCAGGAGGATAAAAAGGCATCTTCTATGACTCATCAATTAATTTTTCTACTGGAAAGAAATAGAGATACCCTTACTCCTAGCTGGAAGTTTAGGAGTAGAACAAGCAATTATTGCAATCTACCATATTTTCACACTTAATTCTGCTATTTCACTTCAGATGCTATTTAATATTCTCATTGCAGGAAAACAACATTCAGATAATTGACTGTGACCATCTAGAAAATCTCTGTGTTCTGATTCTGAATAAAAATCATCTTACATCAGTTTGTGGCTTAGATGACTGCATAAATCTGCAAAATCTTGAACTTTCCTACAACAGAATCACTCAAATTGGTAAGAAAATTAATGAAAAATTGATCCAATTTGTTCACCACTATTTGAGCTGTTTATATTCAGAACTATACCTTGGATTAAGTGCCAGCCAGCTGCTAACCTCAGGAGACTTAGAACAGACCTGCATTCTTAAAATCACATAGAATATGTGAGTACTCTGAGTTCAGTTTGTCCAAAGAAACAATTAATACAAAGCTTAGCCTTGCAACTGCAGAGAAGTTCAGTGTGTTCCTGACTGACACAGTAAGTTATGTAGAAATTGTGTTATCTCTCTCTGAGGCTTTGAACCGTGCTAACACTGGACTGAATTTTTTCTTTCTACTAAAATGCTGCTCATTTTGGCTCCAAACTACTGTTTCTGCATTTCCCTCCCACTCTGGCTCATTGCTCCAAAGCTGGAAAAAGTTTATGGTAGAATCATGCAAATCATTTAGGCACAGCAAATGGGCCAACCTCTATTGTATTTATTTATGTTTGTTACGGCCAACAATTGGCAGACAACAGGTACCTTTAGCATGCAGTTAACTACTAAGGATTTGCATGCACCAAGACCACTCAACAGATGCATCAGTACATGAAATCTTTCTGCCAGGTTATAGCTGTTTTCTGTTGGCCAGCCAGG
The DNA here is from genome assembly GCF_027791375.1 of Indicator indicator. NCBI lineage: Eukaryota > Metazoa > Chordata > Aves > Piciformes > Indicatoridae > Indicator > Indicator indicator. The sequence goes on along the minus strand of NC_072012.1, from coordinate 46,953,672 downwards.
AATTTTTCATATCCTCTACTTGTACTAGCACTCAGACTGTGAAGTGCTTAAGGGGTTATATTGTGACTCAGATTCTGTCAAGCCAAAAATATTGTATTGTAAGCTTTGTGTTGTGTAGATTTAATACAGATTTGATGAGGATCCAGAGCCTTTTCTACTGACAGAAGGTTAGGAAAGTGTAGTGCAGTGAAAATAACCAAGGGCTTTGCTGTCTCTAAGTGGAGAAACCAATTTTTTTAGAGTGATGCATGGAAGGAAGATCATTAATGGTCTCTCAAAATTAACATTAACAGCTGAGAAAAGGTAGTAGTAAATTGCTGGATCATTACTAGAAAGGGAGCTCTCAAGGCTTGAAAGTAACAAATTTCCTTTAAGAAAGCAGCAGAGCAGATAAAACAAAACTGGGTTGAACAGCTCCCCTTATACTCCAGGGACTTAGGTTTTAGTTCATGACATACTGTAAAAGGCCACCAAAATGCTGGTGATTGTAACTTCAGCATTATAGTCTTAACAGAGATGAATCTTCAGGGATTTGTCCATTGAAATAAAGTCTTATGGCCAAATAAAAAATTAATGGTTGTAGTGAAATAATTATTTTTGTATAAATTGAAACATGAAACCTGAGAAGGTGATTTTCTGTTTGTGTTCTTAGCCTGTGCTAAATCTGAAAGTGTTACTTGGAAAGATTGTAGAGCTGGGAATGGAAAAGAGATAAGGAGACATGGATCTGGCTTTCATTTTTTTTTTTTTTTTTTAGTGATTTAGACTCTTAATTTTCTATATAGTATGTGGAGATACTTTTATTTTCCTGATAGACAGGAGGAAAATAATATGAACCAATTATTAAGCTGATAGATGAAACACATTCACATAAAACATTTATATAATGAAATGGTTTGCACTGTTAAAAACCAGTTTGAAACATGTGACAATAGGATTCCATGATAAATCACAAAGATAAAGTAAACAGGAAATAGGAAAGCTTGGGGTTTGGGTTTTTTTTTTTTTTAATTCTGTAGATTTAGAGGGTTTAATACTGGTATTTGTGAATTTTTTTTGCTCACATGTGAAAATTTGGAATATCAGTATTTGTAAACAAGTGTTTATAATGCCTGAGAATAAAGGTGCCAGAATGTTGATGTTGACTGTAAAATCATATCAGTGCCCTAATGAGAAACAATAAAATAAACTGCCTGAAGAAGGCCATATAATTAGCATTAATGTGGCCAATAGTGATGGTGAAGTTTGTTATTCAGATTCCTCTCATTTGATAAAAATATCTGCAAGAGTACTGTAAGAGTGACATGCTGTTACTGGATGAGATTTAAGAGTATGGCAACTATATGGACTGCTCTAGCTTTGTACAGGCCAAGTGGAGTGAAATCCTCTTGTCCTCTTGTACTTCTGGGTCTCTTTAGCTTGGAGAAGAGGAGACTGAGGGGTGACTTCATTCATGTTCATAAAGATGTGAAGGGTGAGTGTCGGGATGATGGAGCCAGGCTCTGCTCAGTGATGTCCAATGATGGGACAAGGGGCAACAGGTGCAAAGTGGAGCATAGGAAGTTCCGTGTGAACATAAGGAAAAACTTCTTCACTGTGAGGGTGACAGAGCCCTGGAACAGGCTGCCCAGAGAGGTTGCAGAGTCTCCTTCTCTGGAGACTTTCAAAACCCTCCTGGATGCATCCTGTATGACCTGCCTTAGCAGGTCCTAGATCCTTAGATCTTGCTCTCTCAGGAGGGTTACACTGGATGATCTTTCAAGGTCCCTTCCAACCCCCAACATTCTGTTATTCTGTGATTCTCAGTTGCTGAGATTCACTGAGTGAATTTGAGTGAGTAAAAAATCTGGAATCTGTCTTTCTCCTCTCAGAATTGCTCTGAGGATATCTCATTAAAACAGACACGGAATACAGGATTTGTTTGTTGTAAGTAGTCTCATAGGACAAAAATATGTGTAGAGGTTTTAAGATGCTGATGTATTCCTCCCATCTGTAAATCTTGCAGGATGTCCCATAGCAATTTTGGAAGCTGCAGTACTGTGCAATGATCTGTTCACACAGAATCAGAGAATGCTAGGGGTTGGAAGGGACCTCAAAAGATCATCCAGTCCAACCCCCCTGCCAGAGCAGGATCACCTAGAGTAGGTCAGGCAGGAATGCATCTAGGAGGGTTTTGAATGGCTCCAGAGAAGGAGACTCCACAACTGCTCCGGGCAGCCTGTGCCAGTGCTCTGTCACCCTCATGGTGAAAAAGTTTTTTCCTTATGTTCATGTGGAACCTCCTCTGCTCCAGCCTGCACCCATTGCCCCTTGTCCTGTCACTGAACATCACTGAGCAGAGCCTGACTCCATCTACCTGGCACTCACCCTTCATATCTTTATAAACATTAATGAGGTCAGCCCTCAGTCTCCTCTTCAAGTTAACGAGACCCAGCCCCCTCAGCCTTCCTTAGAAGGGAGATGTTCCACTCCTTTCATCACAGAATCACAGAATTGTCAGGGTTGGAAGGGACCTCAAGGATCATGTAGTTCCAACCCCCCTGCCATGGGCAGGGACACTTTCCACTAGTTCAATTTGCCCAGAGCCCCATCCAGCCTGGCTTTAAACACTTCCATCTCTATGGCTCTGTGCTGGACTCTTTCAAGCAGTTCATTCAGCTTTAAGAAAGGCTTTTTCCTAGGCAGTAAGGCTTATTTATTTTTATAATACTTCCATTTTAGTAAGTTAATGTAGGAACTTTTAAGCTTATTATGATTTTTTGATGAATTTTTTTCTTCTCTTGTTGAAATATAACATCAATAGGGGAAAAACTAGAGTTGCCAGAAACCCCTTAAAAATAACACTAAAAACATGAAAAATGTGTCTTAATTGTGCTTTTCCCCCTAAGAATGCATGATCACAAAGTAAGTAATTGGATCAGTAATACACTGGAGTTCAGTGCATATGTTTGTATTTGGAGGATGAATGCTTTGGTTCAAATTTTTCTTACACAAAATGCATCATTTTGACTTGAATTGTAGAACATTCTTTTGTAGGGTGGCTGTTGCTGTTGTGTGTTGGCTAAAATCCTGGCAGTGCTAAGAATAGCAGTGCATAACTGTGGACAGTTGAAAATGCTTCTTTGAACCTACTCATTTTAAGAAAGCATATGCAGGGTTGTTTTTGTTTTTTAATTGGATACCTTTCCATTTTGGAGGAGTTTTTTAATCTTTTTGTCTTTTTTTTTTTATGTTCACTGTCAGCTTTCACACCTGTCTTATTGCTCTTTGTCACACAGAGAAGTTGCTGCAGAGCTGATGAGGAAGGGCTGAGAGACCTGGGGCTTTTTAATCCGGAGAAGAGAAGACTGAGAGGGGATTTAATAAATATTTATAAATATCTGAGGGCTGGGTGTCAGGAAGGAAGGGACATCTTCTGCTCACTTGTGCCCTGGGACAGGACAAAGGGCAATGGATGTAAACTACAGCACAGAAAGTTCCACCTAAACATGAGGAAGAACTTCTTTCCTGTAAGGGTCTCAGAGCACTGGAACAGGCTCTCCAGAGAGGTTGTGGAGTCTCCTTCTCTGGAGACTTTCCAGTCCCACCTCGCTGCGTTCCTGTGTGTCCTGTGCTAGATTCTATGGTCCTGCTCTGGCAGGGGGCTTGGACTCGATGATCTTCAAAGGTCCCTTCCGACCTCTAACATCCTGTGATACTGTAGTAGCTAAGACATCTAACAGAGAGCTGATAGCCAACAGCCTCCAAATACACTTTGCAGATTGCTAAGAGCTACTTCCATAAATATTCTCCACAAGTCTGCCTTTCAACAGAAGGCATTTTCCCATATACTGCTGTAGCTGTTGCTGGTGACACTATATATGAAACAGACAATATCTGGAAATGTGCAGAAGACTTTTATGCTTATTTTTAATTTTGCATGTGTGCAGAAGAAGCATCAAAATACCAGTTGTTTGTATTACATTATTCTCTCAGCGTCTATGTTTCTGTTGGACTGCATTTAATAGTTCCAGAATAGATTGTGATCCCATCGTGTGCAGTTTGGCATGTCTGTTCTGAATGACATTCGCTCTCATTAAGGCAGATGGAAAGGAGATGTAAAAAGCTGCTTTGTGCAGCACACAGGACAGGACATTTCCAGATCCTGTGTTATCACAGGATGTTAGGGGTTGGAAGGGACCTCTGGAGATCATCGAGTCCAACATCCCTTCCAGAGCAGGACCATAGAATCCAGCACAGGTCACACAGGAACACATCCAGATGGGGTTGGAATGCCTCCAGAGAAGGAGACTCCACAACCTCTCTGGGGAGCCTGTTCCAGTGGTCTGGGACCCTTACAGTCAAGAAGTTCTTCATGTTAAGGTGGAACTTCCTGTGCTGCAGTTTACATCCATTGCCCCTTGTCCTATCATAGGGCACAAGTGAGTAGAGGCTGCCCTTCCCCTCTTGACTCCTGGCTCTCAGATATTTATAGACATTGATTAAATCCCCTCTCAGTTTTCTCCTCTCCAGACTAACCAGCCCCAGGGCTCTCAGCCTTTCCTCATAAGGCAGTGCTCCAGTCCCTTGATCATCCTTGTAGCCCTCTGTTGGACTCTCTCAAGTGGAACCCTGTCCCTCTAACTCCCTACTCCTTGCCTTTTCTTACTCTGTGTGTGCAGTCATTCCTCTCTGTCCATCTCCGCAGTAATGCAGTGCTTTTTAAGTTTCCAGTACTGCTATGCTGATAAGTTAAAAGTGTTGATTTAAGGGACCGCTCATGTGAGGGGAGGTGCTGGAAGCTGTTAGTTGAAACGAATTTGTCTTGAGACCACTAGATGGTGCTGGTTCCTTTTCGATGTCTACCTAAGCATGAAAGGAAATTGAGACCTGGATCTTCCAGTCAGGATAGTATGTCATGGACATGGTTGAAATTCTTTCAGAATAATGAAATGTTTGTATGTTTATTTCCAAAAGCACAGTTTGGAAGTTACAGTGTGGGACATTTGGGACATTTGGTTTAGATTTAGGATATCTCTTTAAGATCAGGTGATTGTGTTATGCACTAGGTGCTTTCTATATCTAAATTGCTATATTTGATTGGAGTTTTTAAAATGTGCTGCTATTGGCATTTGATTTTTTTTTTTTTTTGCTTCTCTTTTATCCTTATCATTCATTTTCTTTTTCTTAAATTCCTCTTCTGTATTCTCAATCTATGGTGCAAACTGGTCTTTGGTCTCATAATCCAGTTTATTCTTAGAGAACAATCACAAAGACATTAACATCTGTAAAGCTCACACAGCTTCCTTTTGGGAACTTGGGAAGTTTTGGGTGAAATAAAGATGAGAAAAAGTATTACCTCAAATAACCCTACAAAGAATACATAAAAGAAAAGTAAATTAGGGACAAGCTTTAGTGTTGACCCTTCAGTGCTGGGTTGAGGGTTAGACTAGATGATCTTTGAGGTTTTTTCCAGCCAGATACATTCTGTGATTCAGCAATGCCTTGTTTTAGATATATTTTGGAAAGGAAGTTTGTCCTATCAAAGGTGTTTCAGTACAAATATACAGAACAACTGTTTGGACTCATCAGTGCTACTGGAGAACATCTAATATCTGCAAGACTATGGAGAAACAGTGTGATTTTTGGTGTTCTAGGAGTGTGATTGGGAAAAAAAATCTGTGAAAGAAACAGACATTGACAAGAAGCTTTTCCTTTGCATCTTTGTGGGGTAGAGATTATGCACACTCTTGCTCTTTAGTTGACAGGAGTAAGTTTGTTGAGTGTGGAGTGGCTATAGAAGTGCAGTTTTAAATACTTAAAGGCACTAAACTTTCTTTCTAAATGGCTTCATTAAAAATATTTTATTCCACAATTCCTCAACCAAGATGCACTTAAATAATAGAGGTGGTGCTGGCCTAAGTTTTACCACAATTTGTTCTCATTTTGCTAATACCTTAGAAAGAAGCCTCTTAAAAATGAAATAATGAAAATTGCATTTTCACCATAAGTACTATTTCTGAGGGGTAATTTTCAGAAGGCTGTTGACATTTCACAGAGCCCATAGATTTTGAGTAGGGGTTATATAAATGCTTTAGGCATAGTAAGTATAATTTATCTCTGAAAGAAAGTTCTGTTCCAACAGAAGCTTTAAAGGGGTTATGAATGGCTAAACAGAATCAGAAATCTGTGAACTGTACACATTGTGTATTTTGTAGGGTTAAAATACAGCAGTTATTTATAAACCTTATGCAGGACTAATATTAATTGTTACTGTAGGTAATAAAATTATATTGCAAGTTCCAAGTTTTCATAGTACTTGAAAACCAGCAGTTTTTTATTCCATGATGGCACAATTCAGCTAAAACCTTTAATTTTCAGGTGGTCTGGAAGCATTGAAAAATCTTCAGCAATTAATTTTGGACCATAATCAGTTAATCAGCACAAAAGGTCTTTGTGAGGCACCTACTCTCATTCACCTGGACTGCTCTTTTAATCTTCTCACCCAAGTTGAAGGCATTGAGAACTGTGGCCTACTTCAGATTCTGAAGTTGCAAGGCAATAACCTGCAGGAGGTAAAAGCTGGGGCTGTTCTGCAGGCATCTTTTTTGATGTTGTTTACCTATTATTGTCAGAATGCTGATCATCTGCTCTTTTATTGCTGTGGGTTGTTTCATGCTCTTAGGTAGCCTAATCTTTTTTCTTCCCCTGTTAGAGGGAGGTTTCCCCATAGATACAAACAGCTGGCAGGGAAGCATTTTCTTGCTCCTAAAGTCCTTGAAAAATTGGCCCCTCAGGAATATATTTCCCTCTTCTGTTTATCCAGTCTTCCATTTGTATTATATCACGCTGATTCTTTGTTACAAATCTAACAAAATATTATCATTACAGATGAGTAATATTTCAGGCTGATTTGATGTGTGCTGAGCCTCCAAAAGCTAATGTTTGTGCTGCAGCATTTAAAGTAGAAAAGTAGGAAAGGTAGTTTGCTAACAACACGTCATCATGCTTGCTGACAATGATTCTTTCATGAATCCAAGAGTGGAAAACCAAATAAAGTATGCATGAATAAAGTAGTAAGACTGTGGCTCATGGGGCTTTGACTTCTTTTCTTTCTTTTTATTTTTTTTAATTGATATGGAATAATCAGATTAGGTAGAGGACATTAAAAAATGCCACCTGATAGGCAGAAATTTTGTGTGACAACTGTTATCTACAGAAGAAGGAAATGCGACATTTATCCAAAATGGGTTTTGTTTGTATTTAGTAATAATTTATGAAGTGTCTGGCAAGTATTCCATTATTGTTTCCCTAATTTATATTCATTTTAAATAACCATCTCTTTTCTGTTTAGCTTCCAAGACTGGAAAATCATGTTCTCCTAAGAGAACTCTATTTGGATGACAATAGCATTTCTGCTGTCGGAATGCTTTCTTTGTATTGGTTGCCTCTATTGCAGATTCTTTTGCTATCTCAAAACAGGTAAGCAAGAAACATTCTTCTTTGTAGAAAACTGGTAAAGAAGAATTTAATAACACAGCATTTGTCTGAACAGTGTAATTCTCAGTATGGTTAAAACATCACTGTCTTTTCCAGATATTCTTTGGGAGCATGTGGTTGACAAGTAATGTCATTGGCTACCTTTTAGCTGAGAAAATTTGAAACAGCATTAACTAGGAAAAGTAATTTTTTTCTGTTAGAAGTTATGTGAACATAATTTTTTAAGCATTGTGGCATTATTAAAACCATGGGGGTTTTTTTCTTTTTCCTTTTTTTTTGTTTGTGTCTGTAGCAATTGTTGCTAGAGTATGTCTGTCAAACTTCATATTTCACAGCTAGCTTATTCAAAACAGACTTTGAGGGCTATGTTCAGTGCAACTGGTAGAGTTAAAAAGGAGAAATAAGTATTCTTTTTCATTTTATGTACATGTGTCAGTTTCTTCCAAACAAAGCAGATTTGCTTTAGTTTATCATTCTTATGGTTCAGTTTGAAAATGATCAAGACACTCCAGTACTCTGTAATTTAGCTTTCTGTTCATTTTCTAAGCTAATCTGTACAGCTGTAAGGTTAGAATGAACACATATTCAGGAGTTAATTGATTTATTTCCTCACCCTCTTTTCCTCAGTTTAAATTTTGGTAAAAAAAAAATACAGTTTACAATGTGAGAGTAGCAAAATTAATTTTAAATTGGTGTAAATTATTTTTCTATACTGTCACCTTTTGATTCACCTCAGCTAAACAGAATATACTCTGTTCTATACTGCACAAGATTCATCTTTGCTAAACAAATAGAATATACTCTTCTACCCACAATATATAGAATACACACTTTAAACCAATCACTCTATTTTCCTGTTTGAGTATGCTTCATCTGTTATTTTTCTAGGCATTTTCTTTGAGATTTATCATACCCTACAAGTGCTTACTCATCTTCATTTACAGGCTCATAGATAGGTGTACACATTTAAACAGACAAATCCCATCCTATGGGACATTTAGTTCAATGAAGTCTATTGTAGCAGGGAACCTGGGGGAGAAAAAAAAAAAATCTGTAATACTTACTCTTGTTCTTGCAAGGAATGTCCTTCATGGAAAATTAATATTATTTGTGTGTATGCAACCTATATTTTACATAATTTTTCATATTGTTTTCATGTAATCTTTAATGAAGTCATATGGATATAAACTCTTGGATGTAAATATAACAGCTCTGTTTACAGAATCTAATCTTCAAGGTACTGGGCTTTTGGTTTTGTTTTTTTTTTTTTCCTTTTTGTTCTTTTATTAATTCTTCTGGAATTTGGAGAAAGTGTTTCCTGCCTGTGATTAACAAGAGCCTTATTTGTTAAGTGTTAGATTCTGAATCACACATGTTGATTTAATTCACGTTCTTCACTTTGTTATTTTTCTCTTGTCCTGTTCAGCTTTTGGTGGAATATGCTGTAATGTGGCTATGTCTTCTTCCTCCAGTTTCTTTTATTTTGGTTTTTTTTGTGTTTTTTTTTTTTTTCCTGCAGCTATGCTGTGTGTAGTAAAAGGTTTGCAAAACTGCTTGAAGACCTCATGTGCTTGCTAGGGATAGAGCAAGCTGAGGACCACTGTCTCAGGTGTAGCTTGAATGCAGCCTCTGGATCTACGTTGTGCTGGACTGGCCGTGTGGATGTACCTTAGGTCACTTGCCTGTCCCATGGTTTTACAGTCTTTAATGTCCATTATAGTGTTTATTATACTTTTCCAGTGACCAGGCTGAGATGCAGTGTTTGGTCCAGCATTGGCTGGACTGGGAGAAAGCACTTCTCCTTCCATCATCAAATTGGACGTGCTGAAAATAATCACGCACCTCCTCCCCAGACAGTTCCCTTTCTTTCCTTGACATACCTATAGCTTATCTCAAATATTTGTGACAAACAGGACAAGATAGCCTGAAATGCATATTAAAAGCCTCAAAATTCCTGGCATTTCAGTAGCCTGCCCTGTTACACTCACTTATAAGCAGCTCCATATGTGTGTGCTATACAGCGTAAGTAACTCGATGTTCTGTGGAAACAGTGAATGTAATGGAGTAAGCTGTTGAAAGAAAAGCTGTTTCTTTACTTTTATCCCACAATTTTCTACATTTTTTTCAAGTGTGCACTGAGTGCCATTTCCTTTTTACTGATTGCAGGAAGCCCATATAATGGTAATGCTGTGAATCTGTATTCTTTCTAAAAGTTACCTGCTGTAAAAAATAAAAAAAAGAAAAAAAATATATAAAACAATAAATTCTCACACTAATTTGCGGGGCTTTTTTTATTCCTGAGATGTTTTGTCTGCATCATAAACCAGAAATTGCCAAAGATAAAACTCCAGAAAATGAATTGTTTTAAACCTGTACTCTAGCAGCAAGGAATTAAAATGTAATAGGTCATGATTAACTCCTTCAAATACAAAAATGGCAGTGGTTTCACCACTGTTTTTATCAAGTGTTTTATTGTGGCTTTCACATACAAAGCATGTACCTGGTCAATGTGCTGTTGACCAAAGCCAGTGATGAATATCTTCTCAACTTGGTTACTGCAGATTTAAGACTATGAAAAATCTGTGCTCTGTTGTATAGCAGCTGGAGAAAACAACTCTTATGCAACGTTTAGAAAGGCACATTTGAGTTTTGTTTCATGTTGTGGGTGAAGATTTCACTGGAGGAGGAAAAACACCTTGTTCCTGGGACTAAAATTATTACATGGTTAATACATGTTAAGAATTCCTGTGGAAGTTATATTTACATGTCATCCCACCTAATTATGTAGCTTACTTGTTAATGTCTTCTTCAGTTAAACATTACATTTATCTGATGTTCAGTAGCCAATATTTTTTTCTTTTTTTTTTCCCTTTTTTGTTTGGGACTTCAAAATACATTAATCTGCTAAATACATAAATCTACTCCTTTTAAAATTTTTCCTTAAATCCAGCAATTATATAGCAAAGTTATTTTTTTACTATTTCTTGGTTTTCATTAAGAAAACCTTAGTGTGATAGATAAAAATTCCTTTTTTTCTTTCCTTTTCTCTTTTCCTTTTCTCTTTTCCTTTTCTCTTTTCCTTTTCTCTTTTCCTTTTCTCTTTTCCTTTTCTCTTTTCCTTTTCTCTTTTCCTTTTCTCTTTTCCTTTTCTCTTTTCCTTTTCTCTTTTCCTTTTCTTCTTTTCCTTTTCTCTTTTTCCTTTTCTTTTCTTTTCCTTTTCTTTCTTTTCCTTTTCTCTTTTCCTTTTCTCTTTTCCTTTTCTCTTTTCCTTTTCTCTTTTCTTTTCCTTTTCTTTTCTTTTCCTTTTCTCTTTTCCTTTTCCTTTTCCATTTTCCTTTTCCTTTTCCATTTTCCTTTTCCCTTATCCTTTTCCCTTTTCCCTTTTTCCTTTTCCTTTTTTTATTTTTCTTTTCTCTTTTCCTTTTCCCTTATCCGTTTCTCTTTTCCTTTCCTTCTCTTTTCTTTTCCTTTATTCCTTTTCTTTTTTCCTTTCTTTCCCTTTCCCTTTTCCTTTCCTTTTCCCTTTCCCTTTCCCTTTCCCTTTCCCTTTCCCTTTCCCTTTCCCTTTCCCTTTCCCTTTCCCTTTCCCTTTCCCTTTCCCTTTCCCTTTCCCTTTCCCTTTCCCAGAAACTGCTTTGACCACAGTCAAATTCTTTGTGAACTTGTTGCTCCTCTGTTTTTACAACTAGATACATACTGTTCCTGAAAGGCTTATTAGCATCTCTTTTTCTCCCTTATTTAATATATGTGGTATCCCTGTTTTTAACCTAGTTTCTCAGATGTAAAAGTTGAGCTTCCTGTCATTTCAAGCCATCATATTTTGACCATTTGACTGCTTTTCTAGAGCTGTCATAATAAATCCATCATTGAATGTTGAAATAAGTTAGTCATGAAAAGCTAGACTCATATATAATGGTTTTCCCCATCCCATCTTTACCAGTCTGGATCTTTTTTGATCACTTTCAGTAACTCTTTGCTGGTGAAAAGTTTATCTTCTAAGTATGTGGCACCATAATGCCTCCTCGAGTATTCATGAGATAAGTGGCTGACAGGATTTCCTTCACTGTACTTGGTTACTGCTTATAAATATGGTCAATACTGCAAACAAAAATAAAAAATTAAGAAGAAATATGTGCTTCATTGAAAGATCTACATTAATATGAATTTTAATTCTTTTGCCTTCCTCCCTGCTAGCCTTTTGTTGACATCAGTGTTAATTTTTCAGGGGGAAAGCAAATGTGCAGCAGGATTTGGACCGTCCTGAGCAGTAATTGCTATTTGTGTTCAGAAAAGCAATCTTTATTTTCTCTGATGCGTATCTGCAACTCTTTTACTATTTTAAATCTTGTTTTCTGACATAATTTCTGTGGCTATTTATGTCCTGTCCTGCTCCAGCCTTAAATGGGAGCAGAAAGAGGAAGCTATAGCTTGCTTTTTTGTGAATGTCTCTTACTTTTGTGTCTTCTTTGTAATTTATATCTCTCTTATGCCCAGGGCTAATGTGACAAGGTCAAGTAGTATTAAGTTTTCAGTAATGTCCTTTGTCTTTCTGGTTTGAATTTTCTTAGGGGAAAAAATTAGCAAAGAATGTCAGTAAAGGGAAAGCTATAGAATGACAGGGAAACGTTTTAACTCTCATGATGCCAACAGCAGGCAGGCACTCTCCAATAGACAGTGTGTAACTTACCCCAGCATATACTGATAAAGATCCAGAAAACTCTCTCACTATAAAATAAATAATTCTGCATTGCCTTTCACCCCTGTGCAAAGTGTGAGGCTTCCTTGCCTGAATATTTGTGGATATGTGAATCTATAATCTCAATCCTAGATTTCAGTTTTTGCAGCCATACTCTTAGCCACAAATATCTATGATGGTATTTGTAAAAATAATCACAGAATCACAGAATATTAGGAGTTGGAAGGTACCTCAAGAGATCATCCACTCCAACCCTGCTGCCAAAGCAGGATCAGCTGGAGTAGGTCACACAGGAACATGTCTAGGCAGGGTTTGGAACATCTCCAGAGAAGGAGACTCCACAGCCTCTCCGGGCAGCCTGTTCCATTGCTCTGTCAGTCACACAGTAAAGAACTTTTTTCCTCATGTTGAGGTGGAACTTCCTGCATTCCAGTTTGTGTCCATTGCCCCTCATCCTATCATGAGGCACCACTGAAAAGAGACTGTCACCTTCTTCTTGACAGCTACCCTTCAGATATTTGTAAACATTGATCAGATCTCCTCTCAAACTTCTCTAAACTAAACAGCCCCAGGTCTCTCAGACTTTCCTCATCAGACAGATGTTCCAGTCCCTTTATCATCATTGTAGCCCTGTTGGACTCTCTCTACTATATCACTGCACATCTTGACCTGGAGAACCCAGAATTGGACCCAGGACTTCAGATATGTTTTCATCAGGGCAGAGTAGAGGGGAAGGATAACCTCCCTCAGCCTGCTGGCCACACTCTTCTTAATGCATCCCAAGATACCATTGACCTTCTTGGCCACAAGGGCACATTGCTGCCCCATGGATAACTTCTTGTCCTTTGGGACTCCAAATTCCTTCTCCATGGAGCTGCCTTCCAGCACTTCAACCCCTAGTCTGTACCAGTGCATGGTGTTGCTCCTCCCCTGTTGCAGGACTCTGCACTTATCCTTGTTGAACCTCATTAAGTTGCCCTTTGCCCAGCTCTCCAGCCTGCCCAGATCTTGCTGAATGGCTGCACAGCCTTCTGGTGTATCAACCAGTCCTCCCAGTTTGGTATCATCAGCAAACTTGCTGAGGGTGTACTCTGTGCCTTCATCCAGGATGTTGATGAAGATGTTGAATAAGACTGGACCTAGCACTGACCATTGGGGAACACCACTAGTTACATGTCTCCAATCAGACTCTGCACCTTTGATCACAACAGAATCACAGAATTATTGAGACTAGAATAGACTTCTAAGATCATCAAGCCCAGCCTATGACCTAACACCACCACATCGACCAGACCATGGCACTAAGTACCACATCCAGTATTGCCTTAAGCACCTCCAGGGACAGCAACTCTGCCACCTTCCTGGGCAGTCCATTCCAGTGCTTCCTAACATCCAACCTAAACTTCCCCTGGTGCAGCTTCAGGCCATGCCCTCTCATCTTCTCACAAGTTGCCTGGCAGAAGAGCCTGACCCCCACCTTACTATAGCTTCCTTTCAGGTACTTGTAGAGTGTGATAAGGTCCCCCCTGAGCCTCCTCTTCTCCAGGCTGAACACCCCCACCTCCCTCAGCCTCTCCTCATCAGCCTTTCCCTCCAGTCCTTCCCCAGTCTTCTTTGTAGGTGGTTTGTTTTTTTTTTTTTTTTACCTTGATTGTATTTCTTCTCCCCTCTTTCATATTTAATATAAACCAAAATGAATTTGTTAATATGAAGGGCAATAATTTGGAATCAGCATGGCAGCTAACTAAACTCTTCAACACTCATTGTTAGTTGCACCAATGCAAGTTTGTAAATAAAGAGACTTGAATAAGAGTGGACACTAATGTTTTAATGGTTGTGATAATTGCACTTCTTACAGTCTAAAATCCTTTGTACAGATGAATATCAGCTCAGTTTCCTTATATTTACTCTTCAAACTACACAGGAATTTTGTCATGGCTTTGCTACTGCTTGCTGCTTTATTGCACAAGAAATGCTCTCATATTCAAGAAGAGCAATTCCTTAAGTGTCACAACTGGAATACTGTGTCCAGTTTTGAGCTCCCCAGTTCAGGAGAGACAGGGATCTGCTGGAGAGAGTCCAATGGAGAGCCAGGCGGATGCTTAGGGGACTTGAGCATCTCCCCTGTGAAGAGAGACTGACAGCCCTGGGGCTGTTTAGTGTGGAGAAGAGAAGGCTGAGAGGGGATCTGATCAATGTCTATCAGTATCTGAGGGCTGGGGGTCAAGTGGAGGAGGCCAGGCTCCTTTTGGTGGTTCACAGTGATAAGACACTGTGATAACAATGGAGACAAACTTGAACTGAGAAGGTTTCAGCTCAACATGAGGAGAAACTTCTTTCCAGTGAGGGTGATGAAGCACTGGAACAGGCTGCCCAGAGAGGCTGTGGAGTCTCCTTCTCTGGAGACTTTCAAACCCCACCTGGATGCATTCCTGTGCAGACTACTCAGGGTGATCCTGCTCTGGCGGGGGGGTTGGACTCAATCTCTTGAGGTCCCTTCCAGCCTCCAATGTATTGTGGTACTGTGATACTGTGACAGTTGTTTGATGCTGTCTTGCAGAAACAGACAAACACTAAAAACATATCACAGAATAGTGCAGCCTTGACCTGTTAAGAAATACAACTATAAGAATGATTATATTAGTTTTAGTGTCTGTGTTGAGTGGAGCAGAGAAACAAACTGAGAAGAAGTTTAAGCAATGAGAAATGAAGAAAGAGGAAAGGCAAATTTTATTTCTTCTCCAGAATCAAGGCCTTCTGTTTGTTTCATTTGAGTTATGGTACCTAATGAAAAGCCAACTGAGTTGAGTGAATCTTACAAGACTTCAAATCCTCAGCACAAATGCAAGAAACAGAACGAAACATCTACCAGATCAAACAAATCATTGAGTAAATATTAAACACTGAGCTACTGAGAAGACTAGGAAATACTTCTAAGTTAACATTTTGGTAATCAGTTCTAGCTCCTTGGATAGCTAAATGAGAATTTTCTTATGTAACTAAGTAAATTGTTGTGGCCATAAAAGATTCTGATACCTTTCTGGTTTATGAACTCTTGTTTTATTTCACTGCAAAAAAAAAAAAAAAGCCTCTTTTCTGTTTTGTTCTTAGTTTAACTGAGCTTGTGCCTTTAAACTCATTGATATCTTTGGAAAAGCTGGATATTGAAAATAACTGCTTGTCAGGTGAGTTGTGTTAAAAACATAAAACCCCAATCCAAACAAGATCTTCTTAGTGAAATTATAAAATTCTTTGGATTTAAGACACATTTATACAGAAAACATAAGTATTTTCCAAACATGGATGTAGTACTTCATGATTTTGGTACATTTTTACCTTCACATATGATTTAATGAGGACTATTAGGGCTCTACATTCAAATCTATATTTCATTTTGTTTCCTCCTACAATACAGACCTTAAAGGTGTCATTACATGGCTAAGTGGCTGTCATAAACTAAAGGAGTTGTCACTCAGAGGAAATCCTCTTCTCCAAGAAAGGAGTTGGAGGTAAGAAAGGAGTTGGAGGTGAGAAAATAAACTCATTTGCTAAATCAAAATAGATGTATCTGCATCTTCCACATCAATCAGAATCAGCCAAAAACTTGGTGTACATACATCAGTTAAATGGTACAAGTGAGGTAAATATCAACACTACCACACACTGTAAGAGAATTATATGAAAATAACAAATAAAATTCAATTCTCTATCCTCATGGGTAGGTAGTGATAGAACAAGAGGGAATGGTGTCAAGCTACAACTGGGTAGGTTTAGACTGGGCATCAGGAAACATTTTTTCAGGGCAAGAGTGTTCAGGCATTGGAATGTGCTACACAGGGAGGTGGTGGAGTCCCCAAGCCTGGATGTGTTTCAAGGTGGTTTGGATGTGGTATTTGGGAATATGGTTTAGGGGTGAACTTTGCAGAGTATGGTTCTGGGTTGGACTTAGTGATCCTGAGGCTCATTTCCAACCTGAGTGTTTCTGTGATTCTGTGTTTAGATAATTTATGTCCACATTTGCTGTATTAGATTGCCTACTGTAACATCAGCAAAGTTTGGGTTACATGTGTTTTGGACTGTGTTGTCTGAAGAGAAAAACCATTTAAAAAGATAGCTGTACTGAATACATTCTTGGTTGCCTTGTTTGTTTTTTACTGAGCTGACTTATTTGCACTCCCATGTTTTCTGCAGATCATTCTGTGAATAAAATTCAATGACTGCAAGACTATTTTGAAAGTCCCATTTGCATTGGTTTAATTCCCACTCTTTTACAAAACTAACTACACTTTCACTTGTGACCTTGAGAGAAAAAGCTTTCTGAATTCCAATTTAGCTGTAAGAACTGACACTTTAGATTTCTTGACCCAATAGAGCTTTTCTGATTAAACAAGAGATTCATTTGTCTAAAGGATTTAAAGTATGGCATACTATAAAATATGGATTTGCTGAATACAGCGTTGACCATAACTTCAGGCAATATGTTCCAGTGAACTTTACATAACCCCCTGATACCAACAGAGGAATTAGTTGTGAAATTTCCCAATTGGTTTTGTACTTTCATGTCCAGCCAGCGATAACACCAACAAAAGTGAAGTAGTAAGAAATTGCTTTTTAAAAATTAAACCCTGGGATCAGCCTGAGCGCTCCTAGGGGAATGTGCTTCAATGCTGTAATGATTAATAGAGCCTCTTAAGTGACAGAATATTCACCAGGAAGTTTTCACTAAATGAAATATTGACTCAGCCCTTCATCAGGAGAAACCCAGCTGGAAAAACTAGTGTTGAGATCCCATAGCTCTAAGACACTTCCAGCATCAATCAGCTTTCATATGGCACTTTTTTTAATGTCTCAGCATCAGCTTTGGCAATTTCTCTCTGTTGTGTTTAGGGACTGTCTATCTAAACCAATTCTTTTGTTCCAAATGTCTTTCAGACAGGATTATTCTTACATCAATGGGCAGGAGAGAAGGAAAGTTTTATACTTTAAAAGCCCTAATATTCTATTTGATTGAACTGCATTTTGGATTATTCTAATTCAGTCATAGAAACTGTCTCTGATTTGAGACTTATTATGTATCATCAGAGCTGATTAATAGTCCTTTATCTCACTGGGAATAGTTTAAGGGAGTTCTAAAACTTGGGAATGGTATTTTTTAATGATAAGGGAACACTGAGCCTGCAAGTATTTTTTTTTCAGAGAGTTCTTAAGTCTTGCTTAAAACTAAATTGTAATCAAAATGCAGAGTTTTGGTGTATTGATTGAAATAAATTTGCAGTCTTGAAGCTTCCAACAAATTTGGTCTGGCACAAGAAACAGATGAAACAAGGTCACAGCACTAGATGATGTTTCACAGTAGCCTAAAAGAGAAGGCATTGATGATACTGATTTTTTTTTAATTGGTAGATACATTTCTCATACAAATTTTTAATTCCTTCAGTGGCCCCAGCTGTCATAACAATGAAATGTCATCTCTGTTGTCATCTCTTTCACTGACCCAAATTCAATATTTCAAAAGTGAATTTTTTTTTTTTCCCTGTCAATTATGTCAAATATCATAGTGGTTTATCACAGTATGTCAGAGGTTGGAAGGGACCTCAAGAGATCATCAGGTCCAACCCTCCTGCCAGAGCTACTACTATTACTTAGGGTAGTCCACACAGGAATGCATCCAGGTGGGCTTGGAAAGCCTCCAGAGAATGAGACTCCACAACCCCCCTGGACAGCCTGTTCCAGTGCTCCCTCACCCTCACTGGAAAGAAGTTTCTCCTCATGTTGAGAATCTTATGTGGTATATGCAAAGGGTAAAGGGAGTGAGACTGACAATGTTTAATATTCTGTGCAGCTTTTAAATCTAAACCATTCAGTGTGTCAACAAAATCAGTGTTTTGTATCAATCCTAGGACTTATTTTTGCTCTGATGCCTGCTAATCAAGTGTATTACAGGTGCCTATGCACAAATGTGACAGATTTTTCCTGTTATTATTTAAGTAGGTAAAATGTTGGCACTGACTTCCCTAGTGTCAGTATCTCAGCAGGAGGCTTCATGCCACCAAAGCATTAAGAAATCTTGCTAAGTTCTGTAAGAACTGGTGGGTGTCAAGAGGGAGGGGACAGGCTCTGCTCAGTTGCACCCTGTGATAGGACAAGGGGCAATGGATAGAAACTACAGCACAGGAGGTTCCACCTCAACATGAGGAGGAACTTCTTCACTGTGAGGGTCCCAGAGCGCTGGAACAGGCTCCCCAGAGAGGTTGTGGAGTCTCCTTCTCTGGAGACTTTCCAGCCCCATCTGGATGTGTTCCTGTGGAACCTGTGCTAGATTGTATGATCCTGCTCTGGCAGGGGCATTGGACTCGATCCCTGGAGACCCCTTTTCAACCCCTAACATCCTGTGATCCTGTGAATAAAGTTTTAGTTATTATATTAATATAAAATGTAAGGCCAAATATCTGTAATTTGTAATCAGTAAAATGGGTGGTTTAGCTTCCTCCCCCCCCCCCAACCTAATTATAACCTTTTATTTTCCAAGGACTTCTTTGTGTGAAGTGCTTCCTAATTTACAGTTTCTTGATGGTGAAATCTTAAACTCTCATACTTTATCCAAGACCAAAACAATTGAAGGATCAGAATCAAGAATGTTTCAGGAACTTTGTCAAGTTCAAATTGAAGAAAATGTTCGACTGAAGGAAGAGGCTGCTCAACTAGGGTATGTATTTATGGGAACTGCATGTGTTTATGTACTGGATGTATTTATGAGAGGCTGGAACACCTCTCCTACAGGGACAGGACGAGGGAGCTGGGGTTGTTCAGGCTGGAGAAGAGAAGATATCAGGGGAGACCTAATAGCAACCTTCCAGTACCTGAAGGGGGCTACGAGAAGGATGGGGAGAGTCTGTTTACAAAGGCCTGCAGTGATTGGATGAGGGGCAATGGCTTGAAATTAGTAGATTTGGATTGGATGTTAGGAACAGGTACTTTAGCATGAAGGTGGTGGAACACTGGATCAGGTTGCCCAGGATTGCAGTTGAGGCCTCATCCCTGGAGATCTTCAAGGTCAGACTGGACAAGGCTCTGAGCGACCTGATCTAGTGGAGGATGTCCATGTTCACTGCAAGGGGATTGGAGTAGATGACCTTAGGAGCTCCCTTCCAACCCAGACCATTCTATGAGAATATACATTACATTCAGAAATATGTTTTCATACATCGTTAGTGTAGGTCTTGGTGTGTTATGAATTTACTGAGCTTTTTGCCTGAAAATCTAGTGTGAGGTGTCCCTGTCCATGGCAAGGGGGTTGGAACTAGATGATCCTTGAGGTCCCTTCCAACCCTAACAATTCTATCATTCTAAAATATATTATGTTCAGAAATAAAGGAGAATAATTTACTTCCATGCAAAAGGGTGTTTCAGGCAGATATTAAAATAAGTGGGCCTTGACTTTTTGTTTAGGTGTGAGAAAACAGGTGGTTGGAAACCTTCAGTTAGTGGTAGTAGAATGAATTTGTAGACAGACAGTGTATCACACTGGTGTGCAGGAATAGTAGCTTAAACCCTGAAAGTGGTATAATCATAAAAATGATTTCCAGCTTTAGCTTCATCAAGCCCAGTTTATCTGTTGGTGCAGTATGCTCTATTTTGGCCTGCATTTATTTTCCATGTGTGCAGAATTTATGTTCTAAATGATGTCAAAAGATTTGACCTCTTTTCAAGCAGTGGATTAGGTGGTTTTATTTACAGGTCTTTGATTTTTGTCATACTTATTACCTTTAGCTTTGTTACCATGGTTAGTTGTCCAATTACTTCAACTTAGACACTGCAAGTTGTAATTTATCATTTTGACTTGCTATCTATACATCACTTTACAATATCAAAGTCCCTCAAACTTCTCATGCTTTCACACTTGGTAATACTGCATGTTTTCTTCTTTCTCAGTTCCTTTTCATTTCCTAGGAGGTTCCCAATTATCTTTGTAAACCTTTTAGAGAAGATGAGGAGGCTCAGGGGAGACCTTATTGCTCTCTACAACTACCTGGAGGTTGTAGCCAGGTGGGGGTCAGTCTCTTCTCCCAGGCAACCAGCAAGAGAACAAGAGGACACAGTCTTAAGCTGTGCCAGAGGAGGTTTAGGCTGGATGTTAGGAAGAAATTCTTCCCAGCAAGAGAGAATGGCCATTGGAATGTGCTGGTTGGGGAGGTGGTGGAGTCACCATCCCTGGAAGTGTTTAGGAAAAGACTGGATGAGGCACTTGGTGCCATGGTTTAGTTGATTAGAAGGTGTTGGATGATAGGCTGGACTTGATGATCTTGAAGGTCTTTTCCATCCTGGTTGATTCTGTGATTCTGTAATAACCAAACTGTCTTGATCTTAGCCAGTACTGAACATTACCCCAGAGCAGGTGAAGCATGTGACATTCAACAATGCTTTAGTCTGAACTTCTCCTCAAGTACTTGGCTGGTTCATGAAAAGCACTCCCTTCTGTTTTTACAACCTATCTGGCTTTCATTTACATGTAAGCCTGTTTATCCATGGTGTCTTGTTACTACATAACACGTTGCATTGGTGTGTTACTGGCTGTTACTAAGCCAACAGGAGCCTTGTGAATTCAACAGACAATTGCAAAGTTCTTTACCTTTGCAGGAGTGACCCCTCGCAACAATACAGCCTGGGATTAGTTGGCTGAGACATTTCTATACAGAAAAGGACCTTTGGATCTGGGTAGATAAAGAAACTGAATGTGAGCCAGCAGTTTGCCCTGGTACCAAAGAAAATTAAGAATATCCTGGCCTGTATCTGTAGGGTCATAGTCAGTAGATTGAGAGTTATTATTGCCCTCTCTTAAGCCCTTATTAACTTGCCTCTAGAAAACTGTGCCCAGGATTTTGGGTCAGCAATACATAAAAGATATTGATAAACTGGAACAAGTTTGGTGCGTGTCCCCTAAGGTGGTTGGGGCTTTAAGCATATGCTCAAGAAGACACAGCCAGACTGTTTGCAGTGGTACATGACAGGAGGATGAGCAACAAGGGCCTAAGCTGAAACAGGAAAGGTTCAGGCTGGTGTGGTCGGTTGATTCCAGCCAGTAGGTAAGCACCCACCATCTGCTTGCTCACCACTTCCCACATGAGCAGGATAAGGGAAAGAATCAGAAAAGCAGAAGCAAGAAAAACCTGTGGAACAAGATAAAGGCAATTTAATAAGTGAAGAAGGGAAGAAGAAAACAAAAGCCAAAAAAAGGAAAGCAACCAAGTGATGCAAAGCAATCACTCACCACCTCCCACCAGGAGACTGATTCCCAATCATTGTCTGAGCAATGGTTACCTTAGAAAGACTTATGCAGGTGGTGTTATATGACATGGCATTTAGTTTTGGTCACTTCTCATCTTTTTCCAGCTTCCTTTCCCAATCTATTTGCTGAGTGGGGCAGAGAAGGTCTTTGACTCTGTCCAAGCACTGCTCTGCAAAACATTTAGTGTTTTATCAATACAGTTTCAGTCACAGATATAAAACACAGCACCATATGGGCAGCTATGATGAGAATTAATTCCATCCCAGCCAGACCCAATACAGAGCTGCCTAGATTTGAAAAGACCTTTAAGAACATCAAGTCCAATTATTAACCTAACGCTGACAAGTCCTTGACTAAACTGTATCCCTAAACACTACATTTATGTGACTCTTCAACACCTCCAGGAATGGGGACTCCACCACTGCCTTGTGCAAGCCATTCCAATGCCTGATAACCTATTCAGTGAAGAAATTCTTCCTAATATCCAGTCTGAACTTCACTTGTTGCAGCTTGAGGCCATTTCATCTTGTCCTATCACTTGTTACTTGTTTGAGCAGACTAACCCCCACCTCCCTAAAACCTCCTTTCAGGTAGTTGTACAGAGTGATAAGGTCTCCCCTGAGCAGCTAGGCATAAGGCAAAACCTTTCACTGTTAGGACAGTGATGATTTGCAACAAATTGCCCAGAGAGATTGTGCAGTCTCTGTTCTTGGAGGTTTTCAAGACCTGTCCAGATAAAGCTCTGAATGAAGGAAACTCTTCAGTACGAGGGTGGTGGGACTCTGCAATAGGCTGCCCAAGAAGGTTGTGGATGCCTCCTTCCTGGAGGTGTTCAAAACCAGGCTGGATAAGGCCTTGATCAGCCTAGTCTAGCTGAGAGGTGTCCCTGCCCATGGCAGGGAGGTTGGAGTAGATGATCTCTAAGGTCCCTTCCAACCTGAGCCATTCTGTGATTCTATGATCTCAGAGTTAACAATTCAAAGCAGGAGGTTTGATTAGAAACCTTCTAAGGTTCCTTCAATTGATAATTTTTCAATGTTTCAGTTTTGTTTGAAAAAGCTTGCAGATACTTGAGAAGAACAAGAGTGGTTAGAAGAAATATGTAAACTTTTTCTACACAACAGGGGGGTTGTGGCATTTTGAAGGTTTTGAGAATTCCTTCAGAATCTTTTTAAGTGGCAATTTGGACATAGTTGAAGCACCTTGTGTCAAATTTAGTTTTGACATTAATTTCTGCTGTGTTAAAGCTATGCTTAATTTGACTAAAAATACTATTTATGGATGGTTTGAAATCTGTTGAAATCTACACTTCTTCAAAGGAACTCTAAACAACTTCTTTGTCTGTAAGCATTAACAGTGTGGCTGTTACATGTACATACTGCAATACTTTAACTGAATTAATGTGACATGGCTGAAGAGCAGGCCAGCAATAAAGTAAAGTTCTGTCTGGTTCACATTTTGCTAAGTTATGAGCCCCTGTAGGTGTGACCTCAAGTATGTAAGCTGCCAAAAGTAATCACTGCTTGCTTCCCTAATCCATGTTTCATGCACCACTGCTGCCCAGTTAAATTGTCTGTGCTGTTTCAGCCTGAAACATCACTGTTCTTGCCATGCTTAAGAGTGAAACGTAATTTAAAATGAAATTAATCCAATAAATGCTTTCTGTCATAGAATCTCTGGATGGAAGCTTTAGATTCAACAAAGGCAAGTGCAGAGTCTTGCACCTGGGAAAGAAGAACCCCATGGATCAATATAGGGTTGGGGAACTGATCTGCTGGAGAGCAGTGAAGGAGAAAAGGACCTGGGGGTCCTGGTGGATGGAAGGTTGACCATGAGCCAGCAGTGTGCTCTTGTGGCCAAGAAGGCCAATGGCTTTCTGGGGTGGATTAGAAGGGCTGTGGTCAGTAGGTCAAGAGAGGTTCTCCTCCCCCTCTACTCTGCCCTGATGAGGCTGCATCTGGAATATTGTGTCCCTCAATTCCAGAAGGACCTCAGGAAACTGCTTGAAAGTGTCCAGTGCAGAGCCACAAAAATGATGAAGGGAGTGGAAGATCTTCCTTAGGAGGAGAGACTGAGGGAGCTGAGGGCTTTGTATCTTGAAGAGGAGGAGATTAAGATGGCCTCATTCATGTTGATAAATATGTAAAGGGTGAGTGCCAAGAGGATGGAGCCAGGCTCTGCTCAGTGATGCCCAATGACAGGACAAGGAAGTTGAGACATAGGAAGTACCATGGAAACATGAGGAAATTTTTTTCCCTGTGAGGGTGACAGAATACTGGAACAGGCTGCCCAGGGGAGCTGCAGAGTCTCCCTCTCTGGAGATATTCAAAACCTGCCTGGATGCATTCCTGTGTGATCTGCTCTAGGTGCTCCTGCTCTGGCAGGGGGGTTGGGCTGGATGATCTTTTGAGGTCACTTCCAACCCCTAACATTCTGTGGTTCTGTGATTCTATCTTGATCAAGCAATTATATAAAAAAAAATAATATGACACCTAGGCTGGAAGGTGGTAAAAATGGGAGGGAAAGCAGTAATTTGTTTTCAGTCCTATACACAGGCGTCTGACTATTGGAGCTTGATCTTTATAAAGAGAAAATTGCAAGAGTTTCATAAATGGTATTGCAGTAGTCAATATGTAAACAGGGACCTCATTCATGTGTTTGTTAGGCACTTTGTAACCTGCAGCTGAATATCAGTAATGATGCTTAGAGAAGTTTTCCCAAAGACAAATTAGATTTTAACAAACTATTAAAAACAAGAAAACAAAACAAAACAAAAAACCCCAAAACCAACAAACAAACTGAGTTAAAATTCCATGTATCAGACTCATGAAAAGTTATACTGGAGCCACAATGGGAAAACCATGACATTGAGCAAAATTTTATGTAGGGGTAGAATATTATTTATGATTCACCTGCAGTGGTGAAGAGAAAACTGCCATTGCTGATAAGAACTGATTTGTTTGTCCGCTGTCTCTTTTCCCTCTGACAGGCTTCTTGGGGAGAGACTTTTTAGGGTGTCAGGGAGTGATAGGACTAGGGGAAATGGACCAAAACTAGAAATGGGTAGATTCAGATTGGATGTTAGGAAGAAGTTTTTCCCCATGAGGGTGGTGAGACACTGGAACAGGTTGCCCAGGGAAGTGGTGGAAGCCTCATCCCTGGAGGATTTTATGGCCAGGCTGGATGTGGCTGTGAGCAACCTGCTGTAGTGTGAGGTGTCCCTGCCCATGGCAGGGGGGTTGGCACTGGATGATCCTTAAGGTCCCTTCCAACCCTGACAATTCTATGATTCTTCTGCTGACTTATATCGGTTTTACTGTCTCATTTTGACACAGTTATGCTCTTTGACTATCCTGGCAATCATTGCAGATGCAATTGCAGTAGGAAATCCTATACAAAAAGATGTCAACTCCATAAGGAGGTCTCCACTGCCATCTTAAATTTACTAAGAAGCAACATTTTGGCTGATTTAAACTTCACTGAGGCATTCAAGGATGAAGGCTTGACTTTCTCCATATCTGTTAAGCCAACTTGTGCATGAGTCCTTACACTTCCTTGGTGGTGTCAGTGAGGTTGCCTCCTCCCTATGTGAAAACGAGCACATCTAGATGTACTGAGAAGATAGTGATGGATACTCGTCGTGGACTGATGTTAGAGCTGAAGTTGAGGCAGTCATTAATAAGTGTCTCTACTTGAATTTCCAAACAGATTAAAATCTGATTCTAATTTCTTTATATTTCCTCAATGTCTCTGCAAAATCCTACCACAAACTGAGAGGTGTCTTTCTGGTAGGAAAGCTACAGATAGCTTTCTACTCTTAGCGTTTATTCATGAAAGCATCATCTTGGTCAGGCTGCCCGGGGGGGTTGTGGAGTCTCCTTCTCTGGAGACTTTCCAAACCCACCTGGATGCATTCCTGTGCAGACTACCCTAAGTGATCCTGCTCTGGCAGGGGGATTTGACCTGATGATCTCTTGAGGTCCCTTCCAACCTCTGATATACTGTGAGACTGTGATGCTCTGGTCTTTAAGTATCCTCAGGGCAACTCTTCTAGCACATTTGTACCTGCTGTGAAAGCTGCGTCCCTTGCCCATCCCTTCCCCTTTTGGCTATGCTTAAATTTGCAGGTGATGTAAATTACTTTCACATTTTTAAGATCAAAGTAGAAGCTGTGGGTTGCCATTTAGCATGAAGGAAGGTGCTGCAGCAAGACTTCCATTTTTATATGCATTTCATTGTGTGCTAAGCAGCCAAGCAGTATTGATGCTGGTGCTTCCATCAGGGTAATGCTGTTTCTTGTTTTGTTTAGATGCTAATTCATGCCTAAAAACTTGGTTGTGTCTTCACCAAGAAGCAATTTCAAAAGAACTAGATTGACCAGACCCTTTGACTTATAATGCAAAAAAAGTAAAAAAAATTACATTAATGGCAAAGGAGGTATTGTGGTATCATAGAATGATAGCGTGGTTTGGGTTGGAAGGGTCTTCCAAAGGTCATCTAGACCAATCCCCTTGCAGTGAACATGGACATCCTCCACTAGATCAGGTTGCTCAGAGCCTTGTCCAGCCTGACGTTGAATATCTCCAGGGAGGGGGCCTCAGCTACCTCCCTGGGCAACCTGATCCAGTGTTCTACCACCTTCACGCTCAAGAACTTGTTCCTAATATCCAATCTAAATCTACTCTTCTCTAATTTCAAGCCATTGCCCCTCATCCTGTCACTGCAGGCCTTTGTAAACAGTCCCTCTACAGCCTTCTTAGAGCCCCCCTTCAGGTAGTGGAAAGTCTCCCCTGAGCCTTCTCCTCTCCAGCCTGAACAACCCCAGCTCCCCAGCCTGTCCTAGTAGCAGAGGAGCTTCCTACTCATTTTCATGGCCCTCCTCTGGAACCTCTCTATCAGGTCCATGTCCTTCCTGTGTTGAGGGCTCCAGAGCTGGGCACAGTAATCGAGGTCTCACCAGAGCAAAGTGGCAGAATCACCTCTCTTGAACTGCTGGTCACGGTTCTTTTGATGCAGCCCAGGATGCCATTGGCCTTCTGAGCTGCAAGAGCACACCGTTGCCTCATGTCCACCTTCTCATGCACCAGAACTCCCCAGTTCTTTTCCACAGGGCTGCTTTCTATCACCTCATCCCCCAGTCTGTATTGGTGGGAATTGTTCCAAAGCAGGTGCAGGACCCTGCACTTGGTCTTGTTGAACCTCATGAGATTCTCCCCACCCCACCTCTCCATCTTGCCCAGGTCCTTCTGCATGACATCCTGAATCTGTACCAATTAACTCATATTTTCTCATACTCATTTAGGTGGTGTAGCACAAAGAACTAATGAGAGCTACACTTTGTAGATTAACATTGCTTCAGTCTAGCACCTTCCCTTATATTGATAAAAATATCTTTATTTAAAAGTTTCAGTTTTCCCAAATTCTCTCTAGGCATTGTGGTTTGGGGGTTTGTTTTTAGCTGTAGTTCTAATCTAAATTTTTTAAAATTACTGTTATTTTTATATTAGCTTTCATAGTTTCCAGCTAAAACTGGATTATTAAGGCTATTACAGGATATATAGCAAAAATGCCTCAAATCCTCTGAAAATTTCAACCTCATATGCCTCTAACCACACAGAAAATTAATAGTGAAATGCATGCTCTGATGTCTGTTTCAAACAGACAGAAGCCTTATAAGGAAAATAAAACTCAGAGTAAAACAAGCAATCTAATGTATATGAGCATATTTTAAATACTGCTAAAAAAAGAAAAAAAAAAGAAAGAAAAACATAATTAAGATTTATAAATGCTGGAACTGTTTTTCAATCAGAGTGATTCACTCCAGGAATATGGAAGTGTCTAAGGATCATTGCAAGTGCAAGGCAATTTAGAAAATAATAGAGGGAAGAGATCTTTTTAAAGAGCATTTTTTGCAGTCTTAAACACATGCAAAAATTTTTTTTTGTGTCTTTTTCAGGGTTGCCTCTTCTGTTGAATCTGCAGAGGGACAATGCTGCTACTTTAAGCAGCTGATGAAACTTAGCGTTAAGCATCGCTGTGAGCACGAGCACGGGGAACTGAACATTACTGACAGAGATGGACCAGAAGCACTGCAAAATCATTTAAAGCAAACATCCACTGGCTGCCTACAGGAAAATAACCTCTTTATCATGGGTGTGACAGAAAATAAACAGGTCTCGTTGGATCCTTCCGAAAGATGGATTACTGCTGGCTGTATTCGGGCCACATCCATTAACTCCTCCATACCTGTGCACCAAAAGGAAAATAAAGAAGATCAGAGGGTGAAGGAGAAGAGCATTGAATCGTGTATTAATTACAGTGGGGAGAGCAAAGGCAACAATAACTTGTCAGCCCAGCTCATGGTGCAACAGTCAGTGGTAGCAGCAAGGAATACAGGAAGGGATCTTCAGCATTTTGAGTGTGATACAGAAAGGTAAGAGAGATGGCAGATTGCTTCCAGGAAGATTGTATGGACAGGCAATAGGAGTGAGGATTGCTTTCAAAAGTTGTAAGAAGAAGGCAATCTTTTTAAGCTCATTAGACAATAAATTGTTATTTTAAGGTGATGCACACTAGATTTCCACGTTAACAGCAATCCTTTGCAATGTTCTGTCAGTTGATGTATTAGAATAAATATGTACTTAGAATAACTTTAAAATACTATATAGCAAAAGAATTTTAACACTTCCTCTTTTTTGCAATATATTTATGACACCAGTTCAGTGATAGATACAATGATAGGGGATGTAAATGCTGGATGGTTTGTAGGAGTTTTGTGGTAGTTTAAATTGCAAATTAGCCTAAGGGTTTTTTTGCTCTACTATTCACTAGACATTCAAGATTCATCTGTGTGGAGTTTATAGTCAGTATCATTTGGAAGACCAGAGAGAAAAATTGCTTAGCTCTACCATCCTACTCCCTTGACCTTAGGCCAGTCTCCTGCTGTTGTGATGACTGAAGAGCTAGCAGCCTGCCCTGCCCTTGGTACTCCTACAACATGCCTCAACCTGCTCCTTAAAAGTTGAGGCAGAGGTGAGGGGCCAATTCAACTTGTTGTGTGCCCCCAGATACTCTCCTTCATGAAACAGACTGGTTTATTACCTCTTTGGAATGCATTTGCTTCTAGTTTGTGTGGTTCTGGATACACAACCAGGGAAAACAGAAGCTGGCATTTTTGCCTTAAGTGGATAAAAATTCAGTTATGATTTCATAAGAATTCAGTTTTTAAAATACATATCTTGAGAACACTAAGAAGAGCAAGCATAGAAGATGTGCCTCTTCATACTGTTTAGGTAAATGGCATCAGTACTTAGTAGGTACTTAAGACATTAATAATTTGTCATAAAATTTATTATTCAGGAAGACCACAGAATTCATCATATCCTCTCAAGAAGTTGAAAGTAATAGTACAGTAGTCTATTATGGAAGAGGAATGCTTCAGAGAAATCATTTTGAAAGGGCTCATTTAGAGTTTTTAGTTAATGTTTTAACTGTAAGTCTGTCGTTGGGGCAGTGCTTTTCAACACAGAGTACAAACTCAGTTACTGATTTTTATAAATGCAAAGCTTATAAATAAACCATGTTTAGGAGTTGGTATACTTGATAAATGCATTTTAGGCAAAAAAAAAAAATAATTCTGGCTTAACCTCTAGAGCCCCCTTCAGGTACTGGGAGGCTACTATTAGGTCCTCCCCAGAGTCCTCTCTTCTCCAGGCTGAACCCCAGCTCCCTCAGCCTGTCCTTATGGGAGATGTGTTCCAGCCCCCTGATCATTTTAGTGGCCCTCCTCTTGACCCCCTTCATCAGGTCCTTCCCCTGTTGAGGACTCTAGAGCTGGAGCCACATGGTTATAATTTTTGAGCTAGGATAACCCAGCCATACTGGTGAACCTATGTCATTCATTAAAGTATTTATTTCTCTACAAGGCTGCATATGGCAGCATCCACGATCCAGTCCTTTTGGCAGCAGTACCAGGCCAAGAGGAAAACTGACCACAGCAAAACAGAGAATCCTTGCTCTATAGAACCTCTGAGACAGAAGCATGAAGCTGCCACACTAATCCAGGTTGGTTTAAAGAAAAAAAAACATCTACTATTGTTTTGTACTTGTCATCTTCTCTCTCTTTTTATTATTTTATTAATAATTTTCATATTAAACATCTTTAATCATCACAAGCTGCTTGTTTCTAAAAGGGAGCCTTCTTCCTGAAAAGTTTTGTAGAATCATAAAGTATTTTCCCTTTATGGAATTCCTGTGAATTAGTTTTGCTTGATTTAATTCTAGTATTATATTTAAGACATCTTTTGCCCATGTTCTTACTGGAGTGTGTCTGTGCTGTTGGACTCACAGACTGGTACATCGTATCTGATATTTATGCACCTAACTGCTCTTCCCATCTTATTCTGTCCTACCTATCCATCTCTTTCCCTCTCTATCTCCCTAAACCAGGATTGCCTCATCCATTCTGCTGTTGGGAATAGACCATGGCCTAGACTGTCCTCTGGTAGAAACAGAGCTAAGAGTTAAAAAGAAAGGATTACTCTGTGCAAGGATTTATAGATTCATAGAATGGTTTAGGTTGGAAGGGACTTCAAAAGATCATTGAGTTCCAACCCCCTTGCCACAGGCAGGGACACCTTCCACTAGACCCTGTTGCTCAAGGTCTCATCCAGCCTGGCCTGGAACACTTCCAGGGAGGGGCCATGCACAACCTCCACGGGCAACCTGTTCCAGCGTGTCACCACCTTCACTGTTTAGAATTTCTTTCTAATATCCAGCCTAAACCTACCCTTCTCAAGCTTCATTCCCTCTCGTCCTATCACTGCAAGCTCCTGTAAAAAGTCCCTTTCATGCTTTCTTGTAGGTCACCTTCAGGTCCTGGAAGGCTACTATTAAGTCTCCCTGGAGCCTTCTCTTCTCCAGGATGAACAACCCCAACTCTCTCAACCTGTCCCCATATGGGAGGTTCTTTAGCCCTCTGATCATCTCTGTTCCTGATCCAGCAGTTCCATGTCCCATTTATGCTGGGGGTACCAGAACTGGATGCAGTCCATGCCTTGGCTCTGTTTAGTTTGATGTCTATATACAGTATTTACCTGCCAAGTTGCCAGGGTTCATGAGATATTCTGTATTTTTCAGCAAATGGACCCTATATTGATTTCAAATTTCAATTCAAGGACGTTCAATATTGTAAGTTTTCTCAAGTTGACAGTGCCCAAGTGATTTAGGAGCCCAAGTTCCATTTGCAGATTGAAATTCTAAGTAATTCATTGGTATCTATTCAACAAATGGGCAGTAGCAAGCTGTTTAGTAAATGTGCATATTAAGTACAAGTACAGAATCATACTACAGGATGTTAGGGGTTGGAAGGAACCTCTGGAGATCTTTGAGTCCAATCCCCCTGCCAGAGCAGGACCAGATTTTTCTGGAGTATATGGTGTAGCTAGTAAATTAAAACTTGATCCCCATAAACTTATTTGATCCATTTTTGACTTCTATTATATATTAAAGTGATGAGTTTCACAAATTTAAATGAGGTGATTCAAGTATACTTCTTTTCCTTTGTTTCAGACCTGATAATTTCCAAAGTTAGCAGGAAAATAACCTTTCATTATTTATCTTCTCTTCATTTTATTTTTTTTTTTTAGATCTCTCTTTTGTTTATTCTTTTGGAAAGAAAATTTTCTCCATTTAATCTCTTTTTGCATTACTCTGTACTACTTTTTATCTATTTGTCCCTCTCTGAACTTTTACCTCATTTGGTTACAACCTTTTTAAAGAAGTGGCTAGACCTGAATTTCATAGGCAGAGATACCATTCATTAGTACAGTGAGACTGTTTTAACCTCATTTCTTAAAAGCTACTAACATAATTTCACTTTTTGATCATGACTGGGCACTGACCTGCTCCTTTCATAGATCTGTGTTAAGAGCTGCCTTACACTTATCCTTCTGCAGACACCATTAGGATGGATTTTCTCCCTTGCATAGAAAAAAATTATAATTGTTGAATGAAATATATTTGTCACTGGATCACACAGTAACCATAGAATTGTCAGGGTTGGAAGGGACCTTAAGGATCATCTAGTTCCAAGCCCCCTGCCATGGGCAGGGACACCTCACACAACATCAGGCTGCTCGCAGCCACATCCAGCCTTAGAAACTTCCAGGGAGGAGGCTTCTACCACCTCCCTGGGCAAACCTGTTCCAGTGTCTCACCACCCTCATGGTGAAGAACTTCTTCCTAACATCCAATCTGAATCTACCCATCTCTATTTTTTTTCCATTCCCCCTAGTCCTATCACTCCCTGACACCCTACAAAGTCCCTCCCCAGCTTTCTTGTAGCCCCCTTCAGATACTGGAAGGCCACAAGAAGGTCTTCTCGGAGCCTTCTCTTCTCCAGACATCAGGATGTTTTGTCTGAACAGTTGTGAACATCTGTAGGAAAATAACAACACTGAAATGATAAGAAAGAAATTCTAATCCATTTAATAATTTTTTCCCCAATAATCAGGATTTGTGTGTATAAATACAATAACATTTTCTATAATCTTTGAAATTAGATAAGCATTTCCTAAAAACTGCTAAGCTAAACATCAAGCTAGAATAGGAGATTTACCTTTCCTGTTCTAGTGCTTCCATTGCAAATCCATTAAATGTCAACCACACTACATCTTTCAGAACAGTAGAAGTTTTCTCTGTGGTGTTTTAAATGCTTAGGGCATCTTGAACTCTAATAATGTCAAACACTGATCCAGAGAAAAGTTCCTCTCCTGAATTTCGTTTTCTTAATTCCATCTATTTAATTTTGTTCTCTTCCTAGATCTGACTCTATGGCTTGGCATGTGTTCCTAACACCTGTTCCTCTTTTTCTAGCACTTAATTCCTAATGTGTTCCTTTTTCCTAGATATGCTTATGCCTACTGGCAATGTTTTATTAAACTAAAGATCTTAGTTAATAAAGAGGAACTGACCTGGGTCAATTGCATGAGATGTCTCCAGGAATTGCTACTTGTAAAATTTAAGACATTTAGTACAAGTGTATTTTTATTCTCAGTAATTTGAAAGTTGACACTCAGATTTTTCTTATGCAGCCTTTCCTTTCAGTTTATAATAGTCCCTGAAGGAATTGTCAAATAATTAATTAGCTGACCCAGGTTTGCAGTTGAGGGAGTTGCAGGATTCCTTTCTGCTTACTTGTGGAGAGCCTCTCGAGTACTCTAAGCTTTAGACATATGCTGGCATTTAATTTGTCTTGTAGTTTTAAATGTCACATAAAGTTCAAAAAACAGATCATTGAGCTATTAAACCAGGGCCCAAGATATTTTATCTTCCTAATGGGATAACACAGAGAATCTGGATTTGGGGTTGATCTATGGCTTTGTGTAACATGCTTTAAATTTTTTTGTTTAGGCATTTTGGAAGGGTTTTCTTTTGCGAAAGAAACTGGCCAGTGCTCTTGCAGCTGTTAAAAGTGACGAAGTGGAGGATGACTATGAAGAAATAGAGGTGGCTGATTTTACATTTTCTGAAGTAAGCACAGCAATTAGCATTAAAACTTCGTGTAAGAAATAAAAGTGGTTCTTCTTAAGCAGTTGATCAAGTGTTAGCAAGAAAAGGAATTGTAAGGACTGCCAGGGCTAGGATGAACATGTTGGATGTCCAGAAATACAGAAGTGTTTGGTGCATATATATATATATATATATAAAATATATAAAATTTAAATGTGTTTGTCATGGCTTAATTGCTTCCTTCTCCTTGATATGGACATGCTGGAATGCGTCCAGAGAAGGGCCACGAGGATGATCAGAGGGCTGGAGCACCTCTCCTGTGAGGACAGACTGAGAGAGTTGGGGCTGTTCAGTCTGGAGAAGAGAAGGCTCTGAGGTGACCTTATTGTGGCCTTCCAGTATCTGAAGGGGGCTACAAGAAAGCTGGGGAGGGACTTTTTAGGCTATCAGGTAGTGACAGGACTAGGGGGAATGGAACAAAGCTGGAAGTGGGGAGATTCAGACTAGAGGTGAGGAAGAAGTTCTTCCCCATGAGAGTGGTGAGAGCCTGGAATGGGTTGTCCAGGGAGGTGGTTGAGGCCCCATCCCTGGAGGTTTTTAAGGCCAGGCTGGATGAGGCTCTGGCCAGCCTGATGTAGTGTGAGGTGTCCCTGCCCATGGCAGGGGGGTTGGAACTGGATGATCCTTGTGGTCCCTTCCAACCCTGACTGATTCTATGATTCTATGATTCTATGTTTCTATATACCCTGGGAGTTACTGTGCTATTAGAACTATAGATATAGAATCCCCATATATTTCTACAGTTAAAAGACAATTAAATTAAAAGAAGGAAACAACTACCTTTCTTCTAAAATATTCAGGGTTTCAGTATTTCAATAACAGATATGAGTCAACAAGATTCGAGTGTGTATTTTTGTTCACTTTCATGCTAGAAGAGAAACAATAATATAGCTGAAAACATAGAAAATGTAGCTGAGATTGAGTGTTGCAGTGTTCCAGTGAAAAGAGCACACCCTCAAAACCAGAGGTGAAGCAGGCTCATTAGCTCTTCTTTTGTCTTATAACAGGTGAAGTGCTATGAAAGATCACAAATCTGAATGCAGTAGTAAATTATGAAGAGAAATATAATTCAATCAGAAAAACCTCACACTTGCAAGGTCTGTGATACCCAGAATCCAGAAATTGCTGCTAGCAATTTTGACAAGTTAATATAGAATTAATGTCCTTTCAGTTTCAAAGAACTGAAATTGGCTCAGAAGTTTCCATTCTAAGAAATAAAAGCATTCTCCAAAGGAATTTGGGGAATAATTTAATGGTAAATAACTGAAAAATAAAAATATCTACGTGATCAATATTGGCATTCAGTAAGCTGGGAAAGGAACCTTTAGACCAACTTTATCTTTTCTAGCCTCAAAAGCCACAATCTACTTGGGAAGCTCTAGACCCTGTATGCATACTAAGGCAAGTGTTGATGACTTATCTATATATTTATCTGGAGCACTGCTTGCTCTAATTGTTTACATTTCTTGGCTGTTCTTTCTTTCTTTTTTCTATGTTTTTAATGGTTTCAGGTAAAGGAAACTGATCATGATGTAGCCATTTGAGACCTAAAAGGATGTGACTGAGAGGTTTTTTTTCATGAATATGCTTACTTGGTTGCTGCACCTTTGCAAGAGCCATCTGTCAATATTTTACTGTAATTATGATACCAAACTGAGTGATGTGGTTGATAAGACTGAAGGATGGGATAGGTGCCATCCATGGGGTCCTGGACAGGCTGGAGAGGTGGGCTGAGGAGAATCTCATGAGGTTCAATAAGGAAAAGTTCAAAGTCCTGCACCTAGGTCAGGGCAACTCTTGATATCAATACAGGCTGGGGGATGCTGAGGTTGAGAGCAGCCCTGCAGGAAAGGACTTGGAGGTGCTAGTGGATAAAAAGCTGAACATGAGCCAGCAGTGTGCACTTGCAGCCCGGAAGGCAAATGGCATCCTGGGCTGCATCAAAAGAAATGTGGCAGTCAGGTCAAGAGATGATTCTGCCACTCTATTCTGCTCTGGTGAGACCTCATCTGGAGTACTGCATCCAGCTATGGCACCTCCAACACAAGAGAGACAAGGACCTGCTTGAGCAGGTCCAGAGGAGGGCCACAAAGATGATCAGAGGGCTAGAGCACCTCTGCTATGAAGAACTGGCACTGTTCAGCTTGTAGAATGCTCTGGGGGGACCTTAAAACTATATTTCAGTATGTTTTAAGGGGATCTACTAGAAGGCTGGGGAAGGATTGATTGGAGAGATAGGACAAGGGGCAATGGTTGGAAACTAGAACAGAGTAGATTTAGGTTGGACCTAAGGAGGAAGTTCTTTACAATGAGAGGGATAAAATACTGGAACAGACTGCTCAGGGATGTGGTTGAGGCCCCATCCCTGGAGACATTCAAGGTCAGACTCCATGTGTCCCTGGGCAGCCTCATCTAGTCGGCAGTGTCCCTGCTGACTGCAGGGGAGTTGGACAAGATGACCTTTGAGGGTCCCTTCCAACCCAATGCAATCTGTGAATCTGTGAATTTTGCAAAAGGGGCTGATGCTATATCCCTGCTGCTGACAGGATTAGATCCTATTTATGTTCCCATGTTTGTGTGGCTCAGAGAGAGTTATGAAACCAAACCTGTTGTTAGTTGGAGCAGCACAGTTTACAGTTGAGCAGTCTTTGGTCATCTGAGCCTTCTTCTGCCATCCCCCTCCCCTGAGAAGATGGCTGGGCTCTGTATGAAATTATTACCAGTGACTTGATGACTTTTTTTCTTTTCCCTTTCAACAGCTATTTTAAGACATATTTTCAGTATTACTGACTCACTGTAAGAGCATGCAAAATGTTTGAGGCAGGAGTCCCAGGAATCATTTGGTAGACAGGAAATGTGAGTGTGTGTAAACATAGAGATCTGTCTCAAATTTTAGGAATTTTCTTCTTTTTTTAAAATTTGAAATATATATTAAAAAAAAAAGAGAGAGAACAGTCTCATTAGTTGATGTTCTCTGATCCCTGGCTTCTTTCAAAAATAATATAAAGCAGAAAGTTGAAGGATTTATTTCTTCACACAGGAAGGAAGTATCTGTTCATATATTAAAGAAGGAAAATAACCCTGGTTTGAATTATTCAGCCAGTAGGCCAGAGTCTTGTATACTCTGATTCACTTGAGCCATTCTCCTTTCACTCTGTCCACTCCAAATAATCCTGTGCAAACTCCATGGCCCACTCTGTTCCAGATGTCTGTCAGAAAGGCAATTGATTTGGGGCAGGTGCTCCTAAGGCCACAGAGAAAAGGAAAGGAGAGGGAAGACAGGAAAAAAAAATGCCAGCTCATTTCTGAGAAGTTTGTACTGTATCAGCCTCTGGAGTTGCCCCACATTTCTTCTTCCCTTTCCCCCCCCCCAAACCTTTATTGAGTTTATTAGGAAAGAAATAAAACATGGCTTTAGGAAACAGTTCTCAAAGTGTTTAGCTTCAGATCAAGAGGATGCTTAGGGGACTTGAGCATCTCCCCTATGAAGAGAGACAGATCCCTGGGGCTATTTAGTCTGGAGAGGAGAAGGCTGAGAGGGGATCTGATCAATGTCTATCAATAGCTGAGGGGTGGGTGTCAAGTGGAGGGGTCCAGGCTGCAGAGGGACCTGGCCAGGCTGGGTCAATGGGCTGAGGCCAATGGTATGAGATTCAACAAGGCCAAGTGCAGGGTCCTGCACTTTGGCCACAATAACCCCATGTAGTGCTACAGACTGGGGAATGAGTGGCTGGAGAGCAGCCTGGCAGTCCTGGGTGAAAACAGCTGGACATGAGCCAGCAGTGTGCCCAGGGGGCATGGAAGGCCAGTGGCATCTTGGCTTGGGTCAGGAGTAGTGTGGCCAGCAGCACCAGGGATGGAATTCTGCCCTGTCCTGGGTATTGGTGAGGCCACACCAAGAGTGGGCTGAGTGCAGTTCTGGGCACTCACTTCAGGAATGATCTTGAGGTGCTGGAGCAGGTCCAGAGGAGAGCAACAAGTCTGGGGAAGGGACAGGAGGGAAAGTCTGATGAGGAGAGGCTGAGGCAGCTGGGGGTGTTCAGCCTGGAGAAGAGGAGGCTCAGAGGGGACCTTAGCACACTCTACAAGTACCTGAAGGGAAGTTGTAGTCAGGTGGGGGTCAGGCTCTGCTTCCAGGCAACTTGGGACAGGACAAGAGGGCATGACCTGAAGCTGTGCTAGGGGAAGTGTAGGTTGGATAGTAGGAAGCAATTCCTGGCAGAAAAGCTGATTAGGCACTGGAATGGACTGCCCAGGGAGATGGTGGAGTCACCATCACTGGAGGTCTTCAAGAAAAGCTTGGATGTGGCACTTAGTGGCATGGTTTAGCTGATGTGGTGGTGTTAGGTCATAGGCTGGACTTGATCTCAGAGGTCTTTTCCAGCCTTAATAATTCTGTGATTCTGTGATTTTATACAGTATTACCTAGTATTCTGCAAAATCACTAGTGTCCAAACATCTACTGAAACCATTTGCAAACCTGCAGTGAGACATGAGGCACTAGTCTTCCTTAAATTACTGTTTAATGTCTTGATTACAAACTCATGTACCCAGTACTCTGTGGAAGGTGAGTCTGTGAAACAGCATGGGGAAAACTCCAGTCTTTGCCAAAAATCTTCTGGTTACTTCATTCATGCACATTGAGCCATGGTATATTTTTAGCACGAGTTTGAAACCATATCACATGACAAAATTGATTACGTGTGATTGACCTGCTCAGTGATTAGTAATCATTTCACCTGAACAATCACTGATAAGTTCTTGTATTCATATCAGCTCCTGGACACTGCTGAAGACATTCAGAGGCAACTGAGGGCAGTAGTGCTTTGTCTCAGTTGTATGTGCAATGTCAAACCCCAGGCTACCCCAGATGAGATGAAAGATCTGGTCAACAGATGTCTCAGAAAGTATGAGCCTGGTATTTTGTGATATTTTCATGTCTTTCATGTGGACTTTGGAGAATTCCAGCCTATATGCTCCAGAGAGCTGATCTTAAGGCAACCTTTCATCAAGAGTCCCTCTATGTAGCAAATGCTCTCTGCAAGGCAGAGCTCACTTTACCTCTGGTGGGCAAAGTCTGACAGCAGATTTGTGTGACACAGCTCTTGCGTTCTGTACCATCTAACCATCAGCATTGTTGGAGTGAAATGTGAGTCAAATGTACAAGGGTTGAACTTGCTGGCGTGTCAGAAAACTAATCCAGTTGAATAGGATGAATATTAAGACAATTCTTTCCTCCTAATAATGGCCATTGAATAAAGTCTTTTCCTACTCTGAGTGAACCTATGGAAAGAGGTTGGTTTTTTTTTCATTTAGTTTAAATCAGGGCTAATCTAGTCATCCCTTTTTAGAAAAACAAAGTAACCTTGTAGGTTGCAACCAAGCTAAAAGAAAATCCATCACTGCTTCCTTCATCAAAGGGGATAATTCTGTTGTCTTGAGCCATAGCATTGTTCTGCTTCTGAGCTCAGTTATATACATCTTTAAAATCCCTTTGAAATTACTGATCAGGAGTTTCCTTCACAGTTTAGTTTTACACACCCACATTCAGATACATAGCCATGCCTTTTTTTTTTTTTTTTTTTGCTTGCTTTCCATGGCACTATGGTAGCATCTCCCCTATGAAGAGAGACTGAGAGCCTTGGGCCTGTTTAGTCTTGAAAAGAGAAGAATAAGAGGGGATCTGATCAATGTCTATCAATATCTGAGGGGTGGGTGTCAAGTGGAGGGGGCCAGGCTCTTTTGGGTGGTGCACAGGAATAAGACAAGGAACAATGGGTTCAAACTTGAACATAGAAGGCTTCATCTCAATGTGAGGAGAAACTTCTTTTCAGTGGGGGTGAGGGAGCACTGGAACAGGCTGCCCAGAGCAGGATCACCTAGAGTAGGTCACACAGGAACACAAATTTCTAGAGAACAAAAGTACAGATCTCAAAAGATTGAAGGTGTTGAGACTACAATTATGAATCAACCAATTACAACTCATATATTTGGGGTTTATGCATAATTTATTTCAAATAGAAGAGTTAGTGCTAGCTAGAAGGAGGACAGTGTAAATTAAGCTGAGATATTTTTTAGAGATATCTTCTTTTTAGTGCAGTTAAAGATTTATCATCAGTTTCAAAAAATGTTTGCACCTTAGTCCTCCTTTGCTCTTTATCTTCCAAATATTTTTTTTTTGTTCTGATTTCTGAGGTAGAGACTTCTTAAAAAAAAAAAAGAGAGAGGAAAAAGTTGGGTGAAATGGAATCAAAGTTCTCCTGAGATATGAACTTTAAAACATATTGAAGGTTAAATGGCTATAAACTAGTAACTAGTCTATTTCTTTCACCCTGTGCTTCCACCTGACTTTTCTTCCTTTAAAAAAACCTACAAAGTGAAATGCAGCTTTCCTTGCTGTTGTGTTTTTAGTATTCATTCCCCAAACTGGATAGAACGTTTTGGGTTATCTTCCTTTGAAACTGTGTATTTTTGAATGTTTGAGGGATGGGGATGAGGGGTCCCTGGGGTGGTTTTGTTTATTGTTGGTTTTAGTTCATTGCCTCGTGAAAATTCTGTGTGTTGGTTTGTAAAAGGGTTTATAGGGTCATACCAGCTAAAATGTGCGTAGTGTGGCAGAGTCAGAGAGGGGAAGACCTGAAGATTCTTATCATTTTAATGGGGAAAGCTGCATCTGGGTCTTGGAGCCATTTTTTAGGGGTAGCCTGAAGGTGTCAGGAGCCTGATATTTATTGAGGGAGTCTCCATCAGAAAAGATTTTTGAAGCATACATTTCTGATGCTTACTTGAACCATGTCTAACCTCTGAAGCTGAGGTTACCATTTACCCATCTGTATTTTTTATTCCTGTACTCAAAAAAAGGTGTAGGACCCAGACCTTCCTTTGAACACTGTCAGGCTTAAGACAAAAATGCATTTCTAGAAAAGTTTGGGTCACATAGGTCAGGAATGACTGACAGGAACCACAATAAGATTCAGACTTTTGGAAGAGCCAATTATGTCTGTGTGCATTTTTGTGAACACAAACTTCTAGGGTCCTCACAATTTTTATTATTCGTTTACTTTCGTCTTCTGAAATTGTTTCCATCATTTCAGTCATATGGATTTAGAGAAACCACATGGGTACATATGTTAAATATATATATGTGTGTGTGTGTGTGTGTATGTGTGTGTATATACATATGTATTAGAATTTGACAGAACAATTTTCACAGCTTATTAATCAGTTTGGGAAAATGATGTTTGGAGAAGGTATATCCCCAATAACATTTTCTCATATACTTCTCTGAGCAGGATGTTGTGATTTCTTTTTTTGTTTTTCAGTATTATTCCCATTATAGCCTTCTTATAAATGGAAACTACACAACTATGCTTGTCCTCTAGTTTTCCTGCAAGAATTTTGCTCTTAATAACTAACCAGCATTTGTATGGCTGTGCAATCACTTAGGGTCGATGAATCATTGCAGTGTTTGTCTGGAGTTTGTATGACATTCACTACTTGTTTTGTTTTGGGGTGGGTTTTTTTGGCTGAAAACATTATTTGGTTTTTGTAGTCATATGAATGCAACATGCCCAGATTTCTCTCCTAATTCTCTTGTCTCTTATAAAGTTGTGGTTGGAAAAGAAGCACTGCCAAAAGGTTAAAACAACCTTCGTTAGGGTGCTGACCTATTTAGTGTCACCATATAAAATATGTGAAAAGGTGTGAAAGGCAAACCCAGAGAAAAAGGTTATTTTTCCTTCTGTTTTCTCTAAGATGTATCATCACTAACCTGGCTAATTACAGAGAAGTCCACATAGAGATTTTTATAATATTGTTCAAATATTTTTTAAATGCTTTTATGTTGTTCAACAGAAATGACAGGACTTAGACTATTTTGTGATATTGCAAATGGGATAATATTGCCACAAACAGATAATTCAGGTAAGGATCTTCATATTTCACAATATCACAATGTATCAGAGGTTGGAAGGGACCTCAAGAGATCATTGAGTCCAACCCCCCTGCCAGAGCAGGATGACTTAGAGTAGTCCGCACAGGAATGCATCCAGGTGGGTTTGGAAAGTCTCCAGAGAAGGAGACTCCACAACCCCCCTGGGCAGCCTGTTCCAGGGCTCTGTCACCCCCACTGGAAAGAAGTTTCTCCTCATGTTGAGCTGAAACCTTCTATGTTCAAGTTTGAACCCATTGTTCCTTGTCCTATCACTGTGCACCACCAAAAGGAACCTGGACCCCTCCTCCTGACCCCCAGCCCTCAGATACTGATAGACATTGATCAGATCCCCTCTCAGCCTTCTCTTCTCCACACTAAACAGCCCCAGGGCTCTCAGTCTCTCTTCACAGGGGAGATGCTCAAGTCCCCTAAGCATCCTCCTGGCTCTCCCTTGGACTCTCTCCTGCAGGTCTCTGTCTCTCTTCAACTGGGGAGCCCAAAACTGGACAGAGGATTTCAGGTGTGGTCTCAGCAGGGCAGAGTAGAGAGGTAGAAGAACTTCCCTAGACCTGCTGGACACACCTTTCTTGATGCATCCCAGGATCCCATTGGCTCTCTTGGCCACAAGAGCACATTGGAAATCAGTCAGAAAGTCTGGGTTTGAACTGATATTCATCTTCCTGACATTGAGCTAAGCTTTATGCATGTGGTGGGTTGAAATTACTCTCCAACCAATTTGAGAGAATTACCCCCCAAAATAAAATTGCCAGACTAGTTCAGTTTGGGATGGAATCAAAAGAAGCTCTATTTAGAAGCAAACTAAAATCTAGAATTATGAATATGTACAAAACATACAATATTTACATATATTTACAATTTATAAACCACCCAAGAACTCCCCTGGACAAAGCCAGGGGGCTGTCAATATCTTCACTCTCTCAGCCCCCTTCCCCCTTGTACAAGGGAAAAGAGAAAGAGAAGAGCAGAGAGTAGCTTGTTAGTTACTTAGGCACAGTAAGAATGCAGCCAAGGTCAGCAACAGCCAAGCAGAAGCCACCAGCTAGTATCTGCTAGAGCTAGAGCTGAGAAAGAGAAAATAGTTTATACAACTATATGTTAGTTATCAGCCTAGTGAGATTGTTTAGACCTTATCATTATTTTCCCTTTTACATCCAATAGTAATGTATTTGCATCCTACCACTTTCTACTCAAGATCTGTGGAAAATTGCGTAGGCATCAGCCTGAAGTTGCCACAGTGCATGAACTGAAGTTTCTCAGAAATGCTAGCCTCTAAAGTAATCTGATTTATTAAAAGGCTGGATGAAAGAAAAAGCTAACCACACACAAATATTGAGGTCTTCCATTTTAAAGGAAGTTTTCAATCACAGGCTATCATCAATATGTAAATGTGCAGGGAAAAGTGATTTGGGCCTTCTGTATGACCTGTAAGAGCTAAAAGTTTGTGATTTCTTAAGAAGCTTGTCAGGACTTACTTAACACTTTTAGAGAAGACATTTCTAGCAGAAAAAATACTTAGTCCTTGGCAGAAATGAATTGTAGTTTAAGAAAGAAAGTCAAGATGTCCTGGGGTAGCACTATATTTGAATGAAAAACTCCACAGAGTGAAATATGTTTGCCAGGAACCAAGAGAAAAAGTTACAGCTTTCTGCCAGATGAAACTACAGCATGGCTGGCTGTGTATGCCCTTCTCTCTTGTGAGTATCCACAGGGTTAACCTGCATCATATCAGCCTTCTGCCTGACCATTCCCTCCTCTCACCCTGAGCAACTGTTTAGCCTACAGGATTTCTAACCCTAGGAAAAGTAGCTCTTCCTGTGGCATGTATTGCCCCAAAAGTATTTTTATCAGCTTATTTGAAATAGAGAATGCTGTTGAGCTTTCTGCCTTGCATTAAAGTGCTGCCTTTTTACTTGTCTTTTTGGTCTGACTTTTTGTTTTCTTTTCATGGAGTGAGCTAGACTTTTTGAATATATGTGGTAGTTTCAGGCTATGCCTTTAAAATTTTTCCACAGATCTTGAGCAGAAAGTAGTAAAAATGTAAATAAATCACTATTGGGTGTAAAAAGGAAAATAATGATTGGTCTAAACAATCCCATTGGAGATTTGGTTCCCAAAACAATTTCTCTCTCTTCTTGCTTCTTTGCTCTGGGTGAGACTAACTGGCTTTGCTGAGCTTGGCTGCATTGCTTTTGATTTGGCTAAGCCTAATATCCCTGCTTCTGTCTCTTGTTCTTTTTGTACAGGGGGTAAGGGGGAGGCAGAGAGGTGAAGCTGTTGCAGCTCCCCTGGTCTTTGACCAGGGGGGGTCCTTGTGCTGTTTGTTAATTGTAAATACCTGTAAATATTGTAAATATCATATATTGTGCACCAAATCATTGCATTTCATTGCAGATTGTAGTTTTGCCTGCAAATATACAGCTTCCATTTTGCTTTCACCTGAGCTAGTCTGGCAAAGTTAATGTTGGGGGGGTGAGGGAGGTGGGAATTTTCAACCCACTACTATATACTTCCTGAAAACTACAAAAGTTAAAATCAAGGACAGCACCACCCTTGAAGAATGTTATTTAAACTTGTATCCTATAGACAAAACTGGTGGAAAGATTCATTCTGATTGATTGATTGATTGATTGATTACATATTATTCTTATTTAAAATGAGTTTGAATGCAGGGAGAGTAGCTACTTTGTAAAATTTTGTTGAAGAAAGGCCATTTTGACTAAGATCGAAACTGGTGGCCTGCTTCACTGAGGGGAGCAGAAGCCCAGAAAAATAGGTTAGATGAAACCAGGTGGTGAACTGAAGAGTTCTTTGTGGTTTGTTTGGTTTTGGGGTTTTTTTGGGTTTTTTTTTTTTTTGTTGTTTTGGGTTTTTTTGTGGGGGGTTGTTGTTGTTTTTTCTTTTAAAGCAAAGAATTCCATGCTCTATTCCTGTCAAATTGTAATGAAGGAAATATTTATTTCGTTAATTAAAGATCCTTATTTTTTCCCTGCCATTGTTGTAATGCTCAGGAGATAGTAATGATTGTGATTTCAGAATACATTTGGATATTAATTTTCATAGAATCAGCAGAGAATCATAGAATGGCTTAGGTTGGAAGGGACCTTAGAGATATCTACTCCAACCTGCCCACTATGGGCAGGGGTGCCTCTCAACTAGACTTGGCTGCACAAGGTCTTATCCAGTCTGGCCTTGATCACCCCCAGGGAGGAGACATCCACAACCTCCCTGAGCAGCCCATTCAGGAGGTCCCCCACCCTTGTAGTGAAGAACTTCTTCCTAAGATCCAGTTTATACCTACTCTCTGTCAGCTTCAAACCATTCCCCTTTGTCCCATTGCTAGACACCCTTATGAAAAGTCCCTCTCCAGCCTTCCTGTAGGATCTCTTCAGGTATTGGAAGGCAGCTCTAAGGTCACCCCCAGAGTTTTTCTGCTTGTTTGTATTCTGTTGCATAATTTTCCTGGTTTTATCCTAAGAGACTGTATAAATAAAAGCACTACATAAATATGAGGAGGGCAGATTTAGGCTGGATATTAAGAAGAAATTCTATGCAGTGAGGGTGGCGAGACACTGGAACAGGTTGCCCATGGAGATTGTGAATGTCCCCTCCCTGGAGGTCTTCATGGCCAGGTTGGATGAGGTCTAGTGGAAGGTGTCCCTGGCTATGGCAGGGGTGTTGGGATTAGATGATCCTTAAGGTCCTTTCCAACCTAAACCATTCTGTGATCTCAGAGTTAATTGTTTAAAGCAGAAGGTTTGACTAGAGACTTCTACC
Source organism: Indicator indicator (assembly GCF_027791375.1). Classification (NCBI taxonomy): domain Eukaryota; kingdom Metazoa; phylum Chordata; class Aves; order Piciformes; family Indicatoridae; genus Indicator; species Indicator indicator. The sequence continues at coordinate 46,908,912 of NC_072012.1, read as the reverse complement.
CTAGTTTCTGGCTAAACCATTTCTGTCCATGAAACAGTGAATGACTCAGTGAGGAAATAGAAGAAGGAAATAGTTCTTAATTTTCAAAAATTGTTTCACAATTTTGTCAGATGGTAATTCATCTTAGGACTCTCAGGTCCATCAGCTTTGGAAACCTGTGTTAGCTTCAGCTGTTGGCCTTTTGGAGTTAATGTACACCACTTCAGCAGTTACATGCTCTGAGTAATGTCAATGATTTGCATTCTTTCTGGGTTGACTTAAGAGATGACCTTACCAAACACACAGACTAGAAGGTTATATTTCTCATCAGAAGTTAGATTACTGTTTTAAGTTGAGGAATCTTTTCCTAGATGTTAACAGAAAGTCCTTAAACTACCAATTTCCAGAGTGTGAAAGAATATACCAAAGGAAGGATTGTTCTCAATCTGTCCAGCTTCTTTCCTTCTTCCCATAAGCATCTGCTGCTGAACACTTCTGGAAGCAGAGTGCTGATATAGATAGATAGGTGGTCTGACCCAGAACAGATTTGCAATGTTATCAAATGCTGGCCATTCTTTGCAGCCTGTATGTTAGTATCTTCTTGCATCCTCTGCTTCTAACCATAGTACATTTTGGGGGATTGGTTTGTTTTTTATTATACTCTTGTGATCCTCCTTGATCTAAGAAAGATAAAAGGCAATATGTGATAGCATTATTCACACTTGGGACAGAAGTGCTTCAAAGCTGAGTGTAGGTTTTACACTGTGTCCTGTGAGCTGTTTTTTTGTTCATGGTTTAAATATGGGTCAGAGCAGCCCAAATTACATCTATAGTGATTATAAAAGGTGATGTAGCTCCAGAATGTAATGCAGAGCATCTAGAATTAGATTAGAATTAGATTGTATAAATAACGCTTGCACTAAAACTCTGCTTTTCAGTAACTCATTCAGTCCCCATTAAAGTTAGTAGAACTGTTCTCACTGACTTTGGTGGTTGTAGGATTGGATTCAAGTTTTGAGACCACAGAGTTTTAATGTTTGATGATAAATAGTCATTATATTTTGAAAAGCAAGGGATATAATAAATATTTGGGGAAAAAAATTAAAGAAAGGACTAACAAAGTGAAAAATGTTAATTATAATTTTCCATGAAAATAAATAGAGTATACCTGTAACTGCTTATCAAACATTAGCATTTTATTTGCTTTGTAATTCAGTTCAGATTGTTGGGGTTTTTTTCCTTCAAGTGAACAGTGTCAGTAGAATGGATCTAAGTATTGATAGATCTGTCTTAAACTTTGCATTAATTATAACTTAGGACTCTGTTCACGGGAAGCAGTGTCTTGAACTTAGTGCTGTCAAAATCTCTAGGGATAAAGATGATGGAAGAGCATATATTTGAAAATCTCTTATGTATTTATTTTTGCAGGCCAAAGCCAAGAGCAGTGTAGTGTATTTTATAGTAAGGTACATGTTCATAGGATTGACAAATGTGCTTAATGATAAAACAGTTATCTTTTGGTTTTGTCTTGCATATTTATATAGAATCATAGAATCATGGAATGGTTTGGGTTGGAAGGGACCACCAAAGGTCATCCAGTCCAACCCCCCTGCAGTGAGCAGGTTCATTCTCCACTAGATGAGGTTGCCCAGAGCCCTGTCGAGCCTCACCTTGAATATCTCCAAGGATGGGGCCTCAACTACCTCCCTGGGCAACCTGTTCCAGTGTTCCACCACCCTTATGGTGAAGAACTTGTTCTTAACATCCAATCTAAATCTCCTCTTCCCTCATTTCAAACCATTGCCCCTCATCCTATCACTGCAGTCCTTTGTAAGCAGTCCCTCTGCAACCTTCCTGTAGCCCCTTTCAGTCTGCTATTAGGTCTCCCCAGAGCCTTCTCTTCTCCATGCTGAACAACCCCAGCTCCCACACTTTTGTATTTTCCTTGATATTTCTTTTCAGTTCTTAAAACAATGAAAGACATTTTCCAGGTTATGAAAGTAATGAAAACACTGTGGAGCATATTAAATTAAGACATGGCAAACACTGAGCTAAAATAAATATTTGTGAGAAAAGTTTCAACCTAAATATTAAGAGCAAAGCACTTTTATTGGGCTGTGGTACAACTGTAAATCAAAAGGATTCAATCAGTGCACTGCTTAAGTGTTTCTTGTTCCAAAAAATTGACTACAGCTTTGGAGTGTTAGTTTTCATGTTTCATGATTTTATTGATTTTTGTCTCAAACAATTTCATCAGAGAGGTAATAATTCAAGTAGCTGGGATTGCCCTGAAATCTGGCAGTAGAGCTTGGATCATTTCACTGCTAATGTTAAGACATTTGAGTGCTCAGGTAGTCAATGGACACATTATCATGCACAACAGTTAAGTTGATAGACATTTAAACTGTACAAGAGGTGGAATTCTACCTCTCTCTCAGCTATATTGATTGTTTTGCAGATAGAGGAGGCAAAAAAAATACTTCAAAAATTTGGATACTGGCAAAGTTGAAGCCACATCTGTTGAAGAGTTTACCTTTAACTGGATTGAAGTGAAAAGCTCTCAACTGAAAAGACAGAAATACAATCTGCATAGTGCAATTGAAGAGTAAATTCAAGGAGGGCAAGGAGGATTTCACTGAAAGTGTTTGGTCAGATTTTTCTCTCTTTTTCATAGTTTCACAGTTGCTAATACATAGTTACTAATTCAGCCTAGAGAGAAGATGACTCTGGGGCGACCTTGAAGCTGTCTTTCAGCGCCTGAAGGTATCCTGCAGGAATGCTGGAGAGGGACTTTTCATAAGGGTGTTTAGGACATGAGGGAATGGTTTGAAGCTGAGGGAGAGTAGGTTTAGACTGGATCTTAGGAAGAAGTTCTTCAGTAGGAGGGTGGTGGACCCGTGGAACAGGCTGCTCAGGGAGGTTGTGGATGTCTCCTCCCTGGGGGTGTTCAAGGCCAGGCTGGATGAGACCTTGAGCAGCTGAGTCTAGTTGAGAGGCATCCCTGCCCATGGTGGGAGGTTAGAGTAGGTGATCTCTAAGGTCCCTTCCAACCTAAGCCATTCTATGATTTCATGACCATTCTGCCCATAGACCCTAGGCAACTGCAAAACTTGGCTATGTCACAGCTTTGTCTCTGCTGAGATGTGAGCCTGTCAGTCATCTGTATCCATACCAATCATCTGCAATTGTACCAATGTCACATCTTTAAATTACTTCCTTTGGGATTTAATTTACCACAGTCTGCTACTGGAATAGATTTTTTTTCCTTTTCTTTCCCTTTTAATTTTTTTTTTGTAAATTAAAATTGTTTGAATCAACCACTCAATGTTTATCAACATCAGAATAATCACTGGAGAGAGAGAGGTTAATGTGATGTAGTTAAAGAATGTGGATACATTTTATTTGTTATTTGCTTCTGCAGTTTATTTCTACAGATTTCCTGACATACATAACCACCTGGGAGAGGAGGGATGGTAAAAAGCATAATGTGCTGTCTTTATCATTATTAAAATGAGTGGTAAAGAGACATTTTCTACTCATAATGAGGGCATAGAATTTATCTGGATTTAGTAAATTAAAAAACAAAACAGAACAAAACCCAAACCATACTGTATTCAAAGGATAGAAAATTTTCAGGAAGAAGGAATTAAAGCTCTAAGAATGCATCCCTTTTAAGACATGAAAATATCTTTTTAAGACATGGAAATAAAGTAAAAATTACCAAAAATTTATTTTAAAAGACATGTCAGAATGGAAGAAGAATAATGCTGGTTCACAGTTACCTTATAAATAAAAAGAGTAGTCTTAGAGTCACCAAGCTATGCAACCAGTGCCTGAAGTCACCTTTTAAAAACAACTGGAATATGTTCCTTTTATCTTAAAATTTCCATGGGACTGGGAGACCTTCTTGTTTACCAGTCTAAGCCTGTGTAAAATCTTGTTTCCACAAACTACACAGCAAGATATCCAAAGTTAGGATACTTTCTCAGGGTCAGAAATCAGAGCAATCTGAAATATTCTATGAATGAAAGAAAGTAAGAACAGCCTGAGTCCTGTGTGAGTGAAGCCAAGTTCTTCAGAGGTATTTACTTACTGTGTGGGACTAATTTACTTCTCTCACTTGACAGAATATATTGAAAGAACATGTGGTCAGAAAACTGAAGGATGTATAAGAAAAATAAGTCATCTATATGGGCTGAGTTGGAAGCAAAATCTAAATGTTGGGTTTATGTAATAAAACTGAATTCTCCTTTGAAGTGCTGGAGACACCAGTTAACACCTAATTCTGTCATCTCTTCAGTCCAGGCTAGGATTCTCATTTGGAAGTTTTCCCATCACAAATGAAATTGATTAATTGAAGGAATAAGTGAATATAGCATTCACTTTTAACCCCAGATTTCAATCAAAACTGCTCACCAGTTCAGCTCAGCTCAGCAAAAGTATGTTTGACAGAACCAGGCACCTACATCTGGATATGAAATACTCAGTCAAAAACAGTTCCTTAGGCATCTTATTAAAAAAAAAAAAAAAAACCCAAAAGGAAACAAACCCACAAACCCCACAATCCACAAGTACTGTTAGTCTGACTTGTTTAAAAGAAAACTAGACAGCACAGCCTCTCCAAAGGTGCTTTAAGTGTGATTGCTCTGCAGGTGACATTCTGGTATATGACTCGAGCATCTCCCCTATGAAGAGAGACTGAGAGCCCTGGGGCCATTTAGTCTTGAGAAGACTGAGAGGGGATCTGGATCAATGTCTATCAATATCTGAGGGGTGGGGGTCAAGTGGAGGAGGCCAGGCTCCTTTTGGTGGTACAGAGTGGTAAGACAAGGAACAATGGGTTCAAACTTGAACATAGAAGATTTCAGCTCATCATGAAGAGAAACTTCTTTCCAGTGGGGGTGATGGAGCACTGGAACAGGCTCCCCAGAGAGGTTGTGGAGTCTCCTTCTCTGGAGACTTTCCAAACCCACCTGGATGCATTCCTGTGCAGACTACCCTGGGTGATGCTGCTTTGGCAGAGAGGTTGGACTCAATGATCTCTTGAGATCCCTTCCAACCTCTAATGTACTGTGATACTGTGATTTGAAAACACTCAAAACAGTATATAAGGCAATTTAAAAGACACTTTGCAAAAGTTATCAAAACTAAGCTGATTTTATCAGTGCACTGTCTGACTTTACTCATTCAGGCAGACTGCATTAGAGAGGGAATGGCTAACTCTAGGTTCCACCCGTTTCCCTTCAAAAACACTCCTGCTCTCAAACCAGCTGCTCTGGCCAAAGGTAACATGTCACAGAAACTTCTTACTCTTCAGGCTTTATTCATGCCTTAAGGACATGCTATTTTGGGGGTGATTGATACAACAATCTATTGACTCGAAAAACACAATAACTTTTAGAAGTCTCAGACTTCCTCCTCATCTCCAGATGCAATTTTTCTTTCAGATTTTCTTTCATTTGCTTCATTATTTCCCTATTTCTTTATTTTGGATTTATTTCAACACTCTACTTCACAGTAGCAGAAAAAAAAAAAAAAAAGGATGATGTACTTCATCTGTACAGTTGGCAATGGATTAAAAATTGCTAGTTGCAGACTGCTTTAGAATACCAAGATCTGCATTATATGACAACAGCTGAATGTTTTCAGAACATCTAAAGGTCATTGAACTGTAATGTCTGCTAGTTATTTGATAAACTTTGAAGTTGTAGCTTTTTTTTTGTTTTGTTTTGGTAGGGTTTTCTCTTCTTGTTACAAGCATGGCATTGCTAATGTTTTTATTTCCTACAATTAAGAGAAAGGAGTCTTATAAATGTATAATTTGTTTTATTTGGGAATATTAAGCCCATCTAAAGTCACCTTTTTCTCTTATTTAGTTAGTTGAAGCTCAGGTCTGTAATGGGCACTATTAAGAATCTTTCTCTGTTGCAGAATAGACTCTGCAAACCCTGATCCAGGTTTACCTGCACATTTTAAACTCAGACTTGAAAGGATCATCACCTACTTTTTATTTTATTTTTCTTTTTTTTTTTTCTCTTTTTAAGAAATATTCTGGGCCTTCAAATTGCAGTGAATGTTCAAATAGTTTGCCATTGTCAGCACAAGAAGTTTGGCAGTGGGTTAACAGACCACATTCAGCACAAAATATCCACTTTCACAGCAGGTAAGTTAAATAATAGATTTCCCCCCACCCCCTCACCCCCCATCATATTTAGTCCATTTGTATTTTACAAAAATCAAAAAGAGCAAAACTTGAGGCTGTTTTCTGCTGCTTTTGCTACTTTTGTTTAATATGGTATTACTGTAGCTAAAATATATTTACTTGTTAAAACTAAATATATTAAATTCAGTTGTGGGGTTTTTTTTTTCTCCTTGACTACCAGAAATAAGAATCTAAGAATATATATGTGTGTTTTTATTTATCTAGGTTTGACTATAAATCATCAACCTGATTTTTTTTGTTTTACGTGTATCATAACGTAGCTGTTGAAATAGAGATTTGTAAGACTAGATAAAGATTAAAAGGGATTTTCTACACAGCTGCATACTTTTGGGGAGAAAAGGCTGAAATATGCTTCAAGTAATTGAAATGTAAACATTTCAAATTGATGGCAGACTTTTATGACTCTCCAAGATAAAGCCTTGCTGGAGTATTAAAATAGATATTTTGTATTATTTCCAAGCTTCAAAAGCTCCTTTGAAAGGGACAAGCGATTTGCAGAATAGCTACAAACAATAGCTACAAACAGCAAAGGCTGCAAAATAGTTACCCAAGACCCTTCCTTATTTACCTACATTTCAGTACTGCTCTGATACTTCGTTTTCAGGTCAGAGAAGGCAACAATATCACAGCTTTGTGACTGGAAAGAAAATGAGAAATCTTCCTTCATACCTGAAAAAGAAGAGCAAATTTCAGCAGAATGGTATGTTAAACTATTTTGCTTCCATAGCAGCTTCCCAGGGTAGGTACAGTACAGTTGGTTGGTTGGTTTTTTTTTGAAGTTCCAGCTTTCAAGAATCTCTTATTTTCTAACCAGTGTTACGATTACTGTAATTACTTTTACAGTTGTCTGCAGTACCACTGTAATGAGCAGCAATAATGTAACCTTAAGATAAGCATTATGGGCAATTCAGAAAGTTTCCTTCCATACACTTCTCTTCTTTTTGAAAAGTGCATTATACAATAATATGCAGCTGGTTGTAACATAATACACGTGAAATGTCTGCTAAGTTTTCCTCTCCCCTTAGGGGCTTTAAGGATATTTCTACTGCACAGCTAATGCTGAAGAGGGCCCAGAAAATGAAGCCTAAAAAGCATGGTGATAAAAATTCCAGTAAGTCATCAGTTAAAAAAAAATTGTTCCATTGGTGTAACTTTTCTATTCTAAAAATCACTTAACAGTGTCTCTCTTTTAAAAGCACTGATTTGAATAAAGGTGGAGTGTCATCCAGTGAAAGCATTGCAGTTTAAATCCATTTATTCCATTGATAAAATATTCATCTTTTACAAAATATTCTCCTGTATTTTGAAGTTACATATTTGACAGCTATCCTAAGCAAAATAATTTTTTCTCTTTTTGCTCATGTATTTTATTATTTTTTTTTCCCTAGATGTGGAATTCATTTTTCTGCATTTTGTGCTTCTTATGTTTTCCTCATAGGGGAATCTCAGGTTAAAATTACTGACTTCTGCAAGAGCTGTTTATGAAAATGACAGTTTGGTAGACATGAAATGACATAATATTGTTTTTATTCAATATCCACTGTGGCAAGAGATAATGCTTGTCCAGCTTCTTTCTGATTATCTTCTGAGATACTTCTTATGTCAGTGAACCTTAGAATCATTAACTGTTGGTAGGATATGCTACTAAAAGTGCTAATGGAATGTCTTAATAAAATTATTAATAAATAAGAAACATTGAAATATTTATGATCCTGGTTGACAATAGGAGCTACATCTAAATGGTCTTTGAAAAGCTAAGACTTACTGACATTTAATTTTCTTTAACTGTATCACAATCTAGTTAATTTTCCTCTTTTGTATGGCTTTGTAAATCTCTTCTGTATCATGTGTTGAAAACACTGAAAGAAATTTTGCTTTTGGAAGAGGAAAAGATCAGCCTGCAGATGAAGTTAAGAAACATATTTCTCTGTATACTTTTTTCTACTTGAAACATCATGCCTAAGAAGAAACATGACAAAAAACATCTCTAGTTACAAAAAAAACAACCAAACAAACAAAAAAAAAAGAGGGAGGGAGATAAAGAAAGTGATATGTAATCAGCAAACCATGCTTTGTTGTTATGGAAAGGAGAAAAAAAATGTTAAAGGCTTAAGGTTATTATATTTAAATCATGATAGCTTCCCATGATGTCCTACCTAAATTTTAAAAAGTAAATATCCGATATGCAGCTGAATTTTTTTTTTTTACATCTGTTCCATTTGGTGGCCTCTGAATCATTTTTTTGATTGAACAGAGCTTATTCAGTTCTATCATCTTTTCTCCATATGCTCTCTGGTTTATGTTAGTAGTAATTAATTCAGACATAAATGTCTGGTTAAACATATCAGATTTTCTAGCCTATTCCTCTTGTAATTCTAATGGATTTTTTTTTAAACTATGTTTGTATTCCATTTGTTCTGATTATTCAACATGGTGTATGTGTGTTGAGCTTTTTACTGTATCACTTGGAATATTCTCAAAGTATGTTACCAGTTTAAAAAAAAAAAAAGGAAACAAAGGAACAAAACTTTTGCACAATGTTTTTATAGGGTCCAATTTCCTCTTCTTGACACTACCTCATATTGGAATTTTTTGTCTTTCTGACTATTACATCAAGCATAAAACCTCTGTATATACCATTTCCCTCTATAGGCTTCTCTGACAGTCATTAAAATCTGAGTCTTTTTTTCAGGTGAGCAGAAAGTTTCATTTCCAGCACCAGGAAATATGACTGAAAATATCACAAACTCAATCCCTTCTCAGCACAAAGATTATCAAAGCAACTATTCTTTTCCATATAGCATACTTGACAAAGTCAGTCCTTCCTTTGTCACTAAGGACCAAATAAACATCAGTTAAAACTAGTATTTTTATCTTAAACTGAGGCTAAAACTCAGCTGATACGCTAAATAATGATCCTGATGGAATATTCCCCATGCAAGAAGAATCTCCAAGTCTATAATTATGTTTTACATCAGCTATCTCCTCTGAAGTAATGAGAGCAAGCCAGGGTCTTACTGAGGGTCTGTTTGAACAGAGGGACTTCACAGCATTTAAATTAGGGTAGATACACCTTATCCTGAGGCTAGCCAGCTTCAGATCAGGAAACTGTAACTAGAGCCATTAGGCTGCCAGTATCTTTCCCGATCTCTGTGGCAGAGCTCATGCTAGAATACTTAGAGCAATTCCAGTATACCTAGGGAGAGGGGGGGAGTTCACCATCTCAGGCCATTGCTGTGAGTTTAACCCTACTGAAGCAGGAATTCCATAAGAGAATTTATTCCTTCTAATATTTAAAAGTAGATTGAAATCCATCTGAATAAGCAGATGACCTGGATTTTTCCTTTAAAGTTAGCATCCTGTCACCTTCATCTCCCCAGAAGTGAGCTTCATCCATCATGTCCTTACTGAAGCTGCATGTGAAATGTAGGATTTGTCTTTAGTATTATTGTTTCTGGTTTTTGTTTTGAATTTCCAGGTGTTATAATTGAAGCTGTTTCCTTTTCAGCTTTCCAATTTAAAACAGTTGAAGATAACGCTAGCTACAAGAAAATACTTTCATTAGTGATAAAGATTCCTACCCACTAGAAAATAAGTAGCCAGCATCTGCTTAAAATTGTGAATTATAAGGTATACAAAAAAACAATTTTCTGTGTCATATATATTTGCTACCACACCTTGGACTTAAAAGCAAAACTTCAAGTTCTGACACTAGGCAAAGCAGCAACATCTGAAGGTTCTAGATACAAATAAATTACAAGCTATTAACAAATAAACCAATAGCTTTTATGGTACCATTTCAGCATCATCCCAAACATCTTTTATGTGGTATTGATAATTCCATGGCAATGGTTTTATTAGTTGCAGGTAATACTGTCACTGATGGATTTTCTGTAGGAACAAATGGCCTGTCAGAGTATGCTGTCTGCTTCCATATGCTATCAAACTCCTTTGCTTCAGGCCTGAGATTCACAAACTCAGTGTTAAATCAGCTTCCATTCAGAGAGCTTTACAACTGCTCTTTAATATAGTCAAGATGTCAGCTGGCCTGGAATTGGGATTGGACAGTCATGGACAGGTTCGATTCTTAACATCGTCAGGTGTGTGAATATGTTCCTGTTCATTTTTCATCTCAAGCATTTGTCTTCTCCTAGTGCTACAGTGGTGGGATTCATTTGGTTAGTTATAGAGTCCACATCTGAGCTAGTCACCTGCATTCTATTATGGAAAGAAATAAATGCACCTTAATTGCTATTAATTTCCTCCTAAAACATAATTGGAAAACAGGCTACTTGAATCTGACTGTAAAAGCACTTACAGTTCTCCACTGCCTACACACAGAATCTAGAGTGACTGGCTTGAAGTACACAGTTAAACTGTAGATCTGAAGAAGTAACTGAGAAGTATCTTACCTCATATGTCTGGCCATGTACCTTCTCAGTAGTGAAAAAAAAAAATATGGAAAATACCATCAAGTGCACTGAATCCTGTGGTTTATATTACAAGGGAGGGCTTAAAGCAGCATAACCTTATAACAGGGAGTGATTCAGGCAATGCTTTTATTGCAATAGACCAATCCCACCAACTAATGTCCTTAAGGCCTGTTATGCCCTAATCCACTACTGCTATATATTCTTGTTTATGTAGTTAAATAAAGTTGTGGCCTGTATTTTAATGATACCAAATGTAGGCTGTGCCTGATTCAACTATTTTGTATTTTCTACAGTAAGATAATACAAAAAGTGTGGGCAAGAAACCAGCGATTTTGCAGCCAAGTAAAACTGGCATAGTGTCAGAAATATTTCTGTTTATCATGAGTGTATAAAACTCTGCTGAAACTGTAATTAAAAATCTAATTACAGCAAACATTAGTGTACCTCACTGTGCTACAACATTAAGTGTCTGCCACTCATAAGGATCCTAGCTTCCTACTGATGTCTTGGCACAGCAGTACAGAATTTCTTGCTTAACTTTGGATTTCCTTGATTCTGTGGATTTTTTTATTAGCTTCTGAAAGTTCACCTCTTTTTCTCTTAAGTTGGCTGGAAGCCTTGTCTTGCTTTCAGTTTGTCACTCCTACACTGCTGTACTAATTCTTGTTTAACTATTTCCTGTCCAAATAAAAGCTCTCATCACTGAGATGGCAATTCTTGCTTGCACAGAGGAAGAAAAGAAAAAAGAAATAAAGAAAAAAAATATATAGAAAGCCATGACTTCTACAACCAGAGCATAGTGCTAAAGATATTTCACAGAGGCCAGCAAATATTTTTTAGTTCTAGTTTAGTTTTTAAGACAGCAATGCAATACTAATTCAAGCAAACAAACAAAACAAAACTGAAACAAACCCCAAAAAACTTGAACCAAAACCCTCAAACCAACCCACCCCACAAGCCCAAAAGAGCTGACTGATTTGTTGAATTAACAGTCAGTATACAAATCTGGGGAATATTATTATTCCTTGTTACACTTTACATAAATGATGGTTGATCTATATTTTCTTAGTCAGAGAATGAAAGCTACTGTTGTCATCTGGACAGTCCAGGCATGGAGTTCAAATTGCTGTTCAATTATGGAGCAAAATGTGGTCTTTCTTCCAAAAGAATTTACAAATTGAATTATCCTAAAGATAAGCATCTGTCACTGTGTGCTACTTTATCAAACCTTCAAAGTTGGCAGAGATGTGTTTATGTTTTTCTAATTACAGATATTGCACAAGAAAACTGAGTGACAAACATTAATTTTATTTTTTTTCCCCAGTTTTACATATTACTTGGAAGTTGTTTAGCAAATGTGGTGCCAGATCAGGCAGCAACTGTTCTGTCCATATTGTTTCTATAATATTTCTTGTGTTCTTCCAACTTATCTTCTATATTTGGAGTCAGTCAAGCAATGTGCATTAAATTACCTCCTTGGTTCCTAGATTACCAGCATAGATCATTGTTTTATAAGCCACAGATAAATGAGCATGCCAGAATCCAGGAAGATATTTGTATGATTTTTGAACTATTGGACTCTCTTTCACAGCTCTCTGTGTGAAATCTGAAACATTTGATTGCTCATCATCAAAGCATACATGCAGTTCATTTCTCTAGCTCACTCAGAGACTGAAAAGCACTAGTATTATGAAGTAATCTGTGTAATATTGCCTACACTTGGGACTAGGTAAAGAAAAGGACTCATTTTTAATAACAAAAGAGCTGTAGGCAATAGTTGATGTGATCCAAGTAGGTACAAATTTAAGTAGTCTGGCACTGTGTTAAGTCCCTTTAGATTATTTAAGTTATTTTACAAAGACTCAAAGATAAATCTTCTGCTAGAAATCTCTTAGAAGAACAATTTCCATCATCTTTCTTTCTTCCCAGTTTCTGGAACTTCTTTACTGTTGATATTCTTATAGACAAATAAATGCTTGAAAACACCAAAACATTGTTGGTATTATTTAGGTTTGGACTGGTTGGACTTTTCACAGAATTGAATGGAAGGCTGGGTGAAGGAAAGGTGGCACCTTTAAAACATTTCTGAACTATTTCGATAGACCCACATAAGAAAAATGTGTGTTATTTCAAGAACTAGCTTAACTTAAAAAAAAGTTTGGAAATCCTCAATCACATTTTTCCCTTAAGAGGTTTTAATCAATTTTGTCACTTTGTCTTCGATCTTTTATTGAAGAAACACACTGGGGCTTGTAACTAGCATAAAACCATAAGAAACCAGGAATGATTTTATCAACACTGTATGCTGGATGATGGGAAAATTGTAATTGTATTAAAAAAATATATATATATATATATATTCTATGCATTTTTATTCATGTATAGTGCTTGTATGGATCCAGAGGAGGGCCACAAAAGTGGTCAAGGGGCTGGAACACCTCTGCCACAAGGACAGGCTGAGGGAGCTGGGGTTGTTCAACCTGGACAAGAATAGGCTCTGGGAAGAACTAATAACAACCTTCTAGTACCTGAAGGCTGCAGAGGGACTATTTACAAAGGCCTGTAGTGATATGACAAGGGGCAATGGTTTGAAATTAGAGAAGAGGAGATTGCAATTGGATGTTAGGAACAAGTTCTCTACCATGAGGATGGTGGAACTGATTGCCCAGGGAGGTAGTCGAGACCCAGTCCCTGAAGATTTTCAAGGTCAGGCTGGGCAAGGCTCTGAGCAATCTGATGTAATGGAGGATGTCCCTGCTCCCTGGAGGAAGGGACCTCCAAAGGTCATCTAGTCCAATGTCCCTGCTCCCTGCAGGGGACTAGATTGGACTAGATGACCTTTGGAGGTCCCTTCCAACCTGAACTATTCTATGATTTTATGGCTATGTATCTTACAAACCACAATAACATTTCATACTTAAAATATTTTTATAATGTCTAATACTTTCAGAGAGAACTTCTAAAATCTAATGTATTTCAATATATTTTTGTCACAAATCTTACTGTGATCTACTACCCCTGAATGTTGCTATGGCAAAGAACAGTAGGTTGCTACACATTTGGGTTTGTGTTTTGAGGCATGCAAAATTAGGCATACTTTGTCCATCTATGAAAAGTGACTTTAAATCTGACATTCTTTAGGTTCTTCTGGAACCTATAATCATCCTACAATAAGGTGAGGAATGTTCTTCTAGACAGTTTTAAATAGCAGAAGTGTAAGACAGTGCTGATTCTGCCTTGATGGGAAGGCATGGTCTAAGTTACTTCCATCCATATTTTCTTCCAGTTATTCCATTAGTGAGTTTTGCTGCATTGTGTGAGTTTAGCACCACTACAAATATTCTGTCAACCAAATGCTGTTGCACTGTGGGGTGACCAAGAAAATCACATTTAGAACTTTTCTCTCAATGCATTATCTCTTAAAATATCCACACCCCATTAGAGATCTTCTCCAGGCCTACAAGGCAAAGATACAGTATGCCTGCATTGTCTTGCTTGTGTCAAGAGAGCATTCTCTGAGGAAAAAACGCAACTTTTAGGATGCCTTTGTGTTCCATTGTTTGTAGCTGAAGCATCTACTGCAAATACAGATGTCTAGTGAAATCAGCTTTATAAATTGCTGTTAAGCTTCATAAGAAATCACCCATTGCCTTAAGAGGGCTTTGTGATCCTCTATTTCCCTAAATAAGGAAACCGTAAAACAACCCTACTTCCTTTTCTGCAGTATTATAGATGCTGTTATAAACTCAATAAATGCCACCAAGGTCACGTAACAAGCTCAAAATGAAACATCAGACATAAATAGTCATGTAAATTTATTTAAATGTCTGAATGCTCTTTGAATCTTTCCATCTCCTCTGTTTTGCTGCTCTGTCTGTTCTGGTGGTGTCTCACAAACTCATTTTTTGCTGCACTTGCATACTTTGTGAAAATCCAGATCCTTTCCTTGCCAAATCCACT